>NC_067398.1:643605030-644267530 GCF_016432865.1 Antechinus flavipes
GAGGGAAGGAAAGAGGAAAGGAAGAAAAAGGGTAAAGGAATAAACATTTATATAGCAACTACTATGTTCTAGGAACCATATTAAGCATTTTGCAAATATTATCTCATTTCACTTTTATAACATTTCAGATATTATTCTTATTTTAAAGTTAAGGAAACTGAGACCAATAGAAATTAAATGATTTTCCGAAGGTCACAGGTTGAATTTGAACTGAGGTCTTCCTGACTCCAGGCCTAAATAGATATATAGACAGACAGACAGATAAATTATAGAAATAAAGAATAGATGGTTAATAGATAAGAGATAGATACATATGCATCTGTTTCTTACCCCTATGCCATAAGAGTATAAGTTACTTAATAAATGTTTCTTGAATGAAACTAAATTACATCTTATTTAAAATTAAAAATCCATGGGACAGCTAGGTGGCACAATGGATAGAGCACCAGCCCTGAAGTCAGAAGGACCTGTGTTCAAATGTGACCTTAGACACTTAACACTTCCTAGCTATGTGACCTTGGGCAAGTCACTTAACCCCAATTGCCTCAGAAAAACAAACAAACAAAGAAATTAAAAATCCAGGCTCTAAGTCCTGAGTAGACTGCTCTTTCTAATACTTTTACTCCCCTATTACCATTTGGATGGCCCCAACTCCTAACCCATACTGAATTTTAACAAAAGGTGCTGATGCTTCGGGGCAAGCTCATATGAGTATCACACACTTCCCATCTCCTCCTTTCATTGGTTGAAAACTGTACTGTAGACAGTGACTTCATCTCACAGGAGGTCTACTAAGTATTCTCTTCCTCTCATCTTACTAATCTTGTCGTTTAAGGATCTATCTTCTTCCATTATTCCCAAGTGAATATTGCTATACAGCAACAACAAATATGTGGGACATAAGCAGGCACAAACATATGAAAATAATGTGGAATTTTAAAAAAGAAGAAGCAAATAATGTCATCTAGGAAATATGCTATTGAGGAGAAGATGGGCTATTAGTGTGGCAGGTGGCCAGAGTGCACTACTGGTTTCCTCACTGTGGCAGGGGAGAGTGAAAGAGGGCCCCATCATACTGGATGGATCCTGGTGGAAAAATTATGTGAAGACTCTGACAAGAGTCACAGAGGTTGGGCAGACAGGATGGGTCAGACTCTGCTGCCTCACTAGAGAGAGGATTTCCACACTGAAGAAATTGTAGACATTTTTGATCCTTGCAGGTATTTCTAATCTAAAGATCTTAGTGAAAACAGACACAAAATGAACTTAAGCTACCAAGATACCTGTAATTGCCATCTCTCTCCTTGTGTTATCTGTCATCACCTCAGTCACCCCAGACAGTGCTTGTAACATTCTTTTAATAAGAACAGCAGCAACAATAATAGCTAAGATTTATATTGCTTTTTATGTGTCAGGCAAGGTGCTAAGCATTTTACAATTATAATTTTACTTAATCCTCACAACAATTCCTGGGAATAGAAGCTATTATTATTATTACTCCCATTTCATAGATGAGGAAACCAAGGTAAACAGAGATTAAGTGACCTGCCCAGGGTCACACAACTAGTAAGTATCTGGAGTAGGATTTGAACTTAGGATTTACTGATTCCAGGCCTGAACATACTATCCACTGCACCTCCTATTCTCCCATATGTTGTTTTAAAACCCCCATTTTTGCTGTCTTTCAATTTCCTCACCAGTTTTGGCTCTTACTGGCATTCTTACAGAAAAATGTATGCTTTTGTATTCATCTTCCTTTATCTATTTTTGTTTCTATACTTTGTACAAATATTTTAAAAATAAAAGTTAGTCAAGCATTCCCTATGCATACACTTTGGGCTCGTTGGACAATTCTCCTTTTTCTTTCTCATGAAAATTGTTTCTCTTCATGCCTTTGAATTTCACTCTTGAAAGTATCTCTTCTTCTATAGAAATGCAGGCTAAGGATCATATTCATCCTTTCTTTGCATCCTTTAAAATAAGCCTTTCCCAAATCTCGGATGCTTATGATAAAATATTCAGTTGTCCTCTCTTCTAAGACCTAACAAATCCTAACAGATAATGGTCACTTCCCCTCCTCCCCTCAAGGTTCAAATTCCTTCTATATGAGGAACCTTTCCATCTTTGAAGATGAGGATCCTCCACAAAGTCTTGCTTTGAAGCCTCATCATGTCTGGAGGGATCCCTGAATTTTTGAAACATATGCCAGCAAAACAAAAGCTCTGACAAATTTTGCCATTCTGGAAAGATTTATCACCAGTAGGCTGGCCATTTGCTAATGAATTCTTTGGCTATCACACTCATAAGACAAAGAAAAATTTAAACAAAAAATTTTTATGCCTGATTAGACTAATTTTTACTTTTGTGTCTGAGAGTGGCAGAGTACTGAAAAGAGGTTCAGGGGCTCCAAGAATCATACACTCTTTAGATTTCCTATAAACTCTAGTGACATCCTTATTAAGTGATAAAAGAAAGGATATGCTCCCAGAGGAACTGAATTATATCAATTTTAATATAAACAAAATCAAAGGAAAGAAGGAAGCTGAAACTACATGTAATATTGAATGGCTCATTGGTGATTAAAGGAATTGGTATTATTGTGCAACTTAAAAGCAAAAAAACCAACCAAATAAACAAAACCATCACTCCTGGTTTCTTTGGTACTCCTGTATTGCAACATCTCCTGGCAGGTATTTACCAAATGAAAATTATTGTATTAGGCAACAACATCTGTTGCAAAAGATAAAGAGATGGAGAATATCTGTGATGAACTCAATAATATCCTTCACATTAAGAAAACTTATACTTTGATGTGCAATGATTTCAATTCAAAGGAAAGAATAGGTAAAGGTATTGGGAAATGTATTAGAAATGATGAAACGAATTAAAAATTTTAGAGGATAAACTTGAAGGCTGCTCATATTTCACTAATGTTTTCTTGAGAGAAGAACTGAAAAGAATTGAGTACTTATCATGAAAAAAAAGTGATGAAACTTTAACAGCTAGGAAACAATTCATCGCTGAAGTGGGAATCACTCCTGAATTAAGTGTCAGAGTACAGTCAAATCACAAAGAACAAAACAAGAACATCTCTAGCATTAAGAATAAAAATGAGAAAAAATACATTGCATTCAACTAAAGCAACTCCATCATGACCTATTTATATACTTTGGTCACTTATCAACTGGAGAATGGCTTGTATTCTTATAAATTTGACTCAGTTCTCTATATGATTTGAGAATCATATCAAAGGCATTTGCTGTAAACATCATTTCCCAGTTTTCTGCTTTCTAATTATATTGCATTGGTTTTGTTTGTACAAAAGTCTTTTAATTTTATGTAACCAAAATTATCTCTTTTGTATTTTGTAATGCTCTCTATCTCTTGCTTGGTCATGAATTCCTTCCCTCCCCACACATCTGACAGGTAGACTATTCTTTGCTTTTCCAATTTGATTATGGTGTTACCCTTTATGTCTAGATTATGCACCCATTTTGATCTTATTTTGGTATGAGGTGTTGGTGTATGTCTCATTGTGTCCTACTGTTTTCTAGTTTTTCAAGCAGTTTTTGTCAAAAGTGAATTTTTACTCAGAAGCTGGGGTCTTTGAGTTTGTCAAACACTAACACTGTGGTCATATAATGACCTATTTAAACAAGGTACTTATGACAAAAAAAAAATGGGAATGAATGGAAGAAATGGCTTAAACAAAGACTACAATAGTTTTATACCAAAGTTTAACTGGTATATATCAACTGAAATACAAAGTACCTAAAAACAACCTTAGTTAGGAAACATTTTGACTTACTTGCCAAGTAAAAGGATACAGCAGCCAGGAAAAGACCGGTTTAGAATATAAACTCATTTAGAAACAAATTTGTAAGATTTAGTGGAGGACAATGGAAGATTATGAATAGTATCACCTTGAAAACAGAAAGAATTGTAGAAGGAAAAACCGTTTTAAAGAAAGTATGGCAAAAGTCCCAACTAAACAACATAAGCCTGAGGTCATTCATGGTTGAAAATGGAAGGGAGACAACAAATGGAAGCAAAATGGAAAAAAAAAAATCTGAAATTATTTTTAAAATAAACTTTTTAACATAAAGGACAATGGGGCTACTATACTTGGACTGCAACATTATAGACCCGGATGTGCTTATAGGGAATGTGAAAATAGTTCAGAGAAGAAAAATGAGAAAACTTAACTTAAACAAATATACAGTAGAAACAACTTGTACTAAAGGGGCTAAAATAGTGAAGGCATTGAGGGATAAATTTATGAGATATTTGAAGGTGGGAAATTATTTTAGTCATGGGGGAGGAGGACCCTGAGACCTTATTAAAGACTAATTAAACAAAAAGTAACCAAGAGAATATATGAAAGATATAATGATCGAAAGAACTAGAAAGCTTGTGTATCCCACTGGTATCTTCACTATGTTAAAAGAAAGATTACAACACATTGAAATAAGTCTTCCTTGGGCAGCTAGGTGACATCATGGATAAAACACTGGTCCTGTAGTCAGAAAGGCCTGGGTTCAAATGCTGCCTCAGATATTTACTAGCTTTAGGCAAGTCAACATCTGTTTGACTTAACTCTGTCAACTGTAAAATATGGGGGATTTAATAAATGCTTATTTTCTTCTTATGGATATGGACAAGAGCATCTTAGGATGATCAGGCAAGGATGGGTTGTGATCTGTACCTTTAGAGAGAACATTCAGCTACATCCTTAAGACTCTAAATTCATTGTAGCCTTGTGAGGATAAGCTAAAATTTAGGTTCAGAGGAGCAGTTTCTCTTGTTGGATTCTCTATCTCTTGAAGGATGAAATTATCATGAATCCAAAGCAAGAAAGTACGCGCTACTCTGTTTTTGGCAGAAAGAACTCTAGCAGATGTCCAAATAAGTGAAGCTCCCCATAACTAGGATATTACGCCTCTGTGTCAGACTTGAGATGTTTCCCAAACTCTCTATCTACTTCCTCTTTTTGTCCATGTGGTCATTTGTGTTCTCCAGAGACAATATCACATCTGTTTCTTCCTCCACAGATCTTCATCCAAATGTTCTGAGAACAACAAAATTTAAGAACTGGAAGGAATAACAGCAACCAATTCAAACTGAAAAAATATCATCTTCCCCTTTGATCCAACAGTGTCTCTACTGGGTCTGGATCTCAAAGAGATCAATAAAAAAAGGGGAAAGGACCCACATGTGCAAAAATATTTGCGGCAGCCCTTTTTGTAGTGGCAAGAAACTGGAAAATGAATGGATGCCCATCAGCTGGAGAATTGCTGAATAAATTGCGGTATATGAATGTAATGGAATATTATTGTTACATAAGAGATGATCAGCAGGATGATTTCAAGAGGCCTGGAGAGACTTACATGAACTGATGCTGAGTGAAGTGAGCAGAACCAGGAGATCATTATACACAGCAACAAGAAGACTTTATGATGATCAATTCTGATGGACATGGTTCTCTTCAACAGTGATTCAGGCCAGTTCCAATAGACTTAAGAAGGAGAGAATCAGATGTATCCAGAGAGAGGACTATGGGGGCTGAATGTGCGTTTTCACCTTTTTTGTTGTTGTTTGCTTGTATTCTTACTCAATTTTTTTCCTTTTTGATCTGATTTTTGTGCAACAAGATAATTGTGGCGATATGTATAAAAGAACTGCACATGTTTAACATATATTGGATTACCTGCTGTCGAGGGGAGGAGGTGGGGGAAGGAAAGGAGAAAAATTTGGAATGCAAAGTTCTGCAAGGGTAACTATTGAAAACTACCTTTGTATGTATTTTGAAAAATAGAAAGCTATCATTAAAAAATATCATCTCGTGAGTTTTCTAAAGAGAAGCAGGACAGATAGAGTACCAGGCCTGGAGTCAGGAAGACCTGAGTTCAAATCCAGCTTCAGACACTTCCTGGCTGTGTGACTCCGGCAAGTGACTTTACCGCTCTCTAAGTTTCCTTAACTGTCCATCATAATAGCTTCTCTCTCTCTCAAGGTTCTTATGGGGATCAACTAAGAGCCTATCTGTCCAGCACTCAGCCCAGTGTCTGGTGTACGGCTGTTTGACCCTCCTCCTCAATGCCGCCACAATGCTGGGGTCAGGCACAGCCTGTCTGTCTGTGGCCGGTCAGACCCACCGCGCTCCGGAGGTCCTGCCTCAGGCACAAACAACGCATGTGAACATGGAGAAAAGGTGCCCCGAGGCTGCCCATGCTCCATCCTCCTGTGCTCCCGCCACTCTGCTTTGCCCCCTTCTTGGAGGCGAGCGCACCTGACAAGTGGTCTCGTGCCAACGCGTGCTATGTCTCCCCATCCGTACTGAAGGTCCTCGGAGAGACCGTGGATGTCCTTCACCCCTCCTTGTGGCCCCCACGGCAGGGCTTGCTCATGTGTGTCCTCGTGTTTGTGTAAGTGTACACTTGGCACTGGGGCTACACCCCAGCCCGCGGGAGCTCCCTCTGCAGCAGGCTCCGAACACTCGGCAGTTAGCTCGAGAAAGGAGCCCAGTGTCCAGGACCTCGTTCTGCCCCCTCACCTTCAGAAGCTTCCTGAGACGATTCAGACAGAAGCCGCCCAGGTTTCACAGACATACAACAACGAGGTCGGCACAACGGCTGAGACCTTCCGTGTGGCGGAACGTCTACGACCTCTTCTCTCCCACAGATTCCTATGGAGCCGCCCAAATACTGAGCCAGCTCTGGCAGTGTGTGTCAATCTCATTGTCACTGTGGACGTCTCGGGAAAGTGAATTTCCAAGATAAGTGAACTTATCTGTAGCGTTCGAAATTTCTGTGTTTGCTATGGTTCCACATGTGGATGGTATGATGCTGACAGGTGGAAAACCTTTGTTTTCTTGACAAGTAAAAACATTGATGAGATTGTATTGAATATGGTGAAAATCAATAAGAATAAATGTAAAGTCTTACACTTGGATTAAAAAAAATCGAACTGAGAGCTCCAGTATGGGGAAAACTTGTGATTAGACAAAAGACTCAGATTTTCTTGTCTGAAAAAAAATCTTGGGCTTTTAGTGGATTGAAATTTCAGGTCAAAATTAGCTCAAGCAACAGCAAAATTTTTCTCCTAAAATCAAGCCTAAAAATCTTAGAAACATCCAACCACCACTTTGTATCTGTCTTCCAGAATCAAAGAAAACAAGACCCTTTTTTCATATTAGAGCCATCATATCTAGCATAAGTTTTATCTTCTCAAGGTCAGAAAGACTCATTTCTTTCAATTGCTCCTCATAGGACACATTCTTAGGGCCTTTTCCATCCTACTCAGACATTCTTTAGCTAATCGATGGTCCTGAAGTATGATACAAAGAACTCAGATGTGATGTGAGCACAGTTCTAATGGTCTGTCATCTTAGCCATGGAAGCCATGCTTTTCAATGCAGCCCAAGACCACATTAGCTCAAGTGGCTACTCTCGATATTCCTGACATATAATATGCCCAGCATATAATAGGCCCTTAATTAACAGTTATTAAATTGAATTGAATGAAATTTCATCCACTAAAATCCCAAGTCTTTTTCAGACAAGCAATTCTGAACCTTCTGTCTACTCACAACTTTACCCACATTGTGTATCTGTGAGGTTGATTTTTTTTTAATCCAAGTGTAAAACTTGCCATTCATGCTTACTGAATTTCACCTTATCTCATACAACTCATCAATGTTTTTGCTTGTTAAGATCTTTTTGGCCACTGGCTGTCATTATGTATTTATGATTCCTCCCATCTTTGTGTGATCTATTAATCTGAAGTTTCCTGGATTTCCTCATAGGACCATCTCCTTAGCGTGCAAAGTTACTCCATTCCCAAAATCATTACTCTGTCAAGTATCCATCAAACCATTTCAGTGATTATGTGTGAGATCAAATTTTCCTACTTAAATTAAGATCTCCACTTTATTTACTTTCTTTGTTACCTATACTTCATACATATGCATAAAGAGATCTTTGACTATTGATTTTCTGACTAGTTCCTTTTTAAAATTTTAACTCCTATAAATTTTTTAACATAGCTCAGCTATATGCTGTATAACTATTCTCTATGGTTGGAGTGTGTATAAGCACACACACACACACACACACTTTTTTTCTTATCTACTTTTTTTTGTTTAAAGCTCTTAATTTTATTAGATTTGTTAGAGATGGAGAAAATACTTTGCTAAATCCTTGTTAGGAATACTCCATAGCTTGCCAAGAGTTTATCATTCCTAGATTTTTAGCCATGGTTTAAAAACCCAAATCTTCTCAGTTATAATTTTTTAAACTTTTGGCTGTTTGCTCCCCAAACTGCCTTTTTCTTCCCTAGCACTGGGGAAAATAGTACCAATGCCAATAAACTCATAATCCTACGTTTAAATTTGTTACTTTGTCAGTTACCTGCTGTGTGACCTTGGACAAAGAACTGCCTTGGGACTCAGTTCTTTCATTTGTAAAAATAGGATATTAACATGAACATGTATTACCTCCCAGAGACATTGAGAAGAAAGCACTATGCAAACTATAATGTGCTATTATACACCAATAGTGAGATAATTCTTCATTCTCTCTTGTTCTCTTTACCAGTAGGACATAGGTGAACATATAACTATGTATATATAACTACTTTAGTATACACTAACTCTTTGCTGTCATATTCATTCTCTCTCTCTCTCTCTCTCTCTCTCTCTCTCTCTCCCCATCTGTCTCTCTTTCTCTCTGTCTCTTTTTTCTCTTCTTTCTCTGTCTGTCTCTGACTCTGTGTCTCTCTGTCTCTTCATATACAAAAATATAGCTATATCTACAACTACATGTGCATACATATTATACATGTGAAGGATATGTAATGAGAGAGCAAAGAGGACATAAGAGATGGAGTGTCTGAAGCCTTACTGCTATCTATGAGGTATTAAGAGCAGGTACTAAGAGGAAGGATTATAATTTGTTGTGAAGATCTTTCTATGGCAGAAGTAAACTCTCAAATAAAGCCTGTGCCCAATAAGGCCTGGAGGGGCCACCATCTGTATGCTTACACACACACACACACACACACACACACACACACACACACACACGGTCTGTGTTCTATAATATTCAGACTTTTTAGATACTGACTGGCCCAAGATCACACAGTTAGTGTCTCGGGTCACATTAGAACTTGGGTCTTCCTGACTCCAAGCTCACATGTAAAAGAAACATAATAATAACAACTTGAAGGAGAAAGAGGTGGCGGCTACCCTGCTTATGAAACCTTTACAAGAGTCTAGTGTCCAACATTTCTTAGTCACCTATAAGCGCAGTGATCCACTTTGGTGCTATGGAGAAGACAAAAATGCTCCTCCTCTCCTGTTGCCAGGCCATAATGTCATCCGCCTCTGTTCCCAGAACAAAACCCGTTGACATTTGCATCAGATTTCACTTCTCACATCTTTGTTTCAGCTCAGGTTTTTTAAAAATCCAAATTTAACTAACATAGAGTGGATTCTGCTGCCTAATGCTCAATCTATGTGAATGCTGGCTAATGGTCTCTTTGACTTATGGTGTCCCTTTCCTCTCCCCAAAAACAATACAGGCAGAGCCCCATCCTACTGCATTATTATATGTGCCCACAAAAGACTTTATGCTCAAAAGATAGCTTAAATTCAGCAGGATTTCATGATATTTTGGTGAGCAAAATATTCAGGGCTTATTTGCAATTATGAGAAAAATTGAGGTACTCAAGCTATTCAATAAGCCAGTGACAGAGACAGGACTAGAACCCAGGTGTCTTGGGACAATGACTTGTGGTCCCAGGGATGGGGACATTGCCCCTGCACTTACTCAGAAGAGGAATGCATCCGGCTCACCTCTTTCTGCTGAATGGTTTCCTCCTGATGCCTGAGGGTATCCAGGTCCTCATCAGTAATCTCTGGGAGCAGGGTCTGATCCTGATTCTGCCACAAACTGTCACCCCCATTAAAGATCTTCTCATCGCTCAGGTCTGCAAAGGTGGTCCGGGGACTCTGCTATTGGGAAGGGAGAAAGGGGATCAGAGCGGGCTTCAGGGGCTTGTTTGAGCTAATATCTTTGACAGTTTGGGATCTTCCACAAACATTTACTGATTTGCAGCTTGGAGGAATAAATGAAAGGACCAATTGAATCATGGATCATGGAACAGAATGATTTTTGAACAGGACACAGACTATCAATGTTGGAAAAGTCTTAAAACACAGACCACAAAGCATAGAAGAGGCTTAACATATAGACTATGAAACATGGAATGTCAATAATGGAAGGAACTTAGAACAAAATGTCTAAGCTGGAGGCAATTTTGCAATCAAAAACTCAGAACTTGCTGACTAGAACATAGAACACAAAATATTGGAGCTAAATGGTATTTAAAACATTGTAAATGATAGAGCTATGAGAAATCCCTGAAATAAAGAAAACGGAAAGTCAACTGGAACGAGTCTTCCAATATAGGAGTGCTGGAAGAGACTTAAGCAAATGGAAAAGAGGTCAGATCTGGAAGGGGATCTATTTTCTAGATCTAGATCTTATAATGATTTTAGGTAGTGACATAAAATGTTAGGATTGGGAAAGGATCTTAGAACAGAATGTCAAAACTATAAGAGAATTTTTAACCAAGAATATGAATTGTCAGAACTAGAAGTGCATTAAACACAGGCTATCCTGTCTGCTGAGGTTTAGAACACAGGACTTGTGAAATCAGTGCTGGATGGCACTTTAGAACACAGACTGTTGAAGGCTGGAAGGAGTCTTGGAACAAAGAATGCAAAATATCAAGAGTTAGTGGAAGCCTCAGGATAACATCATGATGACCATCATAACAACATCATTATAGCTGACATTTCTCTAGTCATTTTAGGTTAAGAAAAAGTACTTTTCTCCCAACCACCCTTTGAGATAAGTCAGGTGTGGGTTATTCTTATCATTTTAGAGATGGGAAAGCAAAGTTCACCATTCGTTCAAAACACATTCAGAGATTTTGTGACTTTTCAAGGTCACACAGATAGCTTTAGAGCTCAATTGTGTGGTTTAGTCATTCAGTCATCTAGGACTATTTGTGACCCTGAATGGGGATTTTTTGGTAAAGGTTCTGGAGTAATGTGCCATTTCCTTCTCCAGTACATCAGGCAAACAGAAGATAAATGACTTGCCCAGGATCACACTGTTGTGAATTACTTTCTAGAGCCCCCAAGCTGGGGTGATTAAAATATACCTTCCTAGTGGAGAAGTGATGAGGCGGGACTCCCAAGAATGGTGAAAAAATGGAGTCCGTTTATTTCAAGGGCTTTCCCCTTTTTATAATAAAAACAACACTGAGCATGTGGGACACATAAACAACTTGCTATTGGTAGTTTGCCACCTGGTATCACTCTTCCACCTGCTATCACTCTAAATCACAACACAGATTGTCACCACCCCCTGACTTCTCAGGAAGGCAGAGAGCCCTTGTGGGAGATGGGGAGTCGAACCAGACATTGTCAGCAGGTTCCCTCTGGGCTGAAGGGTCTTATACCTCATCCAGAATTTCCTCCACACTGACTGACCCTCTACATCACACTGCTAGTGCATGCCTGAGGATGAATTTGAACTCGGATCTTCCTGACTCTGGTGCAGCTAGCAATGGAAAGAACCCAGCCTGGAGTCAGGCAGACTATCTTCCTGAGTTCAAATCCGGCCTCAGATATATATTACCTGTGTGACCCTGGCCAAGTCACTTAGCTCTGCTTGCCTCAGTTTCTTCATCTGTAAAATGAGCTAGAGAAAGAATAATTGAAAGCCACTGCAGTACCTTTGCCAAGAAAACCACAAAAAGTGTCAAGAATAGAAGGATATACTGAATAAACAACTAAACAACTCTATCCAGATCAGACAGGACAGAGTCCTGAAACCCACTAATCTGACCCAGCTCAATGAATTATAAAATTGAAAAAGACCTTTCTTAATAGCTAGGCTATCAGGTCTAGAATGCTATAATAGTAAATGGCAGAATTGGATAGAACCTTAGAATTTATCTAAAACAATCCTTTAATTCTACAGATGGGGAGACTGAGGCTGAGATAGGAAAAAGGAACTTGCTAAGGCTATCACAGGAAATTTCCAGTAGAGCCAAGGTTCTATATCCAATCAGAAGTCTCCTGATTTTTAGTTCAAATCTTTTTTCCCTTATTATATTTCACCTAAAAAAAAAAACATGTTATTGTTACCAAGAAGTGGAGATGTAACCTGGACTTAGCTAGAATTTCAGTGTGACTTATTATCCTCTTGCTGTATTATTTAAGCACCACTCCAATCAATCAATCACTCAACAATTATGATGTGCTAGTCCCTATCCTAAACCCTGGGGATACAAGTACAAGGAATAAAATAATTACTATTCACAAGGAGTTTATGTTCTAATGAGAGAGACAATAAGTACATAAAAATAAATGCAGCATAAAGGTAATAAATAACACCCAAAGTAATTCAATACAAGGTAGTTTGAAAGTAAGGGCACTTGAAATCAGGCTGGGTGTTGGGGATCAGGAAAGGCTTAATGAAGAAGATGGTACCTGACCTTCATCTGAGAGGAAGAAAGGCACTGTGTGAGGCAGAGGCGATGGAGGGGTGCAGCCAAGGCGGGAAGCAAGCAGAGGCAAGTAGGAGGGACATGGAGTAGCATTAGGAAGAGCAAGGGCAGTTTGGCAAGGTCCCAGATTGAGGAAGGAGTAATATCCAGGGAAGCTAAAAAGGTGGGTTGGAAGCCAGGTGGCAGGGGGTAGGGATTTAGAAGCTAAACCTCCACTACCAGGGCACACAGGGAACCTTTTCCCTCCTTCATTACCTCTGCCAAGATCAGTCACTGATCCTCATCCTCTATTCCTGTCCCTTCCCTCCCCTTTCCCACTTACACATACCCCCAGACGTGAAAAATCCATGTTCCTATGAGTCCTATAGCCAGGATGTACCTGCTGGGAAATTCATCATTTAGGTTTAGCTCCGTGATGAGATATTGAAGTATAATGACCTATTCATTTAGGTCCAGATCTTTTCACCTTGGCTGATGGGAGTGGAGCCCTGAGTTCTAGTCTTGAGCTCCCTTAAAAACTTACTTAAACTTGTCTCTTGTCTTCTCTGGGTCTCGGTTTCTGCCAAAGAGAGAAAATAACCCCTCCTTTGCTTAAGACTCTGGGTTCAGCTGTGTCCTATTTGTGTGATCCTGAATAAATTACCTGCTCTCTCCTGTACTCCATTTCCTTTGTAAAATGAAGTGTTTGGGCTTGGTGGTCCTTAAGGTCTAATCCAGCTCTAATATTGTATCTCCTGTCTAACAACTCTGGAGTCTGGAGACATAGGCCCGTGCCCCGGCTCTGAGGAGGCAGCTAGATGCCTCAGTTGGTAGAGTTCTGGGCTCGGAGTCAGGGAAAGCACCAAATTCCTGCAGGTGCCAGTGAACTGGTTAACCAGCTTTGCTGTGGGGAAGAACTGGCACCAGAGGAGACAGAGGATGGATAACCAAGCTCTGGAGGGGGAAGGCAGCACCCAAGGCCAAGCAAGCTACTGAAGGGTCAGGTTTCTCTTCCACCCAGAGAATGCCTTCAGCAAACAGGAACAGATAGCGCTGAACCCTCTGGGTCTCCCCGCCAACAAAGCCCTCACTTGACCCTTTCATCCCCTTACATCAATGTCGAGATGACATGCCTTGTCATTCCCCCTTCGGGCTGTGACAGTCAAACCCGAGAAAAGATCTTCCACACTTGTTTCCTCCATTTTCTCATCTTTTTTCTCTCCTGCATTCGAAGTTCTTTACAGTTATAAGAATCTATGAATCTATGAACCTTAAGACATCATAAAATTGGGAGTTATCATTATTATTATTACTTCAATTGAGCCAAAGTAAAAATAATAGCTCCCATTTCTATAGTACTTTATTACTTGTACAATCGGGCTTCTGACCCTAACACTTGACTGAAACTGCTCTTTTCAAGGTTAATCTCTTAATTGTGAAATACAATGAGCTTGTCTTGGTTCTTATTCTATTTTGACTTCTCTGCTCTGACAGCTACCTTCTTCTCTCGGATATCTCTACCTGAACATGTTCAAAAAGGCTCCTCCAAAACCTGCTCTTCCTTTATATTTCCCCATTTCTGTTGAGGGCACTACCCTGGTTCACAACATGGAGATCCTTCTTGCCTCCTCTTTCCTCCCTCCTCATGTCCTTGTCAAAGCCTATGAAATCTGTACTTGCAGCTCTCACATCAATTTCCCTCTTTATACTCATAAAGCCTCTTATACTAATATAGACTACAATTAACTCTCATCTGGATTATTGCAAAACCTACTTACTAGTTTCTCTGTCTCTGCTCCAGGAGATTTTAATCTTGGGTCTACAGACTGCAAAGAGATCCACAGATAGATTTTAGGGAGTCCATGAAGTTAGGGAAAAAATACATCGCTCTCTTCACTATTTCTAATGGAAGCCCTGCATTTCCTTTAATTATTTAAAAACATAATAAAAAACTCCTTTTGAGAAAGGGGTTACTAAGACTAAACTAGAATGCCAAAAGGGATCATAACACAGAAGAGGTTGGGGCCCCTGCTCCCCTCTCTCCGATCCATCCTCCAAAGAGCTTCTAAACATTCCTAAAAGACAGAGCTGACCGTGTACTCTTCCCAATCGAAAGTCTCCCGTGGTTCTCTATTGTCTCAACCATAAAATACAAGGTACTCAGTGAGGCTTTAAAAGCCCACTACAATCTGGCTTCCGTCTCTTCTCCAGTTTTATTTCCCACTGTGTCTTTTCATACACTCTCCTTTTAGCTGTACATGACATCCCATCTTTCTCCTTCATGTCTCGGCAAGAGTGGTCCCCCGTATTTGGAATCCCCTCCCTCCTCATCAGTACTTCCTGCAAAGCGCACTCCTACACCCAACCTATCCTGATCCCTACAGCTGTCAGGGCTCTCTCCTTCTTCAAGTTCTTTGCATAACTTTGCATGTACTTTGCATTTATTTATATATGTGCTTTGTTACTTCCAGTAGAATGGAAGCTTTCTGAGAGCAGGGATGGTTTCAGGTTTGTCTTTATGTCACACAGTGGCTAGGCTCAGGGACTTCCACATAGTGAGTGCTTAATGGATGTGTATTGATGTAAAAGTGGGTGTGTGTTTGCAGCAGGACTGTAGAGTAACCTGTAGAGTGGAAGTGAGCCAGGTAAGACTCCTCAGTGCCAAACAGGGGAGTTGAGCTACGGGGTGGGGAGTTATCAAATGCTTTGCACGGCTTTCCCTGTATGTCTATGATCGTGTTAAACTATATTGTTTATATATATATATATGTGGGAAAATTTCTGTACTGGGGTCTGCTGCAGACTGACTGAGGTTTGGGACTCATACTATGGAACACTAACGGTCTGTGTGCTCTTGATGATCATAGCCCCGTCCTTGAGACCACCTTCTAAGCCATGAATTATTCTCTTGGGGGAACACACTTCTTTGAACACAGGACTGCAAAGTTAAGGGTCAGAGGATTCTGACATGAGCCTGGAAAAGTGGTAGCTGAGAGGATTCTCCTAGCTGTGTGATTACTCTGCAATTGTTGAAGTCGGTGACCCCCTGTCCACCGCTATCCCTGGAGAGGAAAGATTAGGAATCAATTGAGCTTGACTGATTCTCTCCTGGGAGGATTACTCTGATAAATGAACCTGAGTATAGGTACCAACTACTTCTGCCACCTTCCCTGATCACTCTGACATGTTCACAAGGACCTGATTGAAACAACATTGCAGCCTTGATTACCTAAATAAACCCTCAGGAGTGATAACATCCAAACAGGCATTCAAGGCTTTCCAGTCTGTTCTCAGTTCGGTTAGACTACAGACACGCCACCATTTATATACCCTCACCTTTCCTATCTCCAGGCCTCTGTGTTTTTCTGTGGATCCAGTCGCTGAAACCCCCCATCCCTCACAGCCCATAGCAATCTTCTCTCAGTGCAGGACTTCCCAGACGGAGCCATTTACAGTGATGAGATCTATGCTTCGAGTTCCAACTTCAATGCTGATGGGGGGGTAACTTTTGATATATCACTTTTTCCTCTATGAACCTCGGGTTCTTCATCTGTAAAATGGGGGAAACACCGCGATACTCGCTTTAGTTACCTTCCAGGGGTGTTGGGAAGAAGGCAGTGGTAAACTTTTTAAAAATAGATAAATATGAGTTGCGATCCTTATCAGTCTCTGTGTCCCCTGGTACTGGGCATAGGGCTCCATAAGAGAGCAGTCCATCAGTAGCTATTTGTTGAGCTGAGTGAATGGTGGGAATGCTGAGGCTCATGGAGGCTCGGGGACTGCTCGAGCTCAGGCAGGGAATCGGTGGCAGACCAAGCCAGGCACCGGGGGCAGAGGAGACAAAGGCTGGCCCTTAGCCCTGAGAAAGACTCCTGTGGTCTGCGAAGTGGCGGCAAGGTGGCGAGGGCGATAGGGGAATGGGCAGGGGGAGGAGGCCGTGTTCTCCCTGCCGCCTCTGCAGGTGGACATCTCCAAAGTGTCCTTCCCCAATCACTCACTGCTGGAACTCAGCAAGATTTAAAGTAGAAATTCATCCGGCAAAGCCCCAAAGCAATTACAGGCAGCAAGTCCTGAAACAGCCGCAGAACAAAAGCCTGGGGACAAGTAAATCAGTTCAGAAGTCTGGGAGGGGGAGAAGGGGGGCGTTTGCTTGATTTTTTCTCTTTTCTCCTGCCCTTGAGGTGGGGTCAGGTAGAAACAAAAGGCAAAATTGAGACTTAAAAAATGGGATTCCACGGAGCTCACAAGCCAGAGGAGATGAATAATGAAGCTCAAGGCAGTGATGAGAGTCAGGGATGAGGGGCCATATTTTAAGCCTTATGTGGGCCAATCAGGCAGGGCAAATAGCGGCCTAACAGATAGAGTCCCAGGTCTGGAGTCATCTTCCTGAGTCCAAATATGGCCTCAGACACTTACTAGCTGTGTGAGTCTGGATAAGTCACTTAACCTCTGCCTCTATTTCCTCAACTGCAAGATTGGAACCCTGGAAAGGGAAGTGGCAAACTATCCCAGCATCTTCGCCAATCAAATCCCAAATGCGGTCCCAAAGAGTTAGACATGACTGAAACGACTGAACAACAAAGGCCAATCAGTAATAACACAGAAAATTGGTTATAATAGGCCACTTTTCTACAGCACCTTGAAGTTTACAACAAACTTTTCCTTCCATAACTAGTGAAACTGCTTTTAGAAATCACAGCACCAATCAATAATGCCCTGTGTGCACCAAGCACAGGAAATGTTATAATTGGAGACGGCAGGGCTTGGGCGACAGTGCACGGCCATCCCAGGGTCTGCAGTAGGGCCCGCAAGACAGACAAAGCATCCAGGAAGGCATCCAGCCCATCAGTGGCTCTGTAGTGAATCCGTGGCAGAATACGGATAAGCATCTCACGGGACGAGAAGTTACGGCTCAGATGCCGTCCGCACCAATAGAGGGACTAACCTCACTGAAAAGGTCAAAGTTTCAGGCCAATCCTTGGAAGGGTCCTAGGCTTTTGACCAAAAGGGGCTTCAGAAATAAGTCAGTAAAACCTCTTCACTTTCCCACAATAAATCCTATTGTCTCTATTCATAGGATCATAGATTTAGAGCCACAAAGAAACCCAGAGGCTAGTCCCACTCCTTTATTTACAAAAGACAAAACTCAGGCTCAGAGAGGTTAATTGACTTACCCAGGGTCACATATCAATATCCAAGGAGAGATCTGAGTAGAGATGTTCCTGACTCTCGGGTCACTGATCTATCAGTTAGACCATGCTGTGTCTTACATGGTTACACACAATCCTAATTCCAGTCACAGACTGGTCCTAACCTAGCTCCAAAGTAAACTCCAACATCCCATACCTACTGGTTATAGGAAAGGACCAGAGTGAGAGAACATGTTTGAGTCATCATGGCTCCATCCTCTCTTAAAAAAAAAACAAACAAAAAAAAAAAAACTTAATAGCACTTATGTAGCAATTTAATTTTTGGAAATAGCTTTATAGATAATCTCACTTGATCCTCCAAAACACACTGTGATATGTGTGCTATTACTATTCCCATTTTACAGATAAGGAAACTGGGGCTGTGAGTGGTTAAGTGACACATCCAGTATTTGGGGCAGGATTTGAATTCAAGTCTTCCCAACACCACATCCAGCACCACATCACTTAGCTGCCTTTTTACTGCAGAAGCGATTCAGAGCCCGTGCCTCAGAGAGGATTTCAGAACTGGCAGTGCTATGTATAGGGAATTACCTCATTCACCAGGGAACTGATGAACTCTGAATATATGGAGCTTGCTTCAGTTCTTAGTGGTGGGTCTCAGAGCTGGGCCAGGCTCCAGATTCCCTTCTCCCATCACAACCCAAGCATGAGGTGGGCACACAGTTCTTGGCTGTTAAGATTTTATTGAATACTACTGAAAACAGAGGTCAAATTTTGTTGAAATATGAAGGTCATAAAGGCATTCTCTCCACCCTCCATTTAAGCTTTTCCAAATAGGCATTATTTGTCAGGCTCTGACATGTCCCGGACCTCAGGATACAGCAAGTAGGTAAAGGATAAAGAGCTTAGCCAAGGGCAGTGTGGTGAAGGAAAAAGACTCGGACCCCATGATGAAATGACCTCAAATCTAGGGGAATGGAGCAATATCACCATTTTCTCCATCACTACCTCCCTAATCACCATCTTTGCCTACATCACCAACATTATCATCATCATTACTATCAGTATCCACATTAATATCTTCCCTGAGGTCCATCTTCCAAATATTACCACCTTCACTGTGGTCATCAAATCACCCTGGTTTCCACCCTCACCACAGCAAAGTCTGTCCTGCTAATCAAATCTCAGACTGAAGCCCAGACAAAAAGATACTATAAGAGAAAAGCTTTGGCCAAACACAGGTTGTTAGAAAGTCAAAGTCATTAGATGCCATGGAGTTTAATAGTGAGATCCTCACTGTTTAGTGGGGACATGAATCTCCCTCACTTCACCCCTTCAGTGTCTGCAAGGTCTACCCAAATGCTCATCTAGAAACACTAGGAACTTGCGGCAGGAAGGTCATGAAATATCTCCCTAACCCAAGAGCAAAAATGCTGTGAGGTGATGGGCACGTGTCCCTGGCAAATAAAACCTGAGGGCAATGAGTAGACAGAGAGAAGTCAATCAGGAGAAAGAGGATGAAAATATTGTGATCCGGGATCTCACCCTTTGTAACCCTAAGCATAAGTATGCCTTTTCAAGCCTGGAAATAATCTCATTGGATCTTAAAAAAAAAAAAAGGGGAGGGGGAAGGAAGGAAGAAAGGAAGGAAGGAAGGCAAGAAGGAAGGAAGGAAGGAAGGAAGGAAGGAAGGAAGGAAGGAAGGAAGGAAGGAAGGAAGGAAGGAAGGAAGGAAGGAGGAAGGAAGGAAGGAAGGAAGGAAGGAAGAAAAGGAGGGAGGGAGAAAGGAAGAAGATTTTTAAAAAATTAAATCATTCTTTTTGTACAGCAAAATAACTGTATGGACATGTATACTTATACTGTATTTAATTATACTTTAACATATTTAACATGTATTGGTCAACCTGCCATCGGGGGGAGGGGGGGAAGAAGGGGAAAAATTGGAACAAAAAGTCTGGCAATTGTCAATGCTGTAAAATTACCCATGCATATATCTTGTAAATAAAAAGCTCTAATAAAAAAAATTTAAAAATAAATAAAAATTAAATCATATTTTAATTCCAGATGCACCAGAGTATAATAATATTAATAGCTAGCACTTACCAAGAGCTTTAAGGTTTACAAAACACTTTACAAAAGTACCTCTTTTTAGCCTCACAATAATCCCGCATGGTTGTTGCTAATAATATTATCCCCATATTACAGAGGGGAAACTGAAGTGACTGGCCCAGAGATCACACAACTATTAAGCATCTGGAGCTGGAACTGAGCTTGGGCCTTCCTGACTCCGGCCCCAACACTCTATCCATCCTACTCCTAGTGTAGTGGACAGTGAACTTATCTCAGAATCAAAAAAACCAGGGTTCAAATCCTGCCTTCAATATATATAAACTGTGTGACCCCGGACACACCAGAGTAGCAAGAAATCATCTACTGTAAATTGTAGTAGACTAGCTCTACCTCACCGGGAAAGAATTTTTGGATTAGGAGTATCTTGGATGAAATCACAGATCTATAACCCTCCCCCAATCAAGCAAGATGTGTGTGTGTGTGTGTGTGTGTGTGTGTGTGTGTGTGTGTGTGAGTGTGTGAGTACACACAGGGAGAAACACATATAAATTCAACCAATGTAGAGGTTTTTTTTCTTTAATTAATGTCATTGTATCTTAGGCTCTGAATTAAGGCATTCTCCCTGATAGGCCAGCCAGACTGTGAGTAGGTGGATATTCTCTCTTGGCCCATCCAGTATACACATCCTGCATTTGCATGCATAATTAGGTGTGTCTGTTTCTGAGGACCCAGATCTGGGTACATCCACACCCTCACTGCGCACCGAGCGGATCGCGTGGGGCTGGTTTGCTTGTGCACGTATATCTGTCTGTGTGCATCTGGGGACGTCCGTGTCTGTGCCTAAGGGGCGAGCTCTGGACCTTTTCTGTCATGTATTCCCAGGGCTTAGCATAACAGCTGGAATCATGAGGGGCTTGGTGTACGTGGGCTGTTCACTTCTGGGGATGTACACACATGTGTGTACGTTCCAGTCTCCTTGGGTGGTTGGGGATGACTGGGTCCACTGGCAGGAAGCCCTTCTGAAGGCTCTTGGACAGTCTTTGCCCCACAGATTTGCTCATTTCCCATGAATTTTCAACAATACAGCTCATTGATAAAGGGCTAGCAGCCCCTCTTATGCCTTTTAGAGCTCTTAGACGCTTCGCTCTACCCCCTGCTGCCCCCAGACTCCCACCCTCCCAAAACACATTCAGGGCACACATAAGCTGTCACAGTTTCTCTTCAGTCCATTTTTTTTTTAATTTGGAGGAAAAAAGGATGAGAGAGGTTACAGGAAGAAATAAGGAGGAAGGAGGGGACTCAGTGAAGTTATCTGAGGTCAGTGGGAGGATGCCAGAGCTGCTAAATTTTATCTGTGAAAACTCTCACAAGTGTCTTCCTAGAGTCCATGGGAAGGGTTGCTTTCAGAAGATCAGGGCCTGTTCTGATGTCTTCTAATCATCCAGAAGCTATATCAGAAAATATGAATAGTGTCTGACTCATAGCAGGCATTTAATAAATATTTGTTGACTGACTGAACAACTGTGTGATCTTAGGCAATTACATTGCCTCTCTGTAGGCCTTAGGTACCCCAACTGTAAAATGACAAGACATCAACCAATTTTGAAGATTAGTAGGAGAAAGGGAACTCATTATATCCCAAGGCATCCATCCTACTTCCCAACAGCTCTCATTATGAAGAATTCCAATTAAACCCTGAGTTAATTCTAGAAATGTCAGGAATTCCTTAAGGGATTCCCAGGAATTCTCTATCCTTTCTACTCTGGACATTTTGGGATTTGTTCAGGAATTCTTCACAATGACAACTCTCTAAAAATAGGAAGGGATGTCTTAAAGATAATGGTTCTCCCTCCTTAGTCTTCAAAGGAATACTGAATGATTATTTGATGGAGGATGTTATAGAGAGATTTTTTTTGTAAGATGTGGGTCACATTGAGTGGTTTACTAGAGCTGATTCATAAGAGCTTGAAAGAGCTGGTCATTAAATTTTCAGTGTGAACATTTACACCTCAGAAATTGGCAAACACTACAAATCAGGACTTGATTTGTTGTTTTATTGACTACCTAGACTTAAGAAATCAATAGAGAAAATGTTAATAAACCTAGAGATTAAATTTAAAAGAGTGTCCTGAATACATTCTCCTACCCCTACCCATTTACCAGATCACTACTGGTCACATTATCTGCCCCTTGAGGTATCTTCCAATTCTTGATTCATTATGTGTTCCCATCAATTCTTCCCGATAGAAGTATGTGTCCCTGGACAATATTTTCTCTTCTTTGGGCCTCAGTTCTTTCTTTTGTAAAAATAAAAGGGCCAGATTAAATACTCTCCAAAGTACCTTCCAGTTCTGATAACTTAGGATTCAATTATTAAATATCTTGTTGCCCAATTCTGAGTGTGTCAGCGATCTTCAATGGTTCCCCATTGATCTGAGGATAAAAACTAAACTCTTTAGTCTAAGATCAAAGGCCCTTCATCTTTTGTTTAGTTACTTATAGTCACATCTGACTCTTCTTGCCCCCTTTTGTGGTTTTCTTGGCAAAGATATTATAGTGGTTTGCCATTTAATTCTCTAGCTCACTTTACAAATGAGAAAATTGAGCAAACAGGGTTGACGCTTGACCAGTGTCACACAGCTAATCAGCATCTGTGACTGGATTTGAAATCAAGACTTCTAGGTCTTAAGTCCAGGCTTGGCACTCAACCTACTGTCTCATAGGGCCTCGATTACACTCTGATCAATCTTCCTCAGTCTCATCTCATATTATTCTTCCATATTAACTTTCCAATACAGATAAATCAATTCAAAAGACATTTAACAGAAGATAAACCAAAGGGCAGTAGTCAAAACAACCCTGTTCTTCCTAGAAAGCATGTGTCAATCAATTGTCTAATCACCATCTCTTTGCCTTCCCTGCCTAAAATACTCCTCATTGGCCAAATGTCTAATATTCTTACACTGGAATGTAAGTTCTTGCAAGTTAGGGAATACATCATGCCTTCTCCTCTAAAGTGCAAGTGCCTGCCTGCTGCGGACTACTGCACACCTGGACTTTTGCAATATCCTGCTGGTCAGTCTATATACCTTCCTGAGTCTCTCTTTATTTCATTCCAGTCTCCATTCATCCACGAAAAGGATATTCCTAAAGTTCAAGTTTGACACACTTCCCTATGCCCTGTTTCCATTCAACAGAAATCAATGACTCTCTATTTCCCCCAGAATCAAATGTAAAATCCTTTGTTTAGAACAACAACAACAAAAAAAAGGCTTTTAGAACTCGTCCCCTTCCCACCTTTCCAGTTTCCTCAAGCTTTTCACTCCCTCCATGTAGTCTAGATTCCAGCACCACTGACTTTCTTGCTGCTCTTGAGCAGCCTTTTTACTGAACCCCTCAGTCCCCAACTATGTCTGGAATGTTCTCCCCTCTCATCTCTGACTCCTGGGTTCTGTGGCTTCCTATAAGACTTGCCCCCCACACCTTTTCTTCCTCATTGCTTCCTTCACTGCTAGAGCCTTCACTTTGCTGTTACCTCCAATTTATCCTGTTCTATGTCTTATAAAAACCTAGTTATTTATATATTGTCTCCTTCATGAGACCATGAGCTCCCTGAGGGTAGGAATTGTCGCCTGAAATATAAGTACTTAAGAAATGATTATTGAGGGAGCAGTTAGATGGAACATTGTCTAGAGAACCAGCCCTGGATTCTGAAGGACCTGAGTTCAAATCCAAATTCAGGCACTTAAAACTTCTTAGTTGGGTGACCCTGGATAAGTCATTTAACTCCAAATGCCTCACAAAAGAAAAGAGAGAAATGATCGTTAACCTGATTTGTTTATTTCATTCACTCATTCAATATTAGGACACAAAGACAAAGAAGGAAATAGTCCCAGGAAAATAAAATATAACAACTTATATTAATAGAGCAAGTTAAGTTTCTCAAAGTGTTTTCCATACACACACACACACACACACACACACACACATATATATGTATGTATACACACATATATAAAGCATTATAATATATATTATGGATATTATATGTAACACATATAACATTATACTGTGTAATATATATGATATTATAGTACATATAAATACTATTTTTTTCCATAGTACAGATAAGAAAATGGAGACATTGAGAACTGAAGTGATTGGTTCATGTATATGTGTATGATGGACTTTAAATCCAAATCCAGTCTTCTAATCCATCTATCACACTGAACAAATTGAAAAATAAAGAGAAGCAGAAGACTGAACTTCAAGTTCAGATCTTGGACTAATTTGATTGGATTGTAAAATACCTAAAGGAGGATAATGTGGACTTGGCTAAAAGCAGGCTAGGGGTCAGATGGGAAAATTATGAGGGGCTTATAATTTTGTTCCAAAGGCAAAAGGGGGACACTGGAAGAGAAACTCATTTTGCAATAATATGGCAGTTGCTGGGAAGACATCAGAGACAAGAAGAGCAATTAGGAGGTGATCACAGCTTTTCTGATACCATTATCTGGTAGCCCTGCACTCCTCCCAGCTAATCCAAATCTTCTAAATCCTCCAAGGTTCAAATCAAGCAATGCCTGCCAGTCCCTCACTGGGAGGCACCAATCCTGCTTCCCCTGAGTTCTTACAGCACTCCCAAGAGTGCTCAAGCCCACTGGGATCAGCTGATCATCGGCTTAGGTGTCCTTATTATCACTCGATCTTCTTTTTCATTAAAAAAAATCCTGAACTTAGCACTAAGTAAAATATACATCTCTATATATGATATAGAAAAGGAAAAGCAGATCATTCAGGGATGAATTTATTACATGTAAATTCCAAAGCTGCTCCATTTCCCTGTGTTCCTTTCTGGACTTCTCTTCTTTTCTGGGCATTTAAAAAAAATGCTTCAATTGTCTTCTTATTTTCTTGCTCCTCCCCCTTTTTGGTAACTTTATTACTACTTGTATCTTTCCTTCCTACTTTTGAAGGCGGAAGAATAGGAGAAAGAGAAGAAGAAAAAGGAGGAGAAGGAGGAAGAAGTGAAGAAGGAGGATGAGGGGAAGGAGGGAGAGGAGGAAGAGAAAGGAGGAGGAGGAAGAGGAGAAGGAGAAGATAAAGATGATGATGGAGATGAAGAAGGAGGAGGAGGAAGAAGAAGAAGGAAGAAGAAAAGAGGATGATGAAAGTATAACACTTATGGTGTAAGCCAAGTACAACACCTTTCCATATTGGCTGTATCTGAAAACGCACATCTCATTCTCTCCCTGGATCCATGCCCTCTCTGTCAGGAGGTGGGTAGCAGGTTTTGTCATCAGCCTTTCTGAAGGTATCCTTTTCTGTACGAATGTTATCTCGCTAATAGACTGCAGGCTTCCCCCTTCCATCCGTCAAGCCTTCCTTCATTTCCTGACTTCCTTCATTGCTAACCTGCTCTCTATTCCCACTGCCAACAGCTGAGTAGAGCTCCTCCTTACCACCTACAGAAACGATTCTAACAGCCTTACACAGGACCTCTGGGCTCTACTTCTTGCCCCGCCCCGTGCTTCTGGGATAGCCTTCGTGGCCCTCTTTGGCTCACTCTTACTTACATTTTGTGGTGAAATTCTACAGAAAATTCAATCTTTTGGACCTGACATTCTAAGACCTCCACATGTGAGCCTCATCCTGCTTTTCCAAGTTACCTGCCACTTTCCACCCATTCCCCAAAGTCAGGACTGTGCCTCCTGCATATACCATGAACGTAGCTCTCTGGACTGGACATGGCCTCCTGGGCCTTGAACACCATCCCCTTTCTTTCAAAGCCCAATTTAAATGTGACAACTTCCACGAAGTACTCCCTGCTCCATGCTATTAATAGCAATCTTTCCCTTCTGACCTTACACAGAATTCGGTGTGCACCCTGCATCATGTCTTCCTATTAGACTCTAAGCCCCAGGCAGGGGTCATTTCTTGTTTGTCTGGTATCTTGGTCACAAGACCCTGAATGAAGTAGGAGACTAATAGCTCTTTGTTGTAAAATGGAGCGATTCAGACCAGATCAGTAAAGGCAGAATCCTGTCTTAACAATGACCTTCAATGCTCCATTCCAATCTCAGCTCTTCCGCAAAGCTTTCCCTGGATGAGCCTATCCAGCTCCCATCTGTCCAAACAATGTTTCCTCAGTACTTCTGTATATATCTGTTTTGGACTCTTTCTTTTGTATACAGAATCAGGGAAGGCAGAGAAGCCCCATTTTATAATGATTTGTGATTGAAAAAAAAAAAAAGCACTTCTCTCAAACAACCCTGTGCCTTACATAACATAAATATTGTTATTCCCATTACATTGAAGAGAGAACTAACCTAAGAGAGGTAATGTGATATATCAAAGTTCACAGCTTAGGAGATTTTAGATCTGAGATTTGAGACTGTTCTCCTGGCTCGAGGGTCAGTGTTCAATGCCAGGTGTTTATTCCTCTTTCTGTAAAGAATACTATTCTAAACTAGAGGCCGCAATGAACAATAGCATCTTTCTGAAGCATCAGCCCCTTTCCTCAACAGGTACAGAGAGCTGCTGTCCTTGGCCCAAGGGCTTGAAGTTTTAAGAATTTCAAAGCCTTTATTCTTCCCTGACAGTCAGTTTCAAGCACTAAAAGGCTGTGATCTTTCCAGAATCTGAGCTGGTTTGTTACCCTAAACTGAGATTAGCCATCCCTAATTCCTAGTTATCCCCCCCTTTGCCCTCCAACAAATAGATTCACTGATTTCACATTTGCTCCTCTCTTTAGCTTCTCCACCTTTTCTCCAAACAAATCAGGCCAAGGTCTGTTTGCATAGTTAATTCATAAAGGGTTATTTCACAAAGGAAAAAAGAATATACCAGCACAAGAACAGAAGTACATATAAAATATCCTACTAAATAGTCATTCGCAGCACCTTGATGAGTTTAAGATACTAGTCAGTCAATCAGTCAGTAATAAAAATTAAAAAGATTAATACGTGCTGGGCACTTGCTAAATTAGATCCCAGGATATTGAAAAAGCTGGCAGACCATATAGTTTAGCTGTTCCGTCTGTCAGTGATCTTGGAAGTATCATGGAGAATGGGACTGGTCCTGGAGGCCTGGAGAAGGAAAAATGCTACCTGACTTTTCAAATTATAACCTTACAAACTAGGTCCTAGTTTTAAATTCCTGGCAAGATTCTAGAACACATTTTTAAAGGGATGGTTAGTGAAATATCTGAAAAAGCTAACTGCTAAGAGCCTTCAGAACAAGTCACGCCAGACTACTCTCATTCCCTTTTGTGACAAGGACACTATATGGAAGGGAAATGGATCATGATAGCAGATGTTAGATCGAATCATGTCTATATTTACTTAAATCTGAACCAAATATTTCACAAAGTTTTTCATGCCTAGGATATATGTTATAATAAATAAACATATTTATGGACAAGATGGGCAAATAGGAGCCTTATTAAATAGCACAGTAAAGCAGATTCAGGGATTGTTAAACACAAAGAGCAGTCATTAATAACTCAGTGTCAAACCAGGAGGCCTCTAGTGCTTCCAGGACCTGTCCTTGGCCTGTGTTATTCAATTTTTATTTATCAGTGATCTGAATAAAAGATCATTAGGTGATATGTTTATGAAATGTTGCAGATGTCACAAAGTTGGGATACACATTAACAAAATGGATGGCAGAGTTATTAACCAAAAAGATCTTGATAACATTGGGCTAGATCTAATGTATTTAAATTTTAAAGTAGTATTAATATAAAGTGCTACATCTGGGTTCAAACAATCAACTTAATAACCATATTTTGTCAAATTTAGGTAAATAGTTTGTATGAAAAAGAATCTAGGAGTTTTAATCAATTGCAAGTTAAATCAGAGAACAAAATAAAACAATGTGGTCCTGGGCTGCATTAAAAGAGGAATAGTTGGAGGGAACTTATAAGAGGACAGCTGGTAGTACAATGAATTTGGAAGATATGGGTTCAAATCCACCCATAGACACTTATTAGCTGTGTACTTTGTTTACCTCAGTCTCTTTCTTTGTAAAATGGAGATAATACCAAAACCTATCTCATAATGTTGTTAGGAAGACAAAATAAAATAGTATTTGTAAAAAAACATTTTGCAAAACTTAAAACGCTATAAAAATGCTATTCAACGTCAAGGAAATAAGCATTTACATAGCACCTACTATATGCATGGCATTGTACTAAATGCTTTTTACAAATATTATCTCATTTGACAAAATATTTGACATCATATCTCATGTAAAGTTGGACTAGAGAAGAAGACATTAGAAGGCCTGATATCTTCAAATTCTCATTTGATGGACTTTCTTGTAGAAGAGATATTCAACTTACAATGCTTGATCCTAGAGAGATGAATCAAGGGCTTTAATGAGAAATTGCAAAGACAGTTTTAGGCTTAATACTGGGGATGTGGGGAAGAAGAATAACAATGGACAACAAAATGGAACCAGGAGCTTGAGAGAAAAAAAATCATTTTCTCTTCACTGGACATCTGTAACACTTGGGTTACAGAAGGATTCTTGCACAGGCTCCATTTGGATTACACAGCCCTTCCAAATCAGACTCTGCGATTTTGTAACAGATTCTTAGATCTCAAAAAACTGTTTCATTTAGATTTAGTTCCTAGTGACTGGCTCAGAGCCACGATCCCCTGAGGCAAAATTCTAGTTTCAGGAACCTCTCTCTCTCTCCATCCTTGGGGAAAAACATGTAAAAACAGTAGTACCTTCTGCCCCAGAACATCTGTTCACTCATATGGACATATAGACATATCTCAAAAAGGTAATGACTAAGAGTCAACATGGTTTCATTCACATGGATTCACTCGCATGGAAGTACTTAACTAGATTCATTTGGCTATTTTTGAGTCTAAGCTTATTCTCAGGATTCTCAGGAAACCTGCGGATTGTTGGAGATGTGGTCCCACCTACATTCCTACAAAATCACAGGTTCACTAGGAATCTCTTGCGTGATTTCAGACAAGTTTCCAGGTTTCAGTTTTCTCATTTGTAAAAAAGAGGAGCCAGGGAGAATGAGTTCTATGGTATATCCCGGCTAAATCACTTACTCCTCAAAGGAGCAATAGAAAGAACTATCATGCTGAATTAAAATGAATCTCTTCATCCTAACAACAGAGCAATGTGACCTGTCCTGACCCCAGAGTCACTCATGCTCATAGAGGATGGTCTCTGGTTCACTTCTTCTCTTCCCACCTTGGTCCCCCTTTTTGTCTTCACCAGTCTTCCCCCACATATTCTTTTGTCATATGATGACAATAACTTTCATTTCTGTAGTCCTATGATGTGAGGTGTCTAAAGTCCTTTCCTTAAACAGACTCGGTGAGGTAGACTCCGAGAGTCTGTGGTCAAAGAATCAGAGGCCACCCATTCAGCCTGCACCAGAACAGGAATACCTTTTAACTACAACCACCTGCTACCTGGATACCTCCAGCCAAGGAGGCAACTCAGTACCTTTCTTTTTCAAAGGCAAGGCAACTGGGGTTAAGTGACTTGCCCAGGGTCACACAGCTAGGAAGTGTTGGGTCTGAAACCAGATTTGGACTCAGGTTCTCCTGACTTCAGGGCTGATGCTCTATCCACTGGACCACCTAGCTGCCGCAACTCAGGGCCTTTCAAGGTTGCCCTGAATGCCCATTTCTCCTTTGAATAGCTTTAACTATTAAGTCTTTCATGACATCCTGTCTAAGCATGTCTCTCTACAATATCTATAACTCTTAGAGCTTCACTTTAGGTCCAATAACATATCTAATCCCCTTTCTAGAAGACAGCTCTTAAAATTTTTGAGTCATTTGACAAGTATTTATAAATACCTTTTATGTGCCAAACACTGTTCTAAGCACTTGAGGATACAAAGAAAGGCAAAAGATAATCTATATTCTTAAGGAGTTCACAGACTAACAGGAGAGGCAAAATATGCAAACAACTATGTACAAACAAGATAAAAGGGACAGGATAAACTGTAGATAATCAACAGAAGAAAGGCATTCATATTAAGGGGAATCAGGAAAGCCTTCTGTATGAGGAGTCCTTAATAATATTTTTAAGAATGTAAAGGAGACCAAAGAGTTTGAGAACCTCCATCTTAGGTAGCTTTCTTATATACATTGCAAAGAAGGTGCTGATCTGCAAAGGAGTTTCTTTACATTAATAAAATTACAGGCTCCCTCATCCTATCCCTATGCCTAACTTGAGTATTCTGCATTGATCACTATTAGATCTGGCCATTGTTCAAATCTATTGGAGATATTTTGGATCATGATCTTGATTCTGTCATTTAACACATTAAGCATCCTGACTTCAGAACATCCATAATTTTGATTAAAATGGCATCTATGTTTTTATTCAAGTCATTTATAAAAATTAGTGACCAGGTCAAGCCCAAGTTCAGAGCCCTAGATCTACTCCTAGAAACTTCCATGAAAGAGTTCATCTATTGACAATTATTCATAATAAGTAGTAAATGATAGTTATCAGCTCCTTTTGCAATAGCAAGTTAAAGCTAGGAAGGTGAAGAAAGCCCTAGAGACATCAGGCACCTGAAGAGAGAGGAAGGGGAGCCTAGGATGGAGAAAGGAATTAGGAAACTCTAGGACAAGAAATAACCTTTATTAGTTTCAAAAGTCTGCAGAGGCCCTGCACTGAATAAAACACACACACACACACACACACACACACACACACACACACACACACTAAAAAGATAAATAAATACCAACATGGATTCTGCATATACATCTAAACCACTGACTTAGAGTAAAAGTGCAACTCCCTCTCTCCATTTTAAAGTCAGGGAGTGCACAGAGTTCCTGATACAGAATGGGAATCATTAAAGATTTAAGGATTATGGTAATAGTGATAATAATGATGATGGTAATAGTGCTGAGATGTTGAGTTTGATGGTGATGACATGAATGGTGATGATGGTGATTACAGCATTAACAGTGAAAGGGAAGGGAGGATGGTAATGACAGTGATTCATAAAATACTGAGAACATGGCGAATGTAAAGATGATGATAAGCCTGAAGATGGCAATGAATGGTTTGTGCGATGAGAATTATTAAGTCATTTTGATGATAAATGTACTGGTAGTTGTGATGATGGGGATGGTAGTGATGACCGTAGTAAGAATGACAGTGACGGTGAGGAGGAAGATAACGATGTAGCCAATGCAATGGTGATTGCAATGATATTTAAATAACGAAGATGACTATGAAAACTGTCATCCAACTACAATTATCTATCACCTACTATGTGTCAGGCACTGTGCTAAGCATTAGGGACACAAAGAAAAGTAAAAAGACAGACTGACCTCAAGGAGCTCGGTCTTCTGGGAGAGAGAAGATGAAAACAAACATTTATGTATAAACAAGATAGTGATAATATTCAATGGGCATGTGTTGGGTAATTTTTAAATGATGTTTTAAAAATCTACAAATTAAAAAAAACTTAAGAAAAGGAATATAATAAAAGAGACATAACAAGATTATAGATTTAGGGCTGGAAGAGACCTTAGAAGTCACTGAGTCCAATCCCTTCATTTGTCAGATGTGGAAATTGAAGAAATTAAGTGACTTGCCATGGGTAATACAGCTAATAAAAATCAGAATTAGAATCCAGGTCTTTCTGGATACAAACTCAGAGCTCAACCATTGTACCATGATGCATCTTGAAGAAGTTGCTAATGATAATTTTATAAATAGCTTACATCTACAAAGTTTTGCAACATTCAGGGTCTCACGACAACTCTCGAAGTAAGCATTATCATCTCAGTTTTATGGATAAGAATCTGGAACTCTGTGAGGCTAAGCAAATTGCTTCCGATCACACAGCTGGTAAGTATATGAGGTGGGTTTTGACCTCAAATCTTCCCGAGACCAAGCGCATTGCTATAACACCGGCCAGGGCTAATTTGAGGCTATGAGACAATTTCCTCACTTGGGCTCCTCACACAGATATTCAAAACAATTCAATTCAACAAGCATGTTAAGCACCTGCGAGGTCAATAATTGCTGATCTACCAATGACATCATGACACGATAAGACATGGTCTTTCACCTTCCCCAGAAAGGCGGCCACCATCAATCCTGGGTGTACTCTTCCATCCAAACCTGTCTCCCTCTAGTCTCAGTGGCACACTATACAGCTGTATCTTATGCCAAAGAGATGACCATTGGTCCACTCAATCTCTGCTCTGGAAAGCCCATTCTGAGGTCATCTATTCCATCCTCCTGCTAAGGGTTACCTGAGTCTGGACATCCTAGTGTCTTCCCATGAGAAATGCCTCCTGTCCTAAACCTTTCTTGTTACACAATAAGCCCCTGCCTTTTCTTTTTACTTTTTTCCATCGATAGGCAGCATTCCAGTTCAAACTCAACAAGTAATTCCTAAGTAGCTTCCTGTAGAGTTCTAAGTTTGGCAGGGGAAGAGTTAGTCAATTTAGATAAGACAGTTCTCATTATTAAAAATTATATAATTTAATAGAAAAGGTAAAAAAACCAATAATAATAGCTAGTGTTTATAAAGTGATTTAAAGTTTGTAAAACAATTCACAAATGTCCTCATTTTACTCTCACACCAATCGGGGGACTTAGGTGTGTTTATTTCACAGATTAAAAAACTGAGGCAAACCAGGGCTAGAGTGACTTGCCCAGAGCCACGCAGTTAGTAAGTGTCTGAGGACGTCCAGGCCTGACCCTCTCCCCCCCGGGCCGCCTGACCGCCGGGGACGTGAACATGTATACAGAAAGCACAGTGACAGAGGCATCATGGAAATCAAGTGTACGGGAAACTTCGGGAACTGACTGACCCTGGGGAACCAGGAAAGGCTTCCCAGAGAGGAGGCCCTGAGCCCCCGTTACAGGAAGAAATCCAGCCAGAGGAGAGATGAGGGAGGGCATCCCGGGACAAAGGGGCATCGGGCTGGCGGGAGGGAAGGGCACGCAGGAGGAAATTAATGCCACCTGGCAGATGTGAGGCAAGGTGGCCCTCAGCTGGGAAGTCAGGCAGGACTGTCCTCTTGGGGCTGAGAAGTGAGAGTTCTGAGGTTCTCCGAGCCTGTGCGGCAGGAAAAGGGCCCCTTGGCAGGCCTTTTCCCTGAAGCCCCCCGGTCCCCGTTCCCGCCTGCTTCGGCTCACAGGCCGAAGATCCTCCCCCCATTTGCTCATCTCTCCAGAAAGAGAAGGGCCGCGACCCGGGCGGCTGCCTGTCCAGCAAACTCTTCTGACGGATGCTTAAGGGGGTCACTAATGGAGGATGTAATTGATTGCCTGATGGGCGGCCCCGTGGCCTCGGCGGTGGGTGCGCTGACGTGGCGGCCGCTGACATTTTCTGTCCCCACTGACCCCAGGTTAAATGTACACAGGAATTGTCACCTTTCCTGTCAGCAGATATCCTTCTCCTAATCAGCACGCCATTAAGAAGCACCCAGGCAGGCGGGGGAGGGGCGGCTGCTCTTGCCGCTGGACAGCCCCTGGAACTAAAAGGGAGACTCCCCCAGAGCCAAGGCCTCTGACGGAGCTGAGGTCCAGGGGTGCACTCAGTGATTAAGCTCCTACTGTGTGCAGAGAACACTGAAAAACCAACAGGGTGCTTCCCTTCGGAAGGGGGGGAAGGGCCAGCTTCGTACAGATAAGTAGGATGCCAGGCAGGAGGTGGGAGTAAAGGAAAGAGACAGACAAAATGGTCTGGGGCGGTGGCAGCCGCCGAGGCCACAAAGCTCACGGCTGTGGCTGTGGCTGCTTCAGCTGAGTAAAACTCTCGTGACCCCCTCTGGGTTTTCTTGGCAAAGATACCAGCATGGCTTGTCATTTCCTTCTCCAGCTCATTTTACAGAGGGGTAAACTGAGGCAGACAGCAAGAAAGTATCTGAGGCTGAATTTAAACTAAGGTCTTCCTGACTTAATGCCAGGCCTGGGGTTCTTTGCCCAGATTAAAAACCGTAATTGGGGGGCAGCGAGGTGGCGCAGTGGGTAGGGCATCAGCCTGGAAGTCAGGAGGACCTGAGGTCAAATCTGGCCCCAGACACTTAACACTTCCTGGTTGTGTGACCATGGGCAAGTCACTTAACTTCAACTGCCAGAGCAAAAAAAAAAAAAAAACATAATTAGGAAATGTTTAACAAGAGAAATGAAAATATAACCTAACAAAGATAATGCCAGCTTGTGGTTTTCTAAGTCAGTATGTAGAAAAGATTCCCTTCCATGAGCCTGACACTCTTGTTCTGGGCCAAAGCTGTTCAATACACTGCCCTCAATGCTGCCAAGTACAGCCAGAACCAAATTAAAATATAATGGGCATGATATAATATGATAAACGAAAATAAAATAAAGCAGAGTGGTGCTATGAGGCTTCCTAAGTGAGTGTGTGGCTGGCCAGGAGACACATAGAGTTTGGGCCCCACTTCCACTTGACCTTAACCTTGGGACATTTTCAGACGGGGAATCATGTTATCTGAGAGGATTTAGGGAGAAGAGACCCAACTGTCCCTGGAACGAAGAAAAGGATTTCAAAGGGCAGAGATGAGGGGAGAGTGTGCTCAGAGTGCACAAAGGTGGGGAAGGGCAAGATGCGACTGGGGAAGGGGGACAGCCAGGATGACTGGAGCGCAGAATGTGGGAGGGCAGCTGAGGGTCAGAAGGCAGGGCCAGCTCCCAGAAGGACATGTTCTTCCTACAGTGACTTCTCTGAACTGCAAAAAGGATGACCCCGCCTCTTGTGCACAGGCCACCGATCCCCACAGACTGTGGGTTTGGAGGCTGCAACTCTTCCTCTGGTTCGCCTTACAGTAATAATACTGGTTTTTCCTCCACTTAAAAAATATAGTCTGGCTTTTTAAAAGAGGACTTTAACAGAGGTGGCCTCTGTGTGTGTGTGTAAATTCCCTGATAAAGTCTTCCTCCAATGCTTCCCTGTGCCATGGAGACAACCCTGACCTTTCAGTGACTTTGGTATAAACTCTGGGAAACTCACCCACCCAAACTGGAAAGGCTTCCAATGGGGGCTTAATGAGGGATGCATTGAAGGCCCAACCCAGCCAGGCCCTGAGAAACACAGGACCAGAGCCTCTGATTGCTTACTGGGAAAACATACTTCTGGCCACAGAAACCTAAGAAAGCCCCCACAAAGCTGTGAAAATGCTATCTTCTGGGGAAATGATAGGAAGACCTACACCAATGAAATCTACATTCCCTGAGTACTGAAGCAATGAGAAAACACAGAATTAAGTAAATTTATAAAACAGAGAGCTTCTGAGTTTTAGAACTCAGGAACCTTGATCTGCAATGGCCACAGATACCTTTTTCTAAATCTTTAATTTATTTTGACCAGTAAGATCCCTTCTAGTTTTGAAATTCTAGGATATCATCTACTCTTGACACTAAGTTCTAAGGTCCCTTCCAGCTCTAACATTCTAGATCCTATGTACTAGGGTGCCATTTACCCCTGACACTTAGGTTTCTTCCAGTTTGATTTGAACTCAGGTGGTCTTGACTCTATCCACTATCTCTATCACTGAGCCACCTAGCTGCCTTGTCTGGCCGACTGGGGCCTGGCATCTAAGGTTCTTTGCAATCCTCCAGCCTAAGCTTCAGACTCAGCGGTCTGCCATCTGTGGGCATAGACTAACATTCCATTTTCTACATCCATATCTCCTTTTCCCATCTCCCCTGGCATCTCCCACCAGGAACCCTCTCCCTCTTCACCCCATCTCCTGAAGGCTTAAGACAAACACTGTTACCTAGAAGCCAATCCTGACTTTACCAAGTCTTCTTGCTCCTCCCAACTTCCACTGAAATCAGAGAGAGAGACAGAGACAGAGAGATATCTTCCATATATATTTTCTATCGACATCCAAATATACATTGCTTTAGACCAGGAAAATGAAAGTTCCTTCAGACAAGGGGAAGACTGTTTCATTTCTGTCTTTAATCTCTGAACTTATCATGATATCTAACTCCTTATTTATTTATTTATTCAAAAAAATATTTATTTAAATGAATGGGAAAAAATTAAGCACTTATTAAGTGCCAAGCATTATGCTAAGAGCTGAAAATACCAATGGAAAAGCAAAACAATCTCTACTCTCAAGCAGCTCTTATTGTAATCTGTAGGGTAGATGCCAAGGTCTGGGGTCATGATTCTTGAAGTGAAGTGAAATGAATTTCAGAACTCATACTTGCACAAATACATGCCCAGGAATACAGCAGAAAACCACAGCACCCCTCCACGTACGTAACAGGTACATGCCCACTCACAGGGAAAACCAGCACCTGATAAATGCACCACAGACCCACAAACATGTCTTAGACACATCTCACACACACACAGCCCTATGATACACACAGTATACAGACACATATTCATAAACACAAATATAAGAATATCAAATAGACCCAGAAAAAACATCCCAGAGTCCTACTCATATCCTTCCTTCTTTTCTCTTGAAGAAGAGGATGTGAGGAACTGAAGCTGCCATGACTGCCTGAAAATGCCAAGCAAGCTCCTGGAGGCCCTGGCAGGTTAGCATCCCACAAAGAGGGAGTGTGAAAGCTACAATCCAAATACTTGGACTTCCCATGGGCAACTGCCTCCCTTTGCCAAATGAGGACTGCCGAAGAGAGGGGGCAACGAAAGCCCCCCTTTGAGATGGGATGAGGAGTGACTCATACTGCCCACACCTGTGCCACTGCAGGCCCTTTGGCAAAGGCAGCCAGCCTGACTTGGGAGCTGGCATTGGGATGGATGAGTCAGTGGCAGGCCAAGACTGCAACGTTCCTCGGCTTGGGAGGTGAGTCACACCTGGCCTAGTGAACAAAATCTCCACAGAGGCCTGTCACTCCTGCAGGGGTCTGGAGAGGGCTCCCGCAGGGAGAGGCTGGATCTCACAGACACCTCTAGCCCACGTATCCCCACGGTTCTGATTCCCTTTGGCCACTCAAGTCTGAAGTCATAGACGACTCAGAAGTTAGGGGATGAAGGGTCTTGGATGACAGAGAGAGTCTTGGAACAGAGAAAGTCAGAACACAGAGCATTTGAACTAGGCTGGTGGAGATGGAAAGCACCTTAGGACACAGAATGGGGAACTTTTATTGGGAGTTGGAAGAGTCTTTAGAGACAACTTCTTTACCTGGTGTCCATGAACTTCGTTAAAAAAAAAATTGACAAAAAATCTTGTGTTTCAATGTAAGTGCTTTCTTCTGTAACCCAATGTATTTTATTTCAGGGATAAGGGACTTGCCCAAGCCCAACCAGTTAGGAAGTAATGAAGGCAGGTTCGGAATGCAGGTCATCTAGCCAATGGTGTGACCATTAGTGTTCTCCCTAGCTCCAAGCTCCCTCTTTTCCACAAACAATGTTGGAGCCAGAATGGAACTAACTTCCTATCACACGGCTCTTCAGAGTCAGAGCTGGCAAGGAACCCAAGCCTTCTGAATCCCAGCTGTCCCTGCTGCCTCCATCCACTCTTCATCTTGATACGCAAAGCCCCTTTTGAGCAGACAGTCTTTCCAGGTTGTTTCCAACCACACCATGCTGCAGCCTGATGGGAACACTCCCATTTTGTTCTGGCAGAGCAATGATGAGGGATGACCAATACCAGGACATCTTCAAGAGCTGTGTGTGTGTGTGTGTGTGTGTCTGTCTGTCTGTCTAGTCCAAGTCTAGTTTATGGCCCTGACACCTAAAAGATACAGTCAAAAGACTGTGAAAGTCAAAAAACTTTTCTCAGCATCACCTAGTTGAGAGGATCAAATAGGATAATATATGCAAAGCACTTGCCAAATCATAAAATATTTTATGTACATATGTATAGATACATGCATATACATACATGTATGTAGAGGATTTCATGTATGTATATATATGAATGCATTACATATACATAGTGACTAGTTGTTGATGATGAGTAAATCACTTAACCCTGTCTGCCTCAGTTTTCTCATCAAAAAATGAGCTGGAGAAGGAAATGGCAAAATTACTCCAATATCTTTGCCAAGAAAGTCCCACATGGGGTCATGAAGGACTAGAGATGACATGGAATAAACAGCAACATATACATATATACTAAAACATTCATACATATTCATGTATATGTACATATATCTATATGCACATTTGTGTAGTATGTGTGTGTGTGTATGCGTGTATACATATATACATATATATATATGGAGAGAAAGAGATTGAGGGGTAGGTAGGTAGGTAGGTAGGTATATGAATGAAATCAGGGAGGAATCTGTGACATTGTCAAAACAGTGCTAGAGCCTTGGGTTTTGATTCAGAAAATTCCCTACAGTGTAGAATACACTCAGTATCTATCCCTGTGTGACACTCATTGACCATGTAAGTAGAGGCCACTTGATGTCGATGGACCTCACTGTCCTCCTCCGTGGAGGACATAATGATAACTTGAATACCTACTTTACAGTTGTGCAAAAAGTGCTTTGTTAAGCCTGAAAACACTATGTAAATGGGAGTTGTTACTATGCTTTATACTTCCCCTGTTGTCTTCTTTGTCACCAATCCCCACTGTACTTTTTGTCTGCAAACTTGACACATGACGTGTTATGTGGATCATGCTCCCACGTGCATACAGAACTAGGCTGTGGGAAGGGATTCGTCTTCTCCAGGTATGATGAGCCAGGATTCAGGTTCTACCTTTGAAGCTCTTTGTGTTACTTTGGCTCAGGGCCTCCTTGGCTTTGGTTTCCTATTTTATAGAATGAAAGTGTTGGGTCAGACGGTCTCCAAGGTCCCTTCTTGCTTTAAACCTATGATCCCATGAATCATCTTTCCATCTCCCAGAGATAGCCAGGGAAAGAGAGCAAAGGCCAGGACTAAGTAGGGATCACACACAAAAATTTGAAGACGATCGTATAGGTGAGATGAGTGCGAAGGAGGAGGACCGATGACATCGCAGGTTTACGTTTTAACTTGCTTACGAATCAGATGTAAGGGAGGCAGAGCTGAACAATATCATCAGCTTCATTCTCTCGTCCGGAATCATCCAGAGGTAAGACCAAAGTCAGGACAACTGGCGATGACCCAGGATGCAGAGGATGACCTTGGCATCTTTCAGGTCTGACCAAGCTCTAAGCACTCCCTAGTGCCTGCTTTGGCTGCCTTCATTGCTCTTGGAACAAAATGTTTTCATCTGCCCCATTCTGCAGGGGGAAATCTTCACATGCATGGAGCAGACATCCCCCTAACTCACAGAAGGGTTTGAGTCTTGTCAGTTATCATCAACCTGATTTAGCCTATCTACCAAGAAGGTTTACTGCAGTGTGGCCATAGCTTTTTGGAGCCACAGATGACAGCTGAGTGCACTGTAAACATCAAAAGTGGATAAGCAGCCTTGAAAATTAGTTGGCTCTTTCTCAGTTCAATTTTTCTTATGCAGCAAAATAACTGTATGAATATGTATATATATATACACACATACATATTCAATTTAACATTTGTTTTAACATATTTAACACCTATTGGTCTACCTGCCATCTAGGGGAGGGGGTGGGGAGAAGGAGGGGAAAAGTTGGAACAGAAGGTTTTGCAAGGGTTAATGCTGAAAAATTCTCATCCATATATCTTGTAGATAAAAAGCTATAATAAAAAAATTAATTAATTAATTAAAGAAAGAAGGAAAGGGACATGTACAAAAATGTCTGTGGCAGCTCTCTTTGTAGTGGCTAGAAACTGGAAACTGGGTGGATATCCATCAGTGGGGAAATGACTGAATAAATTATGGTATATGAATGTTATGGGATATTATAGTTCTATAAAAAATGATCAGCAGGATGATTACAGAGAAGCCTGGAGAGACTTATATGAACTGATGCTCAGTGAAATGAGCAGAACCAGGAGATAATTATACATGGCAACAACAAGACTATATGATGATCAGTTCTGATGGACATGGCTCTCTTCAACATTGAAATGATTTAGTCAAGTTCCAATGATCTGGTGATGAGGAGAGTCATTTATACCCAGAGAGGACTGTGGGAACTAAGTATGGATCACAACATAACATTTTCATTCTTTTTGTTGTTGTTTGCTTACATTTTATTTCCTTTCTCATTTTTTCCCTTGTTAATCTGATTTTTCTTGTGCAGCATGATAATTATAGAAATATGTAAAGAAGAACTGCATATATTTAACATATATTGAATTACTTGCCACTTGGGGGTGCAAAAAAGGGGGGGAAATTTGGGACACAAGGTTTTGCAAGGGTCAGTGTTGAAAAATTATCCATGCATATGTTTTGCAAATAAAAAGTTTTAATAAAATAAAAAAAAATTAAAAGGAAAAAATAAAATTAGTTGGCTTTTTAGAAATGCTAGTCCTCTGTAAATACCCTATCAACAATTAAGTTCTATCAATAATAAGGTTACAAAGTTAGTGAAGGAAGAATGATGGTGCCTATCTACAAAAATGGAAAAGTTTTGGAGAGAGGTGAATTCAGTGGGAAAGTTAACAGCCTGTTTTGGATCAGTTTAATTTACCTATGAGACATCCAGTCTGTATATCCAACAGATAGCTGGTGATATAAAACTAGACAGCTCAAGAGAGAAACTAGGGCTAAATATGTAGAAAAGGGGAACACCTATATAGCCATGATAATTAAACATCTGAGATTAGATCTCTGATGAGATCACCAAGTGATATGGAAATATGAAAGCCCAAGCTGGAACCTTGGGAGATATTCACAGTTGCATGATATTGATAATGGATGATCCAGCAAAGGAGACTGAAAAACAGAAGTCAGAGAGGAGGAAAACCAAGAGAAAGCAGTGTCATGAAAACTCAGAGAGAAAAGAGTACCAAGGAGGACATTTGGTGGCTCAAAATGCTGTTGAAAAGTGTGAGAATTGAGAAAAGATCATCAGACCATTGACCACTGGTAACTTTAGGGAAAAACCTTTTCAGCCGAGTGATAAAGTCAGAAGTCAGGTAGCAAAGGGTTTGGAAGAGAGGGACAGGAGAGGAAATAGAGGGAATAAGTCCACAGGAGTTTTTCAAGACAGCCGAAAAGAGGAGAAGAAATAACATGTTGATAGCTAGAGGAAATGATAGGTTCTAGAGAGCAATTTTTAAGGACAGAGGGACTTGAAAGCCTTTGTAGGCTGATTATAAGAAGCCAGAAATCAAAGCGATATTGAAGATTAGAAATAGGTAGGAGATAATGCTGGGAGCAAAAGTCAGGATAAGACATAAAAAGATGAGGTTAATAAATGGAAAATGTAGAGGGTTTGGCCTTAGATTTGAAGGGCCAACAACTTTAATGGAGCCTGGAATAAAGCAGGAACTAGGGAAGGGGAAAGGAGTGTCAGGGAGCTGTGAAATGTAGAAAAAGGAGAAGAGAAATTCATGCTAAATGGTCTCAAGGCAGAAGTGAGGAGGGAGCATTTTCCAGACATGGGAAATAATCTGTGCAAAGACACAGAGATGGGAGAGAGAAGGACATGTGTGAGGAATGCCAAGAAGGTCCATCTGGACTCAGGAGCCCAGGCGCTTTCCATGGTACTACTCCCTCACAATCCTGGGCCCTGAGCAGGGCTGGTGAGGATTCTATCTCCACAAGATGAAGAATCAAAAGATTCTAATTTTTTTGGAAGGATAATAATAGCTGACATTTATGCAGAGATTTAAGTTTACAAAGTGCTTTACATATATTATCAACTCCCATGGGTTCAATTATCATATTTCTCTGCAGATTATTCCTAAACCTATATATTCAGTCCTGATTTTTTCTCTGTACTCCAGAATAGTACAAGTAATTGCCTAGTACTGGGGAGCTCTCTCTGGATATCCCATAGGTATCCTGCACTCAACATGACCAAAATGGAGATCACTATGTTTCTCCCTAAACCGACCTCTTCCTAATTTCCTCATTTTCATGGCTGACACTGTCATCCTTTTCAAGTCACTCAGATTTGCAACCTCACACTCATCTGCGTCCCTCACATTCATTCATCTCACTACTCATTCAACCACAGCCCCAGTTCAGCCCTTTACTCCCACCTGGACAACAAGAGTCTCCTTTTCTTCCAGGTTTTCCCCTATCCAATGGCTTCTCTGCGTAGCTGCCAGCTATATGTTACTTAAAACACTAAGTTTATCATGGGTGAAATGAAATGAAAGAAAAGTGCTCTACCATTGGAAACCAAGGACCTAGGGCTGCATCCCTCCACCTTTTGGTGCCTCATCTATAAAACAAAGGTTTGGCTCCTCATCTATAAAACAAATGGACTAGATGGCCATCTCTGAGTCTCTTTCATTTCTAGATTTTTGTTAGTAAGATCCTATGTCACTGCACTATTCAAAAATCTTTAATGGTTTTCTATTGTCTCCAGATCTTAGGCTGATATTTACAGTCTTCTCCAAAAGGGTTTTTCTTGGACTTTCTGGTCATTTCAATTACTCTTCTTCATGCACTCTCCCTTCGGGCCCACTACAAGTCCTCCTTTGTACATGACATTCTATCTTCTCCCTCCTCATGTTCTCCCTCCTCATCACTATCTCAAAGACTCTTTGCTGGTGTTGACTGTTGCTCAGTCATTTCAGACTTTTTGTGACTTCATTGTGGGACATGGAAGAGGGGATACTTGGCAAAGATTACTAGAGTGGTATGCCATTTCCTCCTCTGGCTTATTTTACACATAAAGAATTAAGGCAAATAGTGTGAAGTGATTTACTTGCCCAGGGTCACCCAGTTAATAAATGTGGGGAGTAGGATTTGAACTCAGGAAAATGATCCCAAGTCACCACTTTGCCACCACTTTCCTTTAGCAGCTCCTTGCCATCTTTCAGAACAGAACTCAAGTAACACCTCCTATATGAGGTCCCTCCTGATCCCTCACCCCCCCTTATCGGCACTCTCTCACTCTTCAAACTATTTATAACGTACTAGCTCTTGTACATGATGAAAACCATCAGAGAAGTTAAACGCCCCCAGAGCAAGCACTGTTTAATTTGGGCCTTTGTATCCAAAGGGCATAGCATATAGTAGTAGCAGCAGCTTAATAAACGTTTGTTGAATTAAATAGAATCATCTCATTTGATCCCTAAAATAAGGAGAATCAAAGTCACTGGGCAGACATTTCAGGCTGTCTCACTCTACTACTGCTGCAAAGCTGTTTCTCTGGGAAGAAGAGAGAGGCTAAGAGAGCCAAGTGAGACCTTCTCATGGCACGGCAGTATAGGGGGTGGAGTGCCAGTAGTTCTAATTCTATTCCTATATATCTAGATTTCCCTGTGTTGGACGGGACCCTGCACAATCGTACAGTGATGGACCTGATGTTTAGGGTACAGAGGACACTGCATGTTTTGGAGGATAATGAATCAGCACCACAAGATCAGCAACAGATGTATCCTTGAAAATATCTTTGGTGCTATTTCTTCTTCTCTTGACCAAGTCCATGTTAGACTACACCCACCTCTTGCAAGAAGACTTCTACATCAACCACAATACTCCTTGACTTTGATTGAACTCTGAGGACAAAATACTATACTGGGATATAAGTTCTTATTCCCCCTAAACTGTTCTTCCTTCATGATATCTGGCAGTAACATCGCCATTCACACAGCCATTCACTGTTGAACTCTTAGTCATCAGGATTATCCAATTAAATTAAATTTAATAATCATCAAATACCATGGGCCAGGGTTGGTACCACGCACTGGACATGCAAAAACAAACATAAAAACAACTTTTGATCACAAAAACCTTACAAAGGGATAGAAAACAACATTACACAAATGAGTACATACAAAACAGAGAGAACAAACAGAAATTGGTTGGAGAGAAGCAACTAGCATTGAGAAAAGCTTAATTAATGTAGACATTGGTATTTGAGCTAAGCCTTGGATGAAACAAGAGATTCCAAGAGTAGAAGAAGAGGCGGGAGAAAATTCTAGGTATGGGAATAGCCTAAGCAAAGTTAAGGAAATGTAACAAACATGTGGCTATAACATACAATATTATATGTATAAACCATGATCTAGAGTTTCTCAAAAAATTCAGGTTCACACAGAATATACCTGAGCCTGGGAACCAAGCCCAATCTCTCTTTAATGTATTAGCCCTAAAACAAGCTACTGCTCCGGGAAAATCTCCTGAAATATTCGGGCTGTAATTCATTTCTTGATTTCTTCAAAAATGAGTAAAGGGGACTTAGCTCCCATTCAAGCATTTAAATCTGCAAATGCAGGCTGAGTATAGGACAGCTTTCATTTTCTTCCTCTTCCTCCTCTTCCTTCTCTTTCATACACACACACACACACACACACACACACTACAGAAAACAAAAGACTCACAAGAGCCCACAAAAAGATACAGATCAACACATAAGGCACTCAAATGGCTCATCAGTTATATTAGAAGGGAATTAAATTTGGAGTTGCTGTCAAGGCATTCTTTGACAATCTGGTGACAACCTCTTTCCTACACAATTTCTCTATGAATTCTCTCTGAGGATAAACATACTTAGGGAATTGCTAAAATAGCAATCCTTATCCCATAAGCCTGCTTTCTCCCCTACTTCTAAGTCCTCCCTAATTCCACCTCTAGAAGTTCTCATAACTATACTCCGCCATGCTATTCCTACAGACACTATGTTACACAGAATATTAGTGCTGCCCATCCAGAGATTCTCCTGCTTCTACCCTCCTTCCTCCAATTCAGCCTTCACAGAGCTTGTAAACTAATCTCTTTTCTGCATAGATCTGCATAGATCTTCATGTCACTTCTCTACTTAAGAATCTCCACTGGTTCCTTACTGCCTAAGGGATACATGAGCCCCTTTGACTGACATCCATGACTCTCCACACTAGTTCCATCCTCTCCCTTCTGTCTTATTTCAACTTGCTCCCATCCTCAAAACTCATGCTCTAGGCAAACTACACTAATGATTCTCTGTGCCCCAATTAACCCTTGAACTTGCCTAGATCTATATACTTTTGATCATATTGCTGCTTACGCTCAAAATGCTTCTCTTCTCTACTTTCACACTGAATTCCTTCCCTTCCTAGAGTTAAAGCCCAATTCAGATATTACTTGCTGCAAGATATCAAAAGAAAGGAGACTAAGTTCTGTGTAAAGGACAATGATTCTGAACAAGGACCAACTGAACAAGGAACAACCAATTGTTAGTAATTACCTATATTGGGCAAGTCACTTTAATTCTCAGGGCCAAAGTTTCTTCCTCTGTAAAATGAGAGGATTGGATTAGATGATCTATAAGGCCCTTGACATCTCTAAATTTGCATTTTTTTCTCTAAAGGCTCCAATCACTAATGCCTTTCCCCAATTAGCAACTGGTATTTTATTTCCAAGATTTTAAAATTCAGTGACTCTAAGATTCTGAAACTCTAACATCCTCTTGCTGTTTCAAAGATTTTAGGATTGTCACATTTATTCCGAGTGCTCTAAAATTTTGTGATTATGATCATAAGATCCAGTGACTGTATGAAGCTGATTCTAATAATTTACTATATAATTTGAAATAATATAACATTGATTCCAAGATTTTGAACTCATTCTGTGGCTGGAATCTAACACTGACATGAAGATTCTGAGATTTGAACAGACTTAGATTTAATGATTCTGAGAATCTACAAATAAATGTTGCTTTTGCCTGCTTACCCAGCTTAGCTGGCTTTAAATTTTCGAGGATGTAACTGGGGGGAAATTTCAAAATCAAAAGTCAAGGACTGTCCCCTGCCTAGGATTATCCCCACATCTAATTGTGCCTGACCATCCCTGCCGCCCATTAATCTCTATTTCCTTTTGATTTGGGAAATGCTGCTGCTGGAGATGATTATTGTTTTCCATAAAGATGTTTTCAAGGAGGAAAAGAAAGATGTTGAGAAGCTTCATGCATAATGTTAACCATCATTCTCCATCTCCTGCACCTCCCCTGGGCATAAAAAGGCCCTTATCTGTGCTCTGAAGCTGGATTTCACACATATTTACCATGTTGCTCTCCCAATGGATATCATTATTTCAAAACGGGAAAGTCACCATTCATCCTGTTGTGAAGGGAAAAGCTGAGGCAGCGCCTCATCTCCAGACCTATTCTCAGGGCACACGGGGCACTTCAATACCATGACCACCATTTTCTGGGGCTCCCCACAACTTGCTAGGTAACTTTAGGCCAGCCTCAATCTCTCTGGGTTTCAAGTACATGGGGTCATAGAATGATTGAAATGTATATAACAAAGCTTCTTCTCAAATCATGAGTTTGAAAGGGGAAAACAAAAAGCATTTATATAGTGCCTACTGTATGCTAAGCCTTGTGCTAAGTGCTTTTTACAAATATTATCTCACTTGATCCTCACAATATCTCTGAAAGGTAAGTGCTATTATTATTTCCATTCACAGATGAGGAAACTAAGGCAGCCAGAGGTTAAGTGGCTTGCTCAGGGTCACACAACTAGTATGTGTCTGAGGCCAGATTTGAACTCAGATTTTCTTGACTCTAGTTCTAGTACTCTATCTTCTAGTGCATTACTATACCTAGTCTCCTGGACTAAATGGTCCTTTAGATTCCCCAAAGCTCTAAAAAATTACAATATAATATAACAAACATTCTTTAAATGTCTACTATATATGCTCAATGTTGTATTCAATGACTATTACAAGGCTAGGATTCTACCTCCATTCCAATTAATGTAATCAGAGTCAGCCTGAATATCTCCATTGAAATCAATCCATCAATACTAAGTTTAAACTAAATATGCTTAAGTCCTTAATTAATTTGAGAGAATTATAGGGTTTGGGCTATTGGATAAAAGGCCACTGACTTTTTATAGGAAACATTGTAATTGGCTGAGAAGATCTAATCAAATCTCTTAAGTCAGCCATAAAAAATTGAGAATCAGTCTAATAATGGACAACTTTTAGTTTGGAGATTTCCAGTTCATGCACCTGGGATGTATTTGTGGGAGAGTATACCAAATGCTTCTGGGGAGAATGTTTCTGTTGTTACATCCTTGCTATATAATCTTAATAAATAACTTTGCTAAAAAAAAAAAAAAAGGTGAGGGGAAAAAGAACAATCATTTATGTAGGGCCTACTATGTGCCAAGTATTGTTTTAAGTGCATTTAACAAAAATTTCATTGACAAAGTGAAAAATCTGAAATCTGAAAAAGCTAGTTAAGTCATGGCTATTGTAACTGGGAGACACAAAGGTGGAGATTTGTGAATAATACTTAGAAACGCATCCCCCTAGGACTATCCCAAGAATACTAGGAATGAGTAGTCAACTGTCTTCTGGGAACCATCTTCACTATACCCTACATAGAAGTGGAAACTGGGGAGTTAGCTCTGGAGGAGGTACTATACATTGAGCCTTCATTGTGAGAATCTCATCAGCCTATGAATCAATCAGAAGTTTTAAATAGCTAAACCAATCTCCTCCTAAAGCTTCTTTCAATCAACTCTGCATGTTAAAGGTGAAATGTGCCATGTCAAGTCCTTTGGGAAGTCCTTCACATGGCACTTGTGGACAATAGTCTATAGTTAGTGTTCGTCTTGTCCTTTAGGGTCTCCTCACAACACTGAGAGGAAACTAGTATAACTATGATTATCCCCATTTTATAGCTGGGGACACTGAAGAGATGATAAGCATAATTGCTCCAGAGTCATACCATGAACCCAGCCCTGGAGCTGAAATCTGAACCCAGTTCTTCTGCCTTCCTCCACAGGGCCTCCTTTTCCATATCCTCTCTGGTTGTGTTCTCCTAGACATGGATTGGAATGTTCCTTCTCACCCAAGCATAAGAAGAAAATGGGCAGAGAGATTTATGAAAAATAAATTAATAAATGAATGAATGAGAATAAAGAGTTTATAGGAAAGGGAAAGAAAAAATCGTTGACAAGCTTTACTATTTCAAGGCAATAATTATCATCCTCGTCTTTCCTAGAGTGGGTGGGAGGAAGTGAGCAGCCCATGAATACGGGGTGGGGAGAAAGGGGGAGGCAGGCTGGACCCAAGCCAATAGCCAACCCCTCCCCCATCCCCTGCCACAGCTTTTGAAAGTAGGGGACTGATCTTATAGAGCCCAGAATTATTCTCTCAAAGATTTGTGGGGGGAGGCAAAGGGAGAGAATGCTTACCTGATTAAATAATAATACATTCCCATTAAGCATTTAGTAGAATTTAGAATTGAAAGGGACCTTAGAAGTCATCTAGTCCTCAGAGAAGGGAAGATTTATCCAAAAATCATGTCAAGAATAAATGTTAGAGCCAGAGTCCATATCCAAGTCTCTATTCTAAATGTAGGGCCTTTTTTACTCATCTATCAATCAATCAATCAATAAACATGAATTCAATGCATTCCTTGTCCTGGGAATTATGCTAGGTGCTATGATCACAAAGACAAAGAAGAAATCATTCTTATTAATAAGGCATTGACCAGTTTACAAAGTTTTCCTCACAACTGTATGTGTAGAAATATGATTACTTTTATTTTGCATATAACGAGGCTAACAGGTCCTACCAATTGTCATACAGCTAGTTTGCAAAAGTCAATTCTGGGAAAAATTTTCATTCTTCCAGCCTACTCAGGTTCAGACCCACCCAGTCTAGGGCCCTTTATGTAAAGTAAAGGATTGTTTGGTAATATGAGGCAATAATGCCCTGGAAAGCCCTTTCTGCCTCTCCAGATACCACTTCCTCCAGGAAGCTCCTTCCCTGTTTCACTAGAGCAACCTCATCATTCACAGACCTTCTGAGGCACTTATAGAATTAACTAAATCCTACTATTTACATTTCCATAGCATTAAAGTTTATAAGAAACTTTTACAGGAGATCTGAGTGAGAAAAAAAAGGCAGGCAATGTAATCCCATTTTACAGAGGAAGAGAGTGCAATACCAAAAAAAAAAAAAAAAAAAAAAAGGGTAACTTGTCCATTGGGTTCACATGTCCATTAAATGTCAGAGCTCAGATTGAGCCCATGTCCCTCCTGACTCCAAACTATTAAGCTTCAGTTCATGAGAATTCCAGAATTGCTGAATCTAAGAGATGAGAAGCACTCTAGCAGCCATCTTGCGTGACTTATACACAAAAGGAAAATTCTCAGTGTTATGTGTCCCATATCAGATGGCTGATCATTCAGCCTTGATTGAAAATCTCCAAGGAGGGTGGGCCCACCTCCCTTTAAGAATTCTGTTCCATTTTTGGACAAAAGTAATCAGTCATAAGATAACAGAATCTCAAGTGGAAGATATCTTAGAGCTATTTACTGAGGTCCTTAACCTGGGGTCTGTGAACTAGATAGATAGATATACATACATATCTACAAACAGAGATAAAGATGATAATATAATGATAATATATGTATGTGTATACACACACATACACACGTGTATACAAACATGTATTGACAACTGTATTTCAATATTAGTTTTTTTTCTTTTTAATCCATTGGATTTTACTTTTTGCATTTACTTAAGAAGGGGTCCATAGGCTTCCCCAGAACTCTCAAAGTCAGGACACAAGAAGCTTAAGAATTGTTAACAAAGCCAACTTCCCACAACATGGATGAACACCCTGGACAGCATCCCTCCCAGGGGGTCATTCAACCATCTTTTGAACAACTCCAGGAATGGAGAACCTCCTGCCTCCTGAGTGTTCTCTGTTTGCTTCTCTGTGCTAACCTGGAAGAGTGCCAATGGTTAGGCACTAATGCTTAAATTCGATTCTCTGGGGATTTCTGGCCTAACTTCTAGTTTTATTACCCTTACAGATCTCAGGGAACAAGTCTGTTTGCTCCACCCCATCAGATCACTTCAGAAACTTAAGCAGTTGATGAGAGATTGCTGAGAGGTGGCCAGAACCTTGGAGAGCACAAGAAGACTGACCCTGAGACTATGAGTCATGGAAGAGGTAGTAGTAGATATTTTAGGGGGGCAACAGGTATGGCAAGGAGAAGTCCATGGGGGCCAAGCAGAAGAGATGCAGCTAATCATGTGGAACAAGATTACTGAAACTGTACCAAAAGTCTGGACAGTTTTAACAGCCTGTCCTAGACACAGCACATTATTCTTCCTTCTGTGCACTTCACATTTCAGCCAAAGGGGATTATAAGCCTTCCTCTGCCTTTTTTTCTTTTTTTCTCTCATAACAAAATATCCACACAAGCCATTACCTATCTGTAGGACATACCACTTCCTTCCTTGGCCTATTGAAATCCTTTTCCTTTGAGACTCAGTTTAGATGTCACTTCCTCCAAGATCTCGTCCCTGATTCTCCCTGAATCAAGATGCTGAAAATGATCTTTTCTGAGGGCACCTTTGCCAGGTCTCTTTTGCATCTAACACATGCTATTATATTCTTGTATAATCCTCATCTGTATGATTTTTGTTGCTCTTTAGACAGCAGGCTTCATGAAGGTAGGGAGTGGTATGGCAAAGAGGAAAGCAATGAACACAGATGACAATACGAAACTTGAATTTTAATTTCATCACTTTTGTGATCTTTAAGACTCAGAGCCTCAGTTGTTTCCTCATTTGTAAGATGGGAATAATAATATCAGCTTCACTTATCTCACAGAATAATCATTGAGAAAACTTAACTTCCCACTGATGTGTGAACTATTAAAATTTACACTTTGAATTGCCCAGACGTAGTGATGGGCATATGGTTCTCCTTTGCATATAAACAATAAATGCCTGCTGAATTAATGAATGGATCATAAATTGATTCCCCCAAATGTTAGTGTCTTTCTTATTTTAAAATAACCTTGTATTGACTTTACATAAATCTTGTACTCACTTACTTATGTATATATTGCTTTCAGACCCTAACAGAACAAATATTTTCATATCATTTCATTGATCTGAGAACAACCTTCCCTGATGCAGACTGCAGATCCCCTTGTAATTTAGACTACCTGGATAGTTATTATAGCCAACCTTGAAATGTTAAGTGGCCAGAGCTTGTATCCTACTAGCTTGACAAGTTTCTCAGAGGAAATGACCATGTCATTTTTCATCTTTGTGATTCAAGAGCTGAACTGCATGTAGCAGGGGTCTTCTGGATTGTTGAACACTCTGTGAACCATGCTGGGCAGTGGGTTTGGGGTTAATGAGATTATCAAAGTAAGCACCAAGGAACCCCTGTGTCTGCTTCCCCTAACCCTCTGGACAGACAACAGCCACAGTATAATGACAGGGACTAGAAGGCAGAAGAGAGACCCAAAGAAAGAGAAAAAAAAATTATAGAGCAGTGCTGATGGTGACAAGAGCAGAAATAGAAATAGAGGGAAAGCTCAGGAGCAAAAGAGGCTTTGGGAAAGAAACACATCTTTCTAGAAAGGGACCAGATGTGACCTTGGCCCAGAGGTCTCCATCTCTCTGAAGAGAGATGGCTGTTGGCCAGCCGGACAAATCCTCAGGCATTCTCTCCCAGAGGGCCCATAATATCTGCATGGAAGACTGGGGTTCCAGGTGCGCTTGCAGTGATCCCCTCGGACTCCAGCATCAAATAGAGAGAAATGATACTCCTCTATCTGTGGTCCCTTACTACTTGCAAAGTGGCCTACAGCATAACATCTCTTCAAGGTAGATAATGAAGGCACTGTGGTTGATATTTCACAAAAGGAAGCAGAGGTTCTTATAAGAAAAACGTGAGCTGGCTGGAGTCACATAGCTGGCTAAGGTTTAAATTCAAGTGTTCAGCATTCTTTCCACTAATAACAATACCCACTCCCACGTCAATGAACCCTTTAAGATCTACAGAATGTTTTTCCTCACCAAAGGTATTCTTGTTGCTTCTTATAAGAAGAATTTATATTTATATAGTGCTTTGAGGTTCCCAATGCAAGTCCCTGGCAGGCATGTCTTTGGATCCTCACCCTAAGCCTGTGGGGCAGGAAGTATAATGATTATACTCATCTAAAAGAAGAAATGAGCTAAGCCCAGATTTTGACTCTCCAGAACTACAGAGCTAATAAGCACTGGCTGGAACTAGGAATTGACCAAAGTCACTTCCCATCGATTTCCAAGTGTTCTTCTAGAGCTTTCTAGCCTTTCCCCCTCCTCCTGAAATATTCCATCCCATCCTACCCTCACAGAGTCAGTGGAGATCACACTTATCTGCCCTGGTATGGAAAGAGGAACAGAGTGAGTAATTTGCTCTGCAAGCAATTTGAGAAAGAGCAGAGTGGATAGGGAGAGTTCCTGGCCTTCTGGAAATTGTGCAAAATGCACAAAATACGTCTGGCTAAGGGCAGGCATCCTTTGAATATTTAGAGATAATCCAAAACCCACTCTGGCTTCTGAATACATCCTAGCCAAGAAAATCAACTTTCTCAAACCAACTTAAAGGAGGGGCTACACAAAGCTAAACAAGTTGTTATCTCATGTGACTCCATTTTATCAAAGTGGAGGATCACAGTGTTTATAGTAGAAGTGATTATCTAGTTCAGCTCCCTCAATTTGCAGTTAGGGAAACTGAGCCACAAAGGGGCTAAAGAGATTTACTAAAGGTCATTTAAGTAGAAAGTGGAAGGATGAGGATTAAACTCAGGTGCTTTGGTTCCAAGAACTCTTTCCAATGAACCAAACTGTCAATAACAAAATACATTTATATATGCATTGCCTCATTGTTGCTGTGAGTTCAGATAAGATACGATAAGTGCCATATAAGTCCAAGGACTAGTTTATACTTCAACTTTTACAATAATAGGCATCAATACCAACAGTCTTGGAATTAGGATCACAAAAAATTTAGAATAAGAAGGGAACGTTAAGACCATCAAGTATTTTTTCCTTTTACCAAAAAGGAAACTGAGGCACAGAGAGCCAAATTACTTGCTCAGGCTCACACTGCTAGTTCTAAGGCAGGATTTGAACCCCCATCTTCTTGGCTCCAAATCCAAGGCCTTAGGCCCAATGCCAAGCTGCCACCTGGCACCTGGCTGAAATTATAGCACCAGTCCCTACTTGCAGTGTGACCCTGAGTAAATCACTTCTCAAGATTCTGTTTTCTCCTCTATAGAACTGGAACCACAACAGCTAGACTCCTTACCTCACCAAGTTGGTGGGGAAAAGTGTATTGTAAAGTTTAAATAAAGCACTGCAAAAGTATGAGCTTCCTATATTATGGTCATCATTCTTGACCAGCCACAATGAGGCTAATGCAGCCTCCTTCTACCCATGACAAATGATGATGATGAGACAAAGGGCAATTTTCCAGAGAGGGTACAAAGTGCCCTCATGCTTTTGTTGTTGTTGCTGAGTCAACTTTTTGTGATTCCCTTTGGGGTTTTCTTGGCAAAGATGCTGGAGAATTTTGCCATTTCCTTCTCCATCTCATTTTACAGATGAAGAAACTGAGGTAAACAGAGTTAAGCTACATGCACAATCACAGAGCAAATAAATGCCTGAGACCTGATTTGAACTGAGGAATAGGAGTCTTCCTCAACATTACAATGTTGTCCCTTGGGCAAAACACTTGAAAAGCTTCCTGGTTAGCCCCATTCTTTTTTCTCCAATACTCTTTAACATCACATAAGAGAAGAAAGATGGAAGACATCAGCCAACAGCCTAGACAGGAAAAGACAGTTTTTAATGTGTGAATCACCTTCCTGTTTTCATGTCTGTTCCCAAGGCTCAGGATATCTTTGCTCAAATAAGACCCTCTGTGTTAATGAACTCTGTTAGCTTAAAAACATTTACTCAGTTGGAATCCCAGGAGCAATACCCATGAATTAGAAATTTTTAGTAAAATTGTGCTCTCTTAATGTTCTACAGACTCACAAATTTAGAGCTAGAAGAGACATCAGTGGCCATCTAGTCCTAACCATATCATGCATTAAGGGCTTCGATCAAGGCGGAAGCATTTACTATGTAATAAAGACAGCTGCACCAAAAAAAGGTATCAATTGAAGCACAATTCATAAATGAGATAATTGAGCTTCTCCATTACAGACATTTGTGACCTGCAGGTAGATTCCATCTCCTTTTGCTATGAAAACATTCATTTATTATAACTAAACCTTGCTATTTAAAAGTAAATTAAATAGATTAATAAATTAATGAATGAATAAACTATGTTCTAGTGATTATCTAATAAAAAAAACCTGATGTTTGGTGATGATCTGAGCTAATGGTGCCTTGTAATTTTTGCTTACTACTGTGCCACCAAGGAATTTTTTTTATTGTTATATAAGGTAAACCTGGATTATTTGGCATCTTTTCCCTTCTCCTTTGGGACTGGACGATTTTGATATAAGCATCTCTTGATCAGTCAACCTAGTACACCACAGGGGGATCCTAATAAAGATATGTTCACAGTTTTGATTTCCACATGAGCCAGCTGACTTCCAAGATACCAGATTGAGTCCTAACCTTGGTTTGAAAAGAAATTGTTGTCTAGGTTGAGAGGCAGACAGATGGAAAAGTAGGGACCAACAGACAGACAGAAAGACATGGGCAGAGAGATAGATACAGTGTCAGATAGATAGACAAGACAGATGTCTAATTATGTACTAATTATGTGCTTGACAAGTATGTACAAATACAAATAAGATCATCCTTGCCTTCAAGCAGTTTATATTCCAAAATGGGAACTGAAAAGGATGGAGAAGAGAAGGGAAAGGGAAGTACAAGGGGAATCTTATGGGAAGATGGCCATAAGGATACAGAGGTCTGGTTTCATATAAGAAGGCTTTTTGTCCCAGGGGCAGAGTTCAAGCTTGAGGGTTTTGTGCCCAGTGAAAATATCTCTCAGATAGAGATGTCAGATAGGCTCTAGGTAGTTTATCTCTCTTTCCTTCCCTCCTCCACCCCAGGATACTGATGTTGGAGTATTTAGCCTCCTGAAGATCATGGGAGACCAATATCTTCTTACAGGACTGAAAGAAATATATGAGGAGTAAAGTCTTCTCAAAAAGGAGACTCTATAGATCCGAAAACTTATCTCCTTTCTCTCCTTCTCCTCCGCCATATTCCTCATGCTTCCCAGGAGAGGAGATGATTATATTACTGCCCTACAGCCCCAACTCCCCATCCCTGTGCTGTGTACAGCAGGGCAGGCTCCCTGACCATGTACATGAGACCCACCTGCCTTCTGCTCCTCTGTGCTCCAGCTGTGGCCACCAGGGGAAGGGAGGTCTTGGACTTCTCCGTTATTTTCTGGCAGACAAATTAATGAGAGGTGGTGAGAAAGGAAATGAGTAAATAGAGGGCTTCTGGGTAGGCCCACAGACATAATCATGCTCATTTGATTCCCTACCACCCAGCCTCCCTCAGGGAATGAAAATGGCCTAGGAGGAGAAACATGAGCTTTAGCCCTGAATCAATGATTAGACAGCTCTATGGCTTTGAGAGACAATCCTAGGGCGTAGAAACAACCAGACCAGAGGTTATCTGATTTTCAATACTTATTAGCTCTCTGACTGCACATAAATCCCTTCACCTCTGTGAGCCTTACTATCTTTACATGTAAAATGGGAATAATAATATTTACATTCTCTACCTCACATGGCTGTTGTGAGAAAAGTGTTTTGGAAAGTTTAAAGACTCACAGAAATGTGAACTGTTATTGTTCTTGTCATATTATTAAATCCTACCATGATGGAAGTTCAATTTTTTTTTTTTTTTAGTCTGTAAGATCTATAAAATTATTGTAAAACTTTCTTTTCTGTAAAAATTGAAACAGGTTTCCTTACAAAACTAATTCAATTTAGTACTACTCAACAAGCATTCACTGATTGCCTATGATATAGCATAAAAAAAATCCCACCTATGAGTCAGAGTCTGCCCCCAAGTCTAAGAGCAATCCTTCCCCATCTGGGCCTCAGTTTCCTACCTTTAAATGAGAGGCAGAAATGGACTAGATGACATGTAAGGTAGCTTTTAGCTTTGTCATTCTGTCTTTTAAGAGCTTTTCTAGTTCCAGCATGCTATGCCCTACACTCATTGACTTTCAAGAAAGTCCTGGGTCAGGCTCAAAAGGGATGATTTGTGTAGATCCACAATAACAATAGCAAAAAGCCAACCCCTGCCACAGAAGTAGTTTAAGATTTCCCTACTGGTATAATGGATATGATAATATTTGTATTATCTCTTCACAGAGTTACTCTAAAGAAAGCCCTTTTTAAACCTTAGAACACTATAAAAATGTGAGCTTGTGGTCTTAATATTAGTCTTCTGTGATTGTACAATGTTTGGAATGGAAGCATAATATGTATAGAGATGGACCTTAGTTTAGCAACCTTTGGGAAGATTAAGAAGCTTTGAAAAGCCAACAAAACTGTCAACAGATCTCTGAGATGACAAAACATAGACAAACCAAATTAAAACTGGAAGGTACTTTATAATGGAATATGTCGAATCTGAAAGGGAACTTAAACATAGAATGTAGGAACTGGAAAGAACCTCAGAACCTAAAACCTAGAATGTTAAAAGTAGAAAAGACTTTAAAGAATAGAAAGTGAGAGCTGGTACAGAATATTAATATTCAATACTTGTGCAAAGGGCTTTACAATAATTCATCATTTTCAAAAAAACAAACAAACAAACAAAAACCTGGGAGACTGAGATTGCAAGTAAAAGTATCATTAAGCCCATCTTACAAGTGAGGAAACTAAGTGATTTGTCCAAGGTCATTCAATGAATGACTCAGTCCAGTCTTTTGATAAAGTGCCTAAGGTCAGAGAACTAGGAAGTATTGAAGTTGAGATTTGAATTGAGGTCTTCTGATTCCAAATCCAGCACTATGACCACCTCAGTTCTAAAAGAAGTACTACCTAAATCCTTGGGATGGGATGAGGATTGGATAAGCTAAGAAAATGGGAATGAGCTCTAAACTGTTCAAAAAGGGGCTGTAGAGATGTGTCATTTTACAAAATAAATCACACTGGGTTCCTGGCTACCCACACCTTTTTAAATACAGATATTTTTTCCTCAGGGCAGCCCAGTAATTCTCTAAACTTCAGGGTTTTTTTTTTTAATCAGTAAAATCTGTAAAAAACCAAAAAAACAAAATAAAACAACAACAAAACAACAACCCCCCCCCCCACAAACACAAAAAAGCACTATCCACTCTATAGGGATACAATATATTATATATGTGTTTACTAGATATATATAGTAAAATACACATATGTTTGTATACAGTCAGGGAATTTTAAAAATTGTTTATGTATTATTGTTAAAAGGAATTGTTCCCCCTTTTAATGGGGTAAGAGATGGGAGAGAAAGTAAATTTATTAATTTAAAAAAGGAATTATTTTAAAACAAAAAAGACTGACTATAGTCAGTGGAATAGCGTTTGACTCTTGACTGATCCTTCCTACCTCTTTGACACAATACAAATCATTTAACTTAACATTAATTAATCATTTAACATTAATATATATAACATAATAATAATATATAAAATAAATGAGAAGCACTATATAATGGAAGGTACATTTGTCATTATTATTCCTTCTAAGGAACACTGTAGGGTAGTGGGTAGTGGGGCAAGTGTCACAGAGCCCTCACCTTCTGGACTGCTCCATAGCGTTGGAGGACATCCAACAGCTGATTCCTTAGTCGGTCTAGCTGAAGGCTTTCTTGCTGCAAGGAGAAAGGGAGAGAATAGATGAGAGGCACTCCTCTGCTCAATAGGCATCCTTAGGCTACTGACTTACCATTGCTCACTATCACTATTCATTCCATCCTAGAAAACCAAAGGGATTCTGGAACCTGAACTTGTGCCATTATTTCCAAAAATAAAGCCTTGATGGACTGAATAGGATTGAATTGTTTAATGCCAGAAGAATGCTACAAGAAGCACTGGCAAAACACAGGTCTGAGACTGTCAATATTCATAGTTACTAGTGGTATCTCTTAGCTCAGATTTATAAAGGATCACAACTCCAGAACCAGGAGGGGCCTTGAGGCCATCCAACCTTCTCATTCAAAAAAACGAGGAAACAGATGTTGGAGGGGATGTGGTAAAGCTGGAACATTCATGTATTGTTGGTGGAGTTCTGAACTGATCCAAACACTCTGGGGAGCAATTTGGAACTGTGCCCAAAGGGCTATCAAACTGTGTACACCTTTTGACCCAGCAGTGTTACTACTGTGTTCTGTTATCCCAAAGAGATTTTAAAGAAGGCAAAGGGACCCGTATGTGCAAAAATGTTTGTGGCAGGTCTCTTTGTAGTGGCCAGAAACTGGAAACTGAGTGTATGCCCCTAAGTTGGAGAATGGCTGAATAAACTGTGGTATATGAATATTATGGGATATTATTGTTCAGTAAGAAATGACCAACAGGATGATTTCAGAAAGGCCTGGAGAGACTTACATGAACTGATGCTGAGTGAAATGAGCAGAACCAGGAGAACACTGTACTCAGAAATAATAAGTTTATATGATAATCAATTGTGATAAACTTGGCTCTTTTCAACAATGCGGGGATTCAAGACAATTCCAATAGACTTGGATAGAAAATGACATCTGCATCCAGAGAAAGAACAACAGAAACTGAATAGGAATCAAATCAGCATTCTCACCTTTTTCTGGTTATTGTTTGTTTTCTTGTTTTTTTTTTCTTTTGATTTGCTTTTTCTTGTGCAATAGCATGATGAATATGGAAATATGTTTAGAAAAACTATGCATGTTTAATTTATATCAGGTTGCTTGTTATCTTGGGGAGCGGGAGGAGAGAGGATGGGAAGAAAATTTGGAACAAAAGGTTTTGTAAAAGTGAATGCTGAAAACTATCTTTGCATATATTTGGAAAAATAAAATACTATTTAAAAAAATTAAAAATAAGGAAACATGCTTGGAGAGGTTAAATGATTTGTATTGTGTCAAAGAAGTAAGAAGGATCAGTCAGGAGTCAAACGCTATTCCACTGACTATAGTTAGTCTTTCTTTGTTTTAAAATAATTCCTTTTTTAAATTAACAAATCTACTTTCTTTCCCACCTCTTACCCCATTAAAAGGGGGAACAATTTTAACAATAATACATAATTTTAAAAATGCCCTGATTATACACAAACATATGTGTATTTTACTATATATATATATATATATATATATAGTAAATACATATATATGTATGTATGCACGCATATACATACACACCTATATATATGTTTCTCTGGCAAGAAGTAGGTACCATGTTGCATCATTTTCTTCCTCTGGATTCATGAATGGTCATTGTGTTGATCAAAGTCTTTCAAAGTTGATTCTTGTTTTATAGCATTGCTATTATTGTATTATTTCTCCTAATTCTCCTCCTTTTCATTCTCCATCAGCTTATACAATTCTTCAAAATACGTTGCTTTTATGATACTGATGTTATAATATAAATTGTTCTTCTGGTTCTGCTCACTTCACCCAGCACCATGTCTCTTTGAAACCATTTATTCCTTCATTTCTTACATCATATTCACATTCCATCACATTCATATACCACAGTTTGTTTCACCATTCCCCAATTAGGGGCATTCCCTTTAATTTCTTTCTTTTTCTTTATCTTTCTATCTCTCTCTCTCTCTCTCTCTCTCTCTCTCTCTCTCTCTCTCTCTCTCTCTTTGCTAACCACTAAAAGCGGGGCTAAGAATATTTTTGTAAATAAAAGATCTTTTTCTACTTCTTTGATGTCTTTTAGGTATAAGTCTAGCATCAGACAAGTTAAGTCAAAGGGCATATGCTGTTTGGAAATATTATATACATTATATATGTCATTGCAAATTTCTTTCCAGATTGATTAGAATTCCTTCCTGGGTCCAATAATCAAGACATCCAAGTCCCTGTTTTCCTATATTCCCTCAAAATGTTTCCTTTTTTTGTCAATTTTGCCAATTTAATGGATGTGAGGCAGACCTTCAGAACTGCTTTAATTTGTTGTTACTGTTAATCATTTTCAGTTATGTCTGACTCTTTTTCACACCATTTGGGGTTTTCATAACAAAAATAACTAGAGTGGATTGCCATTTCCTTCTCTAGCTCATTTGACAAATGAGAAAACTGAGGCAATTAGATTAAGTAACTTGCTCAGGATCATACAGCTAAGTGTCTGAGACCTGATTTGAACTCGGGAAGAGGAGTCTTCCTGATACCATACTTGGCACTCTTACCTACTGTACCACCTAGTGGCTTTTGCTTTAATCTGAATTTCTCTCATTAGTGATTAGGAGCATTTTTTTTCCCCACCTAACTATAGCTACCCTAAATTTCTTCTCTTGAGAATTTCATGACACAGGACTATCTTAGACCACTTATCAATTGAGAAATAGCTTTTATTTTTTTTTTAATTTGATTCCATTCCTTAGATATCTTGGAAATAAGACCTTTCTCAGAGAATCTTACAATAAAGATATTTTTTCTCCAGCCATATTCTTTTCCTTTTAATCTTAGTTTTATTGAATTTATTTATGCAAAAAATTTTAATTTGATGTAATCAAAATGAACCATTTTATCTTCTGTGATTCTCTCTATTTCCTTTTTGATTGTGAATTTTTATTTAACTACAAATCTGATAGGTAATTTTTCCATGTTTCTCTAACTTACTTATGGTGTGACCTTTTATATCTTGTTCACATATTTATTCAGAGTTTATCTTGGAATATGGTGTTTAGTGTTGTTCTAAATCCCATTTCTGCCAAAACCCGGCCAATTTCCCCAACATTTTTTCAAATAGTGAGTTTTTAATTAGTAATTGAGGTCTTTCTGCTTATCAAACACTAGACTACTAAGTGATTTGCTTCTCTATGTTGTGAACTTAATCTGTTCAAATAATTGACCTGTTTTGCCATGTAGTATATAGTTTGAGACCTGGCTCTGAAGGACCACAGCTTGCAACTATGACTTGTATATTTGTCTATGTGCACGCCCTCTCTTTCCCCTGGTAAAATGTAATTTCCTAGAAATCAAGGACTGTTTTGTTTTTGTCTTTTAAGTCTCTGCACATAGTGGACACTTACTAAGTATTTGCTGATCAATAGACTAATCTCTCTCTCTCTCTCTCTCTCTCTCTCTCTCTCTCTCTCTCTCTCTCTCTCTCTCTTTCTCTCTCTCTTTTTCTCTTTCTCTCTCTCTCTCTCCCCATAACTGTGAAGTGCTCAACTAGCCCATAGCAGTAGAAAGCCATCAAAATGGGGTTGCATTTCCTAATGGACCATAAATTCTGTGTTAAGTGCACAAAGTTCTCCAGGCTATTATTTAAACACCAACTTCAGGCATGAAGCTATCATGGCATCAGAGTGCCCTGGCAGTTTGCAATACAGCAGAACACTAGGGTAAGAGCCCATCAATTCATCATTAAACAACATAGGTGATCCTACAGCAAAAGCCATGACTTTTCTGAGCCTCCATTTTCTCCTCTGTAAAACAGGGAACAGTTAGCTTATTTCTAAGGCCTCTTAAGGTTATGAAATTTTGTGATCATGTATAGGTCCATCACTTTTTATTTCAGGTTCACACAATGTTTTAGAATTTTTCAACACAAATGTTTTAGAATTTTTCAAGAATTTCAAGAGTAGAATTTTTCAAGAATTTTCAAAGAGTAACCAGGTTCCCCATCTCTGATCTAAATCATCTATTCCTCCACAAGCGGCTGAATCATAAAGCTCCAATCCTGTTTACCACAGTGTTAGATGGTTTTATGTGGATGTTAACAATAATTAGATAATGGTGACTTGAGGATGGTGCTCTATGGTCATTATGATGGTGAAGACAGCATTAATGTTTGCATCGTGAGCAAACAATGATGATGATGACTTCTTTTTCCAGATAGATAGGGTAGAAAAGATCATGGCAGCACACTTAACAGTTCAGACCAAATACGATCAATATCTGAAAATAAAGTGAATCCAACATCTCAGCATGGATAATGGCTGCCCTACCTCCTTACAGAATGAGGGAACATAACTAGAAATCTATTCATTTGAAAAACTCCTAAGGGTCTTATGTGGCCATAGACTAAAGAGGTCTCACCAGGATGAAATAGTTGCCCTTTTTTAAAAATTTGATTCCAGATTGCCCATATAGGAGAATGCCCATAACAAAGTGTGGGATTGTCTTAATGAACAAAGGCCAGTAATTTACCAGGAAGTGTTTCAAGTCAATTTAAAGGCAAACTTTCTAACACTCCTAGCTGACCCAAAATCGAATGGGCTTTCTAAGAAGAGTGAGTTTCCCATCCCTGACTGTTTAAGCAGAGGCTGAATGACATCTTGGCAGGTGGCTAATGAAAGTGATTCCTGCACCAGGTGGGAAGTTGTTCTAGGCATCTTCTCGGGTCCCTCACCCCTTGACTGGTTCTTTGGGGTTGACAGGAAGGCCCCAAACTGAGTCTCCCCCTCCAGACCCACCTTCCCGATGTTGGGGGGTCAGACTCCCATGTAGTGCTCTGACCATGGCACGTACCTGAGACAAGCCCCGCGTGAGCTCTGACAGCTGCTTGATGGTACTGACGCTGGCACAGATGGTTTTATTGGTCTCTTGCTGTGATGCATGCCTGAGGAGCAAGGGGCAGAATGTCCAAGAGAGGCAGAAGTAGTGAAGAGAGATTGGAAGGAGACACATAGATGCACATCAGTATAGGGAGACAGAAACAAAGGGATGGGAAAGGAGATGGAGCACAATAACAGAGAAGAACATTGAGATAAAGATAAAGTGAAACAAAGACAGAGACAGAGAGAGACGGAGACACACACACACAGAGAGAGAGAGAGAAAGAGAGAGAGAGAGAGAGAGAGAGAGAGAGAGAGAGAGAGAGAGAGAGAAGAAAGAGTAATACAGAAATGGAGAAAAACATAAGGGGAGACAGAATGACACAGATGGAAGGAAGAGATATTAGAAAAGGAGAATTAAGGATAAGGAAAGGGGGGAAAGGTAAGTGAGGAGGAAAGAGGAAAGGGAAATAGAAGAAAAGGGTAGAGAGAAAGATTGAGGGAATCAGAGAGAGTTTGGACAAAGAGAGAGAAGTGAACATTTACAACTGAATTTCCAGGCCAGGGATGTTGAATTGGGGTTCCCCTACTAATAGGAGTGGCATTACCTATGGAAGGTGATTCTTCAGGTTTGCAAATAGCCAATACCAACTCCCTTCCCCTTGTACGTATAGCAAGATCTGGGTGAACAGCTGCTGTGATTGTTAGCAGGGCCGGAGTCCAAATGGAATCATCCCTCTTAGCTCTGCCTTCAAACTTGCCTTTATTCTAATCCTATACAGTTTTTCTCTCAATACCTCATAGGCCTTCCCTCTCTGCTTCTTTGGCTTCCCCATCAATCCCAACTGTGGAACACAGGCCTGCAACTGATCCTGGAATTCAGAATCTACCACTATGTATTCTTGAGTAAAAGAGTGCTTGGCCCAGAATCAGGAAGACCTAAGTTCAAATCCAGCCTCAGACACATATTAGCTGTGGAATCCTAGGCAAATCTCTTAATTTGTTTGCTTCAGTTTTCTCATCTATAAAATTGCAAAAATAATAAAACCTATGTCCCAGGATTGTTGTGAGGATCTGATGAGAAAAACTGTAAAATGTAAATCAGCACAGTATCTGGCACATAAGTATATATAAAAGTTAGTAATTATGATGATGATGATGATGATAAGGATACTTGCATTGGAAATCAGGAGTTCTGGGTTCTGGTCCTGGTTCTTGACTCATATTTTACTGAAAAAAAAATGAGACCATTCCCAGAGAGCTCTTATTTTTCCCCATATTCCATAATTCACACAATTCAAATGCCTGCCTTTACTATCTCCTCTGTCATCCTTATTTATATGAAGAAGTAGGCCCCTTCTTGGCCAAAGCAAAGTCCTCTACCTGCAAAGGTGAACCCATTCCATCCCATCCTCTCCAGCAGTTGTGCCCTCTAAAATCCCTGCTTTCTCAATCATTTTTCATTATTCCCTACCTACTGAATGCTTCCCAATTGCTACAAAATCCCCATGTCTCCTCCATCCTCAGTACTCGATCCATTCACCCCCAATGTATACCATCACCCATAAAGCCCAGATTAAGAACTCCTGGTTTAAAGCACGCTCTTCAGTCAGATGCGACATTTTGTGAGGGATTTTTATGTATTTCAGTGTTGGGCAACCAGAATGATACAAGGTCTACAAATTATGTCTTCTCGATTGTAGGATCATTTCAAACAAGGTGAGCCTGAGGGATTATTTTATTTAACCAGCTCTTTATTTTGCAGATGAGAAAACTGAAACCTAGACAGGTCAAATGGTGGCTTTTTCAAGAATATACATGTAGTAAATGGCTAAGCTTGTTTCTGAACCCAGAGCCTCACACTTCAAATTTAGTGTGTATCCAACTAAATCAGGTTGCAAATAAAGGAACTGTATCTGTTAGCTATAAGAAGAGAAGACTTAAGGACTCATGATCAGTTGTTTCAAATATCTGATAAGAAATCAGAAAGAGGAGCAATAAAGGAAGCTACTAGGTGGCAGATTCTGGCTCTTACCATAAATAAGCAGTTCCTAACAATCAGGGCTATTCAACAATAGCATAGGCTGTTGTAGGGATATAGCAGAGATAACTTCTATTTAAATGTGGATTGGATCAGATATTCAAGGTCCACCTCTAAAGTTTTGTGATTTCTCCACTCAAATAATTCATTTATCCATTCAATCATTTACTTAATCCTTCATTCAACCAATTTCTCAAATTATATTCATTTGTGCAATCACTCAACAGCTCTGTACAAAGTACCTAACCTTCTATACAGAACTTGTTTGCAACAGGAAAGATGCTGTGTGTTGTCTCCCCCATTAGTTTGTGATTTCCTCAAAGATAGTGATTATCTTTTGCCTGTCTTTGTAACCTCAGCTCTTAGCACTGGGTCTGGCACAAAATACGTGCTTAAAACATGCTTGTTGACTGCTGTTATCTGAGAGAAGAAAAAAATGGCATCGTTCCCACCCTCCAGGAGTTCATTCCCAGAATCAGAGTTGGAAGACGAATGATATTCAGATGGAGGGGAATACCATAACTGGAGCAGCAGGTGGAGAATGAATCTGTCATGGAAAGGAAGGAGCCTATGCAGTGTGTGTGTGCTGAGGGAAGGAAGACAGAGAATTAGAAAAGCAAGATACAAACAGGCTATAGAAAGCATTAACTGCCAGGTTAAACTTTTGTGAGAAGAAGCAACTTCCTATTTCCCAGCCCTGATCTATTTCCTGGATCTCTGGCCATGGGCAAGTCAATAATCCTCTCCAAGCCTCAGTTTCCTTATCAGTAATGGGCAATAATTATCATGCTACCCCCCTCAGAGGGCTATGCTGAAGAATCTTCTTCTGTTGTGTCCCACTCTTTGTGATTCCATTTAGAGTTTTCTTGGCAGAGGTATTGAAGTGGATGATGAGGAAACAAAGGTCACAAAGCTTAAATTCTTTTTTTTTCTTTTCTTTCTCTTTTTTTTTTCTTTTTCTTTTTTTCTTTTCTTTTCTTTTTTTTTTTTTTTTTTTTTTTTTTGCTGAGGCAATTGAGTTTAAGTGACTTGCCCAGGTCACACAGCCAGGAAGTATTAAGTGTTTGAGACCAGATTTGAACTCAGGTCCTCCTGACTTCAAGGTTAGCTACCTCAAAGTCCCAGTCACACAGCTCAGTAAGTATCTGAAGTCAGATTTGAGCTCCGGAAGATGACTCTTCCTGGTCCGGTGTTCTGTGCATTAGGGTGCCAGCTAACTGCACATCCCGTGCTCTGTTAAGTGCTGGAGAGATGGGGTCGCTGATGTATTTTATTGTTGCTGTTATTCCCTGTAACCTGTCTCAGGGATCTGGCTGAGGGTCCACAGAGAAGCCCAAAATACTTCCAATGGATGAGTCTCCACACCCACACCCACACCCACACTGTCCAGCAACTGCTGGAGCCTTCAGGCCAAGCAAAGGGAGAAGACTCACAGGAGGACAGTCATCCTCCTAGTTCCAGTCAGATCAGGCCAGGAGTAGTAACAATAGGTGACACTTTACAAATAACACTTTTGTAGCACTTTGAGATTCGCTAAAAACTTTGCTCATAAGGTAGGTGGTGAAAGCTTTATTCAGCCCAATTTAAAGATGAGGAAACTGGGGTTGAGAGAGAGAGAGAGAATCTTACACAAGGCCACAGAGCTAAGGAGCACAAGAGACGAGAGCTGAATTCAGGTTTCCTGACTCCATATCCAGCACCCACCCAAAGTGCATGCAGCAGGCACTCGATATGTGTTTGTTGTCGCTGTGAATGTCGTCCCATTTTGCAGAACAGGGATGGTGGAGCTTTGGAACTACAAAGCAGTAGTAAGACTTTGATTCCAGGCCAAATTCTAGACTGTATTATTAAAAGGATGACATAGAAGAGGAAATGAGAATCACTTAGAGACCATGTGAGTTTATCAAAAATAGGTCACATCAGACTAACCTCAATACTTTTTATGAGATTGTTACTAGATCAGGGGAATGCCACCAACACAGAATGCCTGGATTTTAACAAAGCATCTGACAGTGTCTTATGTTATTCTGTTGGGGATGGTGAAAAGATGTGAATCTGATTATGCGACAGTTAAGTCAATTCATTAAAGGCTGAATAGTCAAAAGTAAAGAATCATTATTGATGGCAAGAGTTCTCCAATGGAGAGTCCCAAAGATCTGCCCTTTTCCATGTGCAGCTTAATAAGACGTAAGCTCATGTCCTACTAAATTTTAGGTAGAGAAGAGTTATCACAATGGATGAAGGAGCTGGGATCCAAAAAGATCATGACAGACTGGAATGACAAGCTAAATCATATAAGATGAAATTAATACAAAAAGGTGTCAAGTCCTATACTTAGTTTAGAAAAAAACAAAAAACAACTACAGATATTCAGGGTGGCCAGACAAGAGTTTGTGTGAAAAGTAACTGGGAGTCTGAGTGACCACTGATTTTAAATAGGTCAACAGCAAAATGTGCCAAAATATAAGGCCAAAAATAAGGTGGGGAGGGGAGTTAGTGTATCTTTAATTAAATTAATCAAAGCATAGAGTCCACAAAGATGGCGGTGATAAGAGTGCTGTACTAAGCCCCTGGAAGACACCCTCTGGAGAACTGTGTTCACTTCTGGACCCAATGTTTTGGGATCAGTGACAAGCTAGAAAGTGTCCAGAGAAAGAGGACCAAGATGGAGGATGGGCAAAAGAATGAGGAATGGCGGACTTGGAGAGGAGAAGACTTAGCGAAGAAATGCCGCCTTCAAATGTCTGGAGGGCAGAAGAATTAGACATCTTCTTGGCTCTGACAGGGCAGAAGGAGGAGCAAAGGGAGAAGCTGAAGAAGCAAGTGTTAGCCACTGAATGAAGGGATGATTTCTTCCCAATCAGAGCCAGCTAAAAGTGAAAAGGGCTGCTTCAAATGATAGGGAGCTCGTCAGTGGAGGAGCCTCGGTAAGTATTGGACAGAGATGCTAATAAGAAGATTCCTGACCAGGTGTGTGTTGGACTGAATATCCTCTAAGGACCCTATAATTCCAAGATCCCACAGATAACAGCCCAGAAAGCTCACGCTACGGAGTAGAAGAATACATATATGAGACGCTGAAATGGGGGGCAGAAGAGGGAAGTAGCACTGGACTAGATTCCATGTTCATGAACTGGCTAAATTGGCTCCCCTGCATTTAGTTCTGCCAGGAAAGAGGAACAAGGAAGCCACTCAAGGAAAGTAATAGTTTTGTGAGGAGAATTATTTGGGGGGGGGGAAGGGGGAAGACTGAGGAGAGCAGTCTAGCAGCACAGAGAGGTAGATGCACAGAGACAGTAATCAAGGGAAGGAGTCGAGATCCTGATCTGTGGGGGACGGAGAATGCAAGGGACTTCTTCTCTTGCACCACTGGCATTGAACCACCACCACCTTCAGGGGCAAATTGGAAACGGGCATTTTATTCTCCCAAAGGGTCTTTCTAGGGAAGGGGCAGCGTCAGAGCTCCCACTAGTGAGGTTGTTTTTTTGTTTTTGTTTTTGTTTTTAATATGAATGGATCCCTTTCATCAGGGATCAGGACTGAGCTTGCTGCTCAATTAGTTTAGATACATAATAATAGTCAACATTTATGGATTATAGAATATGTTATATACTATGCACCAGTTAATAAATCAGGAAACGGAGGCAAACAGGACTAAGTAACATGTCAGGGTCACACAGCCAGCAAGCTTCTGAGGCCACATTTCAACTCCGGCCTTCCCGACTTCAGGCCCAGCACCCTAATCCACTGCACTATCCAGCTGCATGGCTTGGGGCGAGGTACTTTGATTCTAAGCATTTCCACTGCTTCCTCTGTAAAACTGGAAAGGTAACAATGAATTACTTCCCTTAAAGATAATGGGAGGAAGGTCTTCTGGAGATCTGAAAGCACTAGAGACACATGGGTTAATTCTGAATGCTCTGAAAGGGATTCCTGTCCCAGTAAGGGATGGGTTTGCAGTCACTAACAAAGGCCTGTGCCCACTCTGAGAACTCAGACCCACAGAGACAGGCGAGACGTTGGTGCTTTCCTAATCTGCTCATTTTACAGATGGGAGAAAGGAGGCTTGGGAAGGGCCAGGGCAAACCAAGTTCACACACCCGTCTTGGGGCCAGGTTTGAAGAAAACATGGGTTCCCCTGCTCCGGGGCCAGCCCCCAATCCCAGTTCTTTTCTGCTCTTCCCTGAGGAGGGAAGATGTCATCCGGAGAAGGTCTAACTGTGCATGGGGTGGGTGGCTGGGATTTCCAGCAGACTGACTTGTTTCACTCTGGGCCCAGAGGAGGAAAGCAGATGGCAGGAGTGGGATGTGCTTACTCAAGACATTCCAGCCACAGGAGGAGGAAAGGTGCTGTTTCCTGCCAGGCTCCCCTTCCACCGCCACTTGTCAGGCTCACCTGGTCTGACAAACTGGGGGTGCTGGGGATGGTGGCCCCCCTCCTGGAGGGCCAGCTCCAGCTTCTAGAAATACACCACTATTTAAAGGCAGGGTCCTGACGGCACCACGGGGCCCCAGTTCAGTTCCCAGGCCTGATCATTACCAGCCGTGTAGCTTCAGTTTCCTCATCTGTAAAATGAGATGATTTGATGAGATGAGATCCCTAAAACATCCTGCGATGAAAACAAAAGAAAACGACTGGCTAGCCACATGTTGGCTCCTCTCTAGTCTCAAGGATTCCTTGGATAGATGGATGGATGGAAGGATGGATAGATAGATAGATAGATAGATAGATAGATAGATAGATAGATATAGATATATTCTGGAATATATATATTTTAAATCAATTCAAATAATCCCATTAGGCACAGATTCACAAACCCTAATTGTTCTTCTACTGGGCAGAGAAAACAAAATAGACCTTCTGACCAAGCCCCCCACACCTCACATCTCCTACAATGAGTATTGAATTGAATTAGAATAAAGAATCACAGAAGTTAATTGATGATAGATGTTAAAGAGAAAATTCATTTGTAAAAATACTATGTGTCTGGGGTGGAGAAAGGATGTTTTTAAAAAATCAGAGAATGAACCTCAAGAGAAACAAACATTATTTGGGGATCATCTGCTCTTTGGGATCATCCACTGGCTCCCACAATCCTTGCAGATATGACTGCCTACTGATTGCAGAGCTGAGTCCTGCCATTTTAGATAGCCTTATAATTTCTTGGCTAGGAGGTCAAACTAAATAACCTCTGAGGCTTCTGACCAATTTAAGATTCTAAGATTTTGGTGATTCTAAGTTTTTATGATAGCAAAATTCTGAAAATACATAATTCTGAGATTTTACCATCCCTGAGTTTTTTCCTCTGTTGCTCCTTTTTGTTCCCCTTCCTCACCCACTTCCCACTGATCCTGTTCTTGGAAACCCTTTCAGGCTGCATTTTCTTAATTTAGCCTCCCTCTTCAAGATTCTTTATCAGCTCCCATTATCAAGGGCTTCATAATGAGTTCTTCTTTGTCTTTTGTCTGTAGTGTGGATAATCACTTCTCACACAAGTACCAAGTCTGGGCCTAGACTTGTCCCCATTAACAGTTCCACCCTTCATCTGCCAGGAAGAGAAAACCCTATCACAGCAATTTCCTCTCCTTCCTCCCAACTCTTCCCATTCCATTAAACTATGCCCACTCTGGCTGAAAGGCATGGAGGAAGAAGAGAGGGAAGGAAGAATGTAGGAAGGAAGAAGATAGAAAGGAAGAAGGAAAGAAGGAAGGATAGATGGAAGGAAGGAAGGAAGGAAGGAAGAGAGGGAGGGAAAGAGGGAGGGAAGGAAAGAGGAAGGGAGGAAGGAAGAAACTCCATTATGCATATCTCTTATGTTTATGTTTACTACCATAGTATAATAAATTGACCCATCCTATGGACCTATGTGTGTTTGTGGAAAAGTATGTCCCAGGTTTTGTGGAGAATATTTTGTACCAACTATTTTACTCTATAATCTTAGTAAATGCCATTGCAAAAATAAAAATCTACAAGCTAATTATTAGGAAGAAAACTTACTAATGGGGCCTCATAGCAGTAGCCACATACAAGTTTACAAGTTTTCTCTGAAAAACCTAAGAGTACTTAGCTGCAGCCCTTCTGAGGACTTACCCTGCCAATGCTAGTTTGGGGAGTGGTCCAGAGGGGGTTGCTATATCACATGATGTCATCTTAAAGAAACTCCTTGTGCTAGAGCCTAAAATATTTTCCCAATCAATCCTCTGGGCTAAATCATAGAACACGTCTAGAAGACATATGTATATAAATAGGTCAAGTGGATGAAGTAGGACATTTCTCAAACTTTCTCTAGCATCAGTTGTCTGAGTAATTACCAGCAGGTAAGTGTAAATGTGTATAGTTGGCAGAAGCTACAGTAGGTGAGAAAAAACACAAATGCAAAAATTAAGGCATAAAGATGAGAAGGGGAAGGAATCATACACATGAAAAGGATTATCATCAATCCTCAATGATAAAATAAGGGGATCAATAGCTGACAGCCTGATGCTAGTGATCTGCTGACATTCATAGCATCATGGAATTTGGAATTGAGAGAGACTTTAAAGAGTATCCTTTCCAACTCCTCATTTTTGGCAGATGAGGAAACTGAGGCAGAGAGAACAAACTTGCCCGATGTTATTCAAAAAGGAAACAAAGCCAGAACTTGGACCTGGCTCTTTTGACTCTACATAAAATGTCACCACTACCCTTGGGGCAAATTATGGTTAAAATGTTCACAGAATGGAATGCTCACAAAACTGTGAAAGTAGGGACTGTTCTTGTCTGTGAAAAGGAGTATTCAAGGAGACAGCATCTCATTTCTGCCTTGTCTGTCTGGATCTATCCTGCAGGGAGTAACAAAGACAACTATGAAAGTAGCCTCCCTTTAAAAGATAAGGAGGAGCATCACCCCATGAAGATTGGCCCAGATGAGAATGAATGAATGAACCTCTGGTTTGAGAATGTAGTCATGATATCATCCATATCTGTACTCCATCAGTATATGCTCAGGGAAAACAAGATGTATCTATACAGCTACTTTTCATACTCTTGGGCCATAGGAATGGTAAACATTCAAAAGGTAAGATGAGGAAAGGGATGTTCTAGACTCTAAGGCACTTGCTTCCAGAAAGAATCTAAGTGAGTGGAAGGAAAGGAAAATCTAAAAGGTTTTGTAACTCACTTCAGGTTATATAGCAGGGAATAGACAGAAATGCCATAGAAAATAACCTTTGGGAACTGTCATGGAAAATAGTTTGAAAATTCCTGTTTACTTGGTTATTATGAAATGTAATCATTTATCAATGTAAGTCTATATACATACCACGTAGGTATTTATTTGTTATTCCCCTATCCATCTATCTATTATCTCTGTTTATCTATCTGACTGTATCTATCTAGCCATTCAGCCATTCAGCCAGCCAGCTGGCCACCATCTACCTAGCTATCATAGTTATTTATCGATCTATCTGCTTATTTTTCCATTTATTTATTTATTTTAACCAGACCTTTATGACAAGGATGCTTCAGTGTTGGCAGAGCTAAACTGCTTGTAGAAATTCAAATACAATGATGAAGGCAGATGTGATTTAAAACAAACCAAAAATTAGCTTTCATAATAAAATTGCACTGACTGCAAGGGCAGATTTTTTTTTTAAACTACTTGCTACAATAATAAAAATATAACCAGGAGGTTTTCACATGAAATCACTCCTGGTCTTCACTGACATGAATCCTTGTCAGGATTCTTGTGACTGTGGGAACGCCTTTCCCCACTTACAGCCTCAGTTTCCTTTTCTGGAAAAATACCCCAGGAGTGGCAGCCTCAAAACTTCCTAAGTCCTCCTCTCAAATTCTTTGCCTCTTTTCTCCAACACAATTCTGCCCTGAATTCTTGTAAGGAAGCACAGGGGAGGACAGTTTCCCCCTCCTCCCCGGTCAGAAGGTCTGTTTTCCTTTCCAGGACCAATAGAAGAACAATTAGTGACTTATGTCTCTGCCGTCTACATTTTTGGAGGCTGTGTAGCAAGTTCCCCAGCTACCTTGGCCGAGGTGAGAGGACAGGGGGAACCAATTAGCGAAAGCTGGTGGTTTCCTAAAAGCTTTTGAAATCCTGTCCCTTTGGAAATCCTCAAGCACCAGATGGAATGAATAGTCGGGGCCAGTATAAAGCACTGATTTTGGGGGTTATTTTCCTCTTCTTTCTTTTTTGTTAAGGTTCCTTTTCATAATGGGCACAGGGACAAGATTGTGACATTACCATCCTGCACTTGGACTCCATGACAGTTCCCAGAAGTTATTTTTCTATGGTATTTCTATCTATTCCCTGCTATATAACATGAAGTGAGTTAAAAATCTTAGGGTCATATAGATTTCAGTCCTGAAGGGACCTTGGAAGCCTTCTCGTCTAACTTCCTCATTTCAGGGAAGAGGAAAATATGACCAAGTGAGTTGAACCGACTTACTCTCATCCTGCTTTCTGCTCTACAAAAGGGATGTAGTATTTGCACAATCTCCCTCCCAAGGTGGTTGTGAGGAAAGAGTTTTATTAACTCTAAAACCCCATGGAAAGGGGTCTTACTTATTCTTATTGTTACACAGGGACTGACAGGGTAGATGCCTACTGAATGGGCTGAATCGACTTGTTATTGCAGGAAATATCCCTCAAGAGCAAACCTACACCTTAAGTTTACCTTCCTGCAGCAGCCCAGGGCTGGAAGGATCTCTAAGACCATCTGACTCAATCCCAGCAGGAGTCCTTATCCCTGAGGATTCATCCAGTACTCATTCAAATAATAATAGCTAGCATTAATACATGGTTTTAAGGTTTATAAAGCATTTAATTTACCCTCACAATATCCCTGTGAGGTAGAGGTTGTCATTATCCTCATTTTACAGAAGAGGAAAAAGAGGCAGACATAAGTTATGTAACCTGTCAGGGGTCATGCAGTGTATCAGGATAGATCTGAATTCAAATCTTCCAGATTGAAGGCCCAGTGTTCTATACTACACTTGAAGACCTTCACTGATGGCAAGCTCTCAACTTCCCATGGCAACCCATTCCACCTTGGGGCCCTTAGAATATTCTCCCTTATTCTAATTAGAAGTTAGACTCCCTATGGCTTCTCTTAATTTCTTCTAGTTCTTCACAATGAGCCAAGTGTAACTTCTTCAGACGACCCTTCAAATTCCCATTTTACAGATGAAGAAACTGAGGCAGGCAGCGGCTGAATGACTTGCTAAGGATCATGCAACTAGTAAGTATATCAGGCTGGATCTGAATTCGGGTCTCCCTGATTCTAGGCCCAGTAGTGTTCTATGTGATCCACTTAAACTTTCTCTTCTCTAGGTAAAATGTCTCCAGTGTCTTCAAGCACTCCTAGGGACCAAGGTTTCTGCAATTCAGGCACTTCTCTGGTTTTGTCATCATCCTTTTTAAGACATAGCACTCAAAAATGGCTGCAGTATTCTATGTATTGCTGACCAAAGCAGAGGAGAGTAAGGCTATCACCTCCGTTCCGGGCACTACCCTTCTAATAAGACAGCAGGAGAATATGGTGGCTGTCATATACGAGTCGGACATCCCATTGGATAGAGCATTGAACCTGCAGTCAGGAAGTTCAGATCCTGCCTCAGCTACACCTACCGGCAGCTGAAAAGTCAGTCAGTAAACAAGAACTAACACATATTCTCTACCAGGCAGTGTGCTTAGTGCTGGGGTACAGATACAGTAAAAACAAACAGACAAAAAAACAAGTAGTTCTGGCTCTCAAGAAGTTCACGACCTAGTGTCAGCCCTAATTCTCCATTTTCTCCTCTTGGATGAAGGGATAACGATGGTTTGCAGGCTTGTGGTGAGCTCAGAGGCAGCACATGACACACCGGGAGGGCAGTGACTGGCACATGAATGGCCAGGGAGGCCTGAGTGCTATGGAGAGAGTATCAGACCCGGAGCTCAACGGTGGCTCAGACACTTAGGTCACTTACCCTCTTTGCCTCGGTTTTCTCATCTGTAAGATGAGCTAGGAAAGGAAAGAGCAGAGCCCTCCAGTATCTTGGCCAGAAAGCCTTGAATGGGGTCACAAAGAGTCGGAGGTAATGGAAACAGGTGAGCCACCTCTAAGCACTGCACCGAAGCTAGTGACCATCACTGGGGGCCGTGACCACTCAGCCAGCCCCCGATGCCCTCAGCGCACTGCCGGCCAGCGAGGAGAGAACGAGGGGCACTGTTTATGCCTTCCAGCCCCGTTGTTCTCGGACCGGGGCATCTCCCTAACGCGAGTGACCGTGATTGTTTGTTGTTCATTTATTTTTCAGTCATGTCTGACTCTTTAGGACTCCATTTGGATTTTTCTTGGCAAAGATACTGGAATGGTTTCTCATCTCCTCCAGCTTGTTTTACAGAAGAAGAAACTGAGGTTCAACATCATACAGCTAGTAAATGTCTGAGGCTGGATTTGAACTCAGGTTTTCGAGCCTCCCATTCTATCCACAGTACCACCAAGAAAGCCAGCCAGTTCCCCCAGATAACTGTTTTAAGTTGCAAAGCAAATGCCAGATCTGTATTAGCAGAAGTTTTCTCCCTGAGAATTTCTTATACCAATGAACTCATAGATCTATTTTTTTTTTAAAATGTGATAAATGACCTCTCCTGAGTATGCAGTACTTTTCAAGGAAAGGATAAGTCCATGCTCTCATTTCACCTTGCCAATAGCCAAGGCAGGCAGGGAGGAGAGAGGGCACGGATTATTCTCCACATCTTATAGAAGCTCAGCAGGGGAAGTAATTTACCCAGGGTCACAGAACAAATCCGGGACAGAGCTAGTTCTGGAATGAGAATGCAGGTCTCCTGACTCCCAGGACCAGAATTTCTTCTATTCCACTATTTTCTCCCAAAGCCCTTCAGAGATGGGGGTTTCCTAGTCTCCCCTGCCTTCTGGGCCAGCCAGTAATGATCCCCCTTCCTCAAAAAGTAATCCTCCACTGAGTCTAACCCAAGTTCCTCTCACTGGAGCTTCCAGCCTATTCTGTCTTGACCTCAATGGAGACCAGAACCATAATAAAAAATAGTAATTAATCAATCAGTTATAGAGTGCTTTTTACAAAGCATTTCCCTAAAAGTAGTGCTAATAATGATTGATAGTATTTATTATGTGCCAGACACTTTACAGTTATTATCTCATTTGAGCTTTACAACAAACCTGGAGGTAGGTCTTATTATTAGTTCCATTTAACAGATGAAGAAACTGAAATAAATGGAGATTAAGGGACCTGCCCCAAGGTGACATAACTCATAAGTGTCTGGGGCTAGCGATGGACCCCATCCCAAGCAGTGGGATCACAGCACTCATCCCCTTGAGTCTCCTCGCCCAAACCCAATCCCGTAAGTCACTAAGGTTCTGGGTTCTACTTGTTCCCATCAGCCTCCTCCTTTCTCGTCACGCAGCCAGCAGCCAGACCTTGCATTCCCTTGGTCTCCCTACGTTCCCCACTGCCTCCACTCTCTCCCCAATCCCAGACACCCTGCAGCCATCCCAGCTAACCCAGCTGCTAGCTACTGTAGCGAGGTTAGGTTTTTAACTCAGTTATGACGAGTGCGTGGCTTTCCATCCCCTTTAGCTCACAGACCAATGACTCCCCAGAGGACCTACAGGCTAAAGTAAAGACCTTCCTCAGCTGTTCCAGGTCCTACAGGCCAGACCCAGTCCCAGCACTCTCTTCAGGCTTTCTCCTCCTGGGGTCCTTCATGGGCACTGCCCTCCATATAAAACAGGCAGGGTAAAGAGACTGGAAATCTACCCACTCTAACATTCTAGTCTGATCTCCCAGGCAGGACAGCACAGGGTGAGAGCATACGGGCAGCACCCAGAGGCCGGGGGGCCCAAAGACAAGGCTCTCTCAAAGTGCTGCCAGGCTGGGCCACCACTTTCTCTCTCCCTCTAGCACTGGTCTGGCAGAAAAGGTGAGCACAAACAGCTGAGGCGGTGATTTAGCTAAGCCTCTGCAACTGAGCATTTCACCAGAGCAGTCCCACAAAGTCCTTTATCACTCTGAACAGCAGGAAGCTTCTGGAGAGGTAGGGTGAGAAGGGTCCCTAATCCAGGAGGCAGCTTACAAACATGGCCCAGCTCTCCATCATCACTGCAAAGAGAGTAATTCAATTGTAGCATCAGAATTCCTTATTTTTAAAAAAGGATTTTAATGTCCCTCCAAAAGATCTATGTATTTCCATCTCAAAGTATAACAAAGAAGCACTTTTAAAATTTATGAAGCACTCCCTCTCACAACTCTGAGAATCATTATCTCCATTTTAGGGTTGCTGAGCTAGGACTAGGACCTCAAAAGTTGCCTAGTCCATCCCCTCGGCCATGGAAGCGCAATGCCTTGCAGAAGGCATTAAATATCAGGGGTCCTCTGGTCCCAGAGCACTGTCTGCAGAGGGCTCCTCGGCCACATGCGCCAGGAAGTGTTGGAGACTTCAGCACACTGTTTTTACTGCTGCTGATTTTTTGGGGGTGGAGGCACCCCCTCCCCGTGCTCCTACGAGCTAGGAGCATGTTGGGAGGAGAGAGGGAGGGAGCAGCCGGTGAGGTCAGGTTCTGCCACAGAGCATCTCTAGATCATGAGCTCTGGAGACGTTCTCTATCATTCCTGAAGTCCAGCGTGGGTCCTTCCCTCTGGAAGCCCCAGGCCACGGAGTTCCCCCCACCCCTGTCTCAGTCCCCTGGGTTCTCTACCCCCAGAGGGCTAATGACTGCACAGTTTGGCAGGGGAAGGGTCAGAGTCTCCTTTATATGAAAAGAAAAGGGATTGTCAAAAAGGGCAGGGGCCAGGCCTCCAGCTTCTCCCATGATTCCAACATAGGCTGGCACAAAAGACAGGAAATTAATCTTGTCGAAATGAACCAAAGACACCAAGATAAAAAAGAAAGAGCTGCTGCTCATTGAGTCACGGGTTCAAAAACCAGTCACTTCACTTAGTTATATAATAATGAGCAAGTCATCTGTCCCAATCTCAGTTTTCTCATGCGCAGAACTGGGTAAATACCAACAATACTGCTCTGCTTTCAGGGTGCAGTGAGTAAAACGCTTTGTAGACTTTAAAGTACCATCCAAAGACAAACTGTTTTTAGCACCGTTTAGTAGCGTTTACTACTGATAGTAAACGTGGGCTTAGTGCTGCTGCAGGGGTAGTGGGGTGATAATTCTTCTTCCTGCCCGGCAGCTAGATGGCTCAGTGACAAAGCCCTGAGTGTGAATCTGGCTGCGACAGGAGGGCAGGGCTCCAAGCTGTGTGACCCCGTGCAAAAGACGCCTCGCTCCGATTCCTCATTTGTGATAGAAGATAAATAACGGCACCTGCTTCCCAGGGATGTTACGAGAATGAGATGAGGTAACTGGCATGAGGTGCTTTGCAAACCTCATGCTTGTTCGGGCTCCTCTCTTGTTATTCCCGGTGTCCTCTGCCGGATGATCGTCTCCGCTGGGCCCTCTCTTCTCCCTGCACCCTCTGGGGTTCCAGCAGCTGCCACAGGCTTGGTCGTCTTTGAGCAGATGAGTCCCAGTTCTCTAGATCCAGCTCCATCTCTCTCCGGAGACCCAGATCTACATGATTTAGCATTTCTGCTAGGAATGTTTCCCTTAACATTCTGTGAAACCCAACACATTCCAAATAAAATTCATTCTCTCCAGCCCTCACTGCTAAGCCCTCCCTTCTTCCTAGCTTGCCCACGTCCACTGATGGCGCCCCGTCCTTCCAGGAGCCCAGACTTGAATCGCACTCCCAACTCACATTCTCTCTCCCCAACCAACTTCCATCAGAGCTTACTGCTTCTGCCTTCATGTTATCTACCTCATCCATCCCCGTCTCTACACTCATGTGGCCGCTGCCCACCCTGTTCCATTCAGAGCCACATCACCACTATGGTTTATTTTAATGCCTTCCTGATTGTTCTTCCTACTTTCAGTCCCTCTTGTCTCTAATCTCTCTATTCCATAAATCTGTCAAGGTGACATTCCGAGCTTGACATGTCACCCCTTCCTGCTCCAGAAGCTTCAGTGGCTCCCTATTACCTCTAGGATCAAATATACACTCTTCTTTTGGACATTTAAAGCCCCTATTTCCCGGCTTATTACTAACTAGTGCCTTTCACAAACTTCTAAGTCCCTGCCAAACTGGCCAACCTGCTATCGTTGGTCCCTCCTGGCATTCCGTCTCCATCTTGATGCCTTTACCCAGGCTGTTCTTCAGGCTTAGCAGGAATCCCCTCCTCACTTCTGCCTCTGAGAATCCCTGGCTCCCACATAAAGCAGATTTCCCCCAGTTGCTGGTTCCTGCCCTCCCCTCGTATACTGAATGCACTGATGTTTGCATATCTATTTTCCCTGCAGAGTATAAGCTCCCTGAGGGCTGGAATGGTTTCATTTTGGTTTGGGGATCCCCATCACTAGCACAGGGCCTGGTACATAACGGCTGCTCAAATATTTGTTGTTGACTGATTACTGAGTCTCTTTGATGGCCGCCTATGTTGGCTCTGAGTGAGGCTGAGGTGCTCAGTGTCAGCCTCGCTCTTCCAGAGCCACCACTGTGGCAGGACAGAGTCCAAGGCTGGAGAGGATGACCTTGGGGTTTCGGACATCCCACCACGCTCCCTATGCCCACAGCACCGGCTTCACTGGCCTTCAAGGCCGTGGGAACAAACTGTTCTCACCCTCGAGTTCTACTAGGGGAAGTCACCCCCTCACCCATCACAGGGTTTGAGACCCCCTCGGTTATCCTCCCCTAGTGTAGCCCATCTGCCGAACGGTTTACCGGAGTGTGGCCGCTGTGCGTGCAGCAGCTTCTTGAGCCCTAGAGTTTGGTGGATCAGATAGACACCAAGGGGGAAAGCATCCCTGTAAGGGGCTCGGCAGCCTTCACCCCAGAGGGACTAGTCCTCCCTGAATAAACCCCACAGACTGGGCTAAGGCAGAAATCTGTCAGAAATCCTAGGCTTGGGGCATGTTAGAGGAGCAGCTGCTCAAAGGGAAAGTTTCACAAAACACCAGAATTGGAGGAGATCATCTAGATCACTCTTATCATTTTACAGATGGGGAAACTAAGACTAGAGAGGGGAAATCCCTTGCTCAAGGCCATGAAGTTTAATGAAAGGGATGAGACTTCAACCTGAGTCTATCTAGAAGGCTCCTGTAGCATGACACTTTCCAGGACGCCATGAAAGCTGTAATCCTGGAATCTCAGACGAGCATGGGGCCTTGCTCGCCAAGAACCTCATCCTTGCCTAAGAATCCTCATCCAGCCGTTACCTGAAGACTCTAAGGAGAGGAGAGCCAGTGCCTCCAGGAGGCATTCCAGAGAGCTCCAAAGGCTGGGGTTTCCCTGTGGTTACTGTGACAGCCGGGACCCAAACCTCACCTTCCCCTGCACCCACTACCCTATTCAAACCAGTGTTCCCAGGGCAGTGCTCAGGGACCACCGTGCGCCTGTAAGAGAGGGAGGCGGCATCTCGGGCCGGCCCCAGTGCCACTGATGCTACTGGACTTTGTCAGAGCCCAGCCCAGGCGATTAGGTTTTAATGCTACCGGTGGAAAGTCTTTCTAAACAGGAATGATAAATCAGTGATTGCGAGTTTCTATTCTTTTCTATTGCTTTTCCAGCGTCTAAAGTCAATCTGGCAGCGAGTGGCCTTTGCGGTCACCTGCCGGTTCAATCGAGGAGGATTTTCTCCAGGCTTCAGATAGCTCTGTTCTCCCGCCTCCTCTGAGCTCTGGGAGAGAAAAGCTTTGCCATGAATATTTCTGAAGCGGCGCCTCCATTCCCTTAACGGGCTAAGCCCTTCAAAGAGACGCTGTCCATGGGCGACGGGAATAGCTTGGATTAACCTGATCCAACTAACATGCCTTGATCCCCACACGCACCCAATGCTGACACACAAATCCAGGCTGGCTCGTGCACAGACAGGGCCCTCCATTTCCCAGACCCCTCCTCTGAAATCACGAGGCCAGAAAGGCCCAAAGAGGTCGCCCAACGAGCAGGAGCCCCGCTCAGCGGTCAGGCAAACATTCGAGGCTGTGCGCCCGGAGCTCGTCATCCTCTCTGGTCAGCAGGGTTCGGCCTATCGGGGCTCGGGCTGTGGCCAAGGTCGTGGCCCAACAGACTTAGAGGTCATCGAGCTCACCATTTTACAGTTAAGGAACCGAGATGGAGAATTTATCCAAGGTCTTTTAGGTATGAAGTGACCCAGGTTCAGGCTCTGCAGAACTTAAATCTACAGTTTTCCCCCATTATACCATTATTCAGGGTGAAGACTCAATCTAGGCCCAAAGATAGGGCTACTTCTGCAGGAAAGGTCTGGGACCAGTGACCGGGCTCAGGCTGAGATCAGCAACGGACTCAGTCTGGGATCAGAACCAGAGTTCAGGCTGGGACCAGGATCAGGCTTCCTCCAGGCCAGAGAGAGGGCTCAGAATGCAACCAGGGTCAGTGCTCAGTCTGGGGAAGGGTCAGGGCTCAGTCTGGGGAGAAGGCCAGGGTTCGGTCAGGGGAGAAGGCCAGGGTTTGGTCAGGGGAGAAGGCCAGGGTTTGGTCAGGGGAGAAGGCCAGGGTTTGGTCAGGGGAGAAGGCCAGGGTTTGGTCTGGGGCCGGGAACAATTCTCTGTTTGGGGTGAGGATTCAGACTTGGTCCGGGGCAAGGGTTCAGTCACATGGCAAGACCAAGGGCTCAATCCGGAGCTAAATGTGTGACCAAAATTAAGGTTAAGTGACCGACTGAATAGGAGCAGTCTGTGATCAAGGAACCAGAGACTTATTAACCTGTGGCCAGGGTTAGATCTTGTTCTGAAACTGCAGTTAGAGGCTGGTCCCGGCTTTGTTCTTATGACTGCTTTCTGCATAAAGAGAATTACCTCAGACAGCACAGAACAGAAAACTGTACTTCTTGTCGTGTGTGTGTGTGTGTGTGTGTGTGTGTGTGTGTGTGTGTGAGAGAGAGAGAGAGAGACGGGAGAAGGGGGAAGGGAAGGGAGCAGATAATGCCTCTGGGAGCCCTTTGACAAGGGACCTGGGAATCTCTGGGCTCCCTCTCAGGCCCCCCTCACTTGCTGTGTGACCTTGGACAGGCCACTTCCCTTCCTGGGACTCTCCAATGGCCGCAGAGTATTCAAGGCCACAGAAAATGCTGCATCGCTGCAGAATGACAAGCGCGGCATCCCGGGGAGCCCCGCTCGCCGCAGAGCAGCCAGAGAAGAGCACTCGCAGCTACAGTTACTCATCCCGAGAGGCCGATTAAGTATCTTCCCTCATCAGTCCATTTTGTTCCAACTTAGCAGATTTCTGGCCTCCCCACAGACTCCCAGAGAGCTGCGAGAATCAGACCAGCCCCAACAGCCGCCGGCCCTCTGCTGCAGCACCGCGCTGGGAGGGAGATCCTGGGCTGGGGTCGGAGGGGGCGGCCCCCGCGCTCCTGCTTACCTGGCGTGACCTTGGGCAAGGCACTGGGTCCCTGGGTGCCGACTCTGCTCTTGCTGGGGCTGAGACTGCGGTGTCCCTGCCCCGGGGCTAGTCGTCAGTACAGTGACAGGGCGGAGGGGAAGGCCTTTGGGAAAGGGGTGATGCGGCCTGCTGCAGAGAGACCCTGGTCTGAAGGGCCTCAGAGCGCTCCAGGCCCAAAGGAGAGTCAGTCCCCATTCCAAACGAATACATTCAACAAGAATTTGTGAGTTCCCACTAAGGCTAGTGCTTCCACTGGGTGCTAGAGTTTAAAAAACAAAAAACCCTGCCCGGAGGGAGTTTACCCTCTGCCAAGAGAGATTCCACATACACACATACAAATAAATAAAAATATAAACAAAATCATACCAAGTCATTTCAGGAAAACGAGAACAGCCCAAGCTGAGAGGTCCGTTAAGACCTGATTTACACAGGAGTTGGGTGCCAGTTGTGCCCTGAAGGAAACGGGGATTCCGAGGCAGCCACGAGGAGGGGAGCACCCAGTTGGGAGCAGCTGTTTTGTACAAAGGGCTCGTAGGCCTGCTAGGCCTGGTTCCCCAGAGTGGAGAGTGAAGGAGGGGGAGCAGTAAGGAGCACGACTGGGAAGTAGGAGGCGGCCCTGGTGTCGACAGCTTTGAGCGCCAGGCTCAGGGGGTGCGCTTTCTCTCAGAGGCGATGGGGAGCCAACAAAGAGTGACACGGTCAGACTGGTGTTCTGGGAATACCCGCTTTGGCAGCTGGCAGAGGAAAGAGATGGAGAGAGGAGATCTTAACGGCTCAGGCAAAAGGGGACCAGGGGCTGAATGGCATCGGATGGAAGCCCTTTAATTCCGGGTCCCCCATTTCTCCACGTGGAGGTTAGGCTGACAGACCCAGACTTGAGAATGGTTGTAGAGATACCAAATGACTGGATGGGGCACTGAGGGAAAGAGCGTCATCAACGATGACTCCGAAGCTTTGAACCTCAGTGACTGGGACGATGAAGACATTAGCGACAAGAATGGAGAAGTCTGGAAAAGCGGAGCCACATGTGAGAAGACAGCCAATGAGTCCTGCTTTGGGATTGTTGAACAGGGGATGCCTACAGGATATTCTTACGGGAAGCATGGACTCCAAGAGAGAAGATGGGACACAGGCGACAGCAAAACTTAAATTAGATGCTATAAAAACTCTGGGTCTTCTACCACAAAGGCAAAAACAATCCAAGGATAATTTCATGGTGATATTTAGAGTAAAAGTAACGTTAACAATAATAGCAACTCGTACAACACTTTCAGGATCACAAAGCACTGCACACAGCAGCCCTGTGAGTTTTTAGATTAGTAGCTGGGAAATCCCAAGAATGAGTCTTGTTCCTGCTATAAACCTTCTATGTAATCGCAGGCAAGTCTTACAGAGCCACTCTATGGAAAGGATTTCTCATTTATTAAATGAATGGGCAGGTAGGCGGCACAGTGGGTAAAGTACCAGGCCTGAATCAGAAAGACTGATGTTCCTGAGTTCAAACCTGGCCTCAGACACTTACTAGCTGTGTGAGCCCAGGCAAGTCACTTATTAAGCCTGTCTACCTCAGTTTCCTCATCTGTGAAATGAGCTGGAAAAGGAAATGGGAAACTACGTCAACATCTTTGCCAAGAAAACTCTAACTAGGAGCGTGATGAGTTGGACAGGAGTGAACAAAAGTAGAAGGATTTTTCTATGTCTTGGTCGCTTCAAAATGACAAGGTGAGATGATGTTCAGATCAACCACACAATTAACAAAAATTCATTAATCCCCACCACAGTAAGTCCCATATACTGTGTTAGAAAACAGGGTCACAAATATAAAAAGTCCATCTCTGCCCTCAAAGACGTCCTCTTGCATTCTAAGAGGGGAAACAGCAGGTAACAGAAAAGTAAATCCAAAATCTACGCCAAGTGATTTCTGGTAGCTGAAGGAGGCACTGTTTACCAGAAAGAACCAAGGCGGGCTTCCTATAAGAGGTAACCTTTGGGCAGCACCTGGCAGAAGTTAGGGATTCTATGAGGTAGGCATGTGGAATAGCCTGAGCAAAGGATGGAGGTAGGAGATTGTTGTAAACGGGGGAGAGGGAGAAGCAGCTAGAAGGACAGTTTTGCTGAACAGTGAATACATGAAAGAGAATGAGTAATGTTTAAATGCCCAGCTAGGTAGGCTGGTGCCAAATTGTGCAGAGAGAGGATTATGCATTTTATCCTTCCTACAGCCACAGGAATTAGAAAGGACTGCACAAAAGCCCCATAGAAGAACCTACATTGCATAATGGCTCCCTAAAAATGAATGTGGCCCAGTTACCTCTCTATCTGAAGGTTACTGGCCCTGCCTGGGTGCAGGATGCCAGATGACACAAGGAGTAGAGGAGACACTGGGGGCATGGCTGCACGGGAGATAGAAGATCCCAATTCAAAACTGGCCAAAGAGAAGCAGGAAGGGACTTGAGAGCACAGAATATCAGTGCCCACAGAGGCATTAGAGCACAAAACATAAACCATCAGAGCTAGAAGGGGCTTTAGAACCCAGAACAAGAAAGCTACAAGGGATGTCAGAAGACGTAACAGAAAGAGGGCCTTGGAATATAGAATATGAGAGCAAAAGGGACTGTTAGGACTCACAACATAAAACAGCAGAACTCACAGGGGCCAGAGGAGGCAGAATGTTAGGGCCAGATGGAGACTATAACCCACAGGAGGTAAACTCCCGGACTCTCCTTCCCTCTCTTCCTCCCAGTCCTCCTATGCTCCCCTCCCCTAACCATACTCCCTCCAGAAGAGGCCAGAATGGTGGACTTGCTTCTGCAGCCCTCCTTCTTAATTCCCTCTTCCTTTTAATTGTTTCATCAGCATGATTATAGGCCTCTTAATAAAACATTTTCTTTCTAAAGAGAAACAGCTTCATTAGAAGCCATGGTGCTGACGGCAGCAGAAAAAGCTGGGGCCATAGCTCTGGGCTCCCTCTTACTTGAGCAGCACCCATCCCTCAAAGCGGAGAGGCAGTGATGGGAAGGAACAAGCCCATTCTTTTGGGGATGTGGCAGAAAAAACTTGGACACTGCGTCCGGAGCCGGGGTGTGAATTCTAGCTTAGCCACTAACTGGCTTTGTGATCATGGCAAATTACTAAATATCTGTGAACCTCGGGAACCCCATTTTGTAGAGTGCAAATAATCATATGTGCACTAACTACCTCAGGACAGCTGTAAGACATCCCAGAGACATCTCCAGCTCGATATGCCTAAAACGGAGCTCATTTATTCCCCAAATCCTCTCCCCTTCCAAAGGTCACCATTTCAAGAAGACTACCAGCTTTCCAGGGGTCCATATTTGTGACTAGAGCATGATCTTCAAGGTCTTACTCTCCCAAATCTTGCCATTTCTACCCCTACATCTCTCTTATCAGACCTTTTCTCTTGATTCACACAACTATCTACCACCTTAATCCACTCCTTGCCTAAATTACTACAACAGCCTCCAAGGTAACATGATGGATAGATCATTGGGCCTGGAATCAGGAAGTCCTGAGTTCAAATCCAACTCCAGATGCTCAGTTGCTGTGACCCTAGGCAGGTCATTTAACCTCTGCCTCAGTTTCCTCAGCTATAAAATAGAGATAATAGTAGCACTGTACCACCCAGAGGGATGAATAAATGAGACAAAATTTGTAAAGTATTTAGCACAGTGCCTGGCATATAGGAGGCACTTACTAAGTATTTTTTCCCTTCCTTCCTTCTCCAATCCATCCTATGCACTGCTTCCAAAGTAGTTCCCCTTAAGTACATATCTGACTAGGTCACCACCCCTATTCAATTAACTCCACAGAGTCCCTCTTGCCTCAAGGATAAAAAAAAAAAAAAAGACTTGGGATAAAAGATGATGGCAAAAGGGACAGAGATAAAGTGGTCAGACATGTAAGAAGAAAACCAGTGAAAACAAAGAGTAGTTTTAAGTGAGACATAGGGAGAAATAGCAGCATAGGAGTTATGACCAGGGAAAGGAATTATTTTTGTAGCATTTGTGCCTATTTAGCTTTTAAAGTGCTCCAGTCTATCTTTTCAACCTCACTGGGCATTATTACCTCCCAAGCCCCTCTAATACCCACAGCAATCCAACCAAACAGGCCTTTTTTCTGTTTTCCTATTTCCATCCTTTCTCACTGGCTCTCTCCCATACCTGGGATGGCCCCTGTCCTCCTCCCTGTCCTGGGATGGCAAGGAACCTTGCAGAATCCTTTTCTTCCTTCAAGTCACTTCTCAAGCCCCCCAGAAAGCCTTATTCTAATCCTCCCCCACCACTACTAGTGCTCTCCTTCCCAAACTACCTCACACTTAACAATTTGTATATATTCATTTGCTGTCTTCCCATCAGAAAGTATGTAAGGTGCCCCTGAGTAAGGTTTATTTCATTCACTCTATCTTTTGTCATGAGTGATTAAAACTATGTGTGGTGTACAGTAAGTGTTTAATAAGTGTCTACTTCTCAATATAAATCTGAGTTGTCATTATTACTGTCACCATCATTCCTACTTTTCTCCTCTTCCTATTCATTCCTTTCATTTAATTGCTATACATTTACTATGAGTATAAAATTTGTAGGCTATATTTGGGGAAAAAGAGCTGATTAAAGTATAGCTCCTGTCCTGAGGAATTTAATGTCTACCTGGGAAGAAAGAACACCCACAAAAAAATTAAAAACGAAATATGGGTTCATCAAGGGGAGGCAAGAAACTGAATGGAACTGGAACTGTGCCACAGGAAACATTCCTGAAAGAATGGGGTAAATGAGCTGAAGAATAATAAATGAAAGGGAGCATGAAATCTATGCTTAAAAACCTGAAAGACCTATCACAGGGTAGAAGAAGGCCTGTCCTGATTGGTCCAAGAGGCTCGCTGAGAGAAGGAGTCATTCTTCTCAGACTGGCAGACTCTTGAGAGCCGGGACTATATCTCCCTCTTGGACCAGGGTCCCTCGAAAATTAGCCCTGTCTGGATGGTGCATCAGGAAGAGAATGGGACCCTGAGAGGTGTTGCAATAGAGTATAAAGGGCTTGGAGTCTGGAAAACCTACATCCAAATATGGCCTCAGACAATTATCAGTTGTGTGACCCTAGACAATCATTTAGCCTATCTGCCTCAATTTCTATATCTGTAAAGCAGGGACAATATTGGTACCTTCTTCCCGGGTGGACGTGTAAAGTGCTTAGCTCAGTGACTGGAACATAGTAAGCACTATACAAATGTTAGCTATTATTATTATTAATTATATTCATATTATTTGAACACAGAAAGACCCAAGTTCAAAGCCTGCCTCAGACATTTACAAGTACCATGACTTGGAGCAAGTTACTTAACCTAAAATGAGCATCTCCCTTCCAGGTCATTCCGAGAATCAAATATCAAATGACAATCTAGGCAAAGTGTTTTGCAAACCCGAAAGCACTATATAACTGTTTGCTAGTATTAGTGATATATCTTCATCTGTATGTCTATGTTTCCTAGTCCACATACTTCATATGCAAATCTCTTCTCCGTCCCTTTTCATAGATGCTAGTATGAAGTTCACAAGTTTTTCTAATAATCCCACCCACTTCCCCAAGTACTTAAGAGATTTTAATGTACAAATTGTTATCACCTTAATGACCGTGGCCTCTCAATTCATCAAACTCCTGAGCTTCCAAAACATGTGTGCACTCCACCTAAGCTACCCTCAGGGAGGGTCATACCCTGGACTTCACCATCTCCCAAACTTGTGCTGCCTCCAGCCAGCCAGCCATCAATTATTCTTATGTATGTGCTTTCAGTGACCATGTGTTAAGCTATAATGTTACTATGTTGGGGAAAGCTTTAATATGGTGGATAGAGAGCTAACCTCAAAACTAGAAATACCTGGGTTCACTTCTGACTCAATCTTGCTGTGTGAACTGGAGCAACTGTTCAAGACTTTAAATTATAAAATTTATATGGCATAATTTGTAGGGGTAGGACTTTCATTCCCTTTCACCAACTTCAGGAGTTCCATATGCCGCTGAAATCACCGGATCCCTACCCTACTGCCACATGTCAGGCTCATCTAGGTATAGGGGCTACCAAGGTAATTCCCCTCCTAGGCCATAAACTTCTCTGCTGCTATTTCTTCTTCTGTCTCACTTTTCTCAAATCTATTCTTCATCTTCACTGGTTCTCCTCCTATGTGTCTGACCACTTTATCTCTGTCTCAATTGCCATATCATCAGTCATCTCACTCCCTGTAAGAGTAAAGATTCCTCAAATCTTTTTTATAGGCTTTCCCCAAGGTGATGACATCTGCTCTAGCGAATTCAATTATCATTTTTATGAAGATGACTCTCAAATTTCCACCTTCAGACCTCATCCTTCTCTGCTCTAGTCTTTCATTGCCAGTTATCTGGTGAACAACTTTATCAGGATGCCCCATGGACACAGTACATTCAACAAGCCAAAAATGACTTCTCTCTCACCTCCTCTGCTCCCCAAACCATCCTTCTTAGGACAGTCTGCATGGAAGGCACCATCACCCTTCCAGACCACTAGGTTTGACACCTTGGTGCATTCTGACTCTTGTCTTGCCATCTTCCTCTATTTTCAGTTGCCTGGTCTTGCCAGATAACCTTTCTCACATCCCTATTTAGGTCCTCCTTCACTTCTTGGCTGGACTAGTGCAATGATCTCTTCACTTGTTAGCCTGCTTCCAGTCCCTCCCCATTGACTGTCTATACCCACTGTCTACAGAACAGCAAAAATCATCTTCCTAAGATACAGATAGAGTCATACCACATCCTAAATTGAAGTCTCCTCTAGACATGTAAAGTGCTCCCTCAACCATTTTTCAAGACTTAGTCACTACCACTCCCCTTCATGTACTCTATGTTCTTTTTTTTAATTAAAGCTTTTTATTTTCAAAACATATGCATGAATAGTTTTTCAATATTAACCCTTGCAAAACCTTGTATTCCAAATTTTCTTCCTTCCTCCCACCCCCTTCCCTAGATGACAAGTAATCCAATGTATGTTAAATATGTAAAAAATATGTTAAATCCAATATATGTATAAACATTTATGCAATTATGGATGCACTCTGTATTCTTGACAAACTGCCCTGAAAAAATGGTTCCCCACCAACTCAAACTTTGATTCCTATTTCTTGTCATTAAACATAGAATAGACTACCTTCTATATCAGGGAAATGAGCACTTCTTCACCTTTAGCCCTCAGAATACTTTCTTCCAGATTCAGCTCAGGTGTCATCTCCTACTGTACATTGCTTTATGCCCTTCAATTGTGAATGTTCACTCATTCCTCAAAATACCATACATATATATAAAAGAAAATACAAGGTAATCTATCTGACATCTCCACATACTTACATGTGCCCAGAGTAGAATGTAAGTTTCTTGAAAATAGGGACCAACTTTTGTTTTTTATTTATGTATGCTCACAGTCTTGAAGAGAATCTTGCAGACTCTCATAATCACAGTAAGTCAAAAACCATATATTAAGCACCTATTTATTATGTGCCAGGTATTAACTGTGTGATGGGGATATTAAAAAAAAAAAAAAAAAAAAAAAAAAAACAGTTCCCTACCTCAAAGAGCTCCCAATCTACTGAAGCATACAACATGAAAGAAGCTGTAAGGAACCTGGGATTCAGGGGACTGAACCTATATAATAACAATGAACAGAAGTTGCAGAAAGGCCCGTTTCCTTAGTGTTGGGAAGCACACTTCTACAATTACTGCTGTGTAAAAGTGAATTATTTTGTAGTGAGAAATGGTGATTCTCATGTAGCATTTGTATTTCTAATGTCCCTTTTAGTTGTTTATAAACCCATAAACTAGGACCTTCAGCCTGGAGCAGAGTAGGCAAGAGGAGGACATGCTTATGGTCCTGGAGTATCTAAAAGACTGTCACATTACGGCAGGAGAAAATGGGTTCTGTGTAGCCCCAGACTACAAGGCAGGACTGGGAGGAAAGCAGGAGGTACAAGGAGGCAGATCCACACGTTTGCCCCTTTCCTATCACACACACATAGGGCTGGGAGAGTCTTTTGAGACCTGTTTCTTCCTCCTTCTGAAGTAAGTGGGACTTGAGCTTGACTTGGGAATGAGCTGAGAGGCAGAGAAGAGAAAGCCCACCACCAGAACTGGGGATGGTATGAAAAAAGGTTTGAAGATAGGAAAGTATGGGACAATTTCTACCCACTTAGTTCTAGTTCTGATTCCGTCTTCTGGAGCCAAGCAGAACTTGGTTGATTTCTTTTTCCTATGGGTCTTTCAAATATCTGAACCAATCAGGCTTCCCTCCCAAGTCATCTCTTCTCCAAGTCATTTCTTGGTTCCTACAACTAAGCTTCACATGACATAGATTGAAGTCTCATCATCACCACACTTTTAATGTCCTTTCTTTCCTAAAATGTGGTACTTACAACTGAGCCCAATCCACCCAGAGCTATGCTCCGACCATGGTAAAGTATTCTGGTCTCTCCCTTCCCTGGCCTAGGACATAATGCACCTATTAAAAACAGTCTAAGATCACAGCTTTTATAGTTGACATATCACTCTCTTGACCCCTAATGAGCTTGTGTAATTCACTAAAAAACTTACGTCTTCTTTAAGCAAACAATTATTTAGCCAAATTTTCCCTTTTTGCTGGAGTAGTTAATTTTTTTTGAGGCAAAGCAAAGGTCTGGACATTTCACATAATTAGATGGAGCCCCTTGCTCTAATCTAGACCATCAAGATCTGTTTAGGTTTCTAATTGGACTTTGAGTATCACCCAACACTTAACAAGCAGTATAGCATTAGATAAATCCTTTTTCTTTTCAGAATTTGTAAAAGGAGGGCAATAACCCCTATCCTGCCTCACTCACAAGGTTGTTGAGATCATTTAAAGGAATCTATCGGACTCTTTTTGCCACCAACCAGAAAGCTCCCTAGAGATTTAGCTATTTCTAATTTGTTTCCACTTTATCTTCCTTCTTCCTCACTGATGGTCCCTTCCAATTTCCTTGATACCAAGTCTGACTTTCATGTTGTTTTTTAATGTGTTTTCAGTAATATCTGACTCTTTGTGATTCCATTTAGGGTTTCTTTGGCAACGATACTAGAGTGGTTTGTCATTTCCTCCTCCACCTCATTGTATAGATAAGGAAATGGAAGCAAACAGGAGTAAGTGACTTATCCAGGATCACATATTTAAGGCCAGTTTTAACACAGATTTTCCTAACTAGATAGGCCCAGTGCTTTATCCACTGAGCTATCCACTGAGCTGCTCAAACCCAACTTCAAAACATTATCCTGAGGAATCCACACCTTTCACCAGATTACCAAAAGTATCTCTCCCTTTATCTCTATTCATTTCTCTCAATCTCTCTGTCTCTGTCTCCATTTCTCCCTTAATCTCTCTCTGTGTCATATTTTTCTTTCATATCCTTCTCTCTTTCCTATCCCTCTCTCTTCCATATCCCTCTTTCTCTCTCAAATCTTTCTCTCTGTCTCTCTTTCATCTCTTTTTGATATCTCTTTCTTTCATTTCCCTCTCTTTTTTTATCTCTCTAATATTTCTTTCTTTCTTCCTCTCTTTCCTCTTCCTCTCTCTCTCTTTCCCTCCTTCCCTCTCTCCCTCCCTCCCTCTGTCTTTGTCTCTGTCTTTTCTCAGCTTTTGTCTTCTTTCTCTACAGACATGTATACATAGATATACCTACATCAAGAACTTTTGGTCTAGTGGACTTAACTTCAAGTATATAAGATGATAATGATGATGATGATGATGATGGTAGTACTTACATAAAGTTCTGAATGTGCTTTACATGTTATTTCACTTAATCCTCACAAACAATCCCTTGAGGTAGATGCTATTGTTATCCACATTTTACAGATAAGGAAACTGAGGTAAACAGAAGTGAAATGTGCAGATTCAGGTTTTCCTCACTTCAAGTCCAATTCTAGCTGCTGCACCATCCTTAAGTTCTAGGGTACCTTATGGATGTTACATTTTTAATTCAAGACTAAACATTTCTTAGCATCTATAACTTATAGAAATTCTGATGATGATGGAGACAGAAAAAGAGAAAAAAGGGAAAGGAATAAGAGAAGAATGGGAAAAGAAAGAGGGAAGATGAGAATCAGCTCCAGCTTATAAATGTCCTTCTAAAATGTGGTGCCCACAGCTGAAGAGAATGCTCCAGATGGATCCCTTCTGGACTTTACTAGGCACTGTGGGAGATATAGTTTAGTTAGTTCAATTGATTTCATGAAGAGGTCATTTTGTTCCAATAAACAGAAGGGCCCAGGGTCAAAGCCTCCAAGAAGACCTCCCCAAGGCTAGGTGCCTCCAGGGAAAGCAGTCTCTGAGTCATTTCTGGAGAATCTGTAACAATAGCAACAACCATAGCAATAGCTGGCATTACAAGTATATTCTAAGGATTGCAAAGTGCTTTGCATACATTATCTTCTTTGAAAAAAGATACACACTATGGCCCAGCCAAGAAATCTGCCTATATGATGATGGGCCACCTGTGATTGGCCAGATGGACTCTACTTATATGTGAGGAACCACATCGGTCTATTCAAAATCATCAGGATTCTTAATTCTAACTTGAGTGAAGCTAAATAAACAAGCATCAGCTCATGTGGGAAATAGTCCAGCTTCCTCCTCTGCTCAAAAGAGTTCCCCAAACTGAAATGCTTCCAGAGGGCTTTCTAATAGGTTCCATTCATTTGTTCTTCTTGACTCAGGACATAGACTACATTATATTTACTTGTAGTAGCCAGGATGCTCCTCATAACATTAAAAGATCTTCAAAAAGCCCCCGAAAGTGTGAGGTGGCCCCTTGCAAAGGGTTCCAGGAGAACACAGGAAAAAGGCAAGGCAAGGAGAGACAGAAGTCTATCCTTGTTAATGGATATCCATGTTAATGAAATCACAGCGCCATTAACATAGCCAGAGCAGATAATATTCTCACTGTTCTCTGCCCTGGTCAAACTCCATCTAGAGACTATGTTTTTAGCCCTAGGAAAAACCACGAGTTAAGACTTAAGGGGGATGAGGAGAACTCTCTGACAATTATATCTGTGCCACAATTGTGTGGGCTCTTCCTGGAGGGTGGGAACTTCCCCATCACTGGAGGTATTTATGGAGCCTACAGGGGTTTCCTAAATTGGGCCGGAGATTGTAGTGGATGACTTATCAGGCTTCTTAGAACTCAGAGAAGCCAGAATTCTACCACTGGCCTTTCACTGGTTCTTCGCCCTCCCTCCAGGCTTCCCAACTCATATAGAGATTTGTAGCCTAATAAGGATTCAGTCAAACACTGAGGAAGGGACCAAAAAGGGCCCCAGACGGTCCCCTCCCTCTTCGCTCATCATCATTGGCAGAATAGTAGGGGAAAGTGCAGAAGTATGTTACACACGAGTCACAACCTCCCAGTCATATACTATCAAGAAGACGGGGATGCTATTTACTGGAGACCTACGGCAACCTCGGGCCCAAGAAAAACCCTCCTGGAAAAATCTCCAGGGAGCGCAGGAGACAACCTAACAGTGACGGATAGCTGTTGTTACAAGCAATTTCCTGGCCCCTCTCATCCTCTCTCTCCCTTCAGGGCCCCCAGCCCAATCGTCAGCCTCCACAGCTGACAAATGATCTTCATGTATCCATGACAGCAGAACAGGGGCCAGAGACATTTTCATTACAGGCAACAAAGTTGCCCAAATGCTAAAACTTTTTTTCTACCGAAGAGTTCTCGGGGGGTTCTCTACACTTTATCATGGCTGAAGCAGTCGGGTTTTGTTTTTCATTTCACCCTCAGTCCTGGCCACGCTGCTATCCTGTGCGTGTGTATATGCGTCTGTGTGTATAAGCAATATATGCATGCTTGTATTTCTACAGCGTGCATGTGTGTGTTTGGTTCTGCATGTAAATGAGGCCTTTCATGAATGTATTGGAGCATGTTTCTGTACATATAATACATGTGTCTACATCGATGGGTTCATGTTTACATATGACAGTGCAGTATAACTATAAAAGATGGAATCAGAGGCTTTAGATTTTAATCTTAGTTGTGGCCTTCAAATCTCAGCCTGGCCCCTTCCTAGCTATGTGACCTTGGACGAGGTCCTGTAATACTCTGAGCTTCAATTCATTCATCTATACAATGGGGAAATAAAATTTCCTCAACCTACCTCTCAGTCTGTTGTAAGCATTGGGCTTTATGAACTTGAAAGTGCTTCAGAGATGAAAAACGGTACTACGCATGCAGGTATGTGTGTAAATGTGTGAAGGAAGGGAGGGAGAGAGAAAAGGAAAAAAGGAGGGGGGAGGGGGAGAGAGAGAAAAAGAAGGAGGGAGTAAGGCAGGAAAGGGAAGGAAGGAGGGAGAGAGGGGGAGAGAGAGAGAAAGAAGGAGGGAGTAAGGCAGGAAAGGGAAGGAAGGAGGGAGAGAGGGGGAGAGAGAGAGAAAGAAGGAGGGAGTAAGGCAGGAAAGGGAAGGAAGGAGGGAGGGAGGGAAAGAAGGAGGGAAAGAAGGAGAGAGTGAGGGAAAGAAAGAAGAGGGAGTAAGGCAGGAAAGGGAAGGAGGAGGGAGGGAGGAAAAGAAGGAAGGAGTGAGGGAAAGAAAGAAGGAGGGAAGGAGGAAAGGGAAGGAAGAAGGAGAGAGGGAAAGAAGGAGGGAGTAAGGAGGAAAGGAAGGAAGGAGGGAGGGAGGGAAGGAGGGAGTGAGGGAGGAAAGGAAGGAAGAAGGGAGGGAGGGAAAGGAAGGATGGAGGGAGGAAGGGAAAGAAAGGAGGGAGGGAGGGAGAGAAAGAAGGAGGGAATAAGGGAGAAAAGAGAAGGAAGGAGAGAGGGAGGGAAAGGAAGGAAGAAGGGAGGAGAAGGAGGAAAGAAAAAAGGAGGGAGGAAGGGAGGGAGAGAGAGTGGGAAAGAGAGAGTAAGGGAGGGAGGGAAAAAAGGAGAGAGTGAGGGAAGGAGGGAAAGAAGGAAGGAAGAAGAGAGGAAGGGAAAGGAAGAAAGGAAGGAAGGAAGGAAGGAAGGAAGGAAGGAAGGAAGGAAGGAAGGAAGGAATTCATGCAAAACACTAAAGGGGATATGGTTTAGGCAAGAAATGTCTCCTGCAAAAAAAGCATAGAGAAAACTCAGATAAATTAAGAAAAACCCTTAAAGATCTCTCCCATTTCTTTCCTTTACAGATAAGGATACTGAGGTTCTAAGAGGAAAAACAACATGTACAAATTGACACACAGCAAGGAATTAGCATCATTGGCATTAGAAATTGTCTGCAATCTCCAGCCAATAAAGCACTTTGAAATCAACCTAATGAAAGAATAAGCTTAGAAACTTCTTAGTGACTCCCCAGGAAATGCTAACCAGATTTCATGCTCTGAGACACTGCCCAGCCAAAGTCTGGGATAGCCGAGTCCCAGGTTATAGAAGCACATAGATATATACATATACCTATGAATGATATACATATATATGATATCCAAATATATGTTTATGCATAAGATGCATAGTGAAGAAAGCTTATCATGCAGAAATCTGGTTTCAGCTTCTCTCCCTTTCTCTCTTTCCCTCTCTCTCTCTCTCTCTTTCACACACACACACACACACACACACACACACACACACACACACACAGCAGAGTAACAATAATTCCAACAAGTGCCTTAATGATATTTTTTTTTTCAAAAGAAGGAGTCCCAGCCAGGGTAAATTCTATTCTTGATCCGACTGTCACCAAGGAAGAGCTGATTGCTGGGATGGCCACGATGGGAACTTCAGAGGGAAGTGACCACTTCATCTAAGAATCTGATTGGGGAGAGGAAAGGAAGGAACAGGCTGACAAACATTCTAGCTTTTTACAAGAACAGAATTCAAAGGTTTCACAGAAGGGTTAGAGAAGGTCAGAAAGACCAAGATTCTATAGAGCAACTTAGCCCAGAAGATATGAGAAATTCCCTAAAATTAAGTTCTAAAAGTACAAAGAGATACAATTCTGATCATCAGGAAAAGAGGAAGTTGTTCAGAAAGATGGATGTGGATACTCAAGAGAACTGGCTGAACAACTTAGATAGTAAGAGCTCTATTTGGACTGAATAGAATATTGATTACCAATCATGGAGAGAAGGAAAGCTGCTCAACTCTCTTATTTTGTTCCTGAAAGTATGGGTAAAGATGAGAATCATATAGGTAATGGGGTGCTGGCAGAAGCCCCTATCCTCCCATCCCTCTCCAACTGTAAGCTTCCCCCCCACCCTCCCACTCAAGGCAAATACTCTTCCTTTGCCAAGGAGAATAGACAAGGAAAGACAGGATTAAGAGAGAGACAGTACACATGATAAGTAAGGAGATAACATGAGACTACATAACTTTCCCGAAGGGGTTAAAATCACCCGGTCCAGGTGAGTTACTACTGATGAAACTAGAAGAAATAGGAGATTTTATTGCTGAGCCACTGAAAGACAAAGAACCATAACCCTGGAGAGGGAACGTTGTGCTATGATGCAGGCTAGAATGACATACAATTAAATGTATCAAAACTTAATAAAGCAAATTCAATGGCTAGATTCAAAGAGTAGTCACTAAGGGTTCAAGGTCAGCTTGGAAGTCTCCAGCAAGTCCTGGAGTCCCCCATGAGTCCGTCTGGTCCTGTGATAGTTAATATTTTTATATAGGATTTAGAAAAAAGGCATAGATGGCATGCTAATCAAATTCTCAGATAACACAAAGCTGGTAGAGAGGAGGAGCTAAATTAATTCCATTTTCTTTAACACCTATTTATTGAGTGCTTGCTATATGCCAGGTATTATGCGGAGAACTGAAGGATAGCTAATCAAAAAGATCATGACAGGCCAGAATATTGTGCTGAAACTAATAACAAAATGAATAGTGATAAAAGTGAAGTCTTACATCTCCTGTAACTCTTGCAGAGGCAGTAAGTCCAAAGGTGTAACACTATACATGAGGACATATTTGTTGATGTACTGATTGGCTAATGTTTTTCTATTACTCTTCTTTTTCTTTAAGAAAAATCTGTTATACAGGATGGTTTTCTTGGAGACAAAGAGACAAAGAGGGAGAAGTCTACGTGGCTTACAAATAAAATATGTCAATAAAATCTATTTCTAAAGTAGAGTTTTACATTTAGATTCAAATAATCAATTTCTCAAATAGGACTTTATGTGGGATAGGTCGGGGTGAGGTAGGGGGACGGCTATGTAGCAATTTGTGCGGGGAAACAATATAAATGCCCCCACATGCAAGTGCCCCAGGGCCCCCCCGTGTTTGAGTAAGGGCTGTGTGGTAGTGCATACGCTGTGTTTATGGGGCAGAGAAATGGGCCCAGGTACCAATATGCATGTGGGCATTGGGCAACAGGTGCTTTGTTCTCACGATCCAGGGCGACCCATCCCAAGCGAGGGGGCACTTACAGGCCGTTGCGCAGCTCCAGGGTGTCACCGGCAGTCCCCAGAGAGCGGAGGTTCTGCTCCAAAGACATCACTGCCAGGGCGAGAGTGGGAGATGTGAGCAGGAGGGAGGACTACAGCGTGGGACATCTATCGCTCAGCTCAGTGACTCAGTGAGTCCGCTGGAAAGGGGGACTGCAACACGCTAAAGCTCCAAGAACCTAACCCACCCGGGGCCTAAAGGGAGCTCTCTCCTACAGCTCTTCCGGATGAAGGAAGCTGAGGACGCGTGTTAGGGATGGGAGGTCAGACACAGGATTTAGGCGCTGAGCCTCTGGGATCCTACAGGTTCCTCCCTGCTATAGTCCCTATTTTAGAAAGTGAACCGTGGGGCTGTATCACCCCTGAATGTTTATTGTCCAGTTCTCCTGTCCCTCTCTGTTCACGTGGCAAGAACTAAGAGTCTAATTACCACGGAATCATGGAGAAAACAGCTGTCAGTGTTTTATATTTACATTTATATCTTTATATTTTAGTTCCCTGACTCTCATGATCGCTATTCTTGGGGAAACACAAAGAAAAGGGAGTTGCCCTAGAATCCCACCTTCCTCTGCACAGGCAGGAACCACCTCGGCCCCGATTCCCGCCCAGGCCCTTGCCAAAAGCTCTAGGGCACAAAGAAACGAGGTTTTGTCCTCTCTTTGTCCTGCGTGTCGGGGACCTGCCTGCCCACGCCCGGCCTTCCCTTCCCCTGCTCCGTGATGCTGCCCCGATGGCACCGAGGCATCTCCTGCACTGTGGCCGGGCCCTCTGCCCGCTGCGTTCGGCTCTGACTCCTGCTCCCTCTCCCTGACTCTCCATCTCGGCCCCAGGCCAGCGACTCTGCTCCGGGTCCAAGTTGAGTCTGAGCCACAGGACCTTTCCCGCCCCCAGCAGAGGGTCTCGCCCATCCCAGGCAGCCAGGCTTGCCTGAAGGGGAGCAGGTGCGCCGGGCAGATTAAACCATTCAAAGGCTCCAGGGGACAAGACCAGACACCTGGGCTTTCTACGCACCATTGGAGTTGATTCGAAAGACATTTGCTGATGTCTCCTGGAACAGCTCCTGGAGGTTCGTGGGATCGATCTGGGTGGCTGAAATGAGAGGAACCGTAGCACAAAACATGGTTAGTGACTCCAACACCATGACTGCGCCGGCCAAGCCCTGGGGAGCCTTACAAAGCCCTAGATTTGGCAACATCACCCAGAGAGGTCTGTCCTGCACCCAGGGAATGGGCTGCGCCACAGGCCACGGCCTCCACTAGCCATAGTAGGAGAGACAGCGGAGGAGACACAGCCCCTGCCCTCAGAGAGCCCCTGGCTAAGGGGAAATGCAGCCCTTGTCCCTCCCTCAGAGAGCCCCCGGCTAAGGGGAAATGCAGCCCCTGCCCCTGCCCTCAGAGAGCCCCCGGCTAAGGGGAAATACAGCCCCTGCCCCTCCCTCAGAGAGCCCCTGGCTAAGGGGAAATGCAGCCCCTGCCTCAAAGAGCCCCTGGCTAAGGGGAAATGCAGCCCCTGCCCTCAGAGAGCCCCTAGCTAAGGGGAAATGCAGCCCCTGCCCTCAAAGAGCTCCTGGGCTGTGTAAAGATACAGTCTCTCTCAGTAGGAGGCCCTTCACCTAAGGGAAGAAAGGGCCCTGGTCAATAGAAAGCCCTATGATTTAGAAAGAAACAAGGTTTTGGGCCCCTCAGGAAGCCCTTGAGCTGAGGAAGGACATTGTTCCAGGAGTCCTTGTTCTGAGAGAGAAAAAAACAGCTTTGGGTCTCAGGAGGCCCAGTCTGAGAGCCTGGGGACAAGATGCACACTCCTCCAAGGAAGCTCTGGGGCAGTGTCTCCCTGCACCCAACAAGCAGAAGGGTCAAAGAGGCTGTGGTTTGGGGGTGATTTCTATTACAGAGCAAACTCGTACAACAATCCGGTGGAAAATGCTGGAGGTCAGCAGTTCCTGTGGCTTCTTCACCCTGGTTAGCTTTGGAATCACTTTCAAACACAACATATAATCTTCCCTCAAGGAATAACAAACACCTCTCTTCCATTAACTTGGCATTTTAAGCAGGCATCGGTACAGCTGCCTCTCCCCCTGCTCTGTTCCCTCACCCTCCGTCTCCTTTCTTATCCCTGCTTCCCTTTTCTCCTCTGCACGCCCTTTCTCTTTCCCCTCTGCCCCTTTTTCTCCATCCCCCCTTTTCTTCTGCCCCTCCTCCACAGCTTTCTCTCCTCCCCCTCAACCAAGCCCTCTCCTCACTTCAATCCCTGCTCTCCTCCCACATCCTTTTCCTCTTCATCTCCTCACACACTTAGTGAAGGGCAGACAAGGGAAGGACATAACAGCTGTCTGCAGATATAAGGAGGGCTGGCACAGGGAACAGGGATTAAGCTTATTCTGTTTGGTCACTTTATACCTTAACTTAGAGGGAAAAAAGCTCCTATTAATTCAGACTGTTTAAAAGTAGGAAGGCTGGTCTACACCCAGAGAGAGGACTATAAGAACTGAGCCTGGATCACAACACAGCATTTTCACTCTTTTTGTTGTTGCTTGGCTTTTCTTTCTCATTTTTTTCCTTTTTGAACTGATTTTTCTTGTGCAGCAAGGATAATTATATAAATGTTTACATATATTGCATTTAACATGTTTAACATATTACTTGCCATCTAGGGGAAGGAGTGAGGGGAAGCAGGAGAAAATATGGAACCCCTATGCAAGGGTCAATGTTGAAAAATTATCTGTGCATGTTTTGAAAATAAAAAGCTTTAATAAAAAAATTAAAATCTTGAAGATATGCTATGGCAGAGTTTCTTCTTATACAAGTTGAATTCAGTGGGTATTAAGATCACTTCTTTTTTATTATTATTGTTGGAATTCCAATTTATTACAAGCCTGGTCTTTGGCAAGCCCTTTCTCTCCTGAATGACAATTTTAAGATCACTTCTAATACTGAAATTCTATAATCCTGTGATTTTTTTTTTCTCTTCATGTTGCCCTCCTGTCTCCATAGGGCAAAGACTCCCCTATGTTGTGGAAGAAAAAAAATCAGACTGCCATCTATCCCAAGAGCTAACTCGCTCCCAGTAGGCACTGTACGATGCAGGTATTAAGAGCTATGTAGTAACACATCTACCGGAGGCGGGGCGGGGGGAGGGGGGGGAGGAGGGAGGAGGGGGAGGAAGGAGAAATAGGGAGGATGACAGGCTTGGGGGCGGGGTGGAAGGATGACATTGCTCTCTAGAAGAGGGAGGTTGGTCCCTGCTACTCACCCATGCTACAGGATCTCTTCTCCCCCACCCAGAGTGGATTTGGACTCAGGATCCCTAGGTCAGAATCCTGGTTTTCTATGCACTGTCTGTGTGAGACTAGGCGATTCCCTAACCCTTCCTGGACCTCAGTTTCTCTCTCTATAAACAAATGAAAAACTTGGAAAGAGGATAGCTCGGGTCCCTTCCAGGTCCAGATCCTGTGACTCTATAAATGACCCATCATACTTGGGAGGATGGGGGTGGAGAGGTTGGAAAAGAGCCCTCGGTCTGGATCTATAGAACCTCTGCTGCTGCAAGACCATAAAGGGCAGCACAGAGTCCTGGAAAGAGAGTAACAGAAATAACAAGAGCTCCCATTTCTGTGATGCTTAATAAAAGGCTTTCCTCCCCCATGACCCTGTGAGGTAGAAAGGGTTGTTATTCCCTTTCTAGAGACAAGGAAACAGTCCCAGAGCAGCTTGCCCAGGACCAGGGAAGCGTCAGTCAGTCAAGAAGCATTTCGGTAGGAAGCACTTAGGCTGGGCCAGGAGCTGCGCTAAGTGCCCAGGAGACGAAGGAGGGCAAAAATCAGGCCCTCTTCTCAAAGGCTCACCGTCTGATGGCGACTGAGAGCGGCCCCCAGCAGCCCTCCCTCCCCGGGGCCTCTGTGACTGAGGACTGCAGGTGGGGAAAGAAGGGCTCAAGGAGGAGGAAAGATGGGAAGGGGACAAGGGCCATGTTCCCCGGGGTCAGGGAGATCCCCGCCCCGTCTCCCACAAAAGCTTTCTCAGGCATGGGTTACTCCTGGATGAGCCAGACTGCCCTTGTCTCACAAGAATGTTTAAGACTGTGCAATGGTTTGGCACTGACAGAGCAGAGTGGTCACGGGAGGATCGTGAACCAAAAGCATTCTGGGAGGTAGAGAAATGAGACCCTATAATGACGACTATAATGGAGAAAAACTGTATCCCCTCCCTGGAAGCCTAGTCCAGCTCCTCTCTGTCCCCTGACCCACAAAGAAATATTCTGTCTGGCACAGCCCCCGGGGACAGGATGAAGGAGTAATCCTGTCTGTTAGAGGGAAATTGTCCTATGGCTTATAGTTATTCCATCGAGACACTGGAAAAACCGAGGAAGAGGGAAGTCGCTATCACACTACCTGGAGCCCAGCCGTGTCTCACACCCGTCTCGGCAGTTTCTCCCCCACCAATCCTCGCTCATTCTCTCTGCCTTCACGGGCCTTCCATCAGTCACTCACGGGCCAGAGAGGAAAAGGGGGTTTTGAGTCCTAGGTTCACAGAACATTCGAGGTGGAAAGAACCGGTTTCTCTTACAGGAACTTAAGGAGGAGATGGGACTACCAAAGAGCCATCAGATCTCAGAAATGGAGGAAGCCTCGGGCAGCCTCTCCTGCGCCGCCCCAATGGGAAACAGGAATTCCTTCTCACAGCTTAAGTAAAAATGGAAGCCTCGACTGTACCCAAGGGCACACAGCTACCAGGGGGCAGCTCTTCCTTCTAAGTCCAAGGCTTCCCACCCTAGGCCACACAGGTCCACTAACACTCCTCCCAGCTAGCCTCAGGTCCATCTTCTAGAAGCACACCGAACAAATCTGCCCTCTGCAGCAGAAATGGCCTTCTGATCACTGAAAACCTCTTCTCCAAAGCTTTTCTTCCACCCCCACTTCCCCAATCATCCCGCTGCCCTCCTGGGTCCCTGAGATACCCCGGGTCATCAAGGCTCTTCCTAAAGCATGGCCTCTAGAACAAACAGTCCCAAAGGGAGCCCATCAGGCTGTCCTGGCACTCAAAGCCTCCAGGATGAGGGAGTGCAGACTCCTCCATTTCCTAGTTGTGGTCAGGCCGCATATATAGGGAGCATTGGGTTCAGTTTCTGTAGCCACATCTTAATAAAGTTGCTGATAAAATAGAGGCTGCCTATAGAAGGGTGACCAAGGGTAAGGGTCCTTACGTGAGAACTAGTTAAAGGAAGGTTTATCCTGGAGAGGACCTGGAGGCAGGGGAGGGTAAAAGTGAGAATGGCTGCTGTCTTAAAGGGTTGTCACATGGAGGAAAGGTTAACCCCCTGAAGACTGACCTAAGAGCAAGTTTGTAAGCTTTGATAGAAAGAAAAATTTCCTAGAAACTAGAGCTGAGCACAAGTAGAATAGGCTACTCTGAGAAATGGTAGCTCCAACCTCACACAGACCTCACACAGACGCCTTCAAAGGAAGTGTGTGTGACTATTTGTTGGGTGTGTTGGACGGGATGGCCCCCAGGGTCTTCTTGAACCCTCTCCTTAGCAGTTCTTCCTCTGTCTACTTTGCTGGATCTTCACCCTTCAAGCCAACTCACTGTGGTGTCCCTACTCAGTCTCCTCCTCTCCCTCTACAATCTCTCTTAGTAATCTCATCAGCTCCCATGGGATCAATTATCACCTCTCTGAGGATGACTCCTAGATCTCTAAATCCTGCATCCAGCTCTAGCTCCTTCTGAGTTCGAGTCCTGTGTCACCACCCACCACTTACATATCTAGAAATGAATGGACAGTACAAATCTCAAACAGGACGTTTCTTAAACACAACTCCCAAATTCTCCCCTTTTCCAATCTTCGCTATTACTATCAAAGGCAACACTACCACAAATATACAAAGGCACATGCTGAGAGTTTAACCATATTCTTCTCTAATTATCCAGTTTCTGTTCCTATCTACACATTTCATTTACTCTCCTAATCTGGAATACTCTCTGCTTTGTCTCTGATTAAAATGCTATCTATTCAAGCATCACCCCCTTCCAATAAGCTCTCTTTAATGACTTTACTGTCCAGTGATTTCTGTTTTTCTGATTTCCAACAACATATAAAGTCCACACTATAAAATCTAGGGTGGGTTTTAAATACTATCTTGTTTTTTCTGCTTCATCTGTGTGTGTGTGTGTGTGTGTGTGTGTGTGTACGTGTGTATGTGTGTGTTTGTGAGAGAGAGAGAGGGAGGGAGAGATAGACAGAGACAGAGAGAGAAGAAAGGGAGAGAGGCGGGAAAGAAAGAAAGAAGAGAGAGTGACAGAGAGAGAGACAAAGAGAGAGAAATACAGAGACACAGACATAGAGAGACAAAAGAGACACAGAGAGACAGAGAAAGAGAGACCCATAGAGAGACAGAGAGAAACAGAGATAGACAAAGAAATACACATAGAGATACACATAGAGAAAGAGGCAGAGGCAGAGAGAAAGAGAGACAAAGTCAGAAACAGACACAGAGAGATACAGAGAGAAAGAGATAGAGAGAGACAGACAGACACAGAGAGAGAGAGAGAGAGACAGAGACACAGAGAGACAGAGACAGAGAAAGAGAGACAAACAGACAGAGACAGAGAAAGACCGAGAGACACAGAGAGAGAGGAGAGAGAGGGGAGGGGAGGGGATGGGAGAGGAGAGGAGAGGAGAGGAGAAGAGAGGAGAGGAGAGGAGAGAGAGGAGAGGAGAGGAGAGGAGAGGAGAGGAGAGGAGAGGAGAGGAGAGGAGAGGAAAGAAGAGAGAGAGAGAGAGAGAGAGATACAGAGACACAGACACAGAGAGACAAAAGAGACACAGAGAGACAGAGAAAGAGAGACCCATAGAGAGACAGAGAGAAACAGAGATAGACACAGAAATACAGAGAGATACACATAGAGAAAGAGACAGAGGCAAAGAGAGGCAGAGAGAAAGAGAGACAAAGTCAGAGACAGAGAGATACAGAGAGAGACAGACAGACACAGAGAGAGAGGAAAGAGAGACAGAGACAGAGACACACAGAGAGAAAGACAGAGACAGAGAGAGACAAACAGACAGACAGAGAGAGAGAAAGACAGAGATAGAGAGACCGAGAGACACAGAGAGAGAGAGGAGAGAGAGAGGGGAGGGGAGAGGAGAGAGAAAAAAAGTGAAAGAGAGAGAGACAGACAGAGAGAGACAGAGAAAGACAGAGACAGAGAGAGACCAAGAGACACAGAGAGAGAGAGGAGAGAGAGAAGGGAGGGGAGAGGAGAGAGAGAGAAAGAGAGAGAGAGAGAGACAGAGACAGAGACAGACAAAGAGAGACACAGAGAGAGAAAGAGAGAGAGAGAGGAGAGAGAGGAAAGAGAGACAGAGAGAGAGGAGAGAGAGAGAGAGAGAGAGAGAGAGAGAGAGGAGGGAGGGGAGAGAGAGAGAGAAAAAAAGTGAGAGAGAGAGAGAGAGAGAGAGAGAAACAGACAGAGAAAGAGAAAGACAGAGAAAGAAAGAGACAGAGAGACAGAGAGAGAGAGAGAGAGAGGGGAGGGGAGAAGAGAGAGAGAGTGATAGAGAGAGAGAGAGAGAGAAAGAGAGAGTGACAGAGAGAGAGATTCAGAGACAGAGACAGAGAAAGACAAAAAGAGACAGAGAGAGAGACAGAGATAGAAAGAGACAGAGAAAGACAGGGGAGAGGAAAGGGACAGAGAGAGAAAAGGAAAGAAGGAAAAAGGGAGGGAGAGGGAGATGGAAAGGAAGAGGGAGATAGAAAGGGAGATGAAAAAAAGAGGGAGAGGAAGAGATAGAGGGAGAGGGAGAGGGAGAAGGGGGCAAAGACAAAGAAAGAGACAGAGAGAAACAAAGTATAAGAGGTGGAAAGAAAGAAAGGAGGGGGGAGATCTATATACAATCCAATAAGAACTTATTATGCATTTAGAATGTTCAAACACTGGACTAGATGTTTTGTAATACCCTGTAAATTCTTAAGATCAGGAATATCTTTTCAAAACCGTCATCACCAAAACCAATGCAGACCAAATTAGAAGAAAAGGAGGAAAGTGGGGGAAATGTTCAAAGAAAGTTTCTCTGATTACAACGGTCTTATTTCTCACCTATATAGAGAACTGAGTCAAACTTATAAAAATATGAGCCATTTTCTAATTGATAAATGGTATAAGGGTGTGAAAAGGATGTGAACAGGTAATTTTCAGACAAAGTAAGTCTCATGAAAAATGTTCTAAATCATTACTGATTGGAGAAATGCAAATTAAAACAATTCTAAGCTCCCATCTCACAATAATCAGACTGACTAACATAACAGAAAAGAAAAATGATAAATACTGGAGAGGATGTGCGAAAATAGGTACAATGATGCATTGTTGATGGAGTTGTGAACTGGTACAACCATTTCAGAGAATAATGTGAAGTATGCCCAAAGAGCTATAAATCTGTGCAAAACGACCACTATTACTACTACTGCCACTGCCACAGATACTACTATTACTACTTCATCCCAAAGAAAAGGGGAAAGGAGATATATATATATACACACACACAAATATATTTATAGCAGCTCTTTTGTGGTGGCAAAAAATTGGAAACTGAGGAGATGCCCATCAATTGGGGAATAACTGAACAAATTACAGTATATGACGATGTTGGAATACTACTGGGCTGTAGGAAATGATGAGCAGGATTGCTTATGAACTGAGGCAAAGTGATGAGAGCAGAACCAGAAGGGCATTGTGCACAGTAACGTAAATAATGTAATGATGATAAAATGTGAAGGACTTGGCTACTCTGATCGATACAATAATCCAAGACAATTCAAAGGACCCATGATGAAAAAATGTTATCCATCTCCAGGGAGAAAACTGAAGAACTAACTCTGAGTGCAAATTGAAGCATACATTTTTTCACTTTATATTTCTTGCTTTTCATTGTTTTTCGGGTTTTTTTGGCAACATGGCTAATATGGAAATATGCTTTGCATGACTTCACACATATAATTGATATCACATTGCTTTCCTTCTCGATGAGTGGGGGAGGGGTGAAAGGAGGGAGAAAATTTGGAACTTAATTTTTTGAGTTAAAAATAAAGAAAAGAAATGAAAAGGGAAAAAAAAAAAAACCTGTTATCACCATAGGCATAGCAGAAAGCTCAGGCAGACATTACTGAGTACTTAAAATAGGAGATGCTCAATAGGAGTCAGTGTGATGAAATGGAAGAGACCCAGAGTGGGACTAGGGAGACCAGAGTTCTAGTACTGTTTCTGCCACTGATCATTCAATATGAGGCCTTCCCTTCTCTAGATCTCATTTCCCCATCTATAAAATCATTTTATACTAAATAAGGTTTCTGACCTTATTCTGACATTCTATGTCTCTTCCACCTCTGATAGCCCATGCTCTAAGTTTTTGATAATCTATGTTTTCTGTTCTGAGTATCCCTCCTACTCTGACACTCTATTTTAAAGTCACTTCTAGCTCTGTGACTCTAGAATTCTGTGACAAATCATAAGTTATTTGTCTCTAGCTCTATAAATCCCGAACTCTCATAATCTGAAAATTGGTTCCTTAAGGAGAGGGAGTGTTGGGTGGTATGTAAAGTGAATGCTTTGCCTTGTGGTGAGAAAAAGATTCCTCTTCTCCCACCCCTTGTAAATTCTAAAGATTTATAGGAGCCTTTCCTCACAATCAAACTGTGTAGTATCATAACCACCATATTCCGGATGAGAAAAGTAAGGCTCTTTTAGGTCAAGTCATGTGTCCAGTCACAAAGCCATGTCAGAACAGGGGCCCTGGTTCTACCGTAATTCTTTGTGTGCCTTCTTATTTTTGGGGTTCAGATAAATGAGTGGGTGAAATGACGCCTTAGATCTCTCCTTACTCTGACATTTTATGATTCAAGACACTACTGAAGCCCACGTCCCCTACGACCTCTCTGCAGACCCTATTATAATGAAAGGAATGTGCTTTGAACCATTAGGAGGAAGCAAGGCATACGATTCCAAGTCAGCGCAGCCTAAGAAACGTCAAACATCTTTAATCACACACGGTATGCATGGAGAAATCATCAGTGCCATGACAGCTCTGGGGAAGTCCTGCTGGGCACCTTTGAGCTGCAGCTAATCTATCAAAATTAGGCTTTTTTTTTGACAGACTGGTGTTTCTCCAACTGTAGCCAAATGGATTCAAAACTGAATATAAAATACATTTTTTTAAATAAAAGGCGAGAGAAGAAAACCTTGCCTTTCAAACCTCAGTGACAATCACAAAGTACTCCCTATCTTCTCCGATGGAGCAAACACCCACTATTCTGACAGAGGCAGACACTATACCCATTTCCCCTTTTCCCCTCCGGGGCAGCACATTCACATCATGTCAGATTCAAATGGTTCCAAACAAAGGACACATAAAGAATTCTAAACCCACTAAATGTTAGAGCTAGAAGGAATGTCATTAATAATCCTAACTTACATTTATAAAGCACTTTAATTTCTACAAAGACATTATCTGACTTGATTCACCCAACAACTCAGCGAGGGGGCAACACAGAGATTATTATCCCTCATACAGACAAGGAAACTAAGACTCAGAGGGCCTTAAAGTCACATGGCTAATAAAGGGCAAAGCCTGAGACCCAGGTCTTTTCACCACAATTCCAATACACCGCCTGAGTCAGATGGAAAGATAAAATGTTAGACCTTGAGGGGCCCCTAAAATTATAGCAAAATACAGACAATGTCAAATTGTTTATATTTTAGGAAGAGGGAAGGGGAGGGAGGAAGAAAAATTTGGAACTCAGAATCTTTTTTAAATAAATATTTAAAATTGTATTTACAAATAAATGGAAAAAAATAAAATACTACTTAAAAATTAGTTTTAAAAAATCATACCTAAAGACTACCAGCAATGTAAGGAACCTTAAAACACAGAATTGCTAAAGTTGTAAAGGACTTTTATCATTGTTATCATTGGTAACCTATTATTACTCACACTTATATAGTATTCTAAGATTAAGTGTTCTAGAATCCTGCCTCTACCATTTACCACTTATGTGATTTGGGCAAGTGATTTAATCTCTCTGAGCCTTAATTTCCTCATCTAGAAAATGGAAACAATAACTATAGAAGCTACCTTAGGGTTGCTGTGATGATCAAATGTGATAAGGAGCATAAGGTGCTTTGTAAGTCTTAAGGAAGAGGTACTACATAAATGTCAGTTCCTGTTATAACACAGAACTCCGAGATGGAAGGATCTCAGAACAGACAATGACGGAGCTGACAGGGACCTTAAGACACAGCCAGAGCACAGGGACCTGAGAGATGCAGAATGTCGGGGCTGGAAGGTATGCACCTCAGAGAGCATCTGTTCCAAACCTCTTTTTTTTAAGGTACTAGAAAAGTCATGTCCAAAGAAGGGAAGAGTTCTACTGTGCTTTCCTAATCACTAAGAATATACCAAAAGAAAAAAAAAAAAGATAGCTGCAGCAGGAGTGTTTTGGTTTTTTTTTTTAATGGGTCTGTGAATTACAGACTAATAAAAGAGGGTAGGCTCAAGGCTGGGCATTCAGAAGCTGGAATGTAAGCCAATTTGGCAGAGGAGGGACCAAGTGCTAGGAAAGTGGCCAGCCCAAGTCCTGGTATTAGTGTTTGCTCCTCTTCATATGTGATTCTCATGATTTGTCTGCAAGGTCAGAAAATGGCTCTATAGGGAGCCCTGATCCTCAGGCCCAGGGCCCTCCAAGTCTGGATGCAAACAAGGCCAATTATTGTCTTTGCTTCTGATCCTCTATCATTCAGACCATCCAACCTTGACTTTGAGGATTTAATGACCTAATTAAAGCACTAGTGTAAACATCCTGATATGAGATAAAGAACAAGGGACAAGGAGGCAGAACCTCTGGATTGTAGTCCCAGCTCTGCCTCTGGCTGGCTATGTATCTCCGGGCAAGACTTCTCCTTCTACTCCTTCTCATTCTCCTCCTCCTCTTTTTTCCCCACTTCCATCAACCTCAAGGACCTTCTCTCAAAAATAAGGAGACTGGACTAAAAGATCACCTAAAATCCCACTATGATCTAAGGCTTGGACTTAATTATTTCTAACTAAGAAAATGAATTGGCCTGTGGGCAACATCATCTCATCTCATATTTCTTAAACACTGTAAGATCTGTAATATATCCACTGAAAAATTCTTAATGGTTAAGCTCTCCTAAAGCTCTCAGAAAGTATCAAACTCCCCCTTTCTACTATTTTTAAAGCAGAAGTAGATGACCACTTGCTAGAGTTCTGGTCAAAAGGATTTTTTAGGGCTATGGGTTGGATTAGATGGCCACTCAAGTCTAGTAATTTCAATATGAAGGGAAGACAAAAAGAAAGAGGAATGTAGAAAAGGAAGGAAGAAATTAAGAGGGAAGGAGGATTAAGGGAGAAAGAGAAGAAGGGAGAAGAGGAAAAGAAAGAGAGGAAGGGAAGGAAGGAAGGAGAGAGGAAGGAAGGATATTTTCAAATACTTTTTCATCTCAAGAACTGAAACCTGCCCATTCCTAACAAGTAATATACTAAGATGTAGTCAACATTACCTCCACAGCCCTGGAACACAATGAAAAATCCCAAGAGTAGTAGGATGAATGTTACTTTCAAAAAACCGTAACACTAGGGGCAGCTAGGTGGTGCTGTGGATAGAGCACCAGGAGGACCTGAGTTCAAATTCAGCCTCAGACACTTAACACTTCCTAGCTGTATGATCCTGGACAAGTCACTTAACTCCAACTGAATTCTGGCAAATTCCAAAGCAGAGGAAGCCAAATTAGCCAAATTTGAGGCCCTTCTCTGGAGAGCTTTTTTGTTCCTAGAAAAATAATACATTTTATATTCTGATAAACATGGTAGCATACTTTCTTTTTGATTGACCAAATGGTATTCCAAGAAAGATAGATAGATGGATAGATGGGTAGATAAGTATTCTGGAATTCATTTTATTAACATAAACATCATATAAAGTTAACTTCTGAAAGTCACAGACTAACTCATAGGAAGATATGTTGAAAGAAATAAGGATTTATAAGAGGTGATTTAGGAAAGGCATGGTCAATGGGTTCAAGCTCTTCAAAGGTGGAGGACTTTTGCTTGGTCTCAGCAGATAAAGTCAAAGAACAATGGGTAGAAGTTGCAGAAACACAGATTTCAGATGAATATAGGAAAAAAAAAAGTCTCCCTTCATGCAACTCTTCCAAAATTGAATGGGCTGCTTGCAGCCTCTGTGAATGGAAATATAAATGACTAATCACTAAGGATATTGTAGAGAGAATTCTCATTCAACTATGGATTGCATTAGATGCCTTCTTGAGATGAATGAAAGAATAAATGTAAAAACATTATTAAATGTTGTGTCATGTATCAAGCATTGAGGTAAAAGCTGGATATTAAAAAACCTAGATGTCCCCTTATCTCAAGAAACTCATGCTCTAATTGGAGAGAGGTGGACACATAAAAGAAAGTTCAGCTTCAGGGAGAAATAAAAAGCATAGAAGTCCTAAGGAGGCAGCAGATAAGGGCCACAAGTCCCTAAATTACATCAGTGGGCCCAATGACAGTGCTGAGAGACAACAGGGTACATAGAGGAAGGACAGATAATAAGGCCTTATTCCTTCACCAGAACTAAGGCTGGTGACTCATCTCTAAACCACTCAAACAGCCTGAATGGGCTCTGAGCACACTGTCCTGAGGGAATGGGGAGAGGCAAGTGGAAAGATGGCCCCTCAGGATGAGTGGAATAGCTAGCACAGGCAGGAGGGCTCCTACAAGGCTGCTTCTGTCATTCTGTGATTTTACAGAGTAAATAACTGAGACCCAGAAAGGAGAAGGTGACTCAAGGTTAGCTAACCATAGTCAGCCAATCAGTACGTCAATCAGAGAAATGGAGCTGGAATCTGGGTGTCCTGAAAGTGTAAACAGGCTTATACACCAAAGAACCTTTGTGGATGTGGGATGCTTGGATTTCAGTAGAGTTTGACAATGTCTCTTCTATCCTTCCGGACAAGGCAGAGAGAACTGACTATTAGACAATTCATCAAAACAGTGATGAGTCTCCCTCTCCTCACAGATTTTACCACAATTAGGCGGTGTCTGGACTAGCTTAAAGGTCCAGGTGCCAAATTCCAGGAAGAACACTGACAAAGCAGCGTTCTCAGAGAGGTGATGGGCCGGTGAGGAGCCTGGGGACCCCTGAGAACTGGTTTAAAGAATGTTTAGCTCAGATAAGATACAGGGACCACCATCGTTATCACTATAGGCCTGAAGGGCTGTCCTGGCCTAGATGATGCACTTATTCTGTGGGTCACTGAAGGGCGGGCCCAAGAAGTTAGAGAGAAGAGATCCCTGACAGTGAGAGTCCCCAAATGCGCCACATGAAGTTCTGAATTTGGAAGATGATTAGCAAGCATTTATAAAGTGCCTGCTATACGTGCGAAGCACTGTGGCAGGCTCCGGGAATACAAAAACAAAAATGAAACCATTCTTTCCTTCAAGGATCTTATGTATTCCAACAGGCACAAACCATAGAAAAAGAAAATCTTCAAGGGAACTTGAGGAAAGGGACACTAGCAGCAGAGAACGAGGAAAAGTCTCATGGAGGGGGTGACACCTGGACTGAGGGTTAAAAGAAGCTAGATAATGAAGCTGACATGAAAGGATGCATTCCAGGCAGGAGAAATAGCCCATGGAAAGACAGAGACAGGACATGGAAAGATCCTTTATAGGAACAGTAAATAGGCCAATTCTGTTGGATCAAAGAGTGTGTGAAGGGTAGTAATGAGTAATAAGTCTGGAAAGGTAGGCTGGAGCCATATGGTAAATGGCTTTAATTGCCAAATGAAGAAGTGTACATTTGATCCTAGAGGCAATCAGAAGCAACTGGAGCTTTCTGAGCTTTGGAAGGACGTGGACAGACCTGTGCTTTAGAAATGTCATTTGGCAGCTGTGTGGAGGAGAGACTGGAGAGGGAAGAGACGAGTCATGGAGAATAACTGGGAATCTAGAGAAATAGTCTGGACAAGAGGTGGTAAGTTTCTACATGAGGGCAGTGTCCATGTAAGGGGAGAGGAGGGAATGAGGGACAAGATGACAGGGAGAAGACTGATTAAATGTAGGATGAAGGGTTAGAAAGAACGAAGCATCCAGGATGACTTCAAGGCCACAAACTTGGGAGACTAAAAGGATGGTGAAGTTAGGATTTGATCTGTCTTCGGGATAAGTAGTTGGTCATGTGGAATTAGTGCTCAGAATAAGTGGATATCTCCGGTATATAGATACAGATCTGTAGAAACAGGAATCACCTACACATACATAACGAAAGCCAAGACAGATACTCTGGGAGCAGCCATATAGTGGGTGACACAGCAAAGACTGAGGAATGGTCAGATAGGTACAAAGAGAACCAAGGGAGAGGTTGCAGGAGGAGTGGGTGGGTGGTCAATACTGTCAAATGCTACAAAGAATCGGGATAAGCCTTGGCAAAGGCCATTGGACTTGAGAAATCCTCAGTAATATTGAAGAAAAGTTTCATTTGAATAATGAGGTGAAAATTGAGTTATGAGAGGTTGAGCAGTAAAATGAGATGAGTGTAAGTAGCAGACAGAAGCAGGAAGGAGCAGGCAATGTTGAGGTAAATTTAAACTTGACCAGGGAAAACTTCTAAAAATTAGAGCTGCATAAAACTAGAATGGATGCCTTGAGAAGTAGTCCCACCTAGATGACTTCAAACAGAACCACAATAAGGAGCTCAGCTCCTCTCCAAAGGGCCATCTCCAGCAGAGGTCTCCAGTTTTGCTCCTCTTTGGTCAGTCTGGCTTCCGATCTTATCATCTACCAAAACCTCTCCCTCTTAGCAGCCAAATTGAATGGCCTTTTCTCCGTCTTCATTCTTCGTGACCCCTGGGCAGCCTTTGACACCGGTGATTACCCTCTCGCTCTGGAGACTCTTCTCTAGGTTTTCATGACCACACTTCCTTGGGGTTCTGCACTCCTCTCTCCCCTTTGCTGGATCCTCCTCAGACCATGTCTGACCCAACAGTGTCCCTCGGCCTTGTGTTCTGGGCTTTCCTCCCTTCTGCCTCTCTGCCACTTCACCTGGTGATCTCATCAGCTCCACAGATTCAATTACCATCTCTACGCTGATGTTTCTCAAATACACTTTTCCTGCCCCATCTACCGACATCCAATCTCGCATCTTCAGCTGAATTCATGTTGCTCCCTAAACCCTCCCAACCCCCTCCCTTCCCTGTTACTGGAGAGGGCAACACCATCCTTCTGGTTCACAGCATGGAAGGCATCTTGGATTTTTCACTACCTTTGGAATATCCAAGCTGTAGGGGTTGTTAATTCTTGCTCAGAGAAAGGTTGGGATATATGACCTCTGAAACCTCTTTTGATTGTGAAATTCTGTTTTTCTCTTTTCCTAGTTTTCCCCTAGAAAAAGAAGGGGGAGAGAGAGGAGGGAGAGATCTGGAAAGGAGGAATCAGTTTTAAAGATTCTATCTTCATTCCACCTGACTGACTTCACAGTAAAATGGGGGAAAAAATCCCTATTGCTTATCTTGGCTTTTCAACTGTGTCAGCTTCATGGTCCCCGCCCACTGCTTCCATTGTGATGGGAATAATTGGGCCTTCCAAAGAAGCCAAGAACAGAATTGCACCCATTCTAGGAGACCCCACATCGCCCCACATCCTATTGTACAAGCCTGTGTTGTTATCTGCCTGGTACAGAAATATAAATTAAGACTTTTTATGCACATTCCACAATTATGCTGCATTACAAGGATCCCTCCTTTCTTCTCCCACCCTGCCATCCCTCCCCTATCTGGCCTAACTCACAGTTAATAATAGCTCTCAATTCCACAGCGCTTTAAAGATTCACAAAGTGCTTTATTCTAAGCAAAGAAAAAGAACAGGACAACTGTAGTTTTCATATAGAGAGACTGAGATTCACAGGGGGGACACAGCTTGCCCAGGGTCACACAAATAACAGGAGGAAAGGAGAATAGAGAGAAAAAGTTGGAGGAATTCACATAGATGGGAGAGGGGGGCAGCAAGTGGTCCCAATTTCAGTTAATTATAATCCCTCACATACACAGCCTCATCATAAAGGGCTCCAACTTGGAATCACAAGATTCAATGCTGATCAATCACTGAAGATGTATGGTCAAGCCTGAGCTATGTCACTAACTTGCTATATGATCACAGACAAGTCTCTCCAGTCTCCCAGATGCTCACTACCTGTGTTCACAGAATCAGACTGGAAACTTTGGACCTAGAAGGGACCTTAAAAATCATTGAATCCCCTTCCCACATTTTACAAATGAAGAAATTGCAATCCAAGGGGACCGCGCCCCAGGGTCAAGGCTAGTGTCCCAAGGTCCGGTTATCTTCTCTTCTTTTAGCTGGTCTCCTTTATATGAGTGACCAAAAGACAGGAAACAAGAATTTGGGCTTGGTTCTAGCCAAGAGTTTCAGAAGACTTGAAAGCAGATGAGTTTCCTCCTAGGTGTCAACATCCCACATCTTCTGACTGCAAGAGTTCCATGACTCCTGACACAGATCCACTTAAAAGAATGGAGACCATCCGAAAGTATTGTTAATGATGATTCAATAATTCACATTTAGATAATGCTTTAGGTTTACAAAGCATTTTCCTAATAACCTTTGAGTGCATCAGACAATAATGTTGTGTTCCACCTTGTAGAAAACAAGGTCACAGAACTTTAAGAATTAGAGCCAGGACTTAAACCCAGTTTGGGGCAATTAGAGTTGGGGGTCTCTAATCACAACCCCCTCCACCCTTTTTCACAAAGAAGCAGTTTCTGACCTGTGACGCAGTCATCATCATTTATCCTTTTCTGTAAGCTCAAAAAGCTAACATGGCAGGGCATGCATGAGCCTTTTCTCAGGGCCATGCATACACAGGGAACACTGAAACAGGCACACAGTGAACAAGACTCCTGGAGTCACACAGGATTCTCTCTGACCCAACTTTGTCCTGCTCACCCACTCAGTTCTGCAGTCACACTATCAGGGACCATCTTAACTGTATCCAGGCAGGAACGTAACCCAGGCTGAAAAGGTAGAAGCTAGCAAAAACAGGCTCTCCTTGCTTTTCCAGCACCCTCCAAAGAAGAGAAGGCCGGTGCCCTCATTAAGTCCACGGAGGAAACTGCTGCTTTTCTTAACCTCACTACCTGGTTTGTTGTTTGCACATTAATATGGGGTTGTGGGAGCAAATATGGGAGTAATTAGGGACTGCATTGGCTTCTACCCTCCTCCACTAGCTTATTTCAGAGAGACACAGGGCAGGAGAAAGGAAGAAAAGATTTGATGGAAATTTTTAAAAACGATTAAAAATAGCAAAGAAAAAGCCCTTGAAACATGTCTAACCCTTCCTAGGGGATCCCAAGGTGGGAAGGAAAGCACTTTCCACCCACCCTTCTGCACATATATAGAGTTTCTATTAACATCCTTTGTACCGTAAAGCATTAAACGTTCAATGTGTGTGTGACCTTGGGACTTCAAAGGGGGGAGGGAAGAGGGAGGGAGCAGGCTCCTAATCAGTGGTCCCCAAGGGTCCCTTCCTTTTCCAAATTTGGGATTCCAGAAGTTCCTAAATGTGCTGCTAGAACAACTTCTTCTATAATACTCTTGACATACCCACTCTATCACCTAAAAAAGGGAAATACTTTTATAAGTTACAGGCCTGCAGGCCATAGGTTTGTCTTCCAAGATGGAAGGCAACATCCATATATTCACAAAGCCCACTCCTTTTTTATGATCACAACCTCCTGATACAGCCACCAAGAAGAAGGCTCATGGTGGCCTGTGGGATCAAAATTGATGAGGAGGGGAGTAAGAGTTGCAGCTCAATCTGTGGTCAAGAGTTAGGCTCAGTTTGGGGCCTGGAATTGTGTATGAATAACAAAACACATTGTGGGAGGGAGGGGGGAGAAAGAGAAGGAAAATAACATCTAGGTACAAAAAATATTCATAGCAACTCTCAGGGCAAAACAATTGGAAATTGAGGGGATGCCCATCACTTGGGGAATGGCTCAATAAACTGTGGTATGTGTTTGGGATGGAATATTATCGTTTTCTGGGAAATAATGAGCAGGATGCTCTCAGGGGGGAAAAAAAAAACAATCTGGAAAGTCCTCCATGAACAAAGTGAAATGCACTATAAACAAAGTAATAGCAATGTTCTGGGATGACCAGCTGTGAATGACTGCTATTCTCAGTAATACAATCATCCACAATTACTCTGAAGGACTTAACGATGAAAAATCCTATCCACACCTAGAGAAGGAACTTCTTGTATCTGAATAAAGATCCGAATAAAGCTCTCTCTCTCTTTTTTCTTAATTTTTCTTAAGAGGTAGGAGATCTATGTTGTTTTCTTTTCATAATTTGACTTTTATGGAAATATTCTGCATAATTTCACAAGTGGTTTCTTAATTGTGGCTGGGTATAAGAGAGAGAATGGAGAACTTACATGTAAAAAAATTTCTTTTGAATGTAACTGAAGAAAATATTAAATAAATAATTTTTTAAAATAATTTTTTAAAAATTCAGTCTGGGCCTGGAATTGTGAATCAGTCTGTGACCAGGATTAGGATTCTGCAGATGACCAAAGTAAAAACCCACTATATGTCAGAGTTCAGTCTATAATTAGTCTATAATATATATAAATACATTAGAGGTAGGGTAATCAGGCATTGAAAGAACAGTTGCCTAAATAAAAATTTAGTTCAATAGACTCCAAAAATCACAGGAAGTTAAAGCTGGAAATAAGAGGATCCTTTAGGAATCCTGTTTTATGTCATGGACCTCCTTGGGCAGTTAAGGGAAGTTCCTGTACACTTTCTCAGGATAATAAAATAATATGTAAAAAATTACAAAAGTAACCAATTGTATTGAAATACTTATCAAAATAGTTATCAAAATTCTAAATCTTGAAAAAAGTTCATAGTCCCTAGATTAAGAACCCCTGATCTAACATACCTGTGATTTCAGTAAAATAGGAAACATGACTTTTTTCCTTTCAGCAGCTTAGGAGCAGAGCAGGGATTAGAACCCAAGTCTAAACATCTGTTAAGCACCATTTTATCATTAATCTTAGCGTTTGAAATGACCTCCAAGGCCAATTAATACAACTCCATAATCCAAATCACGAATCTCCTCTCTATCAACCCCACCAGCACATGCTCTAGTCCTGACTGGAAGACTTCTTATAATGGAGAACTTACAACTACAGCAGTCAATTGCATTTTTGCAGATCTCTGACTATCTAGCAGGTTTGGGTTTTACTGATGGTAGTTTCCTCTCCTACATTGTGCTGAATTCTAAATCTTGAAAACTTCTCCACAGCGGTCCTATTTCTAGCCTCTGGGGCCAAACAGGACAAATCAAATCCCTCTCCCATGGGAAGAGCCTTCAGATACTTAAGAGAGCTCTCATGCATCTCCTCCAAGCGGAAAATCTCCAGAGCCTTCACACAGCCTCAGCTCACCATCCTTCACCATTTTCACTAAAATGAGGAGCCCCTAAACTGAACCCAACGCTCTAAGATAAAGATGACAATTTATCCTTGAACTTGTAAAGCCGTCTGAGAGTCTGTGGCCTAAGGGGCCTTCTAGCTTTGATTTTCTGTGTTCTAAAAAGGAAGGAAGCCAGCATTTCTGTTGTTGAGTCATTTCAGTCCTGTCTGACTCTCCATGACCCCATTTGGGATTTCTTGGAGGGATTTGCCATTTTTTTTTTCCAGCTCATTTTACAGATGAGGAAACTGAGGCAAGGAGGATTGAGGGACTTACCCAGGGTCTCACAACTAGTTAATGTCTAAGGCTGGATTTGAACTCAGGAAGGTGAGTCTTTCTGACTTCAGTCCCAGTTCTTTGTCCACTGCACCACCTAAGTGCCTATTCTATTCCTGGCCCTTTGTGCTAAGCACTTCCACAAATAAAGTACCTTCTACCTCTATCAAAGGCTCAGCAAGATGATTCACAGTGGGTCTGAAGTCAACAAGACTCACCTTCCCAGGTTCAAATCCAGCATCAGACACTGACTTTGGGACCTTAGGCAGTCACTTCACCCTATTTGCCTCAGTTTCCTCATCTATAAAATGGGCTGAAGTCAAACATGATTAAAACACTAACAATAAAACTCTAGCATGACTCCAGGGTGCACATAATCCTGCATTTAGCCTCTTCACTAAGCTGTTCCAGGGATCAAAAAATCATAGACCTAGAGAGCAAAGGCCCTCAGAGGCCCTCAAGTCCAATCCTGTTATTTTTCAGGTAAGGAAACGGAGGCTCAGAATGGTAAGTCAATTGCCCAAGGCCACAGAGTTGTTAAGTATCAGAGGCAGGACTGGAAGCCAGTGAATGTGCTTTTCACCCTCCCAGCCGCCTCCTTAGTGTAAGCACCAAAGGGGAAAACGCAGGGGGAAGCACTAAGGGCAAAGAGCTCCGCGAGGGCCTCCTCAAAGCACCTCATATTTAACTCATCCGTGCTTTCTCCTTATAGCTCTTCTGTATGTCCTCATATGTGTCCTTGTCATGTCCCCTGTTGGAAGGGAAGCTCTTTCTGGGACGGCTGTTTCATTGCCTCTAGACCCCACACCTAGTGAAGGCCCTGGAACCCAGAGAGGGCTTAATGTGTATGGATGATCGGAGCACACACACACACACACACACACACACACACACACACACTCGTGACCGAGAACTGCTGGGAGTCAGGGATAGGCCGCAAAGCCTGGGGCAGCCACCTCTCCTCTGCCGGCCGCACTCCTGGGTGACAGACACTCAGTGTTTCTGGGACACCATCCTAATGGAATATTAATTTAATGCCTGCTTCCCTTGCTAAGGTCAAGTCAGGAGGACTTTTTGTACATGAAAAAAATAAATATTAATCCCTCTACGACTTGAGAAGGGAAGATGAAAAGAGGGTTGATTAGAGAGGCTAAGAGGATTTGCCTGGGGTATTCTCCAGCGGTAATTTCCTGGAGAGGTAGCTGGCCAGATGGCAACGTTCCCCGCGTTATTTCCTCACTGGCCTCTAACCTGGAGGAAAAGCCAGGTACAAGAGGCAGAGGCTGGTGCCAACCAGAATGTGTTCATAAGTGAAATTATGAGCAAACTCAATGTGGGTGGCTGGTCTAACTCTGCAACTGAGGTGGAGGGAAGCCAAGCAGAGGGGTGATTTTTAGTGGTCATTGCAATTGTCACCGCAACATCAATTATCAGAGAGAAAGGGAGGAGAGAAAGGGAAAGAAAAAGGGGAGAGGGAAAGAAAAGAGAGAGAAGAAAAGAAAGAGGGGGAGGAAAAGAAAAAGGGGAGAGAGAGAAATAAAGAAGGGGAGGGAAAGAAAGAAGGGAGAGGAAAAGAAAGAATGGTGAGGGAAAGAAAGAGGAGTGGGAAAGAGAAGATGGAGAAGAAAAGAAAGAGGGAGAGGAAAAGAAAAGGAAGAGAGAGAAATAAAGAGGGGGAGGGAAAGAAAGAAGGGAGAGGAAAAGAAAGAATGGCGAGGGAAAGAAAGAGAGGAGTGGGAAAGAGAAGAGGAAATGGAAAGAGGGGAGTGGGAAAAGAGGAGAAAGGGAAAGAAAAAAAAGGGGGAGAGGGAAAGAAAGAAGGGAGAGATAAAGACTCCTGCCTTCCCCATAGCACTCTGCCTTCTCAGTTCCCTCTTTCCTTTGTTACTCTACTCTTTCTTTACTTCTCAACTACTCTTCCCATAGTCCCATAGCAATGTCGCAGCCTCCAAAATGAAGTATTCTATACCCATGTCTCTCTCTCCATCACAGCTTCTACCCTCATGCAGGCGGGCCATATTATTTTCCACCTAAAGTAAGACAGTATCATCCCTGATATTTCCAATTCAGTCTATATATACTGTCACACTTATCTCCCTAAGGCACAGCTCTGATTGTCACCCCCCTACCCCATCCCTGCTCAAGAATCTTACACAACTCCCCATTGCTTAAAAGATAATATTCAAGCTTCCTCCCTGGAATTTAAGGTCCTCCGCAATCTGGACCAAGCCTTACCTCCCTCTCTCCCCTATAGTACAGTCCACACATGTACTATATACATTCCTAATCAATCAAGAAGCTTTTATTAAGAGCCTCCTAAATGCTAGGGTCTAATGCTCTAGCCCCTTAATTATGCTGCTGCTCCTGCCTCACAACACCTCTCCCTAGCCCTCTCACCTGTCCTTCAGAGCACAGCTCAAGTCTTATCTTCCTCCTCTCCATCCCAACATCCCAGTGATTGCTTCCCTCTCTTTATTCCTGTAGCATTAACAATCTCAAATAGCCATGTAGTTCTTGGGACAGACTGTTCATTCTTGCTCCAAAGGCATCCCTATCTTATTTTCACCAGCAGAAGATCAGCTCCTGGAAAGAGTATTTTAATCACTTCAACTTAATTCCTTTCCATGGCCTCCAGTGCCCAGACACAGATCCCCAAAAATGTTTGAGGATTCATCAGTAAAGCCACGTCTCTTCTCCCACCTTGGGATGTCAGTTCCCTCATCTGTAATGGTTGAAGTAGATGATCACTAAGGTTTCTTTTTCTAGCATTTTAGGTCACAGGATTGACAGATGAAGAAGAGGAAGAAGGATAAGGAATAAGAGAAGGGAGAGGCAGAGACAAAGTGAGAACTAAGAAGAGAAGGAAGAGGTAAGGGAACAAGGATGAGAAGAAGGAATGTGGAAGAGAAGAAAGAGAAAGATAGAAAGAGAAAGGAGAGCAGAAGGGGAAGGAGGAAGAGGATGAGCCAGAAGACACTGCCCTCTTCTCTAAGCATAGACCCTGGCAGGTGAGTTTCTCTTGTCTAGAAGACAAGGCTGGCTTTTCTTCGGATGGCATGGGTGCTGGTTGGAGCAGAGACAACTTACCCTTCTGAGCCTCAAGGCTGCAGCCCTCCGCTGGTCCAGCCTGGCAGGAGAAGGTCTTGGCCACCACCTGTTCCACGGGGGTGAGTGCCAGGGCCTGGGGCTTGCCTGAGCCAGGGCTGTGGGCCGATTTGTGCAGGTCCCCCAGCTTCCTCCGCACCACAGCCCGCAGATCCCGCCATTTGTGTTTCAGATCCACGATGTCCCGACGGCAGTAACCCAAGGCATTCACTGCTTGCAAGATGCGGCTCCAGACCCGGTACTTGCGGGCTGGCTCGGCCTTCAGCAGCCCCGTCCCAAAGAGAAGCTGGTGGTGCTTGGTGACTTTGGACACTAGTACTTCTGTTTCCTGAGGACAGAAATTGGGCTTCCTCTTCTTAGCCCGAGTGGCACTGGGCCCGGCCATCCTGCTGGGAGGGGCAGCTGGGATGTCCTTTTGGGGGGCTCCGTCAGGAGAGGGAGGGTCAGGTGTCCAGTTGGCTTCCAGTGGGGAGAACAGCCCTGAAAAGGCACCAAAAGGCTAAGTGTTTAATGGCTCTTTGAAAAGGCCCACTCATTCCTAGGGATAGTGATTCCCAGGGGAATCTGCTGACATGAGGATCGTATGAGGATACGATTATCTGTCTACTCCTAATTGCTTTCTGAATCCACTCCCCAAAGAGACTCCTGGTTGCCAGATGATGAAGAGCAGGGGATGTGGCAGATTCTGTATTCTATCCAGCACCGAGCCCTCTGTTAATTCCCAGGGCAGGAAAATCTGAGTTCAAATCCCACTTGGTCATTTCTAACTGCGTATTCCTGGGCAAGTCACTTAAGCTCCATCCCCCTTTCCTCACTTGTAACACAGTAATGAACACAGCCTCTACCTCCCAACATGCTTGTGGGAGAATTTTTGCCAAGTACTTTGCAAATGGGAAGCTGGGAAGCACAGTAGAGAGAGTGACTGGCCCGGAGTCAAGAGGACTTGAGTTCAAACTTAGCTGATTAACCAGGGCAAGTTATTTAACCCTATTTGCCTCAGTCTCCTCATCTGTAAAATGAACTGGAGAAGGAAATGGCAAACCCCTCCAGTATCCTTGCCAGGAAAACCTCAAATAGGTTAAGAAGAGTTAGGCTTGACTGAAACAACTCAGCTACAAAAACTGCACAAATGCTTTGGCTACTTAAATTCCAGCTAGCTATTAGAAAGGGAACTGACCTTAAGATCAAAAAACCTGAGTTCAAATTCTAGTTGTGATATTTACTAGCTCTATGAACCTGAATAAATCTATCTCCTAGGCTATCAAAGAAGGAACTAGATTTGCTGGTCTCTAGTCCTTCCACGCTTAAATTTTATAAATTCTTTCTGTACTCAGCTTCTCCTGGAAACTCCTCCTGATGGTCCCAGCCCCCTCTCATTTCTTTGCAGTGCTGCCCCATTCCCCACCCCAGTCTCAAACAGAATAGAGTTTAGCACCTAGTGATCACCTTCTGCTCTAAGGCCTCCTCATGGCCTGGAGGTGGCCCTGGGCTCTCTGAAGCTGTGCCAGAGGTTCAGTCAAGTTGGAAGGGTTTCTAGTGTGCACCCGACCCAGGCTCTGAATCTTAACTTTGGCCAAGAGTAAGAGCGGCTGACTCAGGAGAGCCTGCTGGAGGGAAATCACAGACACTTACAGTAACAAAGTATGGCGTGTTATCTAATCTCAAGCTGTTAGACACAGACTCAGAAGCAGATACCTGGGCTGTTGTCTTATCTCTCCAACTAGACCCTATCTGGGAATCAGGCTTGGAAATACTTCTGAGGATATCTAACAAAATCCCTCCCTAATCAGGAATCCCTTCTACTCATCTCTAACAAAGGATCATCCAGAAGTTGTTAAAGCCCCCCAGTTCCAGGGCAGCTCACCCCACTTCTGGAAGGCCTTCCTCCCATCAAGCCTAAATCTCTTGCCCTCTGTTTAAGCCCCCTCCTCCCACTGGTGAGTTGCCCCCAGAATCTCTTTTTTGAGTAAGGGTCCCATTCAGTCATCTGCCATTCCTCTCCCAACTCTGCTTCTGACACTGGCCTTTACCACTACACCTCCAAGTGAGTATTTCCTTGCTACCCTCACTTTATAGCTCCTTCTCCCATTAGAATGCACACTCCTTGAGGAGTTGCCTTTATTTTTGCCTTTATTTATATTCCCAAAACCCAGCACAGTACCTGGCACCTGGTGAGCGCTTAATAAATTCTTGGTGACCAACTAATTCTATGTTTCAGCCATTTTTATTCATGGTCCTATGGTATGGGATCTAGGAGAGGACATTTTCCCCATGTGATAGCCCCAAAATTTCTCACAGATCCAGGACCAAGACACCTTAAGAGTTAAAGGATACCTTTAAAATAATCTAGTTAGTCCTCCTAATTTTCAGGTGAGCAGACTGAGGGTTAGATAAGACATGACATGCCCAAAGTGCAACAATAGATCTGGCATCAGTCAAGACTCAGACCCATAACTCAGTTCAAGCCTTTCTACTATATCCCCTGAGTCAGTTTACCCTTTCACGTTTATGAATCCTGTTACTTTGTGGAAGAAACCATAACTATCACCTTTATATCTCTGCTTCCTCCTGAGTAGAGGATTCTCACTTTTGATTCTCTCTTTCCTCCCAAGCTTCCCACCTGCCTGTCTCTTTTCTCCCTCTCCCTCTCTCACTTTTTCCCTCCCCCGCCCGTTTCTCTCTGTTTCCCTTTCCTTTCCTCCCTATCTTCCTCTTTTCTCTCTCACTCTTTCCCTCCCCCCCATTTCTCTGTCTCCCTCTCCTTTCCTCCTTCTCCTCTTTTCTCTCTCATTCTTTCCCTCCCCCCCATTTCTCTGTCTCCCTCTCCTTTCCTCCTTCTCATCCTCTTTTCTCTCTCATTCTTTCCCTCCCCCCCGTTTCTCTGTCTCCCTCTCCTTTCCTCCTTCTCATCCTCTTTTCTCTCTCATTCTTTCCCTCCCCCCCGTTTCTCTCTGTCTTCCTCTCCTTTCCTCCTTCTCTTCCTCTTTTCTCTCTCATTCTTTCCCTCCCCCCCGTTTCTTTTGTCTCCCTCTCCTTTCCTCCTTTTCTTCCTCTTTTCTCTCTCACTCTCTCCCTCCATCCATCTTTCCTTCCCTTCTTCCCTCTGTACACCACCCCCTTTTATGTCCATAGAATGCCATTGTCAAAAAGATTCGTATAAACCCTGCAACCCAACCTCTCATTTTACAGAAGTAGAAATTGAGGCCCAGGAGTTCAAGCAGTTTGCTCAAGGTCACACAAATGGAGCAAAAGGCAAAGCCAGGGTTCTATGAAGTTTTCTCTTTCCTCTCTCTCTCTGTCTCTATTCTTTAACCGTTTTCTTCTATATCTTCATCTTTCTCTCCCTCCCATAGCTCAAATCTCTCTGCAAACATGTGGAAAGCCATTTGGGTAAACAGTACTTAAAAATACAAAACACTTTCAGAAGGCAAGCAACCATGGAGCCGAACTCCCCTTTCTTCAGTTTCTTGACAATGGCTCCCCATCTCCACCTAAGTCCTCAGTCAGGGAGATCACTGGCTTAGGTTTGCCATTGCACACGGCCTGCAGCCCACTAAGAACTGATAAAGACTGTGTAAACTGGGGAGAGATTGGGTGGAAGGCCAACTCTGTTTAAAGAAGCCTTCTGCCTCCGTCTGAAAGGAGACGCTCTCTATGCCAGCGTGAAGCAGGCGGAGATAGGAAGGATTCCCCGATTCTTCCCAGTGTGGCTCTGCAGGCCTGACCAGCATCCCACAGGGCCTCCTGTCACCAGGCAGGACTGCACCGAAAGCACTGCTTTTAGCAGATACAGCCTTCTCTGGGCCAGATACTCCACAAGCTCCCCTGTTTACCAACACTGATGGGGGGGCCTTAACCCTCAGCCTTCTCCAAGAAATTCAGATTCTCCGAATTCCATCTTCCCCACCGCGCCCTGTTCTGTGCGGCGCATGGATGGACCACCGCCCTTTGGACAACAACATCAGGCAGCCCTGAAGATGCTTGTTGGAGCACACTGATAAACAGGACCCTGCTCATGGGGACGGCTCCCAGGAGCCTTTGCTACATTCCTTGGACAACAACAGGGCATTACCACCGAGACCCAAGCCTGGCAGGGACCACTCGCACAACGGCACAGGCCAAGAGGGGAAGACACACCCAGGAAACTGGCTTGGACCCATGTTCTCTCTCTTCTTCCAGACTAAACTCCTGGAATCCCAAGACATCAGAGCTGAAGGTGACCTGACACAGAGTCAGCAGGAACACAGCTGCTCCAATCCCAGCCTCCAACGCCCAGACCATGTCGGCTTCTGCATTATGCTGTTCTCCCCTCATTTTAGAGATGGGCAAAGTTAAGTTCCCAAGTAGGCAGATGACCTGCACAGAGTCATTTATTTGTTCAGGAAATAGATGCCAGCACTGGAACTTGGGCATTCCGACTCCAAGGCTTGCTCTCTTTCCCCCTGATCAAACCCCTCACCTTTGTGACTAATCAGTTCAATATAAGGAAGAGCTTCCTAACTAGGTGCGTGACTAGACAAGACACTTAAACTCTGTTTATCTGTTTCCTTGAATGTAAAATGGGGAACAACTGCACCTACCAGGTGGTTGTGAGAATAACATGAGATATTAGCAGAGCACTCAATACAGTGCCCAGCACTTTGTTGTTCTTGGGTCGTTGTTCAGTCATGGCTGATTCTTCATGACTCTGTTTGGAGTTTTTGTGGCAGAGATACTGGAGTGGTTTGCCATTTCCTTCCCCAGCTCAATTTGCAGCTAAGGAAACTAAGGCAAACAGGTGGTTAAGAGACTTACCCAGGGTCACACAGCTAGTAAGTGTCTCAGGCTGGATCTGGATGCACAAAGATGAGTCTTCCTGACTTTAGGCCCAGCACTCTATCCCCTGTACCACCTAGCTGCACTATATAGTGCAAAGTGGGTGCTCCATAAATGGCTGTACTCTTCCTTTCTTTTCCCATCCCTTTTCATGTCTTTCTATTCACAAGTGAACAGACTGCCCCTGGAAATAGTGAGTTCCCCATAGCCAGAGATCTTCAAGAAGAGGATATATACCTGTCAAAGATGCCATGGAGAGCATAAGAAATAGCAGCATATTTTTCTTGTGCAGCATAGTATTTGTGGAAATACATATAGAAGAACTGCACATGTTTAACAACATATATTGGATTATTTGCCGTTTAGGGGAGGGGGTGGGGAGAAGGGAGGAGAAAAAAATCTGGAACATAAGGTTTTGCAAGGGTGAATGTTGAAAATTGTCTATGCATATGTTTTGAAAATAAAAATTTTAATTTTTAATACTAATAAGAAAAGAAATAGCATTATATAATAAGAACCCTAGATTTTGCATCAGATCTGGATTTGAATCCTAGCTCTGAAGTACCTAAGTACCCTTGCACAAGTTACTGAAGGAGTGGACTTGATGACTTCCAGCTACAGAAGAAAGAGGGGGTTGGACTCAAGGTCAGGAGACTTTGAAGCCTTCCTCAGACGCTCATAAGTTGCATGACCATAAGCAAGTTTCTTCACTTCTCAGGCCTTAGTTTCCTCATCTATAAAAATGGGAACAATAACTATTACCCTATCTACCTCACACAGGCCTTTAAATGCTAAAGAATGCTAAGTTGTTTTTGTTCTATTAAAAGACTGGCCTGTACCCATGTTGCTATGGTTGCTATATGGACTCTTCAATGGGCTGAGGAGGATCAGCCAGGATGCCCTCTCAGACCTCCCTGTTCTGAGGGATTATATTCCTGTTGCACTGTACGGTCTTTGATGGTAGGGATTGTTTTCTCTTACGCCCTCCCCCCTCCCCCATATATGTATATGTATGTGTGTTTTCTTTTACAGACATATATGTAAAAGAAAAAGAATCACTATTTTATTAATGGGAGTGGTGTGGGCTTTTTCCTGGGGAAAGGGTCTCAAAATGGGAAAGCCAGGGTGTCAAAATGCAAGGCAGCAGGTTTAAGAAGGAAGAGCTCAGAGTTCCACTCAAGAACAAGAGGTCTATCCCTCAGACCAGGCTCTCCCTGTGGGCAGGATGCTCCCAGCCCCTTGGGTGGAGCCCACAGCCACAGAGAAAGCACTATCACCACTCTTCTCAAAGAAACCCGCCAAGCCGTGCAGTGCCTAATAAATTCCTAGTTATCCATTACAGCCATCACCCTGAGCGAGATACCAAAGAAATTGCATCAGCCAAAGTGATCATTACCCAAGACAACTGGGTTTTTAAGGAGACTGAGGAGGAGGAGTCTCCAAGGAGCTCAGGCTAATAATAATAATTTGCATTGGCAGTACCTCCCCAGAGCCCCTAGAGCTTTCACCAACACTCCAGTAACATACAGCTCTCCCCTCTCCCTCTGCTCCAAATCCTTCCTCTAAAGGGTTCCAGGATGGGGGACTCATGGCCACTTAGCCCAAAGACATAGGATCTATAGGTATAGATTCATCAAGCAGGAAGGCAGGTTTCTTCATTTATACAGATAGAACCGCCAGTGATTAGACACTCCCTGGCTCAAACATTTCAATGGTCTCTATCTTGCTCAGTTTCTCCAGCATTACAACAGGTATTTAACAAATATTTGAATTTGAATGCAATGCCTTCCATCCCTCACCCCAATGGTAATGGCAGTTGGACCTCCTCACTTAGCCCTTTATTTGTCCCACTTTTAGGTACTTAATGTCTTAATGTGTCCTGTAACTATTGTTGAGTTGTATTAAGTGCTTTCTGATTCTTCAATGCTTCAGACTCCAGAGTCATACAGTATAAAACATCAAATCACCAAGCCAGGATTCAAACAAAAGGCTCTCGATCCATAGCTACCCATCAATTGATTCTCTTCTTGAGCCTAGGTGTCAGGCAGCTAGGTGGCACAGAGGAGGAAACATCTTCCTGAGTTTAAATCTAGACTCACACACTTCCTAGCAAGTCACTTCCCTGTTTACCTGTTTCCTCATTTGTAAAATGAGCTACAGAAGAAATGGCCAACCATTCCAATCTCTTTGCTGAGAAAACCTCAAATGGGGTCACCAAGAGTCAGACAACAGAAACAAAAAATGCACCAGGCAGTAGGTTAAGCTCTGAGAATACTCAGACACAAATGAGATAGCCATGCCCTTGAGGAGCTTACTATCTCCCATGACAACATGTACACATAAAAGCAAAAACAAAATATATGCAACATAAATAAGCTAATTTTGGAGCCAAGGGGGTCACTGACAGCTAAGGAGGATCAGCAACGGCCTCTCTCATGAAGGTCACCCTTAACCTAAGCTCTGAAGAAAGGAGGGATTATAAGAGGCAAGAAGCAAGTAAATTCCAAATGTGGGAGAACAAAGTTTTGGGGATGAGAAGAGCAGCAAAAGGCTAGTGTGGAAGGACTGTAAGCCTATGAAGATGAAAATATAAAACAAGCCTAGAAAGAACAAGAAAACAGAGCATCAACTATTGTAGCCAAGAGAGACAAAACATTACAGATGGATATTAAAGGTCATCTGGTGAAGCATTCTCTTCTAAATATAAGAAAACCAAGACCCAAAGATACTAAGTAATTTTCCCAGACTCATAAAGGAAATAGGTAGATTATCTTAGGTGTCTACAAATCTCCATTTCTATCTAAAGTTTAGAAGACACTCTGGTGTCTGGTAGATTAGGTGGGTAATGTTTATGGAAAGAAATAAGAAAACACTGAAAAATGGTACTAGGATGGGGGAAAGTCTGGAGTTGGCAGGGATCTTTGGCAAGATGAGGTACAAAGCTTAGGTACATCTTTGCCCTCAGAGATTTTATAGTATGGTCAGAGATGATCCCTGCCTACAGAGTTCGAAAGAGTTGACCCAGGGCCCAGAGAACAGACTTGTTCTGCCCAAGAGGGCAGAATTAAGCTCAAGGGGGAAATGGCAGGGAGATTGATTTTACTCAGCTACAGATCAACTAGCTACTGATAGCCAGAATGGCAGCCCAGTGGGCTGCCTGTTAGCTCCCCATTATTGTAGGCACTCAGGCAGGTCTACATGATCATTTGTCTAAAGTCTCTTAAGACCCCTCCACCTCTGAGGTTCCATTAGTCTGGGACTCTATAATGCCCTAATCTGAAAGGCTGAACAGATGAAGTCCCAAGATGATTTGACAAAAGACTAATAAACTTCAAGAAGTTTTCCTGACTAAACAATTAGTCTCTCAAGTAGGCAGGCAGTAAGCATTTATTAAGTGCCTAGTATGTGCTAAATAAGCATAGTGCCTTCACAATCAGCCTATCAGTCAGGCAATAAGCATTTATTAAGTGCCTATTATGGGTTAGCCATGGTGTTCAGTTCTAGAAGTCAAAGAAAGGAGAAAAAAAAAAAAAAAACAATCAGTCCATGCTCTTAAAGAGCCATTCTAATGGGGGAAACTTGAACAAGTATGCACAAACAAGACATAGAAAGATAAATTGGAGATAATCACCAAAAGACATCAGCATTAAAAGGGACTAGGAAAGGCTTCTTGTGGATGATGGGATTTTCACTGAGATTTGAAAGAATCCAGGGAAGCCAAGAAGTTCACATAAAGAGGGAGAAAATGGAGGTGCAGAAAAATATATGTATCAGATTAGATTGGATCAGATGCCCACAGTTTTTACTGTGACTGACTCTCTTTAGCTCCCTCCTAGCTCTGGAAATGATGGCTCCACGCAGAAGTCACCACATAAAAAGATGAGAAGGACAGAAGGAGGTAATGTTGAGGCCGCATTGGGACAGATGGGCATGTTACTGCTATGGTTTTTGTCCCTCTATCCCAACTGGTCTGTGAGAAGTATGGCAGGGCCCTGGTCTGTAGCTGAATACTCATTCAATACAGATCTCTGCCCCTCTTGTCCTCCTCTCTCCCCACCCCCCACCAAGGCTTCCACAAGGCCCAAGATCCCACCATTGTTTCTTTTTTATTGAAAGTACCTGATAAACTGCAAAAATATCTCTAGGAAGGACAACAAATAAAACTACTTAAGAGCCAAAAATATAATAGTCAATCTCCTTGCATATGTCAAGCTTTATATGCCCAGTACAGAACTGGCTTCTTCAATCCTTGTCTGGCAATTCTGCCCGGGAAGCTTTGGATGCCCACTCTTGCCTACCATAACATACCTGTTAGAAATACCAAACAAGCCATCCAGAGAAGGCTATTGTTTCTTTATTTCTCACTCACAGTCTCATGTGTGTACGTCTGGTTGAGATTCCTAAAGACAGGCGATGCTCTCTTTACAGTACCTAGAACAGTTACAGACATTCAGTGACCAGACAATATCTGGGATACTGAGGGTGATGAAGAAAGCAGTGATGGGCCCGTTAAGGACCGCTGGCAGTTACCGTAACCATGGCACCGATGTTGGTCACAGCAGTGGTGGTGATGGTGAGCCCAACCGCAATGGGATATGTTGAATTCAGTGACAAGGACCACTCTTCCACTAATGACACTGGTACCGATAATGATGATGGCGGCTGTGGGGGTAAGGAAGGTGGCAGAGGAGATGGCAGGAGGAGGAGGAGGAGGATAGCCTTCAGAGTCACACTAATTTCTTGCCTCTTCCCCAGCCAGAGGATGCCCAGGAAACGGCTTGTGTCTCTTTCTATCGTGAGGTCTGTCCACCTCCCCTTCTCTACCTTCTCTCCTTCACTCACAAGCTGTCAGACTAACCTTCCTTAAGCATCAATACGTTCCTACAATTTTTCTGTTTCAGACGCGAGCACTCAGGGATCACAGAGCCCAGAAGATAAGGCGGATGGCACAGGACATCTTGCAAGGCAGAGACAGGTGCAGAACACAATGGAGAGATGCCTGCATCCTAAGAACCTTGAGCCTTTTCTCTCAAATAAACTTCAGCAGTTCGGACCCATGTGTCCCGAGACTAGAACGCACAGGTTTTGGCCACCCCATGGCCTGCTCAGGAGTAATCCCCAGACTTCTCTGTGGAGCTTTGTGATCATGGTAACCACTGCAGAGAAGATGCAATCTCGTATAAGAGGGAGTTTTCTCTTTCCTCCCAGACTGCCCTACCACCGACTTCACTATTGCTCCCATGTTTATGACTCCAGGGTTACGCCTGATTCTTCCTTTTTCTTCATGCTCATCTCAGCTCAGTTCCCAGCTCCTCTTGACTCTATCCTCCCACTATCTCACTCATATGTCCTTTACTCTCTAGTCCCTCAGCCTCCTCTATCATGTCTACCTAGCACAGGTCCTCATTACCATTATAGAGGCTTTTAAACAGATTTTCTGCTTCTTCTGTCCCCCTTTCTTCACAATGCTGACAGTCATTCTTTATAAGGCTACCAATATAATCCTCTTTGTGTAGAGATCTGCTCATGTTACTCCCCTTGTTACTCAATGTTACTCATGTTACTCAAAAACCTTCAGCAGCTCACTAATATCTCCCAAATGAAATTCAAACTCCTTAACCAAAAACCTTCAAAGGAACTCAATATAGTAATTTTAATAATAAACCTGAGCAGTTGTGCATAGTCTGACTTCAGATGACAATTTTTTTTTCTTCTAATGATATACTCCATAGAGGATGGTTCTGAATGAAAGGTCAAGTACACAGTGCTAGTAGTGACCTCAAAGCCCTTTCCTTTATCCACCTACTGAGTCCATGAAAGTCATCATGGGTCACAGATACCTATGGACTGGTATCCTTGACAGGAGAGACCCTCAAAGGCCTTCATCTTCCCCAAATAGCACCCTTTTCCAGAAAAGCTGGACCAGCAGGCCTGGTGTATACACAGAAGAAATAAGACAAAGAGATTAAATTGGAGGAGGTTTAGTATAGTGAACTGGAGTCAGTCAGAAGACTTGTACTTGATCCAGTCTTCTTATCAACTGTCCCCTGGATGGCTATGGTCAAATCTTTTGGGAGTCTCTATTGTCTCACCTGCAAAATGAGAGTTTTCTAAAGTCCTTTCCAGCTCTAACAGTATTGTCTTGGGTCTCTTCTGGCCCTGTCATTCTATACTTGGATCCTTTTCTTTTAGAGCCTGGGACTCACTCTGATTCTGGACCACAGGAAGAAGCAGAGGGTGAAGGCTCAGATGCCAGAGAAATGAAGACCCAGAGCAGAAAACAGATTTGCCAAATGTCCCCCTGTAAGACTGTGACAATGGCAATGCTCAAACCAAGGACTCTTGACATTCAGAATCACTAGTAGTTGTCTCTTTCTTGCCTCTATCCCACCCAGAGGATGCCCAGAAAATGGGTGGTGTCTCTATTGTGACAGGCCCCAAGAGGTCTGCCCACCTCCCCTTTCTCTACTTTCATCCATCTTTTACATGCTGTCAGATTAACCTTCCTTAAGCACGGTTCTTCCCAATGCTCCAGATTTGGGCAAGCTGTCTAACCTTCCTGGGACTTACACCTGTAAAATGAGACCACACTGGACTACTTGGCCACTGGGGTCCCTTCCAGCTCAGGAACTACAAGTCCTCCCGATGAGCTGAACACGCAAGGCAGGAGGAACCTTATAGACCTCCTACTCTGGTGTCTTTCTCTGCCTTACAGATAAACTGAGGCCCAAGGTCACCCACTGCATTAGTGAAAGCATGAGGGCTCTGGCAGAGACAGGTTTAATGAAAGGCACTGATTCTCTGGATGATGATTTCCTGCTAAAGGGCAGGACAAGCACTGATTTAAATCACAGATTTATAGTTAGTAATAACAATGATTAGTATTCGACCTTCCACTGGTGTAGTGCTTTTAATGTTCACAAAGTGCTTTGAAACTGGAGGCTGACCAGAATGGGGAGGGGCTGGAGCCCAGCCTGGGAAAAGCTGGCAGTTGTTGAAGCCTGGAGAGGAGAGGACTGAAGGGGACATCGTCAGGCCTTCAAAGAGCTGAAGGGCTGTCATGCCAAAGAGGGCCCTGGCTAGCTTTGCTGGACCCAAGAGGGCAAGGTTTGGGCTAATGGGGGCTTGGGGGCAGCGAAGAGCTTTATGGCAGATTTGGGTTCCACTAGAGGACAAACTTCCCAGCAATTCATGTCCAAAGTGCCATGTCCTGTCTCAGAGGGCCTTTCTATCCCTGACTATATAAGCATTTTCCAGGGATGTGGCAGAGTTAAAACTATAACTACTGATGCTTCGGGCCTCAGCCCAAGAGATAGTCTGGGACCTGAAGTCAGAAGACCTGCATTCAAATTATGGCCCCATGTACTTCTAGCCATATGACCCTCTTCAAGTCCCTTATCACTGTTTGCCTCAGGTTCAGCTCTAAAACAGGGGTGATCACCTGTGTCCAAGGGTGGTGGTGAGGGGCAAACGAGGCTCTGTGAAGGCTTAACACCACGCCTGGCCCATAAGGACATATAAGTGTTAGTCATTATTACTGTCATCAGTGGGGAAGAACTCCACCGTGGGCTTGTCAGGATGCCCATTTATTCCCCAGGCATCAGATGCGGCTGGTGACACAGGAGGTAGAGTGCTGAGCCTGGAGCCAGGCCAAATCGGGGCTCAAACATTGGCCGTGTGATCCTGAGCAAGTCACTTTACCTCTTATTTCCACAACTGTACAATGGGCATAATGACAGCAAAGTTATTGTGGGGATCAGATGCAATCATACTTGGAAAGAGTGGTTGGCACACGGGTATTAATTATGCAGATACCTGTTCCTGCTCCTCTTCTCCCTTTATCTGATATGATAGAGCACTGTATTTGCAGTCTGAGAGCTGGTCCCAGCTCCTCTGCTTACCAGCTATAGGACGAGAGGAACAGTCCCCTCATCTCCACAGGCCTTGGTTCCCTCTTCTACAACAGACAAGTTTGGACAAGGTGACTCTTTTAAATACCTTCTACTATCTACAAACCCATGAGCTCACTATGAGAAATGGATCTCTCTGGGCTCATTTTAAATCAGAACCAGGCAAAAGAGAGGGCAGAGGCATTGAGGCTGAAGGTCACCTGGTGAAGGATGTAAAGGTTTCTCTCCACATCATCATTTCAACAGAAGATTCTATGAATCAGGGACTGCCCAGAGAGCTGGGCAATGTTTTACAGAGAGATCAAGCAGCTTGCCTGTGGTCACACAGTAAAATGATAGGAAAGATTTAACTAGAATAAAGGCTTTTGAAACTGTAAGAAGGGCAGTCTCTCCAGTGGGCTACAAGAGAATGCAAATCACACTTTCATTATTTTGAAATTTTTGAGCCTGGGGGTCATAAAGTCATGGATCTTAAATCTCAAAGATGACCTCAAGGGATAAATAGTACAACTGTTTCTTTTTACAGATGAGAAAACCGAGGCTCAAGAAACTATCTATCAGACTGTGCAAATAGGTGGTGCAGTGGAGCAAATGCTAGACCTGGAGTCAGAAAGGCCTGAGTTTGGATCTGGTCTCAGACATTCAGACAAGTCACTTAATATAAGTCTGTCTTGGTTTCCCCTTCTGTAACACAGGAATAATAATAAAACCCATTTCCTAAGGTCATTGTGAGGATCAAAGAAACATGTATGAAGTGCTGTGCAAACCTTAGAGTGCTCTATAAAACCTAGCCCATTATGAAAGAGACCTGAGCAACCTTGGAGACCTAGGCTAGCATCCTGGTGCTTCGATCTTAGGCAAGTCACCTTCTCTGTGATTCTGTTTCCTTCTCTGTGAAATGGGGTATAATCCCTGCCCTACCACTTCTCAGGAGCTCTTCAGAAAGAAGTGCCCATATCTGCCAACGATCGAGAGACAAGTCCAGAAAAAACTCCACAACACAAAGACAACTCATCCCCACTCCAGTAGGAGCTAGAATACATGAAGGGGCTAACAGGAGAATACAGAATGATAGAAACAGTTCTGGTCATTGCTACAACTCCGCGGATCCTCTCCTCGGATACCTCCCGGTGAGACTGAGCTGACCCTTTGTGCTTAAAGGCCAGGTGCTCCATCAGCAGGTCCTGCCAAGCTGGAAAGGCTTCAAAGTGCCCGCCCAGCCATGAACTCCCTGTCTGGCTTCCGAGGACAACTAATAAGAATGTAAATAACTCACGTTGCTAAGACACTTCAAAGTGGACAGAGGTTTAATCACAATCATCCGAGATGTAGGGTGGTGCATGTTGTATTTCAGCTTTACAAAGAAATAAACTGAGGCTCAGAAAAATCCAGGCCCCCGTTGGATCTCACCAGCCTCGGGCACCTTGCCCAGACACCAGATCTTCATTCAGGAAGATTTCTTTGACCCTGGAATTCACAAATCCAAGGCACCCTCAGCCCTGCAGCCCTTCTCTTGATTGAAGGGCTCCTCTCTGGGAGCAGGGGGGCTTCCTTTTTAGTGTCTTCTTCCCCAATTAGAAAAAAAGGTCTTTGAGGGCAGGGGCTGCCTTTGCTTAGCCCCAGATCTTAGCACAGGGCTTGGTATATAGGGAGAGTTTAAGGAATCCTTGTTTGCTGCCTGACTGACTTGGAGCTAAAAGAGACTGTTGATATCTAGTCCAAGGTTTCTTATCCTGGAACATGAAGAGACTTCAAGGGGTCCTATGAACCTGGCCAAAAACAACAAACTAACTAACAAAAAAACTGCCTCTTTGTTTTCAGTAACTTGTAACTAAAATTCTGCATTCCCCTCAATTACTAAAAGGCAACTAGATAGCACAGTGGACAGAGCTCTGGACTTGGAAGTTAGGAAAACCAGAGCTCACACCAGGTCTCAGACTCATTCACAGTGTGACTGTGGGGACATCCTTTGGCTTGTCTGGGCCTCAGCCTACAAAATGGGGTTAAATGCACCTATCAATTAGAGTTGCTGTGAGGATAAATTGAGATATTTGTAAAGCCCTCTGCTAACCCTAAAACAGCATATAAGTTGTACTTATATTATTATTACATTATTTAAGAAGTCCACGGAATTCACCAGATGGCCCAAGGGATCTATGATACTCAAAGGGTTGAGAAGCTGGATCTAACCCAACCGTGGGATAAAGGAAAGTATTTGTCCCAGATCCCACAGTTAATGAGCCTCAGAACCAGTGCAGAGAAGCTGAGTCTCCACATTGCCCACCCTGTGGGCTCTCCTGGGCTAAAATCTGAGGGGCTCACCACCCCATGCCAGCCAACAGGGAAGGAACTGGCTTTGGCCCCAGGGATTCCTGAATTAAGTCAGGGACTCCCTCACCAACCCAGAAAGGGGCTGAGATTGGCTTCAGTGGAGCAGACATCCCGGGGGTGCTCCCTGCACTGCATGGAGGTAGGGCAGCGCAGAACTAATTCTTCCCCGGCCACAGCTGAGGAAACTGGGGCCCTGGGAAGGGGTGACCTGTCCAAGGTCACTGCTGGAGCCCTCGGGGAGCAGGGACCACAGCCCAAGGCTCTCAACCGCCATCTGGGGCCAGCAGAGCATGAACAAGGCTCTGCCCCCGGCCCAGCGCGCCGCCAGAGGCAAGAGCACCAACAGAAACAAGCAGCCAGCAGGGGACCAAGCCCCCCTCTCCCCACAACTTCCCCTCCTTCCAAAAAGGGAAAGGCAATGAATATTCATGACCTGTGGCGGGTGGGGAGAGGGAGGAGGGGTGAGAAGAGCCCGAAGCCCAGGCTCCTAAGCTGACTTGAAATTTAATTTTGCTGTTCAGTGGAATATGTAATGCGTCTGTATTTGCTTAGCGGACTGAGAGATTGAGGCCATTCAACACCCAGAGTTCACAAAGAGATGGCAGGCAGAAGAAACGCACGGCGCAAAAGGGAGCCAAGCCTCCTCCCACCCAGCAGGGCCCCCCTCTCCATGCTGCCCCCCAACAAGAAACCTCGCACAGGCAGCCCCTCTTCACCCCCCCACCCAAGAAGAATCCCAAGGAATATCCCCACTTCAGAAACAGATCCATCCCATCCCACAGATGCCGGCTGCCGGCAAGCTCCCCGGTCTCCCCCATGGGCATCCCTGGTTCCCCACTGTCTCCGAGAGGCAAGGTCGACTGGAAAAAGCCCGGTTTGAATCTCCACGTTCTGGAGCAAATCTCCTGTCTCCGCGCCTCATTTTCTGGGGCTTAATGAGATAAGCCCCAAGGGCTCTTGCTGCTCAAATTCCTGATTACTCCAGGCCTCTGCACTGAGGAGCTTAGGGAGACCATGGGGCCAGAGGCCCCGAGAGAAGGAAGATCCAACCCTTCCATTTACAGAGGGGGAAACTGAGGCACGATGCAGAGCCTAGAGTCAAACCCGGGGCTTGTGACTTCTAGTTCGGCCTTGTCCCCACACAATCATTCCACTTCCGGAGTTTACAAGGCCAGACACATCCGCCAAGCCCTTTATCTCTCCGGAACAAGACTGCGGGGCCCGGCCTCTGCCCGGAAGACCTGCCTCTACACTCCCACCGCAAGGCCCACCTCAAATTCCACTCCAGGAGCCTTCCCTGACTCCCCAGTCATCTTTCTTTTTTCCCGGCATTCTTACAATGACGACGTGATGATAACATTTATATAACGTTACCGTCAAGCACTGGTTAAAGCCTTTACAAACATTATCTCATTTGAACCTCACGACGCCCCAGGAGGCAGGTGCTATTCCCATGCCTAGGGACTCACGCTGCTAAGGACTTCGGAGGCCGGAACTGAATCGGGTTTCCCAAAATCAGGCCCAGACTGTCCTCTCTGCGCTCCCGTGAACAGCGGGATATGCGCCGCAGAGATCCACGGACGAGGAGGCGGACACACAGGCCAGGGGTCTGGCACCAGCAGCACCTAACCCTGGGCGAACACCTTCCCTTCTCTGGGCCTCAGTGAATGTGTTTCTTAAATGAAAAGGACACATTATTGGTCTCTAAAGTCGCTTCCTGCCCTGATCTTTCCGGGAGTGTGGAGTCCGGCGTCTATCACCCTTACTAGGGTCGCGAGCGCGGTCCGAGGCAATCCCACACAATCCACACTGACTAAATGCACGCTGGGTGAAGTAGGAGTCACTCTGTGCCGGGGGAAGGGAGGCAGAAATCTGGCTACGGCACAGAACAAGCAAAGAGCTCAGAGGCGAGCCACCAGCATCAGAGAACCAGCCCGAAAGACAAAGGATGGAGATTCCACCCGAGATTTCATTGGCAGAAGGGGCTGTCAGAGGAATTCCTTCTACCAATTGGAGCCCCCGTAGGAATTATCTCTGCCAATAGGATCTCTCAGAGGAATTTTCTCTGCCAATAGGAGCTCTTAGTGAGGGCCGTCCTCTGCCAATAGAAAGTCTCTCTACCAAGAGGTGCTCCCGAGGAAAACCCTCTACCAATAGGATCTCCCAGAGGAATTCCCTTTGCCAATAAGATCTCCTGGAGGAATTTTTCTCTACCAATAAGAGGAGGTCTCAGAGGAACTCTCTTTGTCCTTAGTATCACCCCTGGAACTCTCTTTGCCAACAGAATCTCCAAGAGGAATTCCCCTCCCCAGTAGGATTTCCAATCTCTGCCAATAGGAGCTCCCATGGAAGAACTCTCTCCACCAATAGAGATCATCAGCTCCGTCCTCTCTTGTAGACTAGATAGATCCCGAGAGCTTCAGATCACCTGCTCAGTCATACAGTAGCTCCTGGCTCCGAGGGCACCATCCACTAGGCTAGGCTGCAGCTCTATCAAAAGGTTACAAAATAAAATGCAATGTGGATTCCCCTCAGCAAAGTTAAAGGTCCCTCCAGCTCTGACTTTCTGTGTTCTAAGGTCCCTCCAGCTCTGGCATTCTGTGTTCTAAGCCCCTCCAGCTCTGACTTTCTGTGTTCTAAGCCCCTCCAGCTCTGACTTTCTGTGTTCTAAGCCCCTCTAGCTCTGACATTCTGTGTTCTAAGGCCCTCCAGCTCTGACATTCTGTGTTCTAAGGCCCCTCCAGCTCTGACTTTCCGTGTTCTAAGCCCCTCCAGCTCTGTCATTCCGTGTTCTAAGCCCCTCCAGCTCTGACATTCTGTGTTCTAAGCCCCTCCAGCTCTGACATTCTGTGTTCTAAGCCCCTCTAACTCTGACATTCTGTGTTCTAAGCCCCTCTAGCTCTGACATTCTGTGTTCTAAGCCCCTCTAGCTCTGACATTCTGTGTTCTAAGGCCCCTCCAACTCTGACATTCTGTATGTTAAGCTCCTCTAGCTCTGACATTCTGTGTTCTAAGCCCCTCTAACTCTGACATTCTGTGTTCTAAGCCCCTCCAGCTCTGTCATTCCGTGTTCTAAGGCCCCTCCAGCTCTGACATTCTGTGTTCTAAGCCCCTCCAGCTCTGACATTCTGTGTTCTAAGCCCCTCCAGCTCTGACATTCTGTGTTCTAAGCCCCTCCAGCTCTGACTTTCTGTGTTCTAAGCCCCTCCAGCTCTGACTTTCTGTGTTCTAAGGCCCTCTAGCTCTGACATTCTGTGTTCTAAGCCCCTCCAGCTCTGTCATTCCGTGTTCTAAGGCCCCTCCAGCTCTGTCATTCCGTGTTCTAAGGCCCCTCCAGCTCTGACATTCTGTGTTCTAAGCCCCTCCAGCTCTGACATTCTGTGTTCTAAGGCCCCTTCAGCTCTGACATTCTGTGTTCTAAGCCCCTCCAGCTCTGACATTCTGTGTTCTAAGCCCCTCCAGCTCTGACATTCTGTGTTCTAAGCCCCTCCAGCTCTGACTTTCTGTGTTCTAAGGCCCTCCAGCTCTGACATTCTGTGTTCTAAGGCCCCTCCAACTCTGACATTCTGTGTTCTAAGCCCCTCTAACTCTGACATTCTGTGTTCTAAGGCCCCTCCAGCTCTGACATTCTGTGTTCTAAGCCCCTCCAGCTCTGACATTCTGTGTTCTAAGCCCCTCTAACTCTGACATTCTGTGTTCTAAGGCCCCTTCAGCTCTGACATTCTGTGTTCTAAGCCCCTCCAGCTCTGACATTCTGTGTTCTAAGCCCCTCCAGCTCTGACATTCTGTGTTCTAAGGCCCTCCAGCTCTGACATTCTGTGTTCTAAGGCCCCTCCAACTCTGACATTCTGTGTTCTAAGCCCCTCTAACTCTGACATTCTGTGTTCTAAGGCCCCTTCAGCTCTGACATTCTGTGTTCTAAGCCCCTCCAGCTCTGACATTCTGTGTTCTAAGCCCCTCCAGCTCTGACATTCTGTGTTCTAAGCCCCTCCAGCTCTGACTTTCTGTGTTCTAAGGCCCTCCAGCTCTGACATTCTGTGTTCTAAGGCCCCTCCAACTCTGACATTCTGTGTTCTAAGCCCCTCTAACTCTGACATTCTGTGTTCTAAGGCCCCTCCAGCTCTGACATTCTGTGTTCTAAGCCCCTCCAGCTCTGACATTCTGTGTTCTAAGCCCCTCTAACTCTGACATTCTGTGTTCTAAGGCCCCTTCAGCTCTGACATTCTGTGTTCTAAGCCCCTCCAGCTCTGACATTCTGTGTTCTAAGCCCCTCCAGCTCTGACATTCTGTGTTCTAAGGCCCCTCCAGCTCTGACATTCTGTGTTCTAAGGCCCCTCCAACTCTGACATTCTGTGTTCTAAGCCCCTCTAACTCTGACATTCTGTGTTCTAAGGCCCCTTCAGCTCTGACATTCTGTGTTCTAAGCCCCTCTAGCTCTGACATTCTGTGTTCTAAGCCCCTCCAGCTCTGACATTCTGTGTTCTAAGCCCCTCAAGCTCTGACATTCTGTGTTCTAAGGCCCCTCCAGCTCTGACATTCTGTGTTCTAAGGCCCTCCAGCTCTGACATTCTGTGTTCTAAGGCCCCTCCAACTCTGACATTCTGTGTTCTAAGCCCCTCTAACTCTGACATTCTGTGTTCTAAGGCCCCTTCAGCTCTGACATTCTGTGTTCTAAGCCCCTCTAGCTCTGACATTCTGTGTTCTAAGCCCCTCCAGCTCTGACATTCTGTGTTCTAAGCCCCTCAAGCTCTGACATTCTGTGTTCTAAGGCCCCTCCAGCTCTGACTTTCTGTGTTCTAAGCCCCTCCAGCTCTGACATTCTGTGTTCTAAGCCCCTCCAGCTCTGACATTCTGTGTTCTAAGGCCCCTCCAGCTCTGACATTCTGTGTTCTAAGGTCCCTCCAGCTCTGGCATTCTGTGTTCTAAGCCCCTCTAGCTCTGACATTCTGTGTTCTAAGCCCCTCCAGCTCTGACATTCTGTGTTCTAAGGCCCCTCCAACTCTGACATTCTGTGTTCTAAGCCCCTCTAGCTCTGACATTCTGTGTTCTAAGGCCCCTCCAGCTCTGACATTCTGTGTTCTAAGGCCCCTCCAACTCTGACATTCTGTGTTCTAAGCCCCTCTAGCTCTGACATTCTGTGTTCTAAGGCCCCTCTAGCTCTGACATTCTGTGTTCTAAGATCCCTCCTGCTCTGACATTCTGTGTTCTAAGCCCCTCTAGCTCTGACATTCTGTGTTCTAAGCCCCTCCAGCTCTGACATTCTGTGTTCTAAGGCCCCTCCAACTCTGACATTCTGTGTTCTAAGCCCCTCTAGCTTTGACATTCTGTGTTCTAAGCCCCTCTAGCTCTGACATTCTGCGTTCTAAGCCCCTCTAGCTCTGACATTCTGTGTTCTAAACCCCTCCAGCTCTGACATTCTGTGTTCTAAGGCCCTTCTAGCTCTGACATTCTATGTTCTAAGGCCCTCTAGCTCTGACATTCTCTGTTCTAAGGCTCTGACATTTGCTTTAAGGTCCTTTCCAGGTCTGACATTTTATGATCTAAAGCTCCTTCCAGCTGTGACAATCTGTGTTATTATCTTTATTGCCTCTCTTTTGCACTGCTATTTGAATCTTCTATTGTTACATCTTTTCACTTGTGTCTTTTCATTCATTCAACTAACATTTCCTGTCCCCTACTATGTGCCCAACCCTGTATTCAGCACTATGGAAGATAGAATAAAGTACAGCATCTGCTCTTGTCTCCCCTACTATATTATAGGCTCCCTGAGCACCAGGACCACATCTAATTTGTCTCTGTCCCTACAAAGTCCAGAGCATGGGGCCCTATATAGAAACAACATTCAATAAATATCAAGGGACATATGGATGACTAAGTGAATACCAAGCACCTTTATTCTGTATACCAAGCCCAACATTCAGCTGCTCAGGAAGGAAAACGGAGGAAGAAGACACAGATCTCAGCCTCCAACCCACTTGTGTTTAACACACTGAAGGACAGAGTAGCAAATCCTCCCAATGCCTTTCTTTATAAAGGGCAGAAACTGGATTCTTAGCTCATTCCACTCGGCATCTGCTGCTCTATCTGGTTTCAGTTCCTTTAGACACCAAGATGCCCTTAGCTGTATACTGCTGGTGTCCCATCCCCATCTTCTTTTTGCCTCCCTTCATATCTTGTCTCCCCCCTCCCTGTTGCATTGTAAACTCTTTGATGGCAGGGATTGTTTTCTTTTTTATTATTTGTAGCATCAGTGCTTACTTAGCACACTGCCTGGCACATATTAGAGCTTCATAAACGTTAGTTTGGATTGGAAGTTCTTCCTCGTTGGGAAAAGACTTGCCACCAAGAAAAGATCAGAACAATGAAATGACTGAAAGTTAGAAAAACAGATTCTGAATAATTTAATCATTTTATTAATAGGTCAGCAGATTAAAGGATGGTCACTTGGCCATCTCATTTAGATCAATAATCCCTAATGGCAATGGGATCACAGTTTTCACCCCTTTGAAGAGGTGTTATTGAGAGGTGGCAATCATCTCTATTTCGTTAACACAAGGGAAGTATGGGCTATATTAACATGAAAGTCTTGGGATATGTGACTTAGGTCACTAGAATCTTGGCCAAAAACGTAATTTCTATAATCTCTGAAAATAGGTTGAATCAACCTGTTTGCACAAAAACAACAAGCAGGAATATTCCCATTACCCTAAACTTAGCATTCCTTTTACTGTATGATTAGATCTTGACCTGAGTAAATCTATAAGCGAGATTTTTCACACTGGTTGGTTTCTGGATGAGGAAGTAGGAAAGGGGAAAAATCTTGGTCCTGATACAATAAAAAGTTACTAAATATGAGATAAATATTAATTCCTCAGAAAAATATTGTGCGGGACACTAATAAGTACTTTAAGAATTCAGAGGAGGGCAAGATTAATGTGGGTGAAGAGGGATCCAGGAAGGCTTCCTAGAGGTGAGATTTGGTCTAAGGTTTGAAGGCTAGGGAAATTTTTAGAACAGTAAAGGAGAGTTCAAAGGAAGGTGCCAAGTGAGTAAAAGTGTGGCTAGGATTTATACACCCCTATTCATGTCCTCATCACTTCTTAACCTGGATTACTGTGACAGCCTTCAAATGCTTGCAATGTCTGCCCTCTCTAATCTATCCTTCATACAGCTGCCAAATTAATATTACTGAAGCACTGGTCTGACCATGTCACCCCTTACCTAAAAATCTTCAGGGGTTCCTAGTAGTTCTTGGGTAAAATACAAAATCCTCAATTTAGCATTTAAGGCTCTAGACACTCTAGTTTCCACCTACCTTACCAATCTTAAGTAAACCTAAGATTAGGTAAACTTGCTGGTTGTTTTTCCCCCATGGCAACAACCTTCCCATCTTCCAACAACCACCACTTGGGTGGTTCCCAAGTTGCTAATTGGATAAAGGAATAAATCCACTCAGGTGGATCTGTGTTCTTCTTCTTCTCCTCCTCCTCCTCCTCCTCCTCCTCCTCAGGTGCATCAGATTTCCATAACCATCAAAAGACCCAGATTGTCATCAAGTCACCATGATCCAGTCTATGACTGAACACCCATGGCCATCTCAGAGGAGAAAGTCAAATTAGCATCAAAAGTGAGGGGAATGAGGAACCCAGGATGAACTTATTGTGTTATATATTATAATATATACATATGTATTATATATATTCTATATATGTTATATTAGTAAGTTGTTGTAGAAGGAAATCTTTTTCCTATTTAGTAAACTTTATCTTTCTATTAAATTTTAATAAACTCTCATACTCTTCTTCCTTTTCCTTTCTTCCCTTTCCTCCCCTTTTCCCTCTGTAATTTTAAGTCAAAGGTTATCTGGTCAAAAATCCCCTTATTTCCTTCCTTTGCTACTGGTCCCTTGTTCCCTCATTTCTTCAACACCATCACCACTCCTTCCCCAAGACCCTTTTCCATTCTTCTCTCCTTTCTATTTGTCCTCTAGAATCTTCTACTCTTTTTTCTTTTTTTAAATAAACTGCCCTTCTTCCTCTTACTCTCTCTTCCATTGTCTTATAATCATAGAAACTGAGTTGGCCCCAGGTCTTATATCACTGGTTATTCCCTCTTGTATATCTCTAGCACTTTCTTTCTTGTCCTTCAATCCTGTAAAATGGGTCAAAAGGAGAAGGAATAACTCTGCTGCTCCACTCCACATCTGGAAAGCCAGCTGTCTTTACCTCTGTCTCTTAGAATACAGCTTCTTAATTTGTGGATCTTAATTTTTCTTAATTCTTAAATTGTAAATCATGATCCTGCATGGGGTCACATAACTAAATGTGGGGGTCATGAAATTATGATTTATTATTAGTACATGTTTGATTTGCAGACCTATTAATAAACCTTTATGCCTCGGATCACATAACAATCTCTCCAGTGTTGTGAGTGGAAAATATTTAGGGAGACCCAACTTAAGAGTACTGGCTGCTGTTGTTCAGTTCTTTCAGACTCTACATGAACTCATTTGGGATGTTCTTGGCAAAGATACGATTTGCTTCTCCAGCTTATATTGCCAAAAAGGAAACTAAGGCAAACAAGGTTAAGTGACTTGCCCACAGCTGTGAGAGTCTGAGACTGGTTTTGAACTTGAGGCATCCTGATTCCAGGCCTGGCCCTCTATTTGCTGGGCCACCTAGCTGTCCCTTAAGAGTCCTTATCTCCCTTCAGAGCTCAGCTGAAGCACTACTCCCCACATGAAACTTATTCTGATCTCCCAAACTATCCATGCCTTCTCCACAAAATTGCTGTGCATTTTTTTCTACTTTATATGTACCCAAGCAAAATAAAAGCAAGCTCCAAGAAGGCAGGGGCTGCCTCATACGTGTCCTTCTGTCCCTCAGCTCCAAGGATAGTGCCTGACACTCAGAGGATCCCGAACAAATGATTGTTTACAGAATAGAACAGGGGAACTTCCCATCCTGAAGATGCTCAGCTTCCTCCAAAGCACAGCTCAGATGTCAACAGAGCTTTTCCTTCTGAGTCTATTCTTCCTACCCAATGTTATCTCCTTTTCATCTCCCATGCCCCTTTTGCTCAAGCCAAGACTGTCATTTTTAATCATACCAGAGGCACTTAGTTCATTTCAATTCATGCCTTTTATTAAGCAATCTTCTTATACCTTCAGTGAAGCTGACCTCTTGGCTGTTCAATGAACAAGATATTCCATTTCTGGGTATTTTCATTGGCGATCCTCTATGTTTGGGACATTCTCTCTCCTCCACTGACTAGTGACCTCCCTGGCTTCCCTAAGTCCCAACTAAAATCCCATCTTTTTATTAGAACAAAACAGGGGAGCCTCCCACTCTGAGAATCACAGCTTCCTCCCACGCACAGCCCAGGTGCCACAGTGCATTTCCTTATGCCCCCAGTTGCTAGAACGCTTTCTTGAAATCTCTTTGCAACAGTCTGATGAAAAAGAGATGGCTGTGTAGAAAAAATAGAGCCAGATAATAGAGGCACATCATGCCAGCCTTGGGACAATGGGGAGCAACTCAATATGTGTTTGTGTGTCCATACAGAGACCGGTCACAGAGCACTCGTCCAGGGACAACACAGACTTATGAATCAAGAGGCTAGGAATCTATCTGGACTCTGCCACAAACTGGCCATGTGACCTTGAGCAAAGTCACTTACCTTCACTAAGATTCACCCATTTCTATCAAGAGCTTTCTTTCATGAGTCCAGATTACAACCCTGACCAGCCTGACTCATGATTTATTCTGGAAGAAAAAATATCTGCTCCCTGGTGGCTGACCCAAGATATACCTCTCAGAAATCACCATCTTTCTGCATAGGAAAGGACCTAGTCCAGCATATAGCATAAGAATTTTCCCTACAACATATTTGATAAGCAATCATTAAGTAAGTAAGATAAATAAACTTTACTTGAAAAGCTCCAGTTAAAGGGATTCCATTCCTTCCCAAGAAAGCCCAATACACTTTGGGACACTCTGATTATTAGGAAGTTTTCGTGAATCTCAAGCTACCCTTTGCAATTATCCCATGATCTGTCTGAACAAAACAAGCCTAGCCCCTTTTCTTTTGCAGCCTTTCAAATTCTTGAAAACCGCAGTCAAGTTCTCCCTATGTCTTCTCTTCTCTAACCTAAATGCCCTCAAATAATCTCCATATCAAATGGCTCTGTGATACTTCACTAGTCTGGCTGACTTCTGGATATTCTGCAGTCTTTCAATGGCTTTCCAAAATGCAATGTTCCAAACTGAAGAAAATATCCCAGAGATCCAAAATATCTGGACCAGGCCACAGATTAGCAGGGCTTTGGCTACTTCATTTCTGGAGGCTGTGCTTCTCTTAATATATTCCCAAAGTCCCAACAGTTTCCTTGGGCAATACCATCATTCTACTGATTTATATTAAGCTTGAAATCTGACTCAAAGATCCAGTTCTTTGTTTTTCCCCTAAAGAAACTATTTTTTGTATTTGTGAAAGTGATTTCTTGAATCCAAGTTTAAAACTTTACATTTACAACCACTGCATTACGTCATATTAATGTCAGCCCAATGTTCTAGCCAATCAAGATTAACTTTGGATCCTGGTTGTCAGCCAACAAGATAACAGTTATATACAAATCTGATGAACAAACTATGCTATACTATCTAAGCTGTAGAGCCTTGGGTCACTCCACTGAAGATTTACTTACAATCTAAAAAGAAATTTAATGAGAACTCCTGGAAATCTGGCCAATTGGCCAATTCTAAATCCACTGGATTTTACGTTTGTCTTATTCATCTTTGACACCTTTTCTACATTAACATTATGAGATGCTTTACCAAAAAGCTGGATATGTATGCACATTCTCTTTGTTCTTCCTGGTGTGTGGGAAATGTAGATATTTATTGGCATATTTCCAGTTCAGAATAACAAACTTTTTTTTAATCTAGCTAATAAAAGCTAGATAAAATATATTTAGATCATTCCCCTATTTCTGATTACTAAAAGATTCTGAATCTTCTAGTTTAGTAACCCTCTCAAAAAAAAAAAAGTCTGAAATGACCCAATTCTAAATGAAGTTGTTCTGGTTCTTTGTGACAACTTTCTTCTAAATGCTAATTAATCATCTTTTTTTTTTTTTTTAATAATCCATGCTACAACACTCCCCCAAATCAAAGTCAAGCTCACTGGCCTTTAGTTTTCAGCTTACCATTCTCTTCCACTTTTTGAAGAGCACATTTATCCTGTTCTCCAGTATTTCAAATATCATTAACAACAGCTCTGCAAAAAGAGATGCCATTCCTTACAGAATTCCCAAAATACGACACAATATTTGTTTCATCCTTGTAATTTTTCTAACTAACTAGCCCTTACCAAAGTGTACATGCTGATAACAAAATCTTCCTGAGCTCATGTTAAAGATGGGCTTTAAAGTAGGAAATCGATATTCAGGTATCTGAAGGAACTAGTCCTAAGAGCAATGGGAGCAAGCTAAAGGGAGAAAAGTCCCAGTCTATTGTAGAAAAACTTCCTACCATGACAGCACATCTATTCCAAAGTAGAACGGACTGCCTTGGGATGTACTGAGTTGCTGACCACTACAGATCTTCAAGAAGATGCTGGATGACCATTTGTTAGGAACATTGTAGGGCTTGGAATTCCTGCACAAAATGGGTTTTGAAAATATTTAATTTTAAGTAAAATGACAGTCAAACAGGTTGTGGGGGAGGAGGGAGAGGCAGAAAGGAGAAGTCTTTTGGATATCTGAAGAGGAACAGGAAACGATGGAAGTTTTGAAAGGCTTCATCTAACTTGAAGCCTGGCATCTGGGACCTGAGGGGTGGAACGGAAGCTAAATCTATGAAAGCCCCCTGAGGAAGGCCCATTTGGGCCAAGTGGGAGTAAAGGGGATGGGGGGAGTGGACAATGACCTGGGAGACGGGGTTGGCCCGCTCACCCTCTTCCTCGGTCACGGCGACCAGCCAAGCATCCTGGAGACACCAAGGGCTGGCTTGGCCTACCAGCTCCCTCCAGCCTCCCTGGGGGGAGACAGGCTAGGTCCCAAGATCCTGGCACCGGGACCCCATTCCTTTCCAGCAGGACTCTGGCAACGTGAAGGGGGCTGTTTGTTCTCTACCAGAAAGCCCCTGCCTTGGCTGGACAAAGACCAAGATCCTGTTTACGCCATGAAGGAGGAAGTAGGGACAGCCGAGAACGCCCACAACCGGCCACTTCACCCAACCCATTTGCCAGTCCCACAGCAGGGTATTTGCCCCCAGGGAAATTAAGGGGCTCAGGAGCTGCTCCAAAAAGTATCACAGAGCTTATCACTGAGGGGACCCTAAAAGTCAGCTAATCCAAAGCCCTCATTTTGTAGATGAGCAAACTGAGGCCCTGGGAACTTGAAAGGCTTGTCAGTGGTCATTCAGAGAGTAAATAGTGGAGCTGAGATTACAATCTAGGTCTTTTAATTCCGAATCCTCAGCTTTCAAACTGCCAAGATAAGAGCCTTTGAGAAGACAATGAAGAAAGGATAGAAGACAGAAAAAAGTTTCATAAAGAGGCATTTTAACTTTGTTTCTCAAGGAACCTTTTGTCAGCCAATCAATCAGTAAACATTTATGGAGTGCTTCCTATGTACACTATGTTGAAAATTGGGATATGATATAAAAGTGGTCTATCAGAACCTATAAACTCTTTCTTAGAATCATGTTTTGTAAATGCATCAAATAAAATATAAAAGATCATAGAGGAAACTAATGAAGTTGGAATACAGTTATCAATTTTTAAGACCCCAGGTGGAAAATCTCTACTAAGAGATCCTTAGGAAAAATCCAAGAGCTTAGGTTCAATTTTCCTATAATAACTCAAGGAAGTGGAAGTTCTAAGGGCTCCAGTAATTTTAACTACATTTTAATGGACCCATAATCTTCTCAGTTTCAGTCCAGCCTGCATCACAATCCCTCCCAAGCCTCTTCTCCTGGGTAATTGTTGCTGTCTGGCATTCTCTAAAGATATACTATATATACAATATATATACTCTATACACAATATACTAAAGGCCTTCCTTAGATTCTTTAATATTCTGTCAATACTGGGCAACATTTCAGCCGTCCACCTCACTCTCAATAGCCCATCCTTCTTTTCTAGAGACACACATGTCCTGAATGATGGCTCCTACTCCTCTTCTGACATGTCAATGATAAAATGCTACAGCTTGCTCATGCCCACCACATGCCTTGCCAATGGCCTCTGAGTCACACTGCAATGGAGACTTACCTGGGGTCATGAAGTCCCATGATTTAAAATGCTTTATAGTGAGTGATTAAGCATTATCCTGCTTCCTGAAGTTTCCCAAATCACAGCATTAAATGATCATTCCTTCAGAGCTGGGATGGCTTCAGAAGGTTCTAACTCTTTCTATTATAGATAAGGAAATTGGCCCAGGAAGTGAAATGATTTGTAGAACTAAGATTGAAACTCAACCCCTTTGTCTTCAAATCCAGTGCCCTTTGCACCACAGAAAGAATATACACAATAGCTTACTTGTTTATAGGATTTCAAGTTTTCTCAGGAAATAACAAGGTTACTCAGGTCCCACCTGGACAAGGAGAAGGTTCTCCCTAATAAGGCAACAGAGTCCTGGAAAAAAGGCTTATAAGGATATAATGTAATCATTCTGCTTCACTCGCAACCCTAAGAAAGACCTGAACCTCTTTCTCAGAGGGAACAGAATGAACTATACCAAAAATGTTTCCCATTCTTTCAGGCCTATTTCACCTCCACCACCCTATAAAATCCCCAGAGTCCTCACATCAAAAGGAACAATAAACCAATACATAAAGACAACCCCTTGCCTTACAAGAAATAACAATTCCCATTTCTAAGGTTTAGGGTTTAAAAAACACATCCTCATAATAACTGAAATGGGTGGAATTAAGTTTGTTATCCCCATTTTGCTGCTGAGAAGATGAGAAAACTGAAACTCTGAGTGAAGAAGTGATTTGAGCAAAAGGCATCATCACTATGATTCATGTCCAACTCCATCCCAAATTCTTTCCATGATAACAATCTTTAAACATGGAAAAGAAAGAAAAGTAAAGGAAAGAAAGAAATAAAAGAAAGGAAGAAGGGAAAATAAGGGGAGAAGACAGAAGACAAAAGAAGGGAAAGAAAAAAGAAAGGAAGAAAAGGATGAAATTCCATTTGCATCTGTCTTTATGTCCCTATGATAAAGAAGATGGCTTTTTTACAAATATCCATACTACAGATCCAATAAAGAAAAGGAATCCCTAAGTGTCAGAGCCAGAAGAAATCTTAAGAGATAATCTAGTTCAACTTCCTTCCATTCCAACCAATGTAGGCATCTCTTTAATCACTTAAAAGAAAGCATCTAATTGAACACCTTCAATGATAAGTAGGCTCACTACCTACAAGAGATATTGAGACATCTATTACTGTTTTTAAGTTCTTCCTCCTATTGAGTCAGAATTTCACATATTTCTATCCTCTGGGATTCCATAAAACAAGTCTGCTCCCTCTTACTCATGAGCCTATAGTACTGAAGCCCTCAAATAATTTTTACATGAATTACTCTCTGCTCACACCTCCTACATTCCAAGCAGTTAATTACTTGAACATAAGTACAGATTTTGCATCCAGGCATGCCAAAAATCACTTTATTACATTTGATTCAATATTTTAGCCTGTCCAAAGTTTTGGGGATCCTGATATCATGACACTACTCTCTCCTGGTTCTCCTCCTATCTGTCTGACTGCTCCTTCTCAATCTTCTTTGCTGGATCTTTATCCAGGTCACACCTACTAACCACAGGTGTCCAAGGTTCTGTCTTGAGCTTTCTTCTCTTCTATACTATTTTGATTCGCGATCTCATGAGCTTCCACAGATTCAATAATTATTTCTATGCGGATGATTCTGGGGTCCATTTATATAGCTCTGACCTCTTTCCTGACTTCTAATTACATCTCCAATTAACTGCTACACATCTCAAACTGAAAGAATGGCCAATAGAAATCTTAAATTCAACAAGTTCAGAATGGAATTCATCTTTCCCTTCAAACCATTTCCTTTTCCCAATTTTCCCTGTACAGAATGTTTCTAGAAAGGATATTGCTGTCCTCCTAGTCACTCAGGGACAAAATCACAATATCACGCTTGTCTACTCTCTGGCACCCTATGTGTCTAATCTGCTGCCAAGTCATTTTCTCTCTTCTGATGCTATCCCATCATGGTGCAGGCCCTCATCTCTATCACAATACCCTTCCCAACTCCAATCTATCCACCATTCAGCTGCCAAAGCAATATTCCTAAAGTTCAGTTCTGGCCATGTCATTCTCTTAGTTAATAAACTCCAGTGGCTCCCTATTATCTCAGGGATCAAATATAAAATCTTGTTTTGTTTTTTAAAGCTCTTCACAATTCAACTTTCCATTCTTTTAACTTTTTACTCCTCTCTACATAATCTATGAGAGAAGACACTACCACATAATAAGTACTTAATAAATTTTTCTGACTTAATGAAGTCTAAACCTCAATATGCTAATTATTCTTCCCAAATTTGTCATCTAAAATCACGATGAATCTTTCCCCAAATCACTGATAAAAATGGTGAATAGAATAGTCCAAGAATCCTGAAGTCACCACTAAAGACTTCCTTCCAAATCGAAATCAATCCATTAGTCACCATTCTTTGGGTTGAGGCATTCCAAGGTTACGAATCCACCTTAATTTTCCTATCTACTAGCCTATACATCTCATTTTGGCCCACAAAGATATTGTGACAGATTCTGTCAAATGCTTTGAGGAAATTCAGGTATTACTATGTCTACAGCAGTCCTATAAGCTATCAATTTAGTTACCCTATCAGAAAAGGGAATGAGGTTACTCTAGCATGGTCTGTTCATGATGAAGTCATGCTGACTTATAGTAATCACCACTTTCATTCCTAAGTGCTCCCAAACTATCCCTTTAATAATTCAGTCTAGAATTTTGCCAAGAATTGTCAAACTCAATGCTTATAATTTAAAAAATTCAACCTCTTACCCTTTTTGAAAATTGGGACAACTTCTGTCTATTCCTAGACTTGTAGCATTTCTCCTTTTCACCATGATATTTTCCCCTAATTTTTTTTATTATGAATTTGACAGTCATCTATAAACCAAGACATTTACAAACACAAAGGGCAGAAAAAGGTGATTGCATATGAAAAAGTAAAACTACCACTTACAACTTATTTACTTGTTTTCTTGTTCAAATATATAGAAAATTTTTTGAGGTCATATCAACATTGCCTTTTTTAACTGTGTCCCTTTCTGAAACCTGCTCTCTTTTAAGATCAACAACAACTTAGCAATCACATTCTGAAGTTTCCTTCTTTCCAACAATTGAGGATATAATTCAGCTGCTTCCAAGTCTGGTGATGTGAATGCACTGAAGGCAGAGATGCTCTTCTGTAATTTCTATTTCCTGTTAACTATTTGTGGTTTTCCAAGAAGTTTCCTCTTTCTGTCTGTCATCTCTTATTATCATCCAAAACATCCTAAACAGCAAGTCTTTAATTTGGTTTTCCTCTAGCATCTACCTCTGTTTCTGCCCTTCATCTTCTCTATTATACTTCCTCTGAGAACTAAGATCTCTGATCATATTCATTCTTTCTTTAATCTTCAATCTCTCTACTAAAGAAGGGAAAGGGACCTGTATGTGCCAAAATGTTTGTGGCAGCCCTGTTTGTAGTGGCTAGAAGCTGGAAAATGAATGGATGCCCATCAACTGGAGAATGGCTGGGTAAATTGTGGTATGTGAACATTATGGAATATTATTGTTCTGTAAGGAATGACCAGCAGGATGAATACAGAGAGGACTGGCGAGACTTACATGAACTGATGCTGAGTGAAATGAGCAGAACCAGGAGATCATTATACACTTCAACAACGATATGTATGAGGATGTATTCTGATGGAAGTGGATCTCTTTGATAAAGAGAGCCTTAATTGATCAAAGATGGACAGAAGCAGCTACACCCAAAGAAAGAACACTGGGAAATGAATATAAACTGCTTGCATTTTTGTTTTTCTTCCCAGGTTACTTATACCTTCTGAATCCAATTCTCCCTGTGCAACAAGAGAACTGTTCAGTTCTGCACAGATATATTGTATCTAGGATATACTGTAACCTATTCAACATGTAAAGGACTGCTTGCCATCTGGGGGAGGGGGTGGAGGGAGAGAGGGGAAAAATCGGAACAGAAGTGAGTGCAAGGGATAATGCTGTAAAAAATTACCCTGGCATGGATTCTGTCAATAAAAAGTTGTTAAAAAAAAAAATCTTCAATCTCTCGGTCCACTGGCTTTTTCTTTGTTGCCTATAAATATGCCCAACCTACTCCATCTTTTAAAAGGTTCATTTGATCCTACTCTTCTCTCAAACTATTACCCTCTATCTCTCCTAACCTTTACAGCCAAACTGTAAGAAATGGTTGTTGACAGTCATGGTTTCTACTTCCTCATGTCCCATTGACTTATCTCTTTGCATTCTGGCTTCTGATCCTCTTTGCAGTCTGGCTTTTGATCCAACCATCAGATTCTGAAGCTGTTTTTTTCCAAAATTACCAATGATCTCTTAATTTCTAAATTAAACGGCTCTTTTCATTATTCATCCTTCTTGATATCTCTGCATCATTTGATAACTTTACTGGTCATCTCCTCCCCTGGATTTTCACTCATTGCTTTCCCACTTCTCTAACAACTCATTCTCATTCTTCTTTGCTGAATCATGGCATATGTCTCTAACCTAGAACCAAGAGAACATTGTATCCAGCAACAACAAATTATGTGATGATCAACTCTGATGGGCTTTATTATTTTCAACAATGAGGTGATTCAGGCCAATTCCAATAGACTTATGATGGAGAGAGCCATCTACACCTAGAAAGAAGACTTTGGGAACTGAGTATGGATCACAACATAGTATTTTTTACCTTTTTTGTTGTTTACTTGCTTGCTTTTTTGCTTATTTTTTTCCTTTTGATCTGATTTTTTTGTACAGCATGATAAATGTGGAAATGTGTTTAGAAGAATTGCTTATGTTTAACCTATATTGCATTCCTTACTATCTAAGGGAGGAGAATGAGGGAAGGAAGGGAGAAAAATTTGGAACACAAGGTTTTACAAGGGTAAATACTGAAAATCACTATTTTTGCATGTATTTTGAAAATAGAAAGCTATTATTAAAGAATTTTTAAAAGAAAACAAATAAAATATAAAAAATGTCCCTAACTCTGACCCCTATTTCTTCTTTCTCTTGACGACCTTATCAGTTCCCATGGGTTCATTTACCAGTTCTATGAAGATGTCCAGCAGACAGTCAGTAATATAGATCTATAGGGTGTTCAATTCTTATATATCCTCAACTATAGTCTTATATCACCAACAGAGTACAGGACATTTACACTTAAATGTCTTTTAGGTATCTACTCAATATGACCAAAACATAATTCATTAATATTCCTCTAAAATTCATCACTTTTTCTAACTTCCTTAGTTTTATCAAGGGAACATATTTATGATCCTGATTCACAACCTTAGAGCTATCCTCAATTCTTTCCTAACTCTTTCACCTCATACCTAATCAAGTGTTAAATTTTGTGGTCTGACCATTTTCATTTTTATCTCTATTTCTACTCCTATTTCTATCTTTATACCCATCTCTATTAGAGGCTTGGTTCAAATGGGATCTTACTCTGTTGTTAGCACACCCTCTCCTTACCCCCATCCCATTAGTATGTATGTACTTGGTATATTTTTTTCATACTTATCTCTATATATTTTATTTCCCCTCTGTAGAATGCAAGCTTCTTTGTCTCTATGACTGGAACACATACACAGAATGCCTTGCAAGTAGGTACATAAATGTTGAATTAGTTGCTCCCAACTTAACTAAATTATATTGCTCTCAGCTTAACTATTTTTTTTAAAAAAGCCGTTTTCTCTCTTATTAGAACAATTTGCAATTATATTCCTCTATTTCAATCCTGAGAGCTTCAATAATGATGATGATGACAATGAAGATGGCAGCCAACATTTATCTATTCTAGTAATTTGAGGTTAACAAAAATACTACATGCAGAGTATCCCAAAAGTTATAGCTCAGTTGCTTTAACAGCTTAAAATTGTACCAAGCCTCTCCCTAATCTCAAATCCAGAATGCTTTCCATCACACAACACACAGAGTTAGAGCCAGAAGGAATGTGAGAGATGGAGCCAATGTTTCATTTTATTACAGATGCAGAACATTTGAAATTCGAGCTATTCATCATCACATAGCTAGTTAGTGGTATAATTAGGATTAAAAGGCAAGTCTAGTGCTGAGGGGCAAGTCCTTTTACCCCAGAAGTCTCAGTTTCTTTTTTTGTAAAATAGAATTAGACTAGATGGCTTCTAAGAGAACTAACTCCTAAATCTATAATACCTAGTTATTTACATTTTGTCTCTTCCCTTTAAAATATATGCTTCAAGAACAGGAAAACAGGAACAGATTTAGGGTTTTGTTTGTTTTGCCTTTTTTTTATATATTCACAATGTTTAGCCAGACCACTTTTAACAAATGCTTTATGATTTAGAGACTGAGCACTACTGACTTCTAACTTGACCTCTTTCCCTTAGAGCATGCTTGCTTCCTGCAGATTCTCAGGACATGGGATCATAGAATCTCAGAGACAAATGGACCTGAGAAACCAATTGATCCAAGAATCTTCTCATCATTGACTACAGGTGGTCCTCCATCCTCTTCTTGAAGACCCCCACGAGGGAAAATTCACTGTCTCCTCAAGCAACAGACTTCAATCTCTCTTCCTGAAATGTAGAGAGCCAGAGTTCAACCTTGAACTGTCCCAGCTTTCTGAGGTCTGATTACATCCTTAGCTTATGTCACTAGCATTAGAGGAAAAGAAAAAAAGAAAGCAATACTCCCTAAACAAATCACACTCCCAGCAATGAAAATGAGCACTCCCCAAGGCAAACTCTTTGAGAAGGCAATGGTTTCCAAGGGCAAAATGAAACTGCAAAGTCAAACAAGAGAAAATTAATAGAGAACAAAATAGGCCACTAGGAGAGGCAGGAAAGGGCCGTCAGAGGTCATTCAATCCATGCCTCTGCCTCAAAGAAGATAATAGGAGACCTTCCCTGCTAGGAAAAGAAAGCTATGTCTAGAGGCCTGCTCTTCTCCCTGGAGCCAGGACCATTATGGGTCCCCTCACTTCACTTTGGGTTTTATTCACACTCTAGACTTTTCCATCTTCTTGTCTACAGCTTGTTCCTAGTACCCTCTCTACCCCTACTCAAAAATTTGCAGCTCTCCTTTATCTGCTGTCTTTTCTCTTTAGAATTTGACTTCCTGGAGTACCTCTGAGATCAGCCTAATTTCAATAGGAAGTTTTTTTTTTTGAAACAATTTTTAAACTATATAAAGTTGAGTTGAAATAATATTAATAAATGGAAAATAATAATCCATTCTACCATCGTGTCTCTCTCTCTCTCTCTCGCTATATATATATATATATATATACACATACACACATATACATTTTACATTTTACAGATGGAGAAACTGAGGTGAACAGAGGTTAAGTGACTTGCCCAGGGTCACACAGCAAGTAGGAATTTGAGGTGAGATATGATCTCAGGTCTTTCTGCCTCCTGATCCTCATTTTATTCAGTTTACTATCTAGAAGCCAATAGTACAAGTGTCATGGTCTCCATTTTACAGATGAGAGAACTATGCTTAAAGCAAAGTTAGGGGCTTGCTTAAGGTCATGAGTCTCTAAGCCTGATATGTTATGTTAGGCCAGGCCAGGCTAGGCTAGGACAGGACAGAATGGGATAGAATAAGATAGGCCAGAATAAGATAAGATTAGGAAGGACAAGATAGAATAGAATAAGACAGGAGAGGAGAAGAAAGGAGAGAAGAAGATAGGTCAGGATAGCCTAGTTCAGGAAGGTCTGATAGTCCAGAATAGACCAGGACAGGATACTCTAATAGTAGTAGTAGTAGTAGTAGTAGTAGTAGTAGTAGTAGTAGTAGTAGTAGTAGTAGTAGTAGTAGTAGTAACAATAATACTAGTCTAATAACAAGTAGTGATAAGAATATGAATTTTTAAAAGCTGAGATCAAGCCATTCTCTCATTTGATCTTCACAATAGTTCTGGGGGAAGGAAGGTGAGGAAGGAGAGAGATTAGTCTCCATACCTTATAAACTGAAGTCCAGAAAAGGGAAATAAAGTACCTAAGATCACAGAACAAATCAGTGGCAAAGCTGTAACTGATTCTCTTAATCCCAAGTTCAAGTTTCTTTTCACTCTAAAGCTTAAATTTAAAACCTCTGAGTAAATTTCTTAAGTTTCCTTGTCCCTGGTCCTGATATTTAAAAATTCCTACTCTGAAGAAAACAAATCAAAACAAGCAGCCTTCCATTAAGTCTATGCCAGATTTCTCTTGCTGTGGCATCTTCTTCTTGACCTTAATGGAGTCCAGAATGATACCACCACTTGCCAGGGCTAGAGCCAAGTCTCAAGCCACAGTCTTCTCACCTCCCCCAACCCCCACCTCTCCCCTCCCCGGCAGTCCATGCTCCTCCAGCAAGCCACACTCCTCCTAGGCAGGCCTCTTTCTTTCAAACAAGTGTTTCACCCAAAACGAACCAGAACCAGCAGAGGCTCTCCCCCTTCTCTTACATATATTGAATGAAATCAGTTCTTTTACATTTCCAGAGAGTTCCTTTTCTGCCCCTTCTGTATTCTTTTCCTTTTTTCCTCATGTGAGTTGTTAGCTGGAAAACTGAAACCTCCAAGCAGGGAATGTACTAGTATATGTTTAATAACTGGCTTATCAGAAGGAAAAAAAAATGTAGCAACACACACTTTTAAAGTTTAATCTGCATTTTTGCCAACACTTTACATCTGGGTAATCAATGAAATAACAAACCAAGCCCTGATGTGTAGTTTGCTGATTTCTGAAGTATAAAAGCTTAAAAAATTTAAGCCTGCTCTCTACAAGCTAGCTCCAGTTCACTCCTGCCTCCAAACCCTCTTCCTCTTCCCTCCTCAAACAAGCTCCTCTTCCTGACTTCTTTATCAGTCGTGAACCCAGATCTTGGAGTTGCCTTTCAGCCTACTTTCTCTTGCCCTAGCCCAATCCAAAGGATCCCAGGTCTTAGTCATAGTTTCTATCCTTTCCTCTCCTAGTCACACTGCTGCCAGCAACCCTACTAGAGATTTCAACACCTTTCACCTGGACTAACTCAACGCCCCAATTTAATTCAATTCCCACATGTCTCTAGACACGCACACACATATAAACACAAAGGCCACTTGTTAAGTAGCTCTGCGTGGAAGTGCACACACACACGGACATAGATATACACAAACACACAGAACCCCACAAAAAGGCACACACACAGACACCACCCAGGGGCAGACCCGGAAATGCACAGAGGTGCATGCACAAATAAGCAAAGATCTGGAAGAGACCTCCGAGGCCAGATGCTAGTCCAATCGTCCATTTTGCAGATAAGGAAACTGAGGCCCAGGAAGCACTGGAAGCAGGGATTAAAGTCAGATTCCCTGACTCCCGAGCTAGGGCTCTTTCCACTGTACTACCCATGAGCATAAATAGAGATATGCAGATGCTCACACATACACATATTGACATACACAAAACACAGACACACATAATACACACCCACAGAAACAGACATACAGAGACATTTATACCCACCGAGACACAAACACACGCAGACGCAGGCACACCCAAACATGTAATCCATTCTTCCTCCTCCCCCGTGGGGACTCGGCTACCGCCCTGTTCCAACTCCTTTCTCTAAAATGCCCTGGAAAAACAGTCTCTTCTCCCTTCTCCCGCCAGTCCCCAGCATGATCTTATCTTTGATTCACTGGCAACTACCCCAAACCTATTCCCCCAAACACTGCCCCCCTCTCTAGACTGTCAAAAAGGAACGGCAGTTTTCCTCCTAGAACATGCTGCTTTTAGCAAAAACAGAGAAAGAAAACTATAGATCAATTCCCTTGATGACTATCAATGCAAAACATTTTAAATAAAATACTAGCAAGTAGATTACAGCAATATATCACAAAGATCATACACTATGGCCAGGTGGAAAAGAAGGAAAGACCAGCAGGAAAGAAAGGCTGATTCAATATTAGAAAAACTATCAGCATAGGTGACCATATGTATAGCAAAAATACAAAATCATATGATAATTTCAATAGATGCAGAGGAAGATTTTGATGTACAACATTCATTCCTGGTTTTAAAAAAACACTAGAAAGCACAGAAATAAATGGAGCTTTCTTTAAAATGATAAGTAGTATCTCTAAAAACCACCAGCAAGCATTATCTATGAAGAGAATAAGCTAGAAGCCTTCCCAATAAAATCAAGGGTGAAGCAAGGATGCCCATTATCACCACCATTATTCAATATTGTACTAGAAATGCTACCTATAGTAATATAAGAAGGAAAAGGAATAAAATGAATTAGAATAGGCAATGAGGAAAGAAAATTATCACTCTTCGAATCAATTCAAAAACTAATTGAAATAATTAACAACCTTAGCAAAGTTGCAGAACATAAAATAAACACAAATCATCAGTATTTTTATATATTACCAAGAAAGTCCAGCAGCAAGAGATGAAAAACAACTACAGCCAATATAAACTATTTGGAAGTCTGCCTACCAAGACAAACCCAGAAACTCAATGAACATGATTAAAAAACACTTTTCATACAAATAAAGTCAGACCTAAACAATGAAACAAATATCAATTGCTCATGATTAGGCCAAGCCAATATAATAAAAATGACAATTTTACCTAAATTAATTTACTTACTCAATGGCATACTAATTAAACTACCAAAAACGATTTATAGAGCTAGAAAAAATAGTAACAAAATTTATCTAGAAAAACAATAGATCAAGAATATCAAGGGAATTAATAAAAAAAATGAAGAAAGGTGACTTAGAGGTATCAAAGTATATTACAAAGTGGTAATCATCAAAACAATCTGGTACTAGCTAAGAAATAGAGTGGTGGATCAATGGAATAGATTAGATACATAATATGCAGTAGTAAATGACTATAATAATCTAACATTTGAAAAATCCAAAGACCCAAGTTTTGGGGATAAGAACTCACTGACGAAAATTACTGGGAAAACTAGAAAGTTTGACAAAAACTAGGTACAGATTAATATCTCACCCCATAAATCAAGATAAGGTCAGAATGGGTACATAATTTAAACATAAAGAGTGATATCACAGGCAAATTAGGGAAGCATGGAACAGGTTACCTGTCAGATCTATGAAAAAGGGAAGAATTTATGACCAAAACATATACAGAATTACAGGATGTAACATAGATAATTTTTATTATACTAAATTTAAAAGTTTGCACAAACAAAACACCAATGCAGCCAAGATTAGTAAAGAAGAAAATTGAGGGGAAATGTTTATAACAAGTATATCCTGTAAAAACCTCATTTCTCAAAGATATAGAGAAATTAATCAAATGTGAATCATTCCCTATTTGAAAAAATAGTCAAAGTATATAAACATGCAGAAGAAGAAATCAAAGTTATCTATAATCACATTTAAAAATCCTCTAAATCACTATTGACTAGAGAAATGCTAATTAAAACAACACTGAGGTACCATCTCATACCTATCAGATTGGCTATTATGACAGAAAAGGAAAATTACAAATGTCAGAAGAGATGCGGAAAAAAATAGAATACTAGTGTGGTTAGTAAATTTGTGAAGTGATTCAACTGTTCTGGGGAACAATTTGGAAAACTGTACCTATCCTTTGAAACCCAGCAATACCATTACCATGTCTGCATTCCAAAGAGATTAAAAACAAAAAGGAAAAAGACCTATATGTACAAAAATATTTATACTACCTCTTTTTGTGGTGGCAAAGAATTGGAAACTGAGGGAATGTCCATCAACTGGGGAATGGCTAAATAAATTGTGGTACATGAATGTAATAGAAGTTCTCTATGAAAGAAGAGCAGGAAGATTTCAGAAAAGCCTTGAAAGATTTACATGAACTGATGCATAGTGAACTGAACTAAATTATAAGTACACAATATACATAGCAACAGTAACATTGCATGATGATCTACTATGAATGACCTAGCTCTTCTCGGCAATACAATAATCCAAGACAATTCCAAAGGACTCATGATGAAAAATGCTGTTCACATCCACAGAAAGAACTGATGGAGTCTGAATGCAGATCAGAGAATACTTTTTTCTTTGTTTTTCTTGGATTTAACTAATCTGTTTTCTTTTGCAACATGGCTAATATGTTTTGCACAATACATGTTTTGCACAATTGCAAAATATATAGCAAATTGCTTGCCTTCTTAAGAAATGGGAAGGAGAGAGAAGAATGGAAGAAATTTGAAACTCAAATTTTTTTAAAAAATGAATGTTAAAAATTGCTTTTACATGTAATTCAGAAAAAGTTAAGTTAAATTAGAAAAGAAAGAAACTTCTTTCTTTGTTCTAATTTGCATCTCTCCTGGCACATTCTCCAGTGTTTCCCCTCAATTCATCCTTAGTACCTAATAATGATAACAATAAAAGCCGCAGCTTCCATTTAAAGAATAATTTAAGATTTAGAAATCACTTTCCTCTTAACAGCCTTATGAAGTAAGAAGGATAAGTGTTGTTATTTCCATTACAGATAAGGCAACTGAGGCCCAGAAAGAAGTCACATAGCTAATCAATATCAACACCAAAATGCAAATACAGGCTTCCTGACAACTGGTACATCCATATTATACTATATTGTATCTTATTTCTCTGGTCTTCTCTCTCTCACCCCTTTCGTCTCCACATCACACTTCCAGTACTCTCTACTACCACTACTTGCCTATGGCACTCCATAAATTCCCCCTAGAGAATCCAGTCAAAAACACACTGTCACAAAAAGGTTGCCCCTCTGAGAAGTGTAACCCAGACACAAAGATAAAGATTCAGTCATAAGCATCGCTCTCTTCAACAATGAGATGAACCAAATCAGTTCCAAATGTTCAATAATGAAGCAAACCAGCTACACCCAACAAAAGAACTCTGGGAAATGAGTGTGGACCACAGCATAGCATTTCTACTCCCTCTGTTTTTGTCCACCTGCATTTTTGTTTTCCTTCTCAGGTTATTTTTATGATCAGATTTCTTCCTGTGCAGCAAGATAACAGTATAAATATGTATACATATATTGCATTTAACATATACTTTAACATACTTAACATGTATGGGACTACCTGCCATCTAGGGGAGGGGATGGGGGGAAGGAGGGAAAAAGTTGGAACAGAAGGTTTTGCAAAGGTCAATGCTGAAAAAATTATCCATGCATCTTGTAAATAAAAAGCTATAATTAAAAAGTTTAAAAAGATTCAGTCATAAGGAATAGGAAAAAATGCATTTCACACATGTAGACTTTTCACCAAAATCTCACTAGGGCTGAATGACTAATAAATTAGTGGGGAAATCTGGAAAGCTTCCTAGAAAAAGTGGGCTGCAGAAAGGAGGAATTACTCTTATAAAGCTTAAAGGATAAATACTATCGGGGAAATACAAGTGGAAGATATAAATCAATTTTTAAAAGTTCAAGAAATGCAGCTTCCAAACATTTAGAAGTACACAAAAGTGGCTCAGAGGCTTTCTCATGAGGTAATGAGTTCCCCATCACTGATAGTGTTTAAGCACATAATTCACAACATATTGACAAGATTGTTGTGGAAAAGATTGCTGTTCAGGTTTTCCTATTCAGAACTAGTTGGCTTCTGAGCTTTCTTCCTTTTCTGAGATTTTGTGATTCTTTCATTTATCCCGAGATCCTCTATCCACTTGTCCCAGGTCAAGCCTTACTCTCCTGATATGATGCTGAGGGCAGTGCTTCTACTTGTCTGCCTTTCCATAAGCCCTGCTAGCTAGTCTGCCAATGGCCACTTCTGTCTTTTGTCTCATGTCTTTCCCTGTCCAAGTTCTAACAAGCTGCCCCAGGGCGAGGGGGGGAGAGGGTCAGAAACCAGGCTGTTAGACACTCGGTCTGTGACTAATGAAAGCCTCACAGTGTAGCCCACTACCCTCCAGAAAAAGTCATAGGGGAAAGGAGTAATAACACAGGGGACCTAGAACTCATTACTTAGGAGGCAGCCATCCAGATTTAATAGCCCAATTCCAAATACTCTGTTGCAACAAGTGAACATGGTATTTACTCAAGTATGTTCTTCTCTGTTGTGAGTATGAAGGTCATATCCCCTCAGTCAGATGTGGGGCTCCCTGAGTACAGATTGTCTCTATGATCATATCAAGACTTCTACAAAGGGAAAAAACTGTTGCTACTGTCTCTCTCTCCAGAGGTTCTCCCAAATAAGGGTTACATTTCTTCCATACAAACCCACAACAAGCTTTTCTAATAACTTCAAAGAACCATTAATCAAGGCAAACGAAGCCCTAACTGCTGTTTTTCCATCTTTTTTCAGTCATGTCTTACTCCATTAGGGTTTTCTTGGCAAAAACGCTGCAGTGGTCTATCATTTCCTTCTCCAGCTCATTTTACAGATAAGGAAACTGAAGCAAAAAGGACTCAATGACTAACCCAGGAGTCACACAACTACTAAGTGTCTGAGGCTGGATTTGAATAAGGTCTTCCTGACGATTGGCCCATTGTCCTATTCATTGTGTCACCTAGCTTGCCAATGGGACCTTAAAAAGAACATTCAGAATGTCAGACCTATAAGAAACTTTAGAACATTCTCAGAGTCGAGAGAATCTCTAAAACAGAGGACACAGAACGCCCAAATCAGAAAACATCTTTGTAGATGACTAAGTCCAACCTCCTCGGCTGGCTGAGGATACTGCGGCTCAGAGAGAGGAGGTGATTTATTCAAAGTCACAGAGCAAATTAATGGCCCACTCAGATGCTGGTCATCTGCCCAATCCCAACTCACCGCTCTTTCCTCAAGTCACAGTTCAACAAGGTGAGCAGCAGACTCCTATTCTTACCTCAGAAAAGAGGGAAGAGAAAAAGGGAAGGAAGCAATAAAGCAAAGTAAGAAAAGGTAAAAGGATTTTAAAGTGCCCACCCAGTGCCAGGCATTGCGTCAATCACTCTATCCACATCATCTCTTTGAGGGGCCTTGGAATCAGAAGTCCACAGCTCAAGTCCAGATTCTAACATTAGCTGAATGACCCTGGACGAGTCTAAGCTCAACCTCAGCTTCCTCATCTGTAAAGCAATCGTCACAGCCCTTCCATGACCTACTGCTCAGGATTATTGTGGAGAACGCTTTTTCTATCCCATTAACACCACAGAAATGTGAGCTATTATGATCATTTCCACTCCTTATTTCCCCAGGGAAAGCAGCATTCATGCCATCCTGATTCTTTTTCTTGCTCAATATCAACATTGAATATGACACACTACACTCCCAACCCCCACCTACAAATTCAATAGTCACCCAATCCTCATCCTCCGAAATCTGCCCTCTCTTCATCAACTGTCCAATGAGATCAAGATACAAATTAATGACAGTGGGCAAGTCCTTTCCCTTCCCTGGAATTTCATTTCCTCTATCGTAAAATGAGGGGGTTTGAGTCAATCTTTTTCAAATTCCCTGAAGCATCAAACTGCCTAACACTCTCATGGTGTGATTAAGTTCTCTCTCACTCAACCTCTATGGGAGACAGAAGCAGACCATACTGAGGAAGGGCAGGGGAGGAGCAGCTTGTGCCTGAGGAGGGCATTAGAGAATGGGAATAGCCCTTCCAGCGAGAGAAGGCCTCCCTTAGATGGAGGACCCATCTGGGCTTGGAAGGCCGCTCAGGATCGCAGGCTGGGGGCAAGGCACGAGGAGCAAACCTCCCGGGCAAGCGCTCAGTGCGGCTCCCAGAGGCCAGCGGGCCTGGTTTTGGAGTGGACAGAGCGGGGGTCAGGAAGCGCCGTAGTTCTGCCCCCAGCCACGAGCCAGCTGGCAGGAGAGAGCATCAGCGAGGAGTCCCGTTGGGGACCGACAGAACACAGCAGACATGGAAGTGGCCTTGGAACACAGAACCCAGGGTGTCAGACATGAAAAGGACTCTGAACACAGAATGGTCAAGCTTGACAAAAAACTAAATGAGAGAATTTTCGAGCTAGACGGAACTGTAGGATCAAAGGATTCATCCCCTGGTTTTATAGATAAAGAAAACGAGACCCAGCCGAGGACAGTGACTGGTGCACAGTTACATAGCAAATCGAGAGCAAGATGAGGTCACGGGCAGAACACTAGAAGAGGTGACAGAAAACCACACTCTACTAAGACTGTCCAATGAACTTCTTTTTCTAATTGTGACAAGCTTCAAGGCAGGACCAAGAACAGGGATGCTAGCGAGCCACCCACTGGAGTGGTCTCAACAAGGGGAGGGCAAGAAAGGGAATGTTGTAATATGGCATTTTCTAGATGCATATGTTGTTATTTAATTTTTAATTCTGTTTTTTTATTCTGAATTTAACACAAAAAAGAGCATTTCCATATTCAAACAGAACAGAAAAAGAAAATTCTATTAAATGCACATATTTTTAACACCAGAAGTTCCCACACTCTCCATGGCCTGGAGATATTTGTTTCCTGATAAATCAAGCACCACATGTTACATACAGTAGACTCAAAAGCCTCCAAAATGAAGGGCTGCAATTTTCAATCTCGCCTCATAAGCAAAAATATCCTGTCCCCATTCTGGCCAGTTTAGCGTGATCTTGGAAAAGTCACTTCTCTACTCTGAGTCTTTTCCTCTTCATCTCTTTAATACGAAATCTGACATAGATTCAATTCAATTAAATAAGTGGGTCATAAGTACCTTGTGTGAGCAGAGCCCTATGGTTGGCTTCTGGATTAGATTCAAAGCTTAAATGATAAATTACTCCCCTCATGGAACCGTTACAGCTAGTAGGGATATATGACACATCCATGGAAAAGTGCACTAAGTAAATGCAAAGTGCTACAGATAGAGTATTCCAGTAGTAAAAGTAATAATAACCATCAATAATAATAGTATTTATATGGCGCTTTAAAGTTTGCAAAGCACTTTATAATCCTCTCATTGGATGCTCACAAGAACCCTGAGAGGAGGGTGCTATTATTATCCCCATTTTACAGATGAGAAAACTGAAGCAGGGTGAGGTAAATGACTTGACTAGGATCATACAGCTAGTAAATGTCTGGGGCAGGACTGAACTTGGGTTTTCCTGATACCCACTTCAGCACTGTATCACCCAGCTGCCTATGTAAAAACCAGGGGAATGAAAAAAGAAAGCCCAGGATTATGTTTCAAGAGGAAGGAATAGATGGCTCAGAGTCTAGCTGTGGCACAGACTACGTGCTGGGGAATGGAGTGAGATAACCCTGGAAAGGAAGGGAAGCAGCCCACTATGGGGGTGGACGGCCTCTTGAAGTGCCACATGAACAGTCTGCACCTCAATAGGTAACCCAGGCAGGGGAAGGGGCAAGTCCTCTTCTGAGTCTAACGTCCTGTGTTCTAAGTCCCCTTTCAAATTTCTCATTCTCGGTTCTAAAGGCCCCTCTGATTCTGGCGTTCTGTTCTGTGTTCTAAGAGGCTGCACTCTCTGATACTCTAAGACTCTAAGTTCTAAGGAAAGTCATTGCAAACCCTTTCCCCTTCTTCTCCTCCTGACCCCACAGGGCTGCTATCAGGGACTGGCAGGTGGGAACAGATGCTTTGGTCAAATACACTGGAGTCCCCTTGGAGAGCACAGGAGGCATCTGCATTTTTTCAGAGCAGAGCTTAGGCAGGGCTGGCTGGGTAAACAGCGTGCACATGGTGTGAACACATCCTTGGCCACAGAATATCAGAGGGTCGGGGACCATGTTGATGATAGGGTTTCAACACATAAAATTATAGATAAAGAAGTGGGGGTCTGGTGAAAAAAATCACTTGCTCAGGGGGGATCACTTAGAGCAGAACAAGAACTATGACTCACTTGATGAAGTGTAGGACCTAGAGTCAGAAAAACCTGAACTTGAATCCTGCCCCAGGCACATATTACCTGTATGATGCCAGTAAGTCAACACTATCAGCCTCAGTTTTACCATCTACAAAATGGGGATAACAACTACACCCATTTCCCAGGATTGTTTTGAGGATCAGACAAGATATATAAAACACTTGCAAATCACCAAAGTGCTACATAAATTCCAGCTATTTTAGTACCCTATCTCCAAAATTTATAAGGTGCTTGCCTTATAACAACTTTGAAAGGTGGTCATTAAATTTGTTGCTAACCCTGCTGTATAGATGAGGAAATCATCCAGTTCAGAGAAGTCAGTGCTGGGATTCAAATGCAGGCTTTCAGAAACTAAAACTATCTGTCCTCTGTAGCTCAAGGACCTGACCAGGGTCTCCATGTCATCAAACTTCTACTTCATATGCATGTGACACAGAACCTTGGGTCTAGCTCTTTGTGTGGGCCACTGTAGCCCTTGGCAGTCTACAAATGACTTCTGAGGACAAGGTGTTTAAATGCATAAAACAGAGGAATGCAAAGAAAAACAATGACATTTAAATATCATTACTAAAATATTAGAAAATCAAATTCATAGGCCCTAAGGTAAAAACTCTGATTTCCACAGACCCTCCAAAAGTCATGGAGTTTAGGATCCTGACTGGGGTCAAACAGCTAACTCTGGACCAAAGCTTACATCTGCAGATTCCCTCTAAAATCTAGTCACTAAAAAGTTGCCTCAATAGAATCCTGAGGACTCTCTTCTAATGTTACTCTTTCAGTCTGTCAGATCTCTTTCGTCATCTAGGCCCTCTCATGAGAATCATACAATTATAGGCTCATAGAACTGAGAACTAGAAAGAAAAATCAAGGTCAACTAGTCTGACCCCTCCAGCCAACCTTTATTAAGTATTAATTAGGCACTTACTATGTGCTAGTGCTGAGCACTAGCCAAACCCATCTGTGACCTTAAGGAGCTTATTGTCTAATGGGAAAAACAAGAAGTAACTAGGAACATATAAGACTAATACAGAGATGGAAAATAAGCCCAGAGGGGAAGGCGCTACCAGCTGGAGAAGTATAGGGAGAAACTAGGGAAAGCCTTCAGAAGAAGCTAGGGTTTGATATTCATTTTAGAAATGAAGAAAGTAGAACGTAGAAGGCAAGAAACTTACAGATGATGACATGGTAAGAGAGTTCAGACTTGTACCCGAGTCCCTTGATTCCAAATTCTTTGCTCTTTATGTGTGTTATGTGTTACCCAATACAAAAAAGGGACCTGGAGCAAGATAAAGATTCAGGGAGTTTGGGAGCTGCCCTGCAAGAAGCTGACCAGGAAACCAAGCACTGGTTTGATTTGTTCTTATGAGTGTTCCATAATGACGAATGACAGCGAGCCCCTGGTGATATATTGCATGATGGAAATAGCTGAGGAATGGATCGATGAGTGTCCATCAGGATGCCAAGGAAGAGCATGGTCTAGTGCCAGCTGCCTAGCTGATCCACATGGAGGAGAGGAAGTTGGCTTTAAAACTCCCTTAGGCACTGCCAAGGAGTCTGCCCCACTTGTCTCACCCCCACATAACCAACCAGAGTTGGAAGGTATGGCCATGGGCATCTCATTCAGCTGCTCTCCCAGGATAAGAATGCCCTCTCTTTCTCACATACTTCTTTTTATTGTCATCACAATAAAACCCTGGCTTTCTAGGATGCTCTAAGATGTTCTTCGTGCCTCTTTAAACCTCAAATCTGTTTTCTTTTAGCTATTTGGAATAAAATCTTTCTAAAATGTTTCATATATTTCTCTGGCTTTTTGAACAAAGTATATTTCAGAAGACACAGGATTTCTTTGGTGTAGACATTTCTATCACCTACACAGATCACAAGCATTTTATTAAGTGCCTAAGTTCAGGGCCCTACACTTAACTTCATCTTTGTGAAAAATACTATAGTCCCCATCCTCAAAGACTTGACAGTTGTTAAGGACAAAGTCACAGTTTTTATCCCCATTAAAACCAGAAAATAAACAAAAAGCTGTTCTGAGACTCATATCAGATTTATCCTTTCAACCTGAGCTCTAACATTATCAGACAATTCTCAGCCTCACAAACAGTTTACCAAGGACCAGGGTACAATGTGGTGAACTCTTTTCTACTTTATCAGATATAACTTGGAAACACCAGGACATGGTCCAATAAGGAGGAGATAGGGTACTGATCAAGGGCACCCACATTTCTTCCAAAGGAAATCATATTATTACTGACCAAAATATGTCCATTAATGCCCAAAAATAGGCTCCCAAGCCAGGAGTGGTGGTACATTATTGTATTCCCTGCTCTGGAAGGGGTTGAAGCTGAGGGCTTGCTTGAGTTTAGGGTTCCTAAACTGCAAAAAGGCTAAAACCAGGTCAGGCGTCTGCATGAAATCTAGCACCAATATGGTGAGCTCCTAAGACTGGAGGACCACCAGGCTGCTTACAGATAGGCAAACTGGCTCAGGCTAGAGAAACCTGAGCAAGTTAAAGCTTCAGGACCAATCAAACCAATGAATAGCCCCTTTGTATTCAACTTCTATGAAATAAGAAGACCTAGGCCTCCCCTCCCCAAAAAAGGCAGGCTCCCCACTGAGATGAGGATCTATGTCTATTTCCCTCAATTCATCTGATGCTTCACAGGAGCTGGGTAGGAAAGAAAGCAGTGGGAACTAATCCTAACCTACAAGAGGAACCAACCCTCTTCTCTCTATCCCAAGGGATTTTTAAATATCATGATTTGAGAGCTCAGTTCCCACCTCTTTGTAGCCCTCCAGATATTAGACTAAGAAAGAGCCAACACCCCACTGGGGCCTAGTTGCACTTCCAATATGTGTTTTTTTCCAACTCTGTGCCATTTAGAAGGAAAATGAATAATGGGTAAATTAATGAGTCCATGGCTACCCTTGTTACTCCTCTCACCGCAAAAGCTTACTTAAAAAAAAAGAGAGTAAAGGATTTGGAAAGTAAAAGAGTTCCTTCTACAATTGTAGTTCCACCCCATCATTTTATACAAAAGAAAATCGAGCCCCAGAGAAAAGACTTATCTCCTGACACACAGATAGCAGGCAGCAAAACCAGAAATAAGCCAAGTTATCTGACTCTATAGTGTCCTTTACACTTTTTTAATACACGAAGAATCTTTTATTTTAAGAAAGGCCAAATAGAAGGTAGAGATGCACAGAACTTAAACAGAAAATAGATTCCCTATTGATGGTAAGGTTCTCCACATGTGCTTATTAGTAAATGTCACTAGAATATCAAGCTTTAGTAACACTTAAAGAGTATTTCAATGAAATCCAGTTACTGAAAAAAGCTCGGGTTATTCATCCACACAATAAAAATATAGTGGATTACAAATAGAATTGTTTACAACTCATTTAGTTTTTCAAGATTTCATGTATTTTGTGTATGTCCTAAAGAGAGCTATAAGAGATGAAACTGGATCTCATTTGGGAAATCATGCAGTGCTTTCAATGATCTCCAGCATAAAACTTCATTTTAATACCCCAAATGTTTCTGATGATGGGCCTATAATTGTGAATTAAAAGTGCCTTAAAGTCATCAAAAAGGACATATACAGCTAAAAAAAAGGAAGTGGGCTGATCAGGTAACAGAAGTGAGGGGGCAATAGATGAATTGCCCAAGTTTTACACTGCCAAAATATTAAGAAAATCTTCAGTGCACTGGACAAATCTCAGGATTTGTAGAAAGACATAAATGGTAAGACACAGGAGTCTGAGGGATTGCCTTCAATCCTGGGAAGAACCAAGGGCAATAAGATCTGTTGAAACATCCAAGTTAATTTACAGAAGAAACTGAATAATAATGATTCCTTTCCATCCTTTTCACACCAGACATAGCCTGCAATTGTCCCTAACCTTATGCTTAGACAATCAGTCCCACACAGAAATACAGGTCCTAATATTATTCAAAGCAGTTTCCCATCCATTATTCTAAACAATGACATAAGAGAAACAGCTGAAGAGTTGTTATTCAATAAGGAAACTAAGGTCCCCAGAGGGGAAGTGATTTGCCCAGCCTTATACAGTAAGTCACTAGAAGTACCACAATTAAAATTTCAGCCTCCAATTCCCAAGTCAGGACCCTTTCATTTTTTTATTGAAGCTTTTTATTTACAAAGCATATGCATGGGTACTTTTTCAACATTGATCCTTGCATAACCTTTTGTTGCAAATTTTCCCCTCCTTCCCCTCCCCCCCTCCCCTAGCTGGCAGGTAGGTAGTCCAATACATGTTAAATATGTTGAAATACATGTTAGATCCAATATATGTATACATATTTATACCATTATTTGTTGCACAAGAAAAATCAGATCAAGAAGGAAGAAAAAGAAAAACTAAAAAAGAAAACACAATGCAATTGTTGGTGGAACTGGGAACGGATCCAACCATTCTGGAGAGCAATTTGGAACTATGCTCAAAAAGTTATCTAACTTGAGTACCCTTTGATCCAGCAGTGTTACTACTGGGCTTATATCCCAAAGAGATATTAAAGAAGGGAAAGGGACCCACATGTGCAAATATGTTTGTGGCAGCCCTGTTTGTAGTGGCAAGAAACTGGAAATTGAATGGATGCCCATTGGGAAATCCCAATTGGAGAGGAGCTGAATAAACTTTGGTATATGAATATTATGGAATATTATTGTTCTGTAAGAAATAACCAGCAGGATGATTTCAGAAAGTCCTGGAGAGACTTACATGAACTGATGCTGAGTGAAATGAGCAGGACCAGGAGATCATTATATATTTCAACAGCAATACTATATGATAATCAATTCTGCGGGGACATGGCCCTCTTCAAAAATGAGATGAACCAAATCAGTTCCAATTGATCTGTAATGAACAGAACCAGCTAAACCCAGAGAAAGAACATGGGGAAATGAGTATGGACCACAACATAACATTTCCACGCTTTCTGTTGTTGTTTGCTTGCATTTTTGTTTTTTTCTTCTCAGGTTATTTTTACCTTCTTTCTAAATCTGATCTTTCTTGTGCAATAAGATAACTGCATAAATATATACACATATATTGTATTTAACATATACTTTAACATATTTAACATGTATGGGACTACCTGTCATCTAGGGGAGGGAGTGGAAGGAAGAAGGGGAAAAGTTGAAACAGAAGTTTTTGCAAGGGTCAATGTTGAAAAATTACCCATGCATATGTTTTGTATATAAAAAACTATAATTAAAAAAGGAAGAAAAAAAAGCAGGAAAAAAATAAAAAATAAAATTAGAAGTTTAGACTATATGAAAAAAAAGAAAAAGAAAACACAATGCAAGCAAACAACAACAGAGAAAGTGAAAATGCTATGTTGTGATACACCTTCTGTTCCCATGGTCCTCTCTCTGGGTGAAGATGGCTCTTCATCACTGAACAAGTGGAACTGGTTTGAATCATCTCATTGTTGAAGAGAGCCTCGTCCATCAGAACTGATCATCGTATAGTCTTTGTTGTACAAAGATCTCCTGGTTCTGCTCATTTCACTTAGCATCAGTTCATATAAGTCTCTCCAAGTCTCTCTGAAATCATTCTGCTGGTCGTTTCTTACAGAACAATAATATCCCATAGCAGTCAGGACCCTTTTTATCTAACATAATGCCTTGCTTGGGAAGTTATTAGTCTCTTTATGATGGTATGATATAGTTTCTTCTGAAGAGTAGGGATGTGGACAAAATCAGTTCTTACAGAACAGTCTGTCCACACCATTAGTACTGATCCTCATATCCTACCTAAAATGACTATCCTGAATTCACCTTGCAAGTTCTACTACCACTGGTTTAGCTTGCCATAGATCTACGTAACAACAACCCTGTCAAGGCTTATCCCAATCACTAGGCAGGATTTTTCCCAAATCACAGCATCCTATAGTTGATTCATTCATGCAACAAAGATTTATTAAACAACTGTACCAAGTACCACATCCTAAGAATACAAAACCAAAAATTAAACAATCCTACCTTCAAGGATCTTGCATTCTATGCAAAAAGAACAAGATGTAAACCAATACTTAAATATATACTATATATATATATATATATATATATATATATATATATGTACATGTATATAAAATATATATGTGTATTTATATACACAAAGGTATATACTAACTAATTACATTCTAATGGAGAGAAACAAGAACTAAACCAATAATTAAGCATAGAATATATACAAAGTCATTTTAGTGGAGTAAGGAACTAGTACCTGAGGGAACCAGGATAAGCCTTGATTTATGATCCTGCTGCAAAGAGGATCTTTAAAATCTGCAGGAATTTATTATTAATAGAAACAAAAACAACAGTGAATATCTATATAATTTAAGATAAATTTCTATCTCAACAAAGCATTAACTGAAGAACAAAGGAAGAGAAGTTAGCTTGAAATCCCAGGTCTTGCATCTTCAATGGCTGAAGCAAATGAGTATCACAGACTTGGAGAAATTTAGCTGGAAGGGAACGCTGAGGTCAGCTAGTCCACAAATGATGCTTGTGCAGGAATCACTCTAAAACCTACCTGGCCTGACAAAGACTCACCCAGACCACACTTCCTCCGGTGGCAAGAAATTCAATATTTTCACAAAGAGCCTAATCCATTTCTGGGCTGCCCTCACTGTTAGGAAGTTTTTCCTACATGGAACCAAAATCTGCCTCTCTTCAACTTTTCCCCCATTGCTCCTACAGGGATTCTGCCCTTTGCGGCCAAACTGGCCAAAGAATCCTGTTTCACAAGTATCGCATTCCTCAAGTGGCTTAACCTTACATAGTTTTCTATTCTTCATCTGTAAAATGAAGTACTTTCATGAAAATGAAAAATGAAAAAAAAAAATAAGTACTGCCTCATTCACAGATCAGGCATCAAGAGCAAATACTATAGATAGGAAATGTTTTATAAGCTTGAAATATCAAAGCTTGAATTTGAGTCTCAGTCTTGACCCAAACCTATCGCCTGACCTTCAACAAGACATCTTGTCCCTTCTGAGCTTCAGCTGTTCCAGTAGCAGTATCTGTAAAATGGGGATAATCATCTCTACCTGGCTCTCTTATAAAATTGTTATAAGAATCAAATAATAATACATTAAAATGTTCTGAAGGTGTATGGTTTATATAAGTTTAAAGTGTTATTATAATTATTGTAATGGCTGTCAGCAGCAGCAGCAACAGAAGCAGCAGTAGGAATGATATTAGGAATATCCTCCAGGACAGCTACATGGTACAGTGGACAGCAGACCCAACCCAGAGTCAGGAAGATCTAAGTTCCAATCTGGCCTCAGACACTAGCTGTGTGGTCCTGAGCAAGTCACTTAATCCCACTGCCTCATCTGTAAAATGGGGACACACTGGATAAGGAAACGGCAACCAAAGTCAGGATCTTTGCCAAGAAAACCCCACGGACAAGTTCCATGGGATCATGTAGAGTTGGACACAAGTGAACAACAAAGTCTATTCCGCTTAACTGCATCCTTCACTACGGTGAAACTGAGTCCCGGAATGGCGTGCCCATAAAGCTCTGACAGATTTCCCAAGCTGAAGGTGCTTGAAGCACAGACTCGGTAGTATATCAGCCAGCTGAAAAATGGGCTCATGTGGGACAGAAGTTCATTAAATAGCCTCATTGGATTAGGCCTGGTGTAAAGAACGAGAGACACAAAGGACATATGGCTCCTCATGGAGACATGTGGACAAAACCAGCGTGTATGTGGATAAGTGAAAACCAAATGTCTTCAGAGTTAATAGGTCATCCAGAAGGCTGGTGACCAGGAGCCGAAAATCAGAGGCCACAGACATTCAAAAGACCACGCCCTATGGTGTGGAGGGATGGAGATCTGCATTGGTGGCGGGAAGAGACATCCAAATGAAAATGCGGAATATTTCTGAAACACTGAAGATGTTTCAAGATAATAACAATAACAACCCTTTTCACACTCCTTTGGATCAGTTATTTGTGTGCATGGTGTATCCATCCCCAGCCCAACCCACCCCTGTCACATGGCAAGCTCTGTAGGAGCAGGTTTTAAGTTTATCTCCTACTACTGAGTATAGGGTCTTATACATAGAGGTTCCTAATAAAGAAATATTTATTGAAATGAAGAAAAAGCAAAAGAAAAGGAAGAAGAGAAAGATGAATAAGGGGAAGAGGCCTGGCTCCAAAAATGGAGCTAAATTAATAGTTTTTCATTCACCTCACAATCACCCAGCCTTTGATGATCTTACCAACAAAGGAGAAGCTCAGTCAAGAAGGTCTGTAGGGAACAAAGTCTGTAAGCCTCCCCAGTGACAGTTAAGATGCCTTCTCATCTGAAATGCAAGGCACAACATGAAATGCAAGGGGTGCTCCTGAGCAGCAGCACATCGATCTGCTTCGAAAACAAGAGACCAAAAGTTTCCCCATTCCAATTCCATATCCTGTAGCAAAAGAAAGAACACCCTCCTTCTTAAAATTCTTCAGCTCCTTCTTTCGTATTCAGAGTATAGGGGTTATTCTTCCCTTGAGTCCTCCTTACATCAATCAATTACCAAATCCAGGCAATTCAGTCCCTACCACGTCTTTCCCATCCATCCCACCTGTCCTGTTTTCATCGCTTTCATCCTAGCCCCATGCCCACAAAGATGGACTCCTATAACAGCCTCCTAAAAGACCTTCTTCACCCCCCCAAGCCAGCCTTCATAGGCCAGCAGACACTTCCTGCTAATAATGGAATTTAGAGCTAGACATGACCTTAGACATCATATTTCAACCTCCTCGTTTTACAGACGAGGAAAACAAGGCCATAAGAAGTCACACAAGTAAGCAGCAAAATCCAACTAAGAGTCAAGTGTTCTTTGCACTACTTCCAGTCATCACTCAAGATTTCTAAATGGCTCCCCTTTGTCCACTTGAAATTTTAATTCCTGATCCAGTCATTCATTGCCCACCACAATCTGAAGCCCCTTTACTTTGCCAGCTTTATCCCACATACTTCCCTACCTACATTGTTTCAACAAAATGAACTGTTCTTTACTGCTTAAATATACACTTTACCCTCCCAACTGTGTGCCTCTGCTCAAGATTCTCTCTGGCACAGTATCTAGTATATAGCAGGTACTGTAAAAATGATTAAAATCTAGAATGTCCACATTTTCCTTCTTGACTTGCTAATCTTATTCTTTAAAGCCTGATTCAAATACCCCTTTCTGATGTTTCTCTGATTCCCTCTATTGATAATGAACTTCCCTCAAGACCTCACTTTGTACCTCTTAAGTAATTATGTATCATAACTATTATTTCATATATTTGTCCCATCCTACTACTAGATTATAAATCCTATGAAGATAGGAACAAAGAAGAACCCAGAATGTAATGACCGCGTATTTAAAATCAGCCGGAGTCAGGAATTCAGGTTAAGGGAAAAATCTTCAATTTTTATTGAAGTGAAGAGGTGAATAAGGATTGCGATAGCAATATGGGCAAGAAGGATTGCGATAACAATATGGGCAGCTGCAACAGGAAGCCAGCTAACAGAGAGGGATCTGAGCTGAAAGGGCCGTGGCAATGGCAAATGCAAGCAGTCTCTCCTTCCCCTTCCTTTTCCACTCCCCTGCCTCCACCCAACAAAATCGTCATTTCCTATACAACCCATCAGGACTTGCACAAAGAGTGGGTGGGGGCCATTCTTTCTCCAAGCTTATATATTAATAGAGTATGGTCCAATTACTATTTAGCCTCATGTGCTTGGGACCTCAGTGCATCAACTCAAGCCTCAGCCCATTACACCAGAAGATCACTGTCAACTCTCTTTATTTTACAAAGGAGGAAACTAAAATCCTGTGAATTTAAATTATTTGTTCCAATAAGTTAACAAAACTTAAGGGCCTACTAAGCTTCAAGCACTTTGATTGATGCTAAAAATAAGAGTAGAAGTTTAAGTTAAATAAAGTCAGTATCTGTCCTCAAAAAATTTACCTTCTTTAATAAATGAAGACAATATATAAAAGGAAACTGAAAGAAGAAAGGAGTAAGGGGTAGAAAAGTAGGGAAGTTATCTAAGCAGATCATGGAAGAGAAAGTCCCACGTCAAAAGTAGAGGCCAGAGAGGAACAAAGATGGGGCTGTCCTGGGCACTTTCCTTAAAACAAAGATTCTGGAAGGAACCGATCAATCAAAGGAAGGGGCTATAGAGGTAGAGTAGTTTTCTAATAAAAAAGAACTTGTGTTCTTCACGTAATGGGCATTTAATCCCTGTTGCTGGATTGCTTTGAATTATTTAAGCTATTAATATCATCACTAATAATAACAGTCTCTGATTTGGCGTGACATTATTAATCACAAATGACATACAACCTACCCATAAATACCACAGTGGGTCTCTCAGAAAAGCATCATTTAGGCAGCTCTGTCCCCCATTCCTGAAACCTCCCACAGACTGCTGACTCCTACCCAGGGCATCTGCCTCCAAAGCTATCCTACGCCTGGAAGCCCTAACGCCTTTGATATCACCTCAGTTTGTGGCCCACAGCCAGCAATGGGTGGCCAGACAGTTCTTGATGCTGCAGCCAGCAGGCGAAGGTCCAATGTCTACTGGGAAATTTTTAAAAGAGCTACAAACATATAATAAGATCAGAGATTTGGAACTGAAAGGGCCCCTATCTTACTTCTACCCTTTGAAAATTCAAAAAAACTGAGGCACAGAAAATACACACTGGTGGCTAGTGCATGATCTAAAATGTTAAACCAGATATTCTGGCTCCAAATTTGATATTCTACTCAGTACAACTCCTAATTTTTAGAGGGAGAAACAGACTCACAGAGTGAAAAAGATGGGCCTTAGATCACATGGTTGATGGCAAGGAAACAACAAGATTCTAGGTCTTCTGATTCCAGGTCTGTGGACCTTTCAAAAATACCACCAAATGACCTGTCAAAAGACAAACTCTCAGAGCCAGAACCAGGGAGAGGTGACTTGTCCAAGGTCACAAATCAAGCCAGTGGAAGATCCCTGCAAAGGCCATGGAAGTCAGGATAGCATCAGCCTCTCTGTGGGCTTTTTTAGGTTTTGTGTTTGGTTTTTTGGCGTGGTGTGCGTGTGTGTGTGTGTGTGTTTAACAGTAAGAACTGAGCAGATTGTAGCAGCGATTACATGAATCAGTGTTGTTATAGCAACTTCATCTCCCCCTGAAATGGAAGACCAGGCAGAGTTCAAAATGATGCCAGAGTTGGGCAAAACAGATACCTCGCCACATCAAAAGGACAGTGGGTACTGAGAGGTGACACTCGGCCTTCTTTCTCTGTACCCCCCTCCTTTGTAATAATGGATGAGGAGGAGGAAAAGAAGAAAGCAGAAGAAAGTTCACTTTTATCTAAAGAACTCTTCGGGTTTACAAATCTCCTTACCTGCATTATATCATTTGATCTTCACAACAGCCTAGCAAAATAGGTATTTCTAGTACTATTAACCTCATGAGACTCAGGGAGGTTCAAGTGACTTACCTTTAATCATATAGTGAGGAAGTACCAAAACCTGGATTGGATCCCAGTAAAACATGAGCTCCTTTAGGGCATGGGTTGATCTAACACATGACAGTCACAGACAGGAGCTGAGTTGCTGAACCCCGATCTCCCCACTCCAAGGTCTCACTGCTAGGACCATAGAGAGATTTAGAGCAGCAATGACCTTAGAGGTCATTGAGGGCAAGGTCTTTTTTTTTAAAGACAAAGGGACTGAGGCCCAGAGAAGTTAATTGATTTGCCCAGTCATGATCCACTAAGTATCCAAAGCAGAATTCAAACTCAAGTCCTTCTGGTTCCAAGCTCCTATCTCCCACTGGGCCACCTAGCATAAGTGAATAGGATCGTAGGCTTGAATCTGGAGGGCCCTTGGAGGATATTTAGTCCAGCCCCAGCATCTTACAGATCAGGAAACTGAGAGAGGTTATGCGGTCACACATAAGGTGGAAGTTGAGCCTCAGTCATAGAATTTGGACACTGGTTGTAAGATCAGATCAGAGACCTAGAAAAGATCTCAGAGGTCACTTTGTCTAATTCTTTAATTTACAAATGAGGAAAATGAGGCTCTGGGATGTTAAATAAATTTTAAAAAATAAGCAGAGGCCATGTTAGAACCCAGCTCTCTAGCCTCCAGAACCAACACCCCTTCCACTAGGCCATGCTGACTCTCCCCAAACAGTCACCTGCCAACATGTTCTCTTTCTTTGGAGAATTTTGGGTGGCTCAAAGGGGCTTAACAGGAAGGCACAATGACCATGTGATCAGTGGTGAGGGAGAACATGGTGATATCCATGAGAAAGGGGCCTAAGTCAAAAGGGCAGGAGAGGATGTCGATAACTTGGACTGGTCTCTCCACACTTCTGCAGACCTAGTTAGAAGCCCACAGGTCTGTAATCTCTTTGGAGCCAGGAGACTGGGATGCAACTTTGAACACCAATATTCAATGGCGGTGGATCCCCAGGTAACTGGGGTCATGGTCAGAGTCCTTAGCCTTCCCTAATTACTCTCAGTTGCCTCCTGAACTCTGGGTGGATCTGGGTTTTCTACTTATGAGATACAGGATCATGAGCCAGATCTTCCCCTCAGATCATAGGGCCCAGAGGACAGGATTGAATCAGCAAAGTACAACAGAAAGAACTCTGGAGGGGGAATCAAGGGAAGGCCTTTTATTTTCCCTTGTAGATTGCTTCACTGTATGAAGCCAGAGTGCCTAAAGAGACAGTGGAAAGCATGGTAGTCCCTGGAGTCAGGAAAATTCCTCTCCCAGAGTTCAAATCTGGCCTCAGACACTAGCTTGTTACCCTGTACAAGGCACTTCACCCTGTTTGCCTCAGCTCTTTTATCTGTAAAAAGCTGGAGAAGGAAACAGCCAACCACTCCCGTGTCTTAGCCAAGAAAATCCCAAATGAGAAACTGGAAAAATGACGTCAACTATCACTTAATATCTCTCAACTTCAGTTTTCTCACCTTTAAACTGTACATTTCGCCTAACTCACAAAGTTATTTCAAGGAGCAACTGAGAAAATATGTATCAAAGTGAATTACAAAACTGTATTATCTTAAAGGATAATAAAATCACAAGTGATGATGTCCCTATCTCATTCCATGCAGTTTTCAGTCTTCAGACCGTGACACAATTCCTCCCACAGGAAGCACTCAAAACATCCCTCCCCCCAACTCTGTTATTGTCTTCCTTCTGGCCACCCTTTGGTAGCCTTCTAAATCCTCAGCATAAGAGCCAGAGGAGGAGAAAGAGAAGGGGGAGAAGTAGGAAGAGGGGAAAGAGGAGGAGGAGAAAGGGAAAGAGCAGGAGGAGGAGGAAGAGAAAAGAAGTAGTAGGAGGAACAACAGGAGGAAGAGGAGGAGGAGGAGGAGGAGGAGGAACAGAAAGAGGAGGAGGAAGAAGAGGACGAGGAGGAGGGAGAGGATGAAATAAAGCAGAGCCAGGCCCTTATGGGAGCCTAATAGAATATAAGTTCCTTGAAGGTATAAACTATTTCTTTTCTTGTTTTTTGGTGGTGTTGTTTTTAAATAAAGGAAGTGTTAAATAAATGCTGAATTGAAAATGTACCACTTCAGGCCATGGCTCACTGTGTGTCCCTAGATAACTGATTAAGCTTCTCCACCTATTTCCTCATCTAAAAACTGGGATAATAATACCTATGGGGAGCTCTCAATCCAATGAGCTAAGGATGGAAAATGCTTTGCGAACATTAAATTACTGTCTAAATGCCAGCCATTCTTGTAACTGTCCTATGACCATTATTATTATGTCTTCTGATTTCAGTGGTCTAGGGACCCTCGTGGTGAGGAAAGTCCCTGACTGCTGTGCAGCCAGCCAAAGAATCTTCCTGCATTTCATGGCACTAGGAGGGAAGGTAACAGGCCCAGGAGAGATTCTGACTCCCATCATCTGGACTCGGAACCCTCCTCTCTATCTACCAAGTCATCCAACCTCTTTTATAGAAAGCCTCTTGACTCTCCTTTGGCCCACTGACATACCCCCTTCTTTTTAGTCTTGTTTGCGCACCAAATCATGGAGTGCTAGAACCACAGAAGATTGAGCAAAGAGCACAGAATGTTTCCCAAGGCAGGGGAACTTATTATGCCTCAGTTTCCCTGTATTGTTCTGTCTCAACTTCCCTGAATTGTTCTGCTTCAATCTCCCCGGTGGCAACCCCCTTTCCTGGCCATTAGGAATGAGATAATTAGGACTGGGAGCCCATGACCACTGGTGTTCCAAAGAGTCATAAAACTCCAGGTGACTTATCTCAAACTCTCGGTTACTTTCTGGCTCAGACATCCTGGCTCCTAGCTTCTTTCCAACTTATCAGAATGTATGATCCTTCCCCTCCTTACCCCCAACTGTCAGAAGTGAATTTATGGTCCTTTCCTGGAACTTCCCACTCACCAGTGCTCTTCTCTCCTTGCCTTTATTTCGCTGATTGCTGGAGCCCTATAAGAGTCTCTGGAACCCCTCGCTCCTTGTTGGATGTTTTAAGACAATAGTCCCATCCACCAGCTGGCTAAGACAGCTTAGCCAGTCCAAACTCTCCCTCTAGCCAGTCCAAACTCTCCCTCTAATAAAATATTTAAAAACCCTCTCTAATCTCTATCTTACTTCAGTTTCTCCCACATTGCAAACTCGGAAACAATCATGGGATTAAAGACTCAAAGAGCTGGGGACTTCAAGGCCATCTGGTTGAAACACTTCATTTTATGGAGGAGGAAAGTAAATGATCAAATGCTTTGCTCCCAAGTCACAAGGCAGGTCACTGGTAGAGGCAGGGAAAGGCCCAATTCTGCTACTTATTAGCTGCATATCTTGGGCAAGTCACTCTGAGCCTCATTTTCCTATCTATAAAAAGAGGAGTAAACTAAACTGCTATGACCCCATGATTCCCAATTTAGGATTCTTCTTGCATGGTATCCCACCACCCAGTCCCCATGGTAGGAGATTCTTAGAATGCAGGAAGCAGCCATAAAGGTCCACAAGAAGCTCAACAATGAATACATGGGAAATTAAAAAATATAGAGTGTGTGCCTGGATATTTATATCCCAGCTCTCAAAATAGAGACAGATAAATCAAGAGAAGGACAACCAAGGAGTTCCACTGATTAGATTAATGAAAAAACAAAATTCAGATCAAAGTCATTCCCCCCTGGCTACCTAAGAGGGAATATATGGGATTTAGGGAATGGAGAATGCATGAATCAAGCACTGAAAATGAAAAGACAAAAGTGAGAGGATCTCTGCTCTTAAACAGCTCATTCAGGCAAGATTTTTTAAAAATTAAATGCAAAGGCTTTGTTGTTATTTTGGGAGGGGGGAAAGGACAGCTTCTGAAATGCCTAATAAAGCTGCTTATCACTATTCTCCTAAGCAGGCAATAATAAGGAAAACCGACATGCCCCACACAATTCTAATTACATCTTTCACCTTAAACATCTTTCATATCTCCCCAAGATCAAAGTACTAAGCCTAGTATTCAAGGCCCTTCTCATTATGGCTCTAAGCTACTTCTTCAGCCTTTGAATGTACTATATTCTAGACCAGATGCTTGTTGTAGGCACATTTAGGGGATTTCCTTTTGGAAATTTAGTTCACAAAGAAGACACAGAGTTGGCTGCCAGACTGTAGCCATATCCTTTATGGCCTCCTTTTGCTGACCTAACTTTGAAGAACTTGGGATCATCTCATCACACTGAGGTATCCATGGAGGGCTTTACCTGACTATGTGAGAGATTTCCACAGAGAAACCCTGATGTCAGAATGCACTCCACCTACAGAGATCCCAACCCACCAAAGAATTAGACACATGGAGGTTAATTTAATCAATCAACCCATTTAATAAACACCTGTTCTGTGCCAAGCAGAATGAATGGAAAGACAAAAGTAAGATAATACCTGCCCTGAAGCAGCTCATTCATAGATAAATACAAGAGCTATAAAAAATAAATACAAAGGGGAGGCAGGACTAACAACTGGGGCAATCACAAAAAGCTTCTTGAAGGAGATGGCAGTTGGGCAAAGTCTCTGAAGGGAGGCAGGGATTCTGGGAGCCAGGGGAGGCAGGCGAGGGGAGGAAGGACAGGTGGGATGGGGAGGGTCCACGCGTGTCCAAGTCACAGAGGGCAGAGATGGCGTGTCCTGCGTGCTGCAGAGGAAGTAGGCTGGTTTGTTTGGAGCCCACAGTCCATGAGGGGGAGTAGAGCACAATCAGCCAAGGTAGAGTGGAGCCAAACTGTGAAGAATCGAACAGGAGGCTGGCATTTTATCCTATATGAGCCAAACAACAAGCATTTATTGTGCATTTACTTTATGTCAGTTACTCTGCTAAGGATCCAAGATACAAAGAATAAGGTAAAAATAGTCCCTGTCCACAAGGAGCTTCTACTCGAAGGGGAAAGAGGTGAGGGCAAAGTGTGTGTAAATAGGTACAACAGAGAGAATAGATACAAGATCATCTTAGAATGGAAGACTACTAGCAACTGGAAGAACAAGGAAAGAATGCAGAAATAATAATTTATTCTTAAAAAAGAATAGATGGAGCAGCTAGGTGGCCAGTGGATAGAGCACCAGCCCGGAAGTCAGGACAACCTGAGTTCAAATCTGGCCTCAGACACTTAACACTTCCTGGCCATGTGAACCTGGGCAAGTCACTTAACCCCAACTGCCTCCACAAAAAAAGAAAAAAAGAAGAACAAGAACAAGAAGAAATAAATAAGAAATCAAAGAACAAAATTTGAGATTTTGAATCAGAAATTAGAAGTAGAAGCAGAACTCCCATCATAAAATCTTAAAAGCTGGAAGAGACCAAATGAAGTCATCTCATAGCTAAGCAAACCGAGGGGCCGAGGACAGAGGTGATTTTCCCAGGAGGACACACCGAAGTGCGACAGTCCTCTGGTCCTCATGCAAGGGAAGTCTTCCTGGGGGCGGCAGCACTCCCGCCAGGGCTCAGAGCACCAGCAGGTTTTTGCCAGGCAGAGAGGAGGGACAGGGGCCAAGAGCAGCTCAGGCAGGCTAGAGGGCCAGAGAGACAGACTTGTTGCCCTGGTGACCTCTTCCTCTGGGGCCGTGGAGGAGTCCCCTATTCAAGTGCGGGCTCCAGCGGATGTGCCTATTTCCTGCAGGGATGGCTAGTTATAAGCCAGAAACCAAGAGACCCTTGGAGACAGCGTGGGGCCCAGACTGTGTCCCCTTCCGGCAACCACCCTTTGAAGTGTACATGAATGGAAAAGCTTCCGAGGGCAGGTGTCTGTCAGCTAAGAGGAACTGCATGAGAGCAGGGAGGGGAGAGACAAAGAGCCTGGGCCTGAGACTCAGGAGAAGCCACTGACTTGGGTGTAGTTCACTTAAGTCACTTTCCCTGGTTCTCAGTTTCCCTATCTGTAAAATGAGATTGGAACTATATAACCTCTAAAGGCCTTTTCAGCTGACATTCTATGTTTTATCTCCTATCTGGTTTTGATAGTCTATTTTCCATAGTCTAAGCTCCCTCAAAAATCTCTTCTGGTTTAATGACAACATGTACTGCATGCCAGAAGATTTCTCTGGGAAATTTTTCATTCCCCAAATCAGTCATGGATCTGATTTTGTGACTTCTAGCAAGTGGTTGCCCCTTTTTGTATCTTAGATGATCCCAGATGATTTACAAAGCAGTATCACAAAATGATAGCTAAAAAAAAAAAGATAGCTTTGGGGCTGGAAGGAATGCTGGATTTCACTTCATACAATTCTTTCAAATTCCAGATGAAGAAAGCAAGACTCACAGGGAAGTTCCTCCCTTCATGGTCACACAGACAGAGAGCTGGTTGGCATGGCAATCAAGAGAACCAGATTGATGTGACTAAGTCTTGGAGCATTCCTAAGGCAGGGAAGACCTGAGGCATCCCGAGACAGAGGGGCATTTGTAGTGTCCTTAAGATATTGTGAGGGGTCTGAAATGGGAAGGTCTCAGCCTCCCATCTTTAAAGGGCCCTGAGGGTCCTCCCTAGAGAACAATTCTTATCAAGGGAACCTTCACAAACAGCCATCACCCTAGTTCAGATATTCATCACTCTTGGCTGGGTTACTGCAAAAGTCTTGGAGTTATTCTAGCCTCTCCACTCTCCAATAAGTCATCTAAAGTACCAAAGGAATATTTCTAAATCACAGATCTGACCACATCACTCTCCTTCTCTGGAAGCTCAAATGGCTCCCTATTGCCTCTAGGACCAAATATGGATTCCTCTGTAATTTAAAACCCTGCACAATATGGTTCCAGCCTAGATTTGAAGCCTTATTATACATTCATTCCATTTACATAATATATGGAATCCTAGTTCCTATCCCCTTATCTTTACAATCTGCCACACCCTCACCCATGCAAAGAATAGATTCCTTCTCACCATAGCATCTCACCACTGCTCAGCTCTAACCACAGGACTTCCCTGATTCTTCCAGGGTACTGATACTGCCCCTCTATATTACTTTGTACTTACTGTGCAAACAATTTGGATGTACTTCTATATATACTCATTATTTTCTCCATAGGATTATAAGTTCCTGGAGGGCAGGATCTATTTCATTTGTCTTTCTATCCACTATCCATGATAGTACATCTTTACAGAGTGACCAAACTGATGATCCAGGAGGGAGGCGAGAGGGTGTTTCATGCTAGAGAACTTATAGGAAGATTATATGTATAAGCCTGAGGATTCTCCCCTCACTGGCCACTGCTCATCCAAAGCCCAGGGACCCTATAAACACTGGCCCTTTTCACATTCTGCCCTCACCTAGTGCATGTACTCTGTTCCCAGATTCTGGCCCTGACCCTAATTTTTGGAACAGTGCTCCCAGGGCCTCCCCTTCACTCCCTGGCACTTTTGACATTCAAATACAGAAAACGAGTTGACCTGCCAGCTCCTGTTAGCCCCAAATTCACTGTCACTTTCTGAACATTCTGGCCCAGGCCACAATCATCCACTCTGACATGTTCCCATGTCCTCCCACTACTTCCTGTGGGGGCTGTCTCCCTGCTCTCTCTCTCTCCCTGCTCTCTCTCTCTCTCTCTCTCTCTCTCTCTCTCTCTCTCTCTCTCTCTCTCTCTCGTTCCTCTCTACCCAGGGGTGGCTGTAGCATACTCATCCAGTTCACTAGGACTAACTGATTACATTTTTAGGATGTGAATTTACATCTAGAAAATCAGCAACCGGGGCTTAAGACACTGTAATACTGATTTCTAGACCTCAAGAAAGTGATAGAGAAAATATTAATAAAGGAGATTAAATTCTAAAGGGTGCTGGGTATGTTCAGAGAGCCACTGTTCCACATTTCCCAGCATGGCCAGCCCAAATCCTGACCCTAGTCACAAACTGAGGATTAAGCAGTTACAGGTGGGGTCTGAAGAGGCTGCTCACAGTCAGGCACTATGGATCATGAGAAGAGAAGCAGCAGACATAGAAAGACTTAAGAAAGGCTCCATGGAAGGGAACAGGAATAGGGGGCTGACACTGCATGGGGCATCATCTCAGCCTAAGCTCCTAGCCAAACAAGTTTCAGCACTAGGTTCTACCACATCCCAGGGACACAGTAAGGCTAGGGATCTGATCCCTGGAAATTGAATTCCCATCTTCCCTTTCGGTAAGTGTTAGATGAAGTGTGGGGAAAATTATTTATTTTTCAACCACCTCTTTCTTCCCCCTATAAATCAGTCTTTCCTTATTTTCTTAAGAAATGTACCAACATGTTAGCTCTAAGAAAAGAAGTTTAGAATAGGGGAAAACTTTTAAAAAGTTTTAAAGTCCTTTTAATGGATTCTTGCTATGTTCATGTCCCCAACAAATTCCACCCTCTTCACTCCTCCAATAGATTTCTGCCTCTGAATAAGTTCCTACTAGTTGTCACAGTCTCGCTCCCCCAGATATCCAGGTGCCAGTCCTGGCTTTGCCAATGAGACCTTGTATGACTAAGAAGTTACTTCCCTTTTTGGGGACAAAATTCCACCTATGAAAGTGAAAAGGTTGGGCTTGCTCTCTAAGAAAGGTCCTTTGAACACTGATCATCTATGATTCTAAATGATCTTAGCCATACAAGTGTGCACTACCTTTATAGCTAATTTTTCCACATAAGTTTTTCCTCCCTGAATAGACAGTGAATCCCTTAAGGCCAGAGGCTCCATCCTAATCTCCACTATATCCCACAGAAGATGAGCACAATGCCTTGATAATTCAAATTTACATAACATGGGAAGGTATGCAAAATACTAGCAGTATTAATAATGTTATTCTCATCTAACAGAATTGGAAACTGAGATTTTGAGGTAAGCTACTTGACATGAATTACACCTCAGCTAGGATTCAAGCTCAAATCCATGACTCAGTCTACCATGTTGTTTTTCAATAAGGCTGACTAGCAGAATGTAAATTCTATTCCCACATATATTATATTCCCAGACACTATAATATACTATACCAAATAGCAAAACATGGAATTACTCTGGAAAGTCTAGCTTTTACCCTCAAACAAAAGCCCTGAAAAAATCAATGTACATTTACAGAAGAACAACCAAGAGATTAAAGAATCTGGAAAATATGGCATGTGACATTTCCTATTTAGTCAATATGTCACAAATATTGACTGCAGCCCATTACATACCACTTTTATCAGGCATCCTCCTCCAACATCTTATTGTAGGTGGGATTGATGCCAAGTCTTTCTAGGACATGCCAGCAATCATGAGCTCAGGCAGATGGGTCCTGAAATGGCCTGAAAAGGTCAAAATGGTTTGTATAAATGGCACCCAAAGACAATGTGGGATGGCTTGTCTGTCACCCAAGGCCAAGGTGGGATGGCTTGTATGTCATCACCCAAGGCCAAGGTGGGATGGCTTGTATGTCATCACCCAAGGCCAAGGTGGGATGGCTTGTATGTCATCACCCAAGGCCAAGGTGGGATGGCTTGTATGTCATCACCCAAGGCCAAGGTGGGATGGCTTGTATGTCATCACCTGTCATATTCTCTCTAAAATGTAATGTTCTCTGTTGAGGTTTTCTTGGAGTCTCTGGGAGCAACCTTCGTTTCAGTTCAGTAATCACCACGTGAGTAGCCAGGGGTTAAAGTCCAAATCCTTTATTGTCTCCTTCAAAGTCTTATCTCCTTCACTTGGAGCTGGGCTAGCTTTCTTAAAGGCCTTGGGAATCTTTGTTTCAGTGGAGAAGTAGAGGAGAGTCTGCCACCGAGGTAGTGTGAGATGGAATGAATGAAGTCCAGCCTCCAGCCACCAGAGGTGGATGATGGAATGAATCTGTCTCAGCCTCTGAGAGCTTCTAATGTGCTTGTCCTCTCTGGCGCTGAGAGCTTCTCCCTATAATGTTCCACACGGAGTATACACCAATCATTATATCACTAGGAAACTATTATTTATTGTAGGATTAAATCAATGCTAAACTAGATTTAACCATTGTCTCCTCAATTCCACTTAGTACCTTGTTTCAAGTTCTGGCCTATAACATCTCCTTGCAGGATTAAATCAATCATACTGAACCATGCTAAATCAGATAACTAATGTCTCCTATCAATTCCACTGACTTAGTACCTTGTAAGAATCCTTTGTTTCAAGTTCAGAGTTCTGGCCCATAACAATCACCCAAGGCCAAGGTGGGATGGCTTTGTATGTCATCACCCAAGGCCAAGATGGCTCGAATGTTTTCACACAAGGTCATTGTGGGATGGTTTATATGTCTGTCACCAAGGCCATTGTACGATGGTTCATCACCAGAAGTAGGATTACCAAAGAATAATAATTTTAGCCAACACCTCATATTTGTATAGCCTTTTAAGGCTCATAACACTTCTATCATAACTACCACCATGAATCACAAAATTCATCTACTCAGGAATGTGATTTACATTGATGATGGGTCTGCCTCCCCTGATGAAATGAAGTTAAATTCAATTCAGGAAACATTTATTAAATGTCTACTACTATATGTTAAGACACCAGATTTATAAACACAAATGAATAAGAATTCCTGCCCCAAAGAAGCTTTCATTCTATAAAAGGGAAAGGAGAGACAAGGACTATCTAGTGAGGTTAGTATAATATACTTCGAAAAGAGAAAAAGTTTTGACAATTAAGACAGAAAGGCTTCCTTTTAAGAAGTGTCACCTTCTTGTCATGAGTTTTTTAAAATATTAAAGTAAGTCCTACATGTTACCACCATGAAAGCCAGTTGAAAGAATTGGCCAAGGATCTTGAAAGGACACCTCAGTATTATAATCACTCACTGTCTACAAATAGCTGAGTCTTTCTGACTTCAGAACTGGTGCTTTTTCTACTGTGCCATCTAGCTGCCCTTTACTCAAGAATATTCCATCCTTAGAAACCTTCATTTGCCTCCACAGCGCCCTCAAGCCATCATCCTCTACCTTTTCTTCATTTCATTGCCAAACTCCTAGAAAGAAGCATCTATACCACTTGCTAGCTCTACTTCCTCACTACCCACACACTTTTCAGTTACTTGCAATCTGGATTCCAAGTCTCACTACTCAACTGAAACTGCTCTCTCCAACTCTTCCAACAATCTCCTGCCTGCTAAATATGGTAGCCTTTTCTCAATCCTCATCTTCTTTGACCTCTCTGCAGGTTTGGGATACCATTCTTCTTCTGGACACTTTCTTCCCCTTTGGCTTCCTTTCTGGTTCTTCTATATGTCTGAGTGCTCCCCAGTCTCCTCTGTTGGTCATCATCCATTTCCTGCCTCATTAACAGGGGCATTTTTTAGACCTCTGTCCTAGGCTCTCTGCTCTCCTCTGTTTTCATGGACTATCTTGGATATCTCAATTATTCCCATGGGTTCAAGGATAATCTCACAGATGACTCTCATATCAATAAATCTAGCTCCTAACTCTTTCTGTCTCTGTGTCTCTATCTCTTTCTCCACTTCTTTCCATGCCAATTGCTTGCTGTATATCTTCTCTAGAATAGACAACTCAACGTCAACAATCCAAAATGGTTCTTCATCTTCACCCTAAAACCCAACACATCTTCTAATATCCTTATTTCCATGGATGACACTGCTAATATCTCAGTCATCCAGGTTCAAACCTCAGAATCACCCTTATCCCTTCCCTCTCCCTCTTCCTCCATATTCAGTCAATTACCAGGTCTTATCCATTCCATCTCCACAACAATATTCTCATTCATCTACTCATTCCATTCAAGGAATAGCCCATTCAATGAGTTATCATTCTTACTCAGATCCTTATAGTAATAGCTTCCTCATTAGTATTTCTACTTCTCATGTCTCTTTTATCTAGTCAATGCTCCACACAATTGTCAAATAACCTTCCTAAGGCACAAATCTGAATATTGCACTCCTCTGATCAAAAAATAATCAGTGCCTTCCTATATATGAAATACAAAGTCTATGGTCGGGCATTTAAGATCTTCTGCAAATGGCCTTTTCCTGCCTTACTATACTATTCCTTTCACAAACTCTATCAACTAAATTGGACTACTAGTTAACCGGCAAATTCAATACTCAATCTTTTATTCCCATATATATCCAGAAGCCAATCCCCATTCTTGAAAAGCACTCCCTCACCCTTCTGACCTCTTATATTCCTCACCTTTCTTCAACACTCAACACTGTTGCTTCCTAATAATAGTAGCTAGCATTTAAATGGCACTTTAAGATTTGCAAAGTGTTTTACAATTGTTATCTCACTTGATCCTCACAACAACCCTAGGAGTAAGTGCTATTACTGAGGCACAGAAAGTTAAGTGGCTTTCTAAGGGTCACACAGCTAGAAAATATCAGAGTCAAATTTGAACTCAGGTCTTCCAGACTCTAGGTCCAGAAATTCTATCCACTGCACCCCCTAGCTGCCTCCTCCGAAGCTGTCTCCAAACTCTACCAGTCACTACTTTCTCCATCCTCAGGTTCCTGATACTCTGCATAGTTGTTTAGGTCTTACCCCTTCCAGTGAGGGCAGGAACAGTTTTATTTTGTCTTTGTGTCAAGTACCCAGCACGATCTTTGGAATATAGTAGACACTACATATTTGTTGTAGACATCAGGTAGATGTGGATACACGATCACAAATACCCTGCAACAGGGTCAAGAGAGAAACCGAGGCTCCATTCCACCACTAAACAGCTATGGGAGACAAGTCCCATCATCTTCAGGGACTCCTGTTTCCTCTTTTTGAGAATGGAAAGTTGTTCTAGATATTCACTAAGGTCCCTTCCAACTCTTACAAGATAAAAACTAAGGACAATGCTCTGGTAAGGCAGAGCACACTCACTCGAACTGGGAGTAATGCAGCAGAGGCTGGATGAACCATTTAAGGGATTCTTATACTGGGTAGGAAAGGAAGATGGATGCTCACAGGGGTATGCATCAGCTCTAATAGTTCCACCTCTAAAGTTCTATCTCATCTCTGCTACTTCCTAGTTACATGCCTTGGGGAAAATCACTTCACCTGAGCCCCAGGTTCCTCAGTATTAAAATAAGGATAAAAATACTTGCAATACCATGCAGGGTTGTTATGAGATACAAACTAAATTATAAAGAAATCTACATATGTCAGTTAATATTGTTGTTATAGCTGGCATCATAAAATCAGCAATTGTTAGCACTAAAAAGACTCTTGGTTGTCATCCAGTCCAAATTCCTGTGGAACCAGGGAAACTCCTAGAACATTAGAGCTGAGAGAAAGTCTTAGAACTTAAGAGTATTGAACGTCTAAACTGGAAGACTGCTGAATGTAGAGGAAAAAATTCATAGAACAGCAGAGATACAGCAGACTGGAGAGATAATGCTAGTCCAATTCCTCATTTTCTTGGTAGAGAATCCGGAGAGCTGCCATCACTGCCAGTACCCCTTGTTGTGACTGTCCTTCCTTCTTAATAGGACTGTGACATCAAGGAAGTGATGCCATGATAGGCAAGTGAATTGGACTTCAGTGAGGGAGCACTGTACAAAGTTGCCAGTCTTACTCTTTCCTTCAGCACCATCTGGGTCCAGTGGTAAAACAGATCAGAACCACTGAAGATGGCCCAGTAAGATCTTGGCCTTTTAAGCTATGGCCTTTAGCAGGTTCCAGTAGATTTCAGCTGAATAAGATGAACCACTTCAGAAGGGTGTGATTTCCCCATTGAAGAATGGCAAGAAGGGATTGTTTGGTTCAAGTAGGTACAGAGGGAAAAAGTAGATAGAGAAAAAGAGAAGGGAAGAAGGAGAGAGAGGAGGAAGGAGATGGGACAAAGAAAGAAAGGGGGAGGAAGAAAGAGTTGGGAATTTCCATAGGAATTCAATAAGCAAGCAGTGGAGTAGTATGCATTTCAGGCACAAGAAACAGACAAAAGCAGGACCATGAGAGACCATGTGGAGAAACCCAAGTCAACTTTGGCTGTAGCATAGAGCAAGTAGAGGAGAATAGTCTTAAGGAAAGGCTGGAAACAGTAGTTGGAAGCCAAGTTATGGAAGGTTCTGAATGCCGGGTCTTTAGCTGACTTTTTTTTCATTGATGACACTTGAGTTGGAAAGGATGTCCAAGGCTTGTTAGCCGCCCACCCCCACTCCCTATTTTCCAAAGGAGAAAACTGAGTCCTAAAGAGGAAAAGTGATTTGACAAACATAAGAGGGAGTTGACAGAGATAGGACTTGAACCCAGATCCTCTAACTCCAGAGTCCATGCTCTCCATCAAGCACTAATGGAGACTTTGGAGTATTTTGAATGGAGGAGTGACATGACAAAATATCTGAATAAAGGGCAGCACTTGAAGACTCAGGGGATGGAGCAATGGGCCTGGAATTCAAATCCAGCCTGAGACACTTACCAGCTATGTGGAAAATCTGAGTTGCTCATTTTATCTGTTTACCATCATTTTATCTCAGTGTGCCATCTATAAAATGAGGTAGAGAAGGAAATGGCCAACTATCTTATCATTTTTGCCAAGAATACCCCAAAACAGGGCCACAATAGGTCAGATTCTGTTGAGAAATGACTTAATAACAAATGAAGGAGGAAGGAAGCAGAGGTTAGAAAATCTGTTAGGAGGCTACTACTGCAATAGTATAAGAAGATGGATAATAATGGCAGGCTCATATGATAGCTATGTGAATTGAAAGAGGTGAGGATGGAGGAAAAGTTTTATAATATTAGTGAGGATAGCAGCCCATATTTCCATAGTATTTTGAGATTTTGATACAAAATGCTCCCCCAAACCCTGAGAAGTGACAGGTTCTGTTACTTGATAGTTGAATCCCAAGACATTTTTGGTTTGTTATGAGAGACTCGGCCCTATTTTCCTAAAACTAATAAAATTCTTAAAAAAAAAAAAAAAAAAAAAAAACCTACCTCCTTTCAATCCATTCAGCTCCAGGGATGGTAGCTTTACTACACGATGAAGAGCAATCTGGCCTTGGAATCAGGAAGGTCTGGGTTCAACTCCAATCCCAGATAGGTCTCTGGGCAAGTCACTCAAGTGCCCCCAGACATTTCTCTCAGATCACAAGTTCAGAACAGCAGCATTTCCAATGAGATCTCCTCCCCACCCCACCCCCCACTCCCCCATGCTAATGCAATCAATCACAGGCCAGAAAGAAAATTTAAAAAGCTGGAGTACAAGGTAGACTATGATCAAGCTCAATGCCAGGATCCGGCGACAGCAGCTGAGACAGAGGAGGCTGTACCCTCCTCCCCCCACCTCCAAGGATTTGGTTGGGGTGGAAGGTAAAGTTTGCCTGAGAACTCAGGTCTCTTAAGACTTTTTTTCTAAGTTCTTCTCCAATTCTAAATGTTCTAAGAGTTTACCAATACAACAAGGTCAAGTGTGAATGAACAAAAGAAAGCTCTTTAACACCACCCCTTCCTGCCTAGAGCCTTGACACTTCCAGACCCACCCTCCAAGGAATATGGCTGAAGAGGCCCAGATAGGCTACATCAAATATTGATGGAGGTAATGATTTCTGAAACAACATTCAGAAGAAACAAGTCACAAGCCACAGTTCTTCCCCTCAGCCTTTCCCTGCTCATTAGCACCTTCACTGGGAACTACACTGCAGGAGGGAAGCAGGTCAGGTTGGAACACCAACCCCAGCTCTCTCCCGCAGTGCCTGTTCGCAGACTGCGCCCAAGTTTGCAGAGGGAGGAGCAAAAGAAAATACATGTGCAGGGATTTAATTTGGGATTGCCTAAGGCCAGCTCTGCTGCCATCTTCTCCTGGGAGCCTTCTCAGACCCTCAGCTAAAGGTAAACTCTTCCCTCTCACACTTTACTACACAGAATTCTTTGTCTCTATATTTCCTTTATTCCCAATCACATTTTGACTAGTAGTTGCTTTTTGTGTGTGTGTGTGTGTGTGTGTGTACGTACTTTATTCTTTCTTACAGGAAAAAAACTAATAATCATCATGGTATCTCTCCTAGAGCTCAGAATAAAGTCTTCTTTCAGCTATTCAGTCATCCTTTCATGATACAATAGAAAGACCAGTAGATTTTGAGTCAAAATACCAGGGGGCTTGAGTCCCCACTTCTGCTATTTACTTTCTGTGTAACCTTGGACACAATACATAACATCTCCGGGCCTCAGTTTTTCATCTATGACATGAGGTAAGTGTCCCTTCAGGCTCAAAATGAGAGAACCTAAGTCCATTTAATATGCATTTATTAGGTGCCTTTGCTGGAGAAAGTTTGAATAAGTGTAGTTACACTTATTCAAGTATTAAAGCCAATGATGGAAATTACAGTGTAGTAACAGGATATGATCCAGAGATAATCATAACATACATCACCTTAGGACATGAGAAAGCTAGGAAAATGGTCATTACGAAGGAGAGAATCTGAGAAGACTTCCCGGAGGAAGTTATATATTGTACAGAGTTATTGCTTAATAAACACTTACTGAATCAACAGGCGTTGATCTCTGTCTCTAAGGAAGGAACAAGTACTGATTCAATATTGGGAAAAAGAAAAAAAAAAGGAAATGAAAAACACACCTCTTCCTCCTCCCCACCATCCCCCAATCTATGGTGACCCAAGGAAACCTTTCCCCTTCTCCCAAAGTCCAGCTCAGTTATTTCAGAAAGTTCTCCCTGATCTCAAGGGGAAATGATCCTTCCTTCTTCCCTATGAATCCCTATAATCTTGTGAATATTCCTTTCTTACAGCCCTGCATTATATTATGGCTATTTGTATTTGTGTCTTATTTTTGCAACTAAACCATAAGCTCCATGAGGGCAGGAGTTGACCTGTAGTTATGTCTCCCTCACAGAAAATGGCACATTGTAAAGACTTGATGATGATGAAAAGGATTTTCCAATCTTCAAGCTCAGTTCCAATGCTACCTCCTTCAAAGAATCATAAATTTAAAACTAATACAGGCTTAAGGGGTCCTAGCTCAATCTTTTCATTTTATAGATGATCTAGGGCACAGAAAGGGATAAAGAAAGCTCAAGGCCAAGTAGGATCAAGCGAGTGATTCAGATTCGGGAAAGATTCCTTTCTAGATTCCCACCCTCTCCTAGTTAATAATGTAAATTGCTCTTTAACTCACAAATCCTGGTCCCTTTGAATTCCAACAGAAGATCTGACCTGTTCCCAGCCCCACCTGGATATGAGCCAACTTTGGGGCTACACCCGAAAGCCCCTTGAGCTAAGTCTCCTATTATAAAAAGGCCATGCTGGGAACCCCTCTTTGCAGAGATTCCAAATATGGCTACTATGTGAGGACCCTCTGTCCACTGGACCTGTTATGCCACAGTTCTCTTTAACTGTCCTGACTCAGTTTCCTTGTACAAGTTTCCCTTGTCTCAGTCTCCCTAATTACTCCCCTAAACTGTAAATCTCCCTCTGGTCCATGAAGGCTGAGGACCAATTAGTCTAAGGTTATAAATTGTTAACCCAAGCAAGATAAACAAGAGAGTAGACTTCCTGATTATCTTCTGTCCTTGAGAATTTACAACATCCCTCTAAAATATTCCAAGATATTTCACTAACATCTTTATCTCTGGGTATTCAGACATCCTGTCTCTGGGTTCTTTTTTGATTCATAGCCTTTTCCAGCTGGGCTTTCCTGCTCTTTCTTACTCTTTCCCTCTTCTTTGTCTCTAAAAGGTATATAAAGGTTAGAGATTCTCCATTCATGGCTGGAGAATGGCGGCTGGCGGCGTATGCTGGACGCTGGATTCTTTGAGATGACAGTCTCCTCCAGACCTGGGACCAATATGAATTCCTTGGTCCCAGTATATCTTTATCTCTGTCTGACTGGATAATTTGAGATGAGAGTCCTGTCCAGTCAATCTTATTCTCCCATTAATAAAATATTAAAAACCCTCTAATCTTTCTCCTGCCTCAGTTTCTCTGGCATTACAGACCCTCTGTCCAGTGCCCTCCTTATCTCTACCTTCACCTATACTTTTAACTTTGTGTATCTAATAATAAACCTCTTTTATCAATCTAGCTCTCTAGGCCTGCTACTAGACCCCCTTGCGCCGAATCTGTACCCCAAACCTGCCACTAGACCTTAACCCTAATTTCATTTAGGTACCCAAAGCTAGACCTCTTGGGACCTCCTCCAAAAAGAAAAATATCATTTATAAAAATATTTTAAGGTTTGCGCTTTACCTAGGCTCTCTCATTGATCTGATCCTTACAAGATTCTGTGAGACAGAGCTTTTGTTATCTTAATTTTGCAAATGAGGAAACTGAGGAAGAACTGTGCGTGAACTTACCCAATGTCACCAAGATACTAAGTTCATCTGACAAAATATGTTCTCAGGACTTCCTGACTCCAGGTCTAGCACTCAATCCACTGGGAAGCTTTCCCTCAATTGAACCTACTTCATCCTAGCCACCCTGTGTAAATCTCATTGCAACATTTGCCACAGCCAAACCTCAAAGGACAAACAACAGCAGAATCAAATTACTGCAACACTTGGTCATGCACATGATTATTTCAAGGAATATCAAATACTAATCTTCATATAACTCCCCCCCCCCAAAAAAAAAGGACCTACAACACTTTAGACAATGTAATTTGAATATTCATTCCCATCCCCTTCAGCCACCAGCATTTTCTTCCTTTATTTTAATCCTGACCCACCCTTCTTCAAGCTAAAGTCTCACCTCACCCCTACCAGGAAGCTTGACCTCTCATCTAAGAAGTCTACAATCTTTGTTCTACGTTTTTTAGCACTTGTCAGCACAATTTCTTGGTGCTTCACAAACTAGATGCGTCATCTCTCAGCTCTGGGTGTTTTCTCTTTCCTACACCTGGAATGCTCTAGCTCTTATTCTGACTTCGAGTTCCAAAGGAAATCCTATCTTCTATAGAAAGCTTTTCCCAAACCTTCTTAAGTCTGGTGCCTGCCCTCTTACTTTATCCTCCACAGGCAGTTTTTAATCTATTTTTTATTGTAGTTGTTGCTAGAGGTCAGGGTCTGTCTTGTCTTTTTGTAACCCCCATGCTTAGGAACATAGTGCTTAATAAACGTCTTACTGTTAGTCGCCATTTCGCTTAGCATTTTAAGGGCATAAATAGCTTGGCAATTATTGTATTCATTCCATCCTTTCTGCTTCGACAAACCCGCCAAAATCCAGGCTTCCAACACCTTGACCTTTAACTAACACAAGGCTAAAAGGCAGCACGCCATGGTATTAATAGTGTTGGATTTGGGAAGCAGAAGTGCTGAGTTCAGGTCCCATCTCTGCCGTTTATTAAATTTGGACAAGTCACTTGTCAATCCCGGGTCTCTTTGTCCATTTAAAATTTAGAACGCGGGCTAAAACCACAGTAAATCTATGACTCTAAATCACCTTCTCTGCTTGATTACACCGCCAGGGCCAAAGTCTCGCCCTCACTCAAAAGCTTTCAGGAGCTCCCCACAGTTTATTCGAGTTAATAAACATGTATTAAGCGCCTACTATGTGCCAGACGCTGTTCCTGGAAGAAAAAGTTCAAATAGCCTAACTAGGCAAATCCAAATAAGTTCCAAAGAACTTTCCCGGCCCTCCCCTACTTGGAGAAGTCCCAGGCTTCACTCCCCGCCCCCCCTTGCAATAACTAGCCTCAGTACCTCACTCCCAAAGGGTGAGCCCACCCCCCCAGCCTCCCGCCCCAGAACATCTTCAAGGCAGCCGGGAAAGCACCGCACAAAGCGCTTATCACACCCCCTGGGCAGCCTTTGGGCCCCCTAAGCACGCCCTCAGAGACAGTAAAGGCGCACACCCGGCGCTCAGCCCCACAGATACCGGGTCCTTCGCGCGCGTGCTCTGGTCCCTCCCCTCAGCTCCCCACATCTCTGCTCTCCCCTCCCCGCTAGGCCGGCCGCGCGCCTCACCGCCTCACCGCCCCGCCCCGCCCCGCCCCGCGCCTTGCAGTCCAGGGCCCGGAACAATAGGGGGCGCGCGCGAGGACAGGGGGGGGAAAAGGGAGGCGGGGGCGCACGAGAAGGCTGCAGAGCATCGCGGAGGGGGCTGGGGCAAGCGGGGAAAGGAGGGAGGGCTCCCGGCGCGCGCGCGCCTCACCTGCGACTGGGTGGCTCGGGAGCACGCACCGTGCTGTTAACGAAGAAGGGGCGGGAGTTAGAAGGGGGAGGGGAAAGGAAGGTTCGGGTTGGGAAGACCGAATACCCAAACATCACGTGACCTTCCTTCACCTCACTCTGCACACACACCCCCTCCCCTTTCCCGGTTCTTCCAGCCGGTAACTTGGGTGGAGAGTGGGGGCGGGGTAGGGAACTCCGCTCCTCCCCCACTTTCCGCCTTCCAGAGGCTTCCCCAGGAACCTCGTTGGCCAATGACAGGCTGGGACTACACCTCCCATGAAGCCCTGCGCAGAAAACCGGAAATAGGGGGCCCCTCAAGATAGGGATTCCCCACCTCCCTTCCAGGTTGTCGAGTGGTAGGACCTTGCTAGGTCGGAGTAAAGGGTACCATGGCAACGGGAAGAGCCCACTTGGATGGAATTGGGGAGGAGAATCTTTTCCTGAATCTGGAGTAAACATCCCAGAGTAGCCTTTATAGACGTTTGAAGTATTATCTCCAAAATCCCATCCTGGGGATTGTCCCCCGTGTCAGTTGATTGAAACAAACATTTATTAAAAGCCTAGTATTGGCAAGGCAAGCAAGCCAACCTTTATCTCGGGGAGAGTATATTCCAGAGGGGTGTGGGGTACTTGTCAACACAATGACATAGACAAGTAAATACAAAAGCCTTAGGGGAAGAAGGACGGGGGAAATGAGAAAACCTGGTAGTTTTAGCTCTCTCCCTCCGAGCCATTTAGTACTCCCTGACCTGGAGAGCTCTTGTTTTAGAAAAGTGGAAAGTGGTTGCAGTTATAAGCTTCATACTGCTTCTGGATGTCAGGGGCAGGATTTGAATATTAATCCTCTAACTTCTAGTGCCGGTGCATTGCTGAACTTGAGGAAAACTAATAGTAGTTCTGAGAAACCGAGAAGTAGGGAAAACGCATTTCAGAAATGGAGGAGAGACTTTGCAAATTCAGTTCTGCTACTATTCCGGTCTCCATTTGGGTTTTCTTGGCAAAGATACTGCAGGGATTTGCCATTTTCTTCTCCAACTCATTTTACAGATAAGGAAACTGAGGCAAACGGTGAAGTGACTCGCCCAGGATCAGATAGCTAGTGTGTGAGGTCATATTTGAACTTGAGACCTCAATTTCCTTATCTATCCACTACGCCACCTAGCTGCCTTCTTTATAGTTAAAGCTGTTGAGAAGTGGAATTGAGATGCCATATGGAGCCATGAATTCCCAATCTCTTAGTATTCAAGACAATTAAGGGGATGGAAGAATAGTAGCTAGGTGTTACAGTGAGGAGACTGCCAAGCCTGGAGTCAGGAAGAGCCTCGTTCAAATGTGGCCTCTGACACTTGCTAGCGGTGTGACTCTGGGCAAGTCACTGAACCCTATTAACCTCAGGTTCCCCATTTGTAAAATGAGCTGGAGAAGGAAATGGTAGATCTCTCTATTATCTTTGCCAAGAAAACCCCAAATGGAGGCACAGAGTCAGACACGAATAAAGGAGAACAACATAAAATGTGAATTGCACTAGTTGATCTCTTAAATCTTTTTACTATGGTAGTAAGGAAACTAGAGCATACCACCCAAAGACTTTTATCAAGGACTTTTTTTAAATCAAGGTGATGTTTAACCTGAAGAAAATAAGGTGCAGGGGAAAGACTGAGAGATCACAATCATCAATGATTTGAGGAATTGTGATGTGGAAGAAGGAAACAAGCATTATGAAATTCCTTTATGCCAGGTCCTGCTAAGAATACTAATACAAAAAGATGGTTCTTATCCTCAAGGAATTTATCTTCTAATGGAGGAAAACAAAACAAAAAAGAAAAATGAAAAGGTTTGAGAGAGAAGAAATGAAAATACCCAGTGCAGAAGCATGGTTTTGAAATCTAGAAAATCAGGAAGAGGATTGAAAGGAAAATGAAAGCAGGCAAGCCTGGGCTTCCATAAAATGGAGTCTGGGAATCCTCAGTACACCTTCTCATTGAATCTTCACCCAGTCTTTGTTTGGAAAATTGAAGAACTTCTAAGACAGTGAATGATTGTTTAAAAAAATCTCTCCTTTCTGGAAATTCCAACCATTTCTCCAGGGCCAGGAAGAAGACATCTAATCACCCTTTGTTCTCTTTCCATCTCTGTTACACCAAGGCCTCCTCTTTATAAAGAAGGAATCAGACACAGTCCCCTGACCTCAAGAAGCTCATAGTCTAGTCAAGAGGATGAGACAAACTATGGGTGATTGTATTACAAAGCAGAATGTGATCAATACAACAATCTGGGCTTTCCTACCTCACAAAACTATTGTGAGAATCAAATGAGAAGAATGGATGTGAGAGCCCTTGGCAAGCTGTGAAGGACCATAGAAATGTAAGGGATTATTATCTAGTCCAACCCCCTCATTTTGCAGTTTGTATCACACAATTTAGCATTTAGTTATGTGTGCTCATGGTTTTTTTTTTTTTTTCATATGTGTTAGTCTCCTCTCCCTAAGATGACTGAAATCTCCTCAAATGCAGGGATCAAACCTAGTACTTTCTATAGCCCATGATTCAATTCAACTCAGTGAACATTTATTAAGCACTCAATAAGTACAAAACCAAATTTTTAGAACTGGGAAGAGCACAGTTCATTCGCTTATTCATTATATACATTTATTAATTTCTTTAATAAACATTCATTAAAGTATTGACTCTGCACAAAACTATACTTTGATGTTGGGAGAAACACAGTTTAGATAGGATTCTTCTGACATCATAGAAGTTAGATGAGGAGAGACAGACAGACACATACAGAGAGACACAGAGACAGAGAGACACACAGAGCGAGAAAATATGCATGCAAGCACATTGGAGAGATTCATCAAGGTGCTTGAGATTTCTAGAGGGATAGGCCATTACCGGGAACTCTGAGAAAGCTTTTACTGAAGAAGCTACCATTTGAGTCAGGCTTTACAGCATTGGGAAGAATTCAACAAGTAGAGACAAGGAGAGAGAACATTCCTAGCAGATGTAGCAGAGTAAGCAAAGACACAGAAGGAGAAAAGCGCAGGGCTTGTCCAGAAAAGAGAAAAGTCCAGTCATCTGCAATGCAGGGTAGCATGAGAAAAAGCTGGCATGAGATTGTGAAGAGTCTTTCAATGTCAAGAAAAGAAGTTTGGATTTTATGTTGGACAATATAAATTTTTGAGCAGAGAACATGACCAGATTTCTGCATAAATAAGTTAGTAATGTTTTAAATGGTAATGTCTTAGCATGTTTTAAAAATAGATTGGTAAAATAGAGGCAAGAAGACTATTAAATGACTATGTGTATATGTGTGTATCAGTTATTAATAAGGACATGAACTTCATTTCATAACTATAAGAATACAGAGGAGGGGATAAATGCAGCTGGGATATCTGTTTTATCCTGGAAGGACACAGTTAGGTGGTGCAATGGAAGGAGTGCTAAGCCTGTAGTCTGAAAGACAATTTCAAATTTTTACTAGATGTGAGAGCCTGACAAAGCTACTTAGCTGCTGCCTGTCTCAGTTTCTTCAACTATACAATGGGGATGATAATAGCAGCTACCTCCCAAGATTATTGTGAAGATAAAATTAGACATTTATGAAACATTTGGTATTGTTCCTAGCATATAGTAGGCACTTACTAATACTTAATCCATTTTCCTTCTCTCTTCATTCTAAGTAAAATATTTTGACTTTGGGCACATCTCATATCTAGATGCATTCTTTGGGCAAGACCAAATTATTAAAATGTTTTCCTAAAATGCCTAGATGGTTTTGATAAGAAAACACATAGTCATAAAGGTTGGTCCTTGTCTGTGACTATATTTTTATTTAAGGTGTCCCAGGCAACTTTCAAGACCTTAAACTGTAGAATATGCACTTAGCTGAACTGGCAGAGAGAGTTTTACTCTTGGAGTTTCTTATACCAATAAAATCACAAATTTAGTCCTACCGCCAAAAAAAGAAGTTTGCAAAATACTTTTTAATGCAAACAACAACCTTGCTAAGTAGAAAATGGGGATAATGGTAAACCACTTTACAAAAGGAGAAACCAAGGCTCAGGGAAAAAAAGTGGTCTTGGACAAATCACTTAGATTTTCTGGGTTTTAAATGAAGTAATGAACTAGAAACTCTTCAATATTCCATCTTCCCTAGTCTAGTTCAGTAATCCCATAATTTGTCCATGATCACCTGTAATGACCGCGTATTTAAAGTCAGCCGGAGTCAGGAATTCAGGTTAAGGGGAAAATCTTCAATATTTATTGAAACGAAGAGGTGAATAAAGATTGCTATAGCAAATATAGGCAAGAAAGATTGCGATAGCAAATATAGGCAGTTGCGACAGGAAGCCAGCTAAGAGAGAGCGACGCGAGCCGAGCCAACAGTGGAGCCAACTGTGGAGGCAGCTGTGGCAATGGCCGTCCCAAAGGTCTCTCCTCCCCTTCCTTCTCCACTCCCCTGCCTCCACCCACCAAAATCGTCATTTCCTATACAACACATCAGGACTTGCACAAAGAGTGGGTGGGGGCCATTCTCTCTCCAAGCTTATCTATTAATAGAGTATGGTCCAATTACTATTTAGCCTCATGTGCTTGGGACCTCAGTGCATCAACTCAAGCCTCAGCCCATTACATCTCCCGCTTTCTTTTGTTTTAGAACACAGGTGATCATGCCATCCCTGACTCCTCAGGGAGGTCAGAGCCCCCAAGGGGAGGTGATCACACCCTCCCTGATTTCTCAGGAAAGGAGGTGAAAGCACCGAAAAGGAAGTGATCACGACCCCCCTGACTTCTCAGGAAGGGAGGTGAAAGCACTAAAAAGGAGATAATCACGCCCTCCCTGACATCTCAGGAAGGGAGATGAAAAGCACCAAAGGGAAGTGGGGGTTGCTAGCAGGTTTCTGGGCTCAAGGGTCTTATTATGCACAAACCCATCAGCATGGGAACACATAGCACATAGCAACAACGCAGAGACTATTAGTGATGACTCTCCCCACAGTCAGTGCAGGCTTGATGTGTTATAACAAACATGAATTATGCACCCAAGTAACGGTATAACAAACAATATAAATCAACAGTATGATGTAAAAGATTGCCAGAAGTCCTAGAAGGAGAGTATGTAAACAGCAGTCACACATACACCTCTTCAGCAGCTAAGAGATAGTCCAAAACCAGTCTATTGTCCATTGCTTCACATATCAGGGAATCCAATGATCCCCCCAAGTTTTTGAAGTCCAGCAAAAGTCTTTTTATGTCTTAGGGAATCCAATGATTCCAGCAGATTTTGAAGTCCTGTAACAGTCTTATCATTTCTCAGAAAATCCAATGATTCCTGAGGGCTTTAAAGTCCTACAACAATCTTATGTCTCAGAGAATCCAATGATTTCTGAGGGTTTTGAAGTCCAATGATTTTCTATGTCCATGAGTCAAACGCCATAACTGCCACACTCTTTCAATGGTGAGCACAATCAGCAACAGAACCACCCGATGTTTCTTGGGTCTTCTCCTTCGTTTCAAGGGTCTGCTCCGTCTCTCTGCGATGGACAAGGCGAATACGGCTCGTTGGCACCCATCTGATTCCTTCTCCACCTGTAGAGATACAAGCAAACCCTCTCCCCCAAGCAGTTAGCCTATCTGGTCCCTTCCATTCACCACTTTCTGGGTCTCTCCACATCACCTGGCGATTATCTAAAGATAGTGGAGCTGCTCGCACTGGACATTGCCCTTCCGGTGGGTTATAAAACCTGTCTGCCGGAGCCAGTGCATCTTCGTCAAAAATCAAGAAGTTAATAGTATAAAGAGCTAGATTTAGTAGTTCTCTAGGGTTACCTGTGGCTCCCCCTTTCTTTTGTTTTTGGAGGAGCGTCTTAATATCTCTGTTTCTCCTCTCTACTATTGCCTGTCCTTGAGGATTAAAGGGTATGCCAGTGGTGTGTAAAATCTTATACTGTGCACAAAAGTGTGCAAAATGTTTGGAGGTGTATGCAGGACCATTGTCTGTTTTTATTGCTTGTGGCACACCCATAATGGCAAATGCTTGCATGAGGAATTCAGTGACCACTCGGGCTGTCTCTTTTGCTGCTGGTATGGCAAAAGTGAATCCTGAAAAGGTATCTACCACAACATGGATAAAAGACAGACGACCGAAAGATTTATAATGGGTCACATCCATTTGCCAGATTTCATTGGGTCTCAAACCACGAGGGTTCTTCCCTGGAGGCAGTGTAGGAGCATGGAAAGGAAGGCAAGCCGTACAGCTTTTTACTATGCTCCTAGCTTCCTCTTTTGTAATCCCAAATTGTAAACGCAAAGCTCGAGCAGCCTGATGGTACTTAGAATGGGATTCCTGGGCCTCCTGAAATAAAGGTGTACTGGCTAACATAGTTAAAAGGCTATCTGCCTTTGAATTCCCATCAAAAATAGGGCCTGGGAGTCCACTATGTGAATGGACATGCAAGATATAAATCTTACCTGGATGTTTTCTCACTTGCTCCTGAAGTTCCTTAAAGAGCTGATATATATTAGAAGCTGCAAATTTTATTTGGGCTGTGGCAATTCTTTGTACCACACTACTGAATAAGCTGAATCAGATATTATATTTATGTCTCCTGGGTAATAAGTGAGAGCTAACATGATTGCATACAATTCGTTCTGCTGAGTGGACTGAAAAGGAGTTCTGACTACTCTCTTTATGGTTAAATCATGAGAGTATACAGCACAAATATTGTGTTTGGATGCATCTGTAAAGATAGTTGGTCCTTTAAGAGGAACTTTAGAAACTTTTTCTTCAAGAATCCATCGCCAATTATGTAAAAGTCTGGTTATCTTTAATGGAGACCCATGTATAAAATTAGGAGCCATGGCTAATAAAATTTGCCACTCTGGGACGGTCTCACAACACACATTAATTTGTGTATTGGTGTAAAAGGTGTATATCTTATCAGGTCTTGCCCCAGATAATTGTACTGCTCGCTTAATGGCCTTTAACAAAATTCTAGCCACAAGCACTGGGTAAGGAGTAAGGCTTTGTTCTGGTTGTGCCGGGAGGTTCACCCACTCTATCACACTGTCTCCTTGATGAAGGACTGCTGTGGGTGCCTCTTGTGTGGCAAAAACTGTTATTTCCAAGGGTTTTTGAGTGACTCTCTCAACCACATTGGATAAAGCCAGTTCAACTTCTCTCAAAGCCTCTTGAGCTTCTTTTGTAAGCTGGCGTGGTGAATTTAAAGCACTGTCTCCCCTTAAAATATCATATAATGGTTGTAACTGATAGGTAGTCAAGCCTAACACTGGTCGCATCCATTGGATATCTCCTATCAATTTCTGAAAATCATTTAAGGTGTTTAGCTTCTCTGTTCTTAAGGACAGTTTTTGTACTGTAAGCACCTTAGGGTATACTTCATATCCTAAATATTGAAAAGGAGCATGTCTTTGAATTTTCTCTTCAGCTATGTATAATTTGTAGTATCTTAGTGTTTCTATGGTCTTTTGCAGACATGCTTCTAACATTTGTTCCTCAGGTGCACATCCCAATATATCATCCATATAATGTAATAGTATAACTTTTGGAAATTCTTTTCTTATTGGAGCAAGAGCAGCAGCAACATACATTTGACACATAGTGGGGCTGTTTTTCATTCCCTGTGGCAAAACTGTCCATTCATATCTTTTATAAGGCTCAGCTAAGTTAACGCTGGGCACTGAAAAGGCAAATCTTTTCATATCCTCCTTATCCAGAGGGATAGAATAGAAACAATCCTTAATATCGATGACCCAAAGAGGCCACTCTCTAGGCAATTGAGTAGGAGATGGAAGTCCAGGCTGAAGAGTTCCCATAGTTTCCATCTGTTCATTTACTTTTCTTAAATCAGTGAGCATCCTCCATTTTCCTGATTTCTTTTTTACAACGAACACTGGGGAATTCCAAGGACTTAGAGAAGGTTGTAAATGTCCTTGTTCAAGCTGTTCCTGTACTATATCTAATAAGGCCTGAATTTTATCGCTACCCAAGGGCCACTGTTCTATCCACACTGGTGTATCAGTTTTCCATTGGATAGGAACAGGTGAAAGTGTTGGCAGGCCTTCAACAGCAGCCCTGCTTAAAAAACCGAAGTACTCATTTTTAACCCTAATTGTTGTAAAACATCTCTTCCCCACAGATTGATGGGGAGTTTTTCAACTATAAAAGGAGTAAAAACTCCTGTTTTGCCTTCAAAAGTCCATCTCATAGGGGCAGCACTAACTTCAGCTGCTATTGATCCTCCTACTCCAGACATATAGGTGTCTGCTTTAATCTTTGGCCAGTGACTGGGCCAATTGGCACCTCTAATAACTGTACGATCTGCACCTGTGTCTACCAATCCTTCCAATGGTAGGCCATTTATATAGATCGTGAGCATAGGTCGGTCAGCCGTTACAGCTGCTGTCCAGTAAATTCCTGGATTTTGTGGTCTGGAGTCAGAACCTGGGTGACTATCACCAGGTTGCTTATTAGGATTCTGTATGAGTAAACCTGATGCTACTACGTCTCCTGGGTGATAAGTCACACATTGTCTACCTGTATTAGTGACTGGGATATTATCTACACATTCCCCAGTTTCCCACATCAGTGTGTGGATGGACACTGTTTTGTACATACAAAAAGGAGGTGAAATGGTCAAGCCTACTGTGCCTGGAGGTAAGGGATCCATAGGCTGGAGAGGAACAGATTTCACCTTTCCAGGGGGTATCTCAGTTGTCCCAGCTGCATACAGCTCTATTCTCCCCAATTGTAATTCCCTTCTGCCATCAGGTTGCTTCCTGGCTGGTTGACTGTGTAATCCCCTTCTCCCATCATATGGCTTTCTGGCTGATTGGTCATGTCTGGATACTGGACTTCTAGGCCCTCCCTGGGTGCACCATTGGCTGCCATCATGCCCCAAGTGTTTTTTGCCTTGGGCCCTGGGGCTGGGCCCCTCATCCCGTTTCCCTGAATCTGTCTGCATTCTGAGGCCCAATGGAAGCCTCTGTTGCATTTTGGACATGGGGTTTGGGGTCTTGTTCTCCCACCTTGTTTTCCCATTCTATCTCTATACCAACATTGAGCTTTCAGATGCCCTACTTTTCCACACTGAAAGCATCTACGAGTCTTTCTGGAAGTCCCTTGCCAAGAGGGATTCTGTCTTCCCATGTTTGAATTTTGGGAAGTCTGCACCATAGCCTGGGTATAAAAGGCACCTGTGTCCACTGTGGCACAGCGTCTTATGATCTCCTCTAAAGGAGCATCCCTGCGCAGTCCTAGTATAATTCTTCTGCAAACCTCATTAGCATTTTCCTTAGCAAGTTGCCTTATCAAAACGTCTGTTATTGGATTTTCTCCATTTGTTCTTGTGATAGCTGTCTGCAAACGTCCCACAAAGTCAGCAAAGGGTTCATTTGGCCCTTGTGTTATTTTTGTGAAGGCCCCCCTCTTGTCGTCTTTACTGTGGAGGGAAGCCCACGCTTTGATAGCATTAACAGCAATTTGCTCATATGCTGCTACAGAATAATTAATTTGTGCTGCGACATTTGCATAAGGACCTGTACCTGTAAGTAGGTCATAGGTGATTGCAGCATGAACTCCACTTTGACTATTTTGTTGGGCTTGTATCCTACAGAGCTCACTATATTCAGAAAGCCACAAGTAGTTTTGTCCAGGTTCTAGGCATATCTTTGCTATAGATTTCCAGTCATCAGGGGTCAAGATTTCAAAAGACAAATTTTGTAATAGCATCTTAACATAAGCTGATGTAGCCCCATAAAGAGTGCAAGCTTTTTTCAGGTCTTTGAGGATATCTATATCAAAAGGAGAGTATCTTCTACTTTCTTGACCTGAAGAATCAAACTGCTGAATAACTGGAAAAATGTGGTGTTGGATTTCCAATACATTTCTCCCTTCTTCTTTGGCCTTAATTAGTCCCTTTTGCAATCTACTCAAAGGAGCAGTTGGACGCTGTGGGGGAGGGGCTGGATGCTGGGGGGGAGGTGCTGGTGCGGTCACTGCCTCCCCCACTACCCCTCCTCCCTCCATCCCAGAGGGTGGAGTTGATGGAGGAGAGTCAATTACCTGCTCCTCAGGTGGGGCTAAAGCTGCCTCAGATTCACCCCGCCCTTGAGCCTCACTTAAGTCTTCATGCCCTGTGGGGATAAGGCCATTAATCTGTTCTTTGTCTTCCTCCTTTACCTCAGGCTTCCGCATTTGGCCATTCTTAGAGTTTTTTCCTTTTCTCCTAAAACTAGTACGGTATTTTAAGGCCATCTGTATCGTATTGTATAAATAGAATGCCTCGAAGGGAACTGACTGAGGGTTGTCAATGTTATAATCAGAGATCTGTTGACCAACCAATGCCCAGTTACCCAGAGAGATTTGCTCTTCCTCTAAGAACCCAGGGGAGGTAAGTTTTAATGTACTCAAAAGTTTAGCTGCGTGTTCCCAAGATACAACTAGCCCTTCCTCTTCTATCAGGTCACGCAGGCTTTTTATAACACCACTCCTGGGTGGGGCAGGGGTTGGGGGGTTTGGGGTGGGGGATGGAGAATCTTTACCTAGGATCTGTCCCATTTCAGCCAAAAAGTTACTGCTTTCGTCTTTAAGAAAATAAGTTCCCTGTTTGTCTTATACTCACCTAAGTTCCTGGTCACTGGAGACTTCTTCAGTGAAAGTAGGGTCCTTGGTTCCCACGCTTGGGCGCCAAATGTAATGACCGCGTATTTAAAGTCAGCCGGAGTCAGGAATTCAGGTTAAGGGGAAAATCTTCAATATTTATTGAAACGAAGAGGTGAATAAAGATTGCTATAGCAAATATAGGCAAGAAAGATTGCGATAGCAAATATAGGCAGTTGCGACAGGAAGCCAGCTAAGAGAGAGCGACGCGAGCCGAGCCAACAGTGGAGCCAACTGTGGAGGCAGCTGTGGCAATGGCCGTCCCAAAGGTCTCTCCTCCCCTTCCTTCTCCACTCCCCTGCCTCCACCCACCAAAATCGTCATTTCCTATACAACACATCAGGACTTGCACAAAGAGTGGGTGGGGGCCATTCTCTCTCCAAGCTTATCTATTAATAGAGTATGGTCCAATTACTATTTAGCCTCATGTGCTTGGGACCTCAGTGCATCAACTCAAGCCTCAGCCCATTACAATCACCCAGCTAGCAAATAATGAAGATAGTATTCAACCTCAATTTTCTCCTAACCCCCAATCCAGAATTTTTTCATTTCACTGAATCTAAACATGAACTGACTAATCACAAATTATCTACAAACAAAAGACTCATCTAATGCAAGATTAGTCTCTGATCTCTCTTATTTTCTCAAACCCCAAATTACAAAAAAAAAAAAAAAAAAAAAAAAAAACCTGAATTTTCCTAGGCTGACAAAAGTCATAACATGAATAACCTAGACTTCTAACAACTCTGTACATAGAACTTTGAGCACCAAGAGGGCAAGATCTGACCACCAGAAACCTTGAGAGTAGGGATCTGTGGCAGGTCAATCCCCAAAAAAACATCCTTCCAGTCAGTGTCCCAAAGCTCTGAAACTTCTCAGAATATTAAAGAAATGTTAGTAAAAATGGTCTCCCTGGGGATACCTTGACCAAATCTGATATTCTTTCTTCTATACTACATAGTCCCTTTTCAGAACTTTTCAGAAACTTTTTCAGAAACCCTAAAGCCATACCATAGATATCCCTTTTGTCATTTTTTTGTTTTGTTTTTTGATATGGGTAATAACAGATAGAAAGTTCAGTGCTCAATAGTGGGAAATGAAAAATAAAACTCTGTTTCTCCCATTTCTCTGCCTGTTCTTTGATAATCTAGTCCCAATGATATTCAGTATCCACATGGTTAGCCATAAGGATGGGATACCTAGAATATAGTATGTTCTTCTTTCGTTACTTTTGGAAAGAATGAAAGAAACTTGCTCAAGAGACAGGAATTTAAAACAGAAGGAAGTTTTCCACTTCTCTCTTTAAAATATTAAAAAGAAAGGAGACCATAAGGGAAAGGGCCATAGAAAAGAAACAGGATAAGAGACTGTTTACTTTCCCAGAAGCTCAAAATCAATCTCAGATTTATCTTTTTTCCTCCCTTGTAGGTATTCTTAATTGGAGCTTCTTCTCCCCATATATAAAGCAAGAGAATAATAATAATAAAAAAAAAAGAAAACATGACTCCTCTCACTGAATATACGTCCATAAAAGGCCTAAGTTTTGTATTATAGGACATGTACTGCTTTGCCATCAGAATTAGGGTGTGTGAGTGTGTGCATGCATGTGTTTACACTTTTGTGTGTTGAGTTGATTGCTATTTAACTCTATAGAAGTTTTAATAACTTCGTTAGAAAGAAGAAAAGTAGCAGTTATTTACCTGTTACACAACTGTCAGAATTCTCTGGTTTCAGCATATTCAGCACCATGGACAGTGGACAGTTAAAAACAGACGTAGAGTAAAATTGTAGGATACTACAATCAGCAGTTCTTAAGTTTTGTTGTTTTTTGACATGGATAACTTTGGCAGTCTAGTGAAATGATCTTATGTAAATCTTCTAAGAAGAATGATTTAAATGTACAAAATAAAATACATAAAATTCAAAGAAACTAGAGTTTCCTGAAAATAAAGATGTATTTTTCTCTCTACCAAATTCATGGATGTGATGAAATTTATCCACAATACCCTTGGAGTTTAAGATTATGAATCTTTTTCCTACAATGACAGATATGAAAGAGATTCTAGAACACAGAAGATCAAAACTGGAAGAAACCTGAGATCAAAAATAGAATGTTAGAGCTAGAAGGGACCTTAGAATGTAGAACAAAAATGGTATAGCTGAAAGACATTTTAGAATGCACAATGTCCAAACAAAAGATATCCCATGTTAGAGCTCTAGGGGACCTTAAAGATTTCTAGTCTACTTTGTTCTGTACAGGGAAAATTAATGTCCTTAATGTAGTTCAGAGTCACTGAGTTGGAGAGCCAAGACTTTTCAAAGCATTGCATACAATAAGTGCTTAATAAATATTTGTCAAATTGAATTGAATATCAACAATAAGTCAGACCACTTGGCTTGGCTATTATCTAAACATACTTGTTATGTAGACTGAAACAAATTATCTGCCCCAAATACAATAAAAGATGTTTTCTACCTATGTCAGGATGGTAATGGTAGGACTGAAGAGAGGAATCTGGGCAACTTAGAGCTTCCTAGAGAAAAATTGATCAGGACTTATGTGATACTCCATAATAAACTTGCATAGCAGAGAAAAAGAATTTTAATGTTTTTTATGAGATTGTGTCACAAACTAATGATATAGTTCCTATCACCACACAAAGTAATGATATAATTCTTATCACCAATGGCCAGTCACTAATACAAAGTCCCTGAAGAAGATGTGTGATATATGAGAGATTGTTTTTATAAGGAACAGGGTGCAGCAAGCTCTGTCCTCTGCCCTAAAGCATTGATAGCAGACAATACAAGAGTTTAGTGTTGTTTATGTCTATCCATATGTAATCTGTGATGTTATTGATAATAATTAGTCCATTAAAAAGTCCTCTGATATTACATTATGTCATTAAGGCCACCTTCAGGTCTTATAGTGAAAGCTCTGGAAGATCCTATCAAGATGGAAAGATTTTAAGTATGGTCTCAGTGATAGGACTAAATATTTTTGTCCAAACATCAGTATGTAGTGTAAGGAGGTTTTCTAACAAAGGGGTATCCACTAGGAGACAAATTTTATTTCCCTTATCAACTCACAGGGATTGTCTACTACAGAGTATTTGGAGGGAATAGTAAGTTGTACATGGTAGATTTGCAGTTTCATGTGCAATCATCTTTTTTATTGTACTGCATTATGGAAATATTTGTTTTGTTCATGAATTAAAAGCCAAATAAATTTTAAAAAATCAAAATGAAACTGTAGGATAACTTGTGAGGTCTATTATAACTCTAAATTCTATAATTCTTCAATCTAATAGATAATTTTTGAAAGCTACTATAATAATATCTTCTCACCCTGCTGTCAACCAAGTGACATGCGTCTCTGAACTTAGAGTGGCTCTCATATTAAACAAATGCCCTTACTTGAAGTTTTTTCCAGTTTGATACGACCTACTAGAGCTTGAGTGACACATAAATAACTTTTGAGAGATGTGGACTACTGCCATACTATGTTGCTGTATTAGGAAACAGTTTGTTATTATTATCTTCATTCTTATGAGTACTGTTATCATCTACCTGGCAAGATGATAAGCTGCCTGAAGGCAGGAAGTATTTCTCTCTCTTTTTTTTCATCTCCAGCTAGGTCCCTTTCAGCTGTAAGATTTAATAGGAATACATGAATGACAAGGTGACTTAGGAAGCTGAATTCCAGAGTCAACTTGACAATGCTTCAAAGATCTCTGATTTTAATAGTGCAGACCATTCCTCCTTCACTGGTACAAAGTACTGCCTTTCCACAATTTAAGTGGCAGTCTTCAAAATCACCTAAGCTGTAAAATATGAATAGTCTTGTGATCAATTTAATAATGACACCTTGAACTGATGTTAGTTCACAACCAGGTTTATTCTCAAAATATTTCTACCTTAGTAAACCTCTGTCTTAGTTTGATCTTCAAGAGCCCAACCTAACTTAACAAATATAATAAAGAATTAGAGAAAAACTTCATGGAGAAGAGGAAAAAGGTAGGAGAAATATTCACTCCAGAATACCCTTGAATGATTTAATTATTTTAATTTCCTTACAAGTTGGTTGACTACATTTTTCATCATTAAACTATAGGAACTGTTGTAGGCCTATTGTTTTTCTCCAGGAAATCTTAGGAGAGAAAAACTTATAGACTTGGAGAGAGAAAGGCAATCAAGTTAAAGGAGAAAGATAATAGAAATATCAATATATATATATTTTATGTTATATTATATTATATGTGACCAGAAAAAAAGATTAGAATCTCCACATAATATCATACATGCAATATAACAGGGTGAATGATGTGCAAAGTGAAGGTGGGCTACCGTGATGCAGATTTTTCTTAAATTCACTAGCCAGTGGAACCCATACTGAGGGGTTTGAAGATGCACAGAAGTCTAAGGTCTTTGTTGCTCAGTTAGAAGTATTTTGAATTCTTTGGGTCAAGACTAAATGTGGAGACTAGGGGATCAGTGAGTGTTATATATGGAAGCTGAAGGAGGAAGATGATTGAAAGGAGGGAAGAGAGAATGACTTGGAGACATAGGAAAGAGGACAGAGATTCAAGTTAAAGATAAGTTCTCACTGAAGGGAATGGAGATCAGTATCAAGTATGGAAGCTAAAGAAGATTGAGACTGAGTCACAAAATGGAAATAAATCAAAGAGAATGAAGGTTCAGTATCAAGGATAGCCTCAAGGAGAAAAATGGGGTTTGGGGTTTAGTGAAGAGAGTTGATATCAGCATCTCATTGAGGGAATGAGGAATGAATGAACAGAATGGGCACTTGATGTTCATAATGGAAGCTTCAGTGATGAGAATAGGGAACTCACTAAGGGAGTTGGGGAACTTCTGTCAAAAAATGAAAGTTCAATGATGACTATGAGTGTGGTATTCAGTAAATGATCAGCCTATTGACAGAAATGGGTGCTTAAAGAGAAAAAGATGGTTCAGTGTGGAAGATAGGGATATTCAGCGACGGAATGGGGATTCAAGGAGAAAACCATGGTCCAAAGAGTGATATGGAAGTTTAGTGAAAGGACAATAATAATGAGCATATATATATATATATATATCTCACTTTGGTTTACAAAGCACTTAAAATATTATTTGATCCTCACAATACTCGGTTGTAGGTGTCATTATTGTTTCCATATTCCAGATAAGATAACTGAAAAAGAAATTAAATGACTTGTCCAGAGTCACACAATGTTTGAGGCCATATTTGAACTTTTTCGTCTTGACTCCAGCTCCATCATTCTATTCATGTTGTCACTTAGCTGACTCAAGAAAGCAGTTTAGTAAGTAGGTAAGAGCCCAATGTCAGGGATGGGAATTCAGCATAGGACAATGTCTCACTGAGAAAAATTATTGTTGTGGAATCATTTCAGTTATGTCTAACTCTTGGCAGAGATACTGGATTGGTTTGCCATTTCCTTCTCCTGTTCATTTTACAAATGAGAAAAGTAAGGTAAACAGAGTTAGGTGACTTGCCCAGGATCACACAACTAATTAGTAAATTTTTTACTAGCATCTGAGGCTGACTCCAGATCTAATGTTCTATCCACTGCACCACGTAGTTGTCACACATAAACACACACACACACACACACACACACACACGTGTATATATGTGTGTATGTGTATGGCTATGTGTATTTTTGTGGCTATATACATATATATAGGTTGAATTTATTTTACTAGTATCTGACTCTACATGACTCCATTTGGGTTTTCTTGGCAGAGATATTAAGAATAGTTTGCCGTTTCTTTCTCCAGTTCATTTTACAGAACTAAGGTAACAAAGGATGATTAAAAGTATAAAAAGGAGGTTGAGATCATCATAGGAAGGAGATGAAGACTTTAGGAGGGAGTGGGGGCTCCCGATGGAACAGGGGCTAAATTGGGGGTCAGAGCTCAAGGTTAGAGCTCCTTCCTCAGAGAAGGAATAATAAATCCTCATTTTTTTTAGCATTAGGGGAGGAGCAGAGCTAAATGCTAGGTATGTCTTGGGAATCCAATCAAGAATACTCAAGCAAGGCCTTGCTCAGCCTATCTCCAGGGCCTGAGGGGAGAATGATACTGAATTATACTTACCAGCTAGGATTAATTTAGCTAATGTCTGTAAAGTACTTTGATTTCCTCAGAGGTGCTATGTAAATACAAAGTATGATTCTTATTTTAAGTAGTATTTGTTTAGGGAGAAAGACAGTCTTTCAATTTCCTCTCTCTGCCAGATTCTTTACAGAATGCCTCTAAGCCCTGCTTTAGCAGGGGCTCATCAGCCCCTGCCACTCATTCTCTGACAGGGTCCCCCTGAAACCACCCTCTTGGTGAGCACAGCACTATGCTAAAAGGATATTCATTTTCTACTCAACCCAGGGAGGATGCCCTCACAAGTCCTGGGTCATTTACTGGGAAAAAGCATTGAATGTAGAATCACAAGATGTAGGTTTGAATGCTACTTCCATAGTGCTCTTTCTCAAATGACTCAGCTTCTATGAGCTTCAGTTTATTCTACTTTAGGATTAAACAGCAATGAACAGAACACTGGATTTAAGAATATCTAAGTTTGAATTTGACCTCAGACACTTAATAACTGTATGACTCCAGATAAGTCACTTAAGCTGTCTGCCTCAGTTTCCTCCTCTGTAAAATGAGAACAATAATAACACTTACCTCATAGGATTATTATAAGGATCAACGTATTTAATTAGAACAGTGCCTGCCTAATAATAAGCACTATTTAGCTATGATTAAGATTATGATTATTATACGACTGTTATATGGAAGAGAGGATAGAGTGCTGGGCCTGGAGTCGGGGAGGCTCATCTTCCTGAGTTCAAATCTGGCCTCAGATACTTACTAGCTGTGTAACCCTGTTTGCCTGAGTTTCCTCATCTGTAACATGAGTTGGAGATAGACATGGAAAACTACTACAGTACCTCTGCTAAGAAAATCCCAAACAGGGTCTAAACAACAATCATTAATAAAAATAATTGCCCCTGTTCTTAGTGTTGTTATGGGGATCAAGTGAGATAATAGTTTTTAATCACTTAGCACATGGCCTGACACATAGTAGACATTTAAGAAACACTTGTTTCCTTGTTTCCTATTTCCTAAAATAGGGCCAATAACACTTGTACTCTCTACCACCCAAGGTGTTTATGATAAAAGAACTTTGTAAATCTTAAAGGGCAGTAGAAACAAGAGTTATTATTATTTTCCCAAGAATGCTAACTGTAGTCAGATATATCCCATTGTTCTCTAGAATCAGGTGATTGGGGGTTTCTTTGGGGACAGGGTTCCTTTCTAGACCCATCTCTATTGATCTGTCCTCCAAGAGTTGGTTCAAGGAGAAGACCTAGGGTTTCAGACATAAAATTAAAGATGAACTGATTCAGAACTAAAGGAAACTTAGAGACCATCAAGTCCAAATCCCACACTTTACAGGTAAGGAATTAGAGACACAGAGAAGTTCTGTAACTTACCCAGTATCATACAGCTAGTAAAATCAGAGGCAGGATTTGAAACTACACCTTCCTGGTGTTTAACTTGGAGAAAAGAAGGATGAGATAAAGACTTTCAAAATATGTGATGATAGTTAGAAGATATGGGAAGAGGGAATAGACTTGTTTTATGTCATTCTAAGTGTCACAACTAAAACCAATAAAGGTGTTAAGGGAGCTATATAAGTGAAGATTTTAGGTTAACCAAAGGGGAAAATGATTTGAAATAGAGATCTTCAATATGGAATGGCCTGCCTCTTGAAATAGTGAACTTTTCATCATTATAGACCTCAAACAGAAGCAGAATGAACACTTGATAAAGACATTTTAGATAGATTCCATGCTTCAGAGAGTGTCGGTTATACTACATAATAATTATTATTCATAGAATCATAGAGCTCTAGAATTTGCCAACAGTCTTTAAAAAGCCTTATGCATTTTTTTGTTGTTGTTGCTGATCTTGAATTGTGATTTCATTAATGGTAAGAAATTCCCATGTGGAAATCACATCAAATTGTGATCAATTTGATCAATTGTTGATCAGCACCTCATCTATGACTAAAATATTAGAGTTGTTGGGAGAACTAGATAATTAAGTTTCTATGATCAGATAACTAGAATGTGTCAGAGGAAACTATATCTTCCTGGAGCCAAGATTACTCCTCTCCATTCATTAGGCTATATTGCCTTAACATTTTTATTAAGAAGGGAAAGGACCCAAATGTGCAAAAATGTTTTTGCAGCTCTTTTTGTGTTGGAAAGAAATTGGAAATTGAGGAGATGCCCATGAATTAGGGAATGGCTGAATAAGTTATTGTATGTGAAGGTAATGGAATATTATTGTTCTATAAGAAATGATGAGCAGATTGATTTCAGAAAAACCTGGAAAGAGCTATGTGAGCTTATGCTAAGTGAAGTGGGCAGAACCAAGAGAACACTATACACAGTAACAGCAAGATTATGTGATGATCATGTATGATAGATTTAACCCTTCTCAGCAATGTGATGATTTAAGACAATTCTTCTAGATTTGGTATAGAAAATGCCATCCACATACAAAGAGAGAACTTTGGAGACTGAATGCAGATCAAAGCATACTACTTTCACTTTTTTTTTTTTTTTTTTTTTTGCTTTTTATTTCTTGTGGCTTTTCCTTTTTGTTCTGATTTTTCTTTAACAACCGAAACAAGTCAAAGGTTCTGATAAAGGCCTCATTTCCAAAATATATAGAGAATTGACTCTAATTTATAAGAAATCAAACCATTCTCCAATTGATAAATGGTCAAAGGATATGAACAGACAATTCTCAGATGAAGAAATTGAAACTATTTATAACCATATGAAAATATGCTCCAAATCATTATTAATCAGAGAAATGCAAATTAAGACAACTCTGAGATACCACTACACACCTGTCAGATTGGCTAGAATGACAGAGAAAGATAATGTGGAATGTTGGAGGGGATGTGGGAAAACAGGGACACTGATACATTGTTGGTGGAATTGTGAACACATCCAGCCATTCTGGAGAGCAATTTGGAACTATGCTCAAAAAGTTATCAAACTGTGCATACCCTTTGATCCAGCAGTGTTTCTACTGGGTTTATACCCCAAAGAGATACTAATGAAGGGAAAGGGACCTGCATGTGCCAAAATGTTTGTGGCAGCCCTGTTTGTAGTGGCCAGAAACTGGAAACTGATTGGATGCCCATCAGTGGAGAATGGCTGAATAAACTGTGGTATATGAATGTTATAGAATATTATTGTTCTGTAAGAAATGACCAGCAGGATGAATACAGAGAGGCCTGGAGAGACTTACATGAACTGATGCTAAGTGAAACAAGCAGAACCAGGAGATCATTATATACCTCAACAATGATACTGTTTGAGGATGTATCCTGATGGAAAGTGAATCTCTTCGATAAAGAGAGCTTTAATTGATCAAAGATGGACAGCAGCAGCTACACCCAAAGAAAGAACACTGGGAAATTAATATAAACTGCTTGCATTTTTGTTTTTCTTTCCAGGTTATTTATACCTTCTGAATCCAATTCTCCCTGTACAACAAGAGAACTGTTTGGTTCTGCACACATATATTGTATCCAGGATATACTGTAACCTATTCAACATGTGAAGGACTGCTTGCCATCTGGGGGAGGGGGTGGAGGGAGGGAGGGGAAAAATCGGAACAGAAGTGAATGCAAGGGATAATGCTGTAAAAAATTACCCTGGCATGGGTTCTATCAATAAAAAGTTATTTAAAAAACAAACAAACAAACAAACAAAAACAAAAGGCCTGATACAGAGAACAGGGTCCCTAACATTTAGACCTATCCCAAATGGGAATGGTGAGTTTCCCCCTTCAGTATGAGAAAGATCCAATGACCATTTGAACAATATGTTGTAGAATATGTTCTTTTGGGAGTGTGAGCTGCATTAAATAGCCTCTGGATTATAGTCTAGTTTATATCTAGATCTTCATCCATACTATACTCAAAACTATAAGAAATTTCAAGGACCAAAAGTGTTTGGATTTCAAAGGATATAAGAACTAAAAATGTCCTTAGAAGAATGTGTTAGAATTGAAAAATTCAGTGAAATGTGGAATATAAAATGTTAAAACTATAAAAGGGTGATGCAAGTCAATAAAACATTGAATGTACAGTCAAAAAGTTCTGGCCTCAGACACTCACTAGCTGTGACTCTGGGTTAGCCACTTAACTTCTGCCTTAATTTCCTCTATTGAAAAAAAGGTAATAATAAAATAACATCCACCTCCCAGGGTTGTTTTGAGGATCAAATAACATTTGAAAGCTCTTAGCACACTGCCTGGTACATAGTAAGTGCTCTGTAAATCCTGGCTGTTTATTAGATCTATAAGGCACTTTTATAAATAGAATACATCATTTCTGAGCTGAGAGGAATCTTAACACATAGAATGTTTGATTTGAAAGGGCTTTTAGAATATAGAATGTCAGCATTGGGATAGGCTTTGGTACAAAAGTCACAGAATATCAGAGTGAATGAGACTTTAGAGATAATGTAATTCGTTATATGACTAATGAGGAATCTGAGGTGACTTGTCCAAAGTCATACAACTGACCAGTAATTGAAACTCAAGCTTTTCACATCATTTCACCGTACATTGTTTTTTTCTCCCTTTTATCCATACAAAATAATTTTTAAAAAAATCAGTGTATTCTAATTTGCTTTAAAAAAAAAAAAAGGAGAGAACCAAAAATAAACTAACCCAGCTAATCCAAATTCTGGGTAACAATAATGAGATGCTAATGAAGGAACAAAAACATTTTATGAGGGGAAAAAAAAAGAAAACCGTTAAGTAGGTAAAATTTGGAGAACTACGTTTTGCAAAATCACAACACTTTATGTTTACATGGCGCCTGCCTCCTTTCCCAGGGCTCTGAGTGCTTTGCAAACATTATCTCTCTGAGCTCACGACAGTTCTGTGCGTAGGCAGGCAGCAAATGTTATCATCTTCACAGTCTGAAGAAAAATTAGATAGGCAGAGAAGCAACAAGACCTGGCCGAAGTTTGGCATATTCAAATTGAGATCCAGCTCATTCCTGTTCAGAGATCTGACCCCTGCCAGCCCTGCTACCCCAAAGGAGGAGATGAGATAAGTACAAAGGGCACTGCAGTTGAAGTCAGAAGACTTAGTTGGAATTCTCATTCTGATATCTGTGTGACTTTGAATGATCTCTCGAGCTCACTTTTCTCATTTAGAAAATGAGGTGATCAAATGTCATTCCTTATAAAATCCCTTCCATTTCTGACACTCAGAGACTTGAGCAGCACCTGTATCCCAGAACATGCTTGATTAGCATGGCCTTGGAGATACTTCTAATTTAGATTCAGAGAACAGGAAAGCTAGGAGGAAGCTGAGAGGACACCTAGTCTAAAATTTTATTTTAATCACAAGAGGAATCAAAGCACAGAAAGTAGGCAGTGATCTACTTCAGATCACTCAGAGAAGGACTAGAATCTTGGTTTACTCAATCCAAATCTAATGTTCTTCTTTATTTAAATTCCATTTGGGCCCTAAAATTTCATGAGACAGATACATTTTTACCCTCCCTTTCCATGTTTCCAATGTTCTTTCTCTCTCATCATTCATAGAATCACAAAACTACAAAGCTGGAAAAAAATAAATTAGGTCTGGTCTAAACAAGAGTCACCTCCACATCTTCAGCAAGTTTTCATCCAGTCTCTTCTCAAAGCAGCTGGTTCCACTCTTGGACAAGTTGTCTCTGTTAAGAACTGAATTTTCCACCAATGTCTGCCCATAGTGCCCAGTTTCACACTCTGAACCAAGCAGGATAACCCTAATCTTGCTTTCTTATAATAGAGTTTCAGATATTTGAAGATAGGTGTATGTATACCCTTTTCCCTCAAACCTGAACCCCAGTCCTCTCTTCTCTAACCATTTCTAGTTTAATCAGACAATCTTTGTGTGGTCTGGTGGCCAATCCCCTTCCCATCCTGATAAGAATCCTCTGAATTCACTACAAATGGTCATTGTTATTCCTAAAATGGAATGGGGAGGAACACTTTGTTTTTCTCTTGATCTATAAGAGTACAACATTATTAGAAATAGCAGAAATAATGAAGAACTTATGATTGGATAACAGAAGGAATAATAGCATTTGCATGTCCCTTGTAAGTCTCTGACTGGATCTAGTTCAGTAATCATGGTCCATTCCCTAAGGTGTCTCTGAAGACTTTCTAGCCTAACTTACCTAAGCATATTTCTATAAATACAGGCTTTAAGCTTCCTTACATGTAGTAATGTCCATATATCAACCCATGAATTTGACATTTACTCTGAATATGGCTTCATCCAACACTTCCTTTATATAACCTAATTCAAGATGATAAGGACATCATCTTCCTATTATTATTGCCCTTTCCAAGTTACATTCTTTCTAATTTGTCAATACTACAAAATGAACATAAGATTCCCTGTATAGTCCTATCATAATAGAGAGATCATTGGATTTGGTTAATATCAAAATCTCCTAAGAGAAATCTATATTTTATTTTAGCAACATTTACTAGCCGTGTAACTTTAAATATCATTCCCCTTCTCTGAGTCTCAGTTTCCTTGTTTGTAAAATTGAAGTAATCATACTTATGTGACTTTCATCACAAGACTGTTGTGGAAAAAAAAAAGTATGTTGTAACTTTTAAAGTAGTATAGAATTGAAGACAGGGATGCAGCTTCTTGCTGTGATATCAAACTCAGAAAGAAAAGGGAACCACTAATCTGTTCATGAGGATCCCTAAAGACTACATATTGATTTAGTTTTAAAATATAATATCATCTATATTCTGTTGTATTTTAAGATATTATGTTAAATATGTTCCAATTAAATTTTAATTGGGGTCAGGCTGTACTCAGGAGGACTGTGGCCAGCCTACCTGTGATCACAGGTCATTTATTTGATATCTCTGGCCTAGTGGAGAGAGTGCAGAACTTGGAGTCAAGAAGAATGGGTTCACAGTTCTAACTGCACAGTAATGAAGAGAGACATCTACAGCCAGAGAGAGGACTATGGGAACTGAGTATGGACCACAACATAGCATTTTCATTCTGTCTGTTATTGTTTGCTTGCATTTTTGTTTTCCTTCTCAGGTTTTTCTTTTCTCCTTTCTAGATCCGATTTTTCTTGTGCAGCAAGATAACTATATAAACATGTATACATATATTGGATTTAACATGTATTGGACTACTTGCCATCTAGGGGAAGGAGTGGGGGGAAGGAGGGGAAAATTTGAAACAGAAGGTTTTTCAAGGATCAATATTGAAAAAATTATCCATGCATATGTTTTATAAATAAAAAGATATAATAATTTTAAAAAGAAGAATCCTGCTTTAGATATTCCCTAGCTATGTTGCAAGAGACAAGCAATTAATCTCTTTTGGCCTCAGTTTCCTCCTATATAAAATAACATGATAATAGCACCTACCTCCCAAGGTTATTGTGAGCATCAATTGAGAAAATATAGATAAAATATTTTGTAAACTTTACATTTTGTTCAGTTGTTTTCAATTGTGTCTGATTGTTCATGACTTCTTTTGAGGTTTTTTGGGCAAAGACAGTGGAGCAGAGTGCCATTTCTTTCTTCAACTCATTTTCTGGATGAGAGAACTGAAGCAAAGTTAAGTGACTTTCCTCATCTATTAAGTATCTGAGGCTGAATTTGAAGGCAGATCTTCTTGACTCCAGGCCTGGCACTCTATCCACTATGCTACCAAGCTGCCTGGCTTGTAAACTTTAAAGCATTATGCAAATATTAGTTATTATTAGAAATAGCAGAAATAATGAGGAACTTATGATTGGATAATAGAAGGAATAATAGCATTTGCATGTCCCTTGTAAGTCTCTGACTGGATCTAGTTCAGTAATCATGGTCCATTCCCTAAGGTGTCTCTGAAGACTTTCTAGCCTAACTTACCTAAGCATATTTCTATAAATACAGGCTTTAAGCTTCCTTACATGTAGTAATGTCCATATATCAACCCATGAATTTGACATTTACTCTGAATATGGCTTCATCCAACACTTCCTTTATATAACCTAATTCAAGATGATAAGGACATCATCTTCCTATTATTATTGCCCTTTCCAAGTTACATTCTTTCTAATTTGTCAATACTACAAAATGAACATAAGATTCCCTGTATAGTCCTATCATAATAGATCATTGGATTTGGTTAATATCAAAATCTCCTAAGAGAAATCTATATTTTATTTTAGCAACATTTACTAGCCGTGTAACTTTAAATATCATTCCCCTTCTCTGAGTCTCAGTTTCCTTGTTTGTAAAATTGAAGTAATCATACTTATGTGACTTTCATCACAAGACTGTTGTGGAAAAAAAAAAAGTATGTTGTAACTTTTAAAGTAGTATAGAATTGAAGACAGGGATGCAGCTTCTTGCTGTGATATCAAACTCAGAAAGAAAAGGGAACCACTAATCTGTTCATGAGGATCCCTAAAGACTACATATTGATTTAGTTTTAAAATATAATATCATCTATATTCTGTTGTATTTTAAGATATTATGTTAAATATGTTCCAATTAAATTTTAATTGGGGTCAGGCTGTACTCAGGAGGACTGTGGCCAGCCTACCTGTGATCACAGGTCATTTATTTGATATCTCTGGCCTAGTGGAGAGAGTGCAGAACTTGGAGTCAAGAAGAATGGGTTCACAGTTCTAACTGCACAGTAATGAAGAGAGACATCTACAGCCAGAGAGAGGACTATGGGAACTGAGTATGGACCACAACATAGCATTTTCATTCTGTCTGTTATTGTTTGCTTGCATTTTTGTTTTCCTTCTCAGGTTTTTTTTTTTTTCTCCTTTCTAGATCCGATTTTTCTTGTGCAGCAAGATAACTATATAAACATGTATACATATATTGGATTTAACATGTATTGGACTACTTGCCATCTAGAGGAAGGGGTGGGGGGAAGGAGGGGAAAATTTGAAACAGAAGGTTTTTCAAGGATCAATATTGAAAAAATTATCCATGCATATGTTTTGTAAATAAAAAGATATAATAATTTAAAAAAGAAGAATCCTGCTTTAGATATTCCCTAGCTATGTTGCAAGAGACAAGCAATTAATCTCTTTTGGCCTCAGTTTCCTCCTATATAAAATAACATGATAATAGCACCTACCTCCCAAGGTTATTGTGAGCATCAATTGAGAAAATATAGATAAAATATTTTGTAAACTTTACATTTTGTTCAGTTGTTTTCAATTGTGTCTGATTGTTCATGACTTCTTTTGAGGTTTTTTGGGCAAAGACAGTGGAGCAGAGTGCCATTTCTTTCTTCAACTCATTTTCTGGATGAGAGAACTGAAGCAAAGTTAAGTGACTTTCCTCATCTATTAAGTATCTGAGGCTGAATTTGAAGGCAGATCTTCTTGACTCCAGGCCTGGCACTCTATCCACTATGCTACCAAGCTGCCTGGCTTGTAAACGTTAAAGCATTATGCAAATATTAGTTATTATTAGAAATAAGATAATGACAATGTGCCTTTTAGATCAATCACTTCAATTACATTTGGAAGATCCATTCTTGATATTATCAGTTCCCTTAGTCCTGCCTTAGACTAACCATGGCACCTAAAGTTCTTTCTTTTCTAATTTTCTTGTGCTTGACTAGATCACTGAATGTTAGGAAATCCAGGTTCTAATCACAGCTCTCCAGCTAGGTTGCTCTGTGATGTTGCCCATGTCTGCTTCTTTCTCAAGATCTCAGTTTCCTCCTCAGTCTTCTGACTCTACTCCTGTGGACTACTTTCTCCTTGATAAATCCTTCCTGGAACCTCCATTTTGAGAAGAGCTCAGACCAGCGATTCCTGATTCTCCATCATATTTACCTTCAAGTACCTCTACTTTCCCCTTTCAATTTTTCAGTTCCCCTCTTGAGGATTGACTTTGTTGTTGTTGTTGTTAGAATATGAGTTCCTTTAAAGCAAGGACTGTCTTTATTTATTTATTAATTTATTGCTTAGCACATATTAAGTGCTTAATAAACACTTATTAACTTGTGTTTGAACAACTGACTGACTTGGTCAAATGAGGGTGTTGGATGGGATGATCTTTGATTTCCCTTTTTGTCCTCTTTTGGTACGACTGTCAATCTAGGGTGATTAGGGATTTTGGAGGAAACCTAGTTCAATTCCCTCATTTTACAGATGAGGGAACTGAGGTCCAAGGCAATTGTGATTTGTCCAAGGTTGCTTTCATTTCTGATTATATATCTATATCTATCTATATATGTGTATATAGATATATTTTGCTGAGGCAATTAAGGTTAAACGACTTGTCCAGGATCACACAGCCAGGAAGTGTTAAGTGTTTGAGACCAGATTTGAACTCAGGTCCTCCTGACTTCAAGGCTGGTGCTCTATCCATGTGCCCCCTAGTTGTCCTGATATTCTATATTCTAGGGTAGATCTTAGCTCTAACATACTATGTTTGTTCTGATTCTACTCACTTTACTGTATTAGTTTGTACAAATTTTCTCAGATTTCTCTGAAACCATCCCCTTCCTTACTTCTCCCACAACAATTACTTCTTATCACATCCATGTAGCATAATTTGTTTAGCCATTCCCAAATTCATGGATAATTCTTTAGCTTCTAATATTTCCCTACCAAAAAAACAGAGAATTATGTTAAATATTTTTGCAAACATGGATCCCTTTCTTCTTTCTTTGTTTCCTTTGGGGTACAGATCTGCTTCAGAGTATATGGCAAATTTAATAGCCTTTTGAGCAAAATTCCAAATTATTTTTCAGAATGACTAAGATCAATTCAGAGCTTTATTAACAGAACATTAATGTGGCTATTTTCTCACAGCCCCTCAAATATTTGTCATTCTCCTTTTTTTTTTTTTTTGGTCAGCTTTGCCAATCTGATAATTGTAAGATGGTACCTCAGAGTTGTTTTAATTTGGCTTTTGTTAATTATTAGTGATATAGAGCATTTTTGTATGCCTATTCATAGATTGTATTTTTTCCTCCAAAAACTGCCTATTCATATCCCTTGACCAATTGTCAATTAGGAATTGCTCTTATTCTTAGAAATTTGAAAAAAAAAGAAATCTGAGTCAGTTCTCTATCTTTAAAAAATGAAACTTTTATCATAGAAACTTACAGCAAAAATTGGTTCCATTTTTCTGGTTCTTTAATTTTATCTTATATTGGTTTTGTGTATGTAAAAATTCCTTAATTATATGTAATACAAATTATCTATTTTACCTCCTATGAACTACTGCATCTTTTGCTTGGTCATGAACTCTTCCCCTATCCATAGAATTGGCAGGTAGCTTTTTTTCTATATTCCATTAATTTGCTTATGTCACTTTTTATATATAAATCATGTATCCATTTGGAACTTATCTTGCAAAGTGAGTTTTTGGTTTACATCTCATTTCTGCCACCTCCTTAACAATTTTCCAACAACTTTTGTCTTGCCACAAAGCTGAGACCTCTGCCAACATTTCTGTACTGTAAGATACTGCACCCCTCACTTGCTTGGGAGTGTCAAACCTCTCTGAATCCATCCCAGCCCTCCCTCTTTGACTTCTTGAGCCTTTACATTTTTAATCCTAGTGAGATGGACTCAATCCTATTGAGTATCAGAGAGGTTTTAAGGAATGGCCATTTTGATTGTGCAAGTTTGAATATTAGCTAGCATCATAGAGAGGAAAAAAATGAGCAGAACCAGGAGAGATCATTATATACTTCAACAACAAGATTATACAATGATCAATTCTGATGGACATGGCTCTCTTCAATAACGAGATGATTCAAACCAGTTACACTTCTGCAGTGACGAAGAGAACCATCTACACCCACAGAGAGAACTATGAGAACTGAGTGTGGACCACAACATAGCATTTTCACTCTGTTATTGTTTGCTTGCATTTTTGTTTTCCTTCTCAGGTTTTTTTTTTTTCTTTCTAGATCCAATTTTTCTCGTGCAGCAAGATAATTATGTAGATATGTATACATATATTGAATTTAACATATTTAACATGTATTGGACTACCTGCCATCTAGGAGAGGAGGTGGGAGGAAGGAGAGGAAAATTTGGAACAGAAGGTTTTGCAAGGGTCAGTGTTGAAAAAAATTATCCATGCATATGTTTTGTAAATAAAAAGATATAATAAAATATTTTTAAAAAAATAAATAATAATAATAAAATATTTTTTTTAAAATGCAGGAGACCTGCATTTAAATTCTGCTCTAGCACATATGATCTATGTGATTCTGAATCTTATGTGTAGTATTCTGTGAATCCTACAGAAAAAGGATTCATTTCCTTTTGCTGTAAAATTATGATGATACTAAACTACCTCAAAGGATTATTGTGTTTTTATAAGATTTGCAACCCTAAAATACTACAGAAATTAATTTGACTAATAATTTTATTTAAATATTACTTTCCTCTTTAATTTCTCCAATAAAATTGATTTGCTATCTAAATGAGCTATTTAATTGGATATGTTATAGACAAAAATAATAAGTAAAAGGGAAGTCTCAGATTCTAGAAGTTTATAGTAAACCAGAGGAGACAAAACAAACCTAGAAAACAGACTCCAAAAAGTAAAGGGTTTACCCAGAATCAAATAACTAACTAATAAGAGGTGGGACATTCCAGTATATTGGATAAAGCATTGAAATTTTAGTCAGGAAGATGTGGTTTCAAATTACAGAGCTTCTTCATATCTCTATTTCCTTTTTTTAAAAAAATTAAAGCTTTTTATTTTCAAAACCTATGCACAGATAAATTTTCAACATTCATTTTTGCAAAACCTTGTGTTCCAGATTTTTTCACTCCCTTCCTCCCATCTTTTCCCCTAGATGGCAAGTAATATAATATATGTTAAATGTGCAATTCTTCTACATATTTCCACAATTATCATTCTGTACAAGAAAAATCAGAACAAAAAGGAAAAAAATGAAAAAGAAAACAAAATGCAAGCAAATAACAACAAAAAGAGTGAAATACTATGCTGTGATCCACACTCAGTCCCCACAGCCCTCTCTCTGGATGCAGATAGCTATCCATCACAAGTCCTGAATCACCTTGCTGTTGAAAAGAGCCGTGTCCATCAGAATTGATCATCAATTCTGTTGCTGTGTACAATGATCTCTTGGTTCTGCTCATTTCATTTATCATCAGTTCATGTAAGTCTCTCCAAACCTCTTTGAAATCATCCTGCTGATCGTTTCTTATAGAACAATAATATTCCATAACATCCATGTACCATAACTTATTCAGCCATTCTCCAACTGATAGGTATCCACTCAGTTTTCCAGTTCCTTGCCACTATAAAAAGGAATGCCATAAACATTTTTGCACACATGGGTCCTTTTCCCTTTTTTATGATCTCTTTGGGATACAAGCCCAGTAGAGTGTGTTTCTATTTCCTTACCTATAAAATGAAGAGTTTGGATTTGATGGTCCTTAAGTTTCCTTTAATTCTGAATCTGTTCATCTTTAATTTTATATTCTAAACCCTAGGTCTTCTCATTTCAAGAATGGTTAAATAACAGGATGTCAGATTTGGAAGAGACTGCAGAATCTAGAATGTTAGAATTGCAATAGGACTTAAAGACCATCATATTCAGTTCCTTTAAGGGAATGCTGAAGTGAGAGTAAATGTGACTTGACTTTTAGTTAGCTAGATGGCAAAATGAGTAATATTGGACTTTGTCAGGAAGACTTTGCTTTTGACACTTACTATAAGACTCTGCACAAGTCACTTAACCTCTGTTTTTGTTTTCACACTATTACTACCAATTTCCCTGTTGAATTTAATGTATTTATACACCAAACTCTTTGTGTGAACACCTGTGTATCCAATTCTGATACTCTCCCACCGCTTCATTTATGGTTTGCTTGTTTGGGAAGTGGGAAGGATTTATAGTTTTTACTACTTTTCATGCACCCGACTATGTGAGTTAGTAAATTTCACTTCTTGTTCTCCTTTTATTCTGTTTTCCCTTTTCCTTTCCTTCTTATGTTAAAATCAATCAATTAAAAAACTTGTTTCTATTTTATTTAGCCTTGACCCCTGAAGACATTAAGACTTTAAAAGAATACTTACTTCATTTTCCCTTTTGAAATGTAAGTATTTAATTTTCTTGTGGCCACTTTCATTTAATCAAGTATATTTGGATTCTCTGGATTTCTATACCTTCATTTCAAAGTTTCTACTTGGTTCTGTTCTAGACAAAAATAATAAGTAAAAGGGAAGTCTCAGATTCTAGAAGTTTATAGTAAACCAGAGGAGACAAAACAAACCTAGAAAACAGACTCCAAAAAGTAAAGGGTTTACCCAGAATCAAATAACTAACTAATAAGAGGTGGGACATTCCAGTATATTGGATAAAGCATTGAAATTTTAGTCAGGAAGATGTGGTTTCAAATTACAGAGCTTCTTCATATCTCTATTTCCTTTTTTTAAAAAAATTAAAGCTTTTTATTTTCAAAACCTATGCACAGATAAATTTTCAACATTCATTTTTGCAAAACCTTGTGTTCCAGATTTTTTCACTCCCTTCCTCCCATCTTTTCCCCTAGATGGCAAGTAATATAATATATGTTAAATGTGCAATTCTTCTACATATTTCCACAATTATCATTCTGTACAAGAAAAATCAGAACAAAAAGGAAAAAATGAAAAAGAAAACAAAATGCAAGCAAATAACAACAAAGAGAGTGAAATACTATGCTGTGATCCACACTCAGTCCCCACAGCCCTCTCTCTGGATGCAGATAGCTATCCATCACAAGTCCTGAATCACCTTGCTGTTGAAAAGAGCCGTGTCAATCAGAATTGATCATCATATAATCTTTCTGTTGCTGTGTACAATGATCTCTTGGTTCTGCTCATTTCACTTATCATCAGTTCATGTAAGTCTCTCCAAACCTCTTTGAAATCATCCTGCTGATCGTTTCTTATAGAACAATAATATTCCATAACATCCATGTACCATAACTTATTCAGCCATTCTCCAACTGATAGGTATCCACTCAGTTTTCCAGTTCCTTGCCACTATAAAAAGGAATGCCATAAACATTTTTGCACACATGGGTCCTTTTCCCTTTTTTATGATCTCTTTGGGATACAAGCCCAGTAGAGTGTGTTTCTATTTCCTTACCTATAAAATGAAGAGTTTGGATTTGATGGTCCTTAAGTTTCCTTTAATTCTGAATCTGTTCATCTTTAATTTTATATTCTAAACCCTAGGTCTTCTCATTTCAAGAATGGTTAAATAACAGGATGTCAGATTTGGAAGAGACTGCAGAATCTAGAATGTTAGAATTGCAATAGGACTTAAAGACCATCATATTCAGTTCCTTTAAGGGAATGCTGAAGTGAGAGTAAATGTGACTTGACTTTTAGTTAGCTAGATGGCAAAATGAGTAATATTGGACTTTGTCAGGAAGACTTTGCTTTTGACACTTACTATAAGACTCTGCACAAGTCACTTAACCTCTGTTTTTGTTTTCACACTCTATTACTACCAATTTCCCTGTTGAATTTAATATATTTATACACCAAACTCTTTGTGTGAACACCTGTGTATCCAATTCTGATACTCTCCCACCGCTTCATTTATGGTTTGCTTGTTTGGGAAGTGGGAAGGATTTATAGTTTTTACTACTTTTCATGCACCCGACTATGTGAGTTAGTAAATTTCACTTCTTGTTCTCCTTTTATTCTGTTTTCCCTTTTCCTTTCCTTCTTATGTTAAAATCAATCAATTAAAAAACTTGTTTCTATTTTATTTAGCTTTGACCCCTGAAGACATTAAGACTTTAAAAGAATACTTACTTCATTTTCCCCTTTTGAAATGTAAGTATTTAATTTTCTTGTGGCCACTTTCATTTAATCAAGTATATTTGGATTCTCTGGATTTCTATACCTTCATTTCAAAGTTTCTACTTGGTTCTGTTCTTTTCAGCAGAAATTCTTATAAGTGCACAATTTTATTTAAGTTCTAGTCACTTTCCCATAGGATTATATTATATTTTGGAAAGTAAGTTATTATTGATTGAAAGTCTTTAACATTTACTTTGGAGCAAATATTCCAATCTTTCTTCTTTTTTATAATGGTTATTGCCAGAATTTATGTTACCCTCATTGATTCCTTAGTACTTGAACTCTTCTGAATATTAGCATTCTTATTTTTCTTTGAACTGGAAGCTGGATTTTGGCTATATCATTCCTGGGGACCTTAATTTTTAAACCTTTTTTGTTTTGTTTTGTTTTGTTTTTCTCAGAAGGTGACCAATATCTTTTTATTATTTTTGCTTTGTTCTCTGATTCTAGTAGATTTGAGCAAGTTTTATTTTTGATTTCTTAAAATATTGTATTTAGGTTTTTATTAAAGAGGAGGGTGATCATAATTTTCAGGTAGTCTGATAATTCTTAAACTTAAATTATGTCTCTTTAATATATTTTCCAAACCTTTGTTTTGATATGAGATACATTATTTATATCCTAGGCTTCTCCTGTTCTTGCAATCTTGGAATGGTGGATTTCTGTTTGGTCCTGATCCTTAGTATTTGGCTTTTATTTCCATTGTTATCTGTTTTCAGAGTGCTGGCAGATTTCAAACCCACCTGCATTCTCCACAGAACACCATATTGAAAGCTCCAGATTCCTTGAAGTATTTTTTTGGGCCAATCTGAAAGATATCTGAGCATTACATTAATCCAGGTGTTTCTGTCTGGACACATTTAGTACTTGCAAATTTCTTGCTATCCCCTCATATGAATGTGACTTGGATGAAGTTATTGAATGCTATTTTTAAGTTTGCTGAAGAGCTTTTGGGAGAACTGAACTATTCTCCCTTTCATTCTGTTCTTCACCCTACCATCTTAACCAGTTCTATCATTCTTAATCATCACTGCCTTTTCAAAATTCAAGAATGTTGTTAGGAATCAAAGTCAAGGTTACCAGCCTATTATCTGAAGTCTTCTTTCTCTTCTTAGAATATCTGGATCACATTTGCCACATCCAAGGCTTCAGCTTCCTTTATAGATAACAGCTCACTCATCACATCTGGTAGCTCTTTTAATGATCTGTGATATAGTTCATTTAGGCATGGTGGTTTGAAATCTCTGAACTTAGCTAAGTACTCTCTTTCTGTGCCTTTACTTAATTTTAGTTTCAATTCCCTACAGAATCTTTTTATCTTCTCCAGCCCCAATATCATTCTCACTAGTAGGGAAAATAGAAGCAAAATAAAATCATTACAGAATCATAGTTGAAAGAACCAGTGTTTCATCACTGAACAAAAATTTGTTTGCCCAACAGATGATCATGTGACCTCCATTTCAGGGACTCTTAACCTGGGTTCCATAGATATATTCCAGGGGGCATGGTATCCTAAAAGTAGGGGGAAAAAGATGCACTCTATTTTCACTTATTTCAGATTGAAATTTAACATTTACTTCAATTATTTAAAACATTATTCTGAGAAGATTCACCAGATTGCCAAAAGACAAGAAGGGTTAACTATACGTGCTTTATTTAAAGTTTTCTAGTGATGGAGAGCCCACAACCTCCTTAGACAACCCATTCTATTTCTTGGCAACTTCAGTTATTGCTTTATATTTCCTTATATTCGTTGAAATCTGTCTCTCTGCAGTCTTCAGTCCCCCTTATTCTGTCCTTTGAGTCTAAACAGACCATATCTAATCTCTCTTCTACATTACAAACCTTTCAATATAGCTATTGTTTCCTTTCCATGCCTTCCCTGGAATAAATGTCCTTGATCCTTCAATAGTTTGGGAACCCCTCACCTTCCTTTTTGCCCTCCCTCTGGATATTTTCCAGCTTAGAATTGCTTTTCCTCAAATGTGGCAACTAGAATTGAACATAATGTCACAGATATGGTCTGTTGAGGTCAAAGTATTAGAAAACAAAACTCTCCACTCTGTCTTTTGAACACTATGCCTCTCACTGCAATATTTTTGATTCCTACTAACCTTGCAGCATGTTAAAATGCAAGTTTTTTTTTTCATTTTTTCCATTAACTATTATCATCATTCCCTTAATGGTCTGTCTAAAATTTTTACCTGTTGATCCTAGTTTTTTCTGCCTACTGGAGCCAAGCAAAGTAAGTAAAGGCTCTCTTCCCTCTAATAACCCTTTAAATACTTGAAGTTATATCTTGACTTTGAGCATCACTTGTCAAATGGGAATAATAATCCCTGCTCTGACTCCTTTGAAGGTTATTATGAATCAGTTGAGGAAATAGAACTGAAAGGGTTTGTGAAATCATAAAGGGTTGTACATGGTAAGAGATGATGATGATGATTATTATTATTAAGTGAAATTGAGAATGGGTGGATTGGGGGAGGGCATTGCAGGTGTTGCCTAGTCAAGGGAATCACCTCATCATTTTCCATGAGCCTCCAGTTTCTCTCCACCCGACCACTATCCACATGTTGGGCTTAAGTGGGCGATCCCTCTACGAAGGGCCTGTTGGGCGAGGGCCGGAGGCGGGAGGCGTTGGGGAATATTGACTGTGTTTGGTGATCATTGCAGTATTTATAGGGCTTGCTAGGAATAAAAATAACATGAGCATGTGTGAGTCACAGGGGTACATTTCTCAGTGTGGTTTCTATCAGTCACAGAATGAGAGTAACAAGCAGAGAAGAGAAAGGGAAGGGCCAGGTCCCAGGGAGAGCAATAAGATGGGTTCAGAGACAGAAGATCTTCCCCATAAGGGCATGACACTTTATAATCAAGCAATCCATAAGCAATTATTAAGTTCCTAATATGTGCCAGCATAGTGCTAAGTGCTGGGAATTCAAATACAATAAATTGTATAATCCTTACTCATAAGGAGTTTGCCCTCTAATGCGAGGGCAACAAGTACATATAGAAGTCACTTTCATGGCACAGTGAATGGAGTTCTGGGCTTGGAATTATAAAGTCCACATGTGTTTGCCAAGCACCTACTATGTGCCAGACACTGTGCTAATCATTGGGGACTCAAAGAAAAATAAAATCAGACCCTTTTCTAAGGGAACTCACAATCTAACATGAGAGATAACAGTCAGTACATACAAGATATATACAGGGTAAATTGGAAGTAATCTCTAGCTCCCAATACACCCCTTTGTTCATTGTGCCACATGACCTTTAAACCATTTACAACTTCATGTATGATTGCCTTGCAGAACCCATACAATGTGTTTGTGAGTTGACTAGAGGAATTGTGAAAAAATCAGAGCTGAGTATTTAACCAGGGTCAGGTCTCAATCTGTGACTAGTTAAGGATCATAGATTATTAGAACTGAAAGAGGTTCTATAATTCATCAATTCACTCATTTGACAGTTCAGGAAACTCAAGAGGGGAAGAAGGAAATAAAAATGAAGCAAATGAAAAGTGATTTATTCAGTGGTACACAGGGAATGGAAAACTAGTAGTGAACTCAAATCTCTAGACTTTGTTTCAAAATCCATTTATTTATCTTCAAAGCACTATGTTAATTACTAAGGATACAAGGAGCTAATAAGATGTAGTACCTGTCCTCAAGGAATGTACAATCTAGTGGGAGTTTAAGATCAAATTATTGGAAAGTTACATTATAAGTAAGTAGGAAAAGCAAAGCAGAAAGGTCTGTGTTATTTAAAGAAGAAGGGATTTTCCCTGACTGAGATGTCAGGTAAGGCTTCATAAAAGAGCTTAATCCCAGAGTTAGTATTTTTTTTTCAGTTCAATTTAGTTCAGGAAACATTTTTAAGCCCTTCTATGTGTCAGGTGCTGTGTAAGGTGCGGGGGAGGCAAAGACAGAAACAAAACAGTCTCTGCCATCAAGAAGCTTGGAAAAAAAGGGAAAAAAATCTCAACAGATAGAAAAAGAAGGAAGAAAGGAAGGAAAAAAGAAGAGAGAGAGAAAATGGAGAAAGGAGGAAGGAAGAAAGGAAGGAAAGAAGGAAGGAAGGAAGGAAGGAAGGAAGGAAGGAAGGAAGGAAGGAAGGAAGGAAGGAAGGAAGGAAGGAAAAAGGGAAGGAAGGAAGGATGGAAGGAAGAGAAAGAAGAAAGGAAAGAAAAAATAAAGAAGGAAGGAGAGAAGGGAAAAGGGGAGGAGAAAGGAACTGTGATAAGAAGGAAAAGGAGGAAAAAGGGGGGAGGAGGGGAGGAAGAGGAGGAGGGAAAGGAGGAAGAGAGGAGGAAAGAAAAAAGGAAAGGAGGAAGGGAGAGAGAAAAAGAGGAAAGGAAGAAGAGAGAAAGAAAGGATGGGCATTCACTAAATATTATATTTCAAGGACTACACTGAGCAAAGGGTATATAAATAGAAAGAGGGAGATATTAATTGTCTAACAGATAATACTGGATTGTGAAGGAAGTTCCTTTCTAGACATGGGAAAAGACAGAATGAGATGAAAATGAATAGGAGTTGGGTTTGACTGGAACATGATGAACCTAAACTATTGGTTATCTAGATTGGGAAGGGGGAGTGAGGGGTGGTGAGGTGGAATGTGGAGAAGCAGGCAATTGGATATATTGTAAAGGCAAGAGGTTGAGAGCAACATAGCATCATCAGTGAGAAGTGGAATGAGTACCAGGAGACCTAGGCCTGGATCCCACTATGTGACTATAGTCAAGCCATATCTTCTCTTTGAGCTTCTGTGTACTCTTCTGTTAAATAGGGGGAAATAATTGCTTCACTTCAGGGTTTTTCTGGGTAAGGCATTTGTAAACCTTAAAGAATAATAGAAATGGATGTTATAATTATTATAGTCATTTTATAAAATCCCCAACATTAATTGATCACAAGAAGATTTTGTCAGAAAAGATAAGGAAGGAAGGAAGGAAGGAAGGAAGGAAGGAAGGAAGGAAGGAAGGAAGGAAGGAAGGAAGGAAGGAAGGAAAGAAGGAAGGAAGGAAGGAAGAAAGGAAGGAACAAACTGTTAGAAATATGTCACAACAACTGTTTTTGTAATGGCAAGAAACTTGAAATTTAATGGATGCCCATCAGTTGGGGAATAGCTGAATATGTTATGGTATATGAATATAATGGAATATTATTGTTCTATAAGAAATAATGAGCAGACTGGTTTCAGAAAAGCCTGGAAAGACTTATATAAACTGATACTGAATGAAGTGAGTAGAACCAAGTAAACATTGTACACAGCAACAACAAGATTATATAATGACCAACTGTGATAAAATTGACTCTTCAACAAAGAGGTGATTCAAGACAATTCTAATAGACTTGTGATGGAAATTTCCATCCATATAGAACTATGGAATCTGAATATGGATGAAAGCATAGTATTTTTTACCTTTTTTGTTGTTGTTTGCTTGTTTTTTTTTTTTTCCTTTTTGATCTGATTTTTCCTTGCACAGCATGATAATTATAGAAATATATGTATAAGAATTGTATGTTTAATCTATATCAGATTGCTTGCTATCTTTGGGGGAAGGCAGATGTAAAAAAATTAGGAATACAAGGTTTTACAAAAGTGAATGTTGAAAACTATCTTTGTAATTGGAAAAATCAATTACTATTAAAATAATTTCTTGAAAATAAAAATAAAAAATTATATGCTACAAGGATAAAAAGGATTCAGGAATTATGAAATACGTTTGTTTATTTACTGTTCATGCAAGAAATGGGCAATCTGCCCAAGGGCAGTCCCTAGCCAGATTCTCTCTTATAGACACAGGAATGAGTCTTTATTTTCTGTCCTGAAACTCAAGGTCCCTCCTTCATTACCCCATTGGCTGGGTATGATGAAGTTAACTTCCTGGTCCACCTATTGCATATTTTTCATTGGCACATTCCCCCTCCATGTTCATACAATCCATGTTCACAAATGGCAGAAAATTCCTCCTTTGAGGAGAGAGAAGTTAATATTAATTAACTCATTAAAAATGTTCATCCAGTGCTTGTAGTTACCTTCTACCCACTTCTTGTTTTTGGTTGACTTTTATCATTTTGTCAGTTCAGTGGTTCAATACTTTGTTTTGTATAAGTAACTTGGTCAGCTAACATGGACTTTGTCTAAGTTTTTGTCTATATATGGAAATACAACTATATAGATTGCTCACAGAAGAAAATAAGAGAAAGAAGGAAAGAAAGGGGAAGGGAAAGAAGGGAGGAGGCAAGAGAGGAGAGAGGAGGGACAAGGAAGGAAGGAAGAAGAGGCAAAATGAAGAAAGGAAGAAATACATCCCCAATAGAAGTCAGTCAGTCAAGAGTAGATCTTTGTTGAGGTGCAATGAAGACAAGATGGTGTCTGAGGTCCTTCCCAGATCTGAAGGGCTATCACTCTGCTCCTGGTATACAAGGAAAAAAGCAGAGGGAGGTACACATCTCTGACCTAGGCTTCAGGTTTTCATGCTCCAGATTGGGAGAGTCTGAAAAGGAGAAGAGGGAATAAGCATCTGTGTAGCATCTTCAATGTGCCAGACAGATTAAGTGCTTTATAAATGTCTCATTTGATCCTCACAATAATAGGCAACACTGTACATAGAAAAATTAATGTATTGGCAAAAATGGTAGTATTCAATGGAAAAAGTCAGGGGAATAAGAGAGTGGGAAGGAAAGAGAAGGGTGATTTTGGGAAAGTTTAACCTGGGAAAAAAAGACTTAGTAGGAACCATAATGGCATTGTCTTCAAGTACTTGAAGGGTCATGCTACATTTAATCAATTGACAAGCATTTTTAAAAGCTTGGTATGTGTTGGACATTATGCTAAATTCTAGGGATCCAAAGACCAACAACAGTACCTACCTTCAAGGAACTTCTTTTAAGGAAGTAATATGTTCAGTACACATATAAGTATATGTTATTGTTCAGTCATACAGTTGTTCCCAACTCTTTGTGACCCCATGGATCGTACTATTAGAAGGTTTTCTTGAAAAAGAGATTGGAATGGTCTGCTATTTTCTCTTCCAGAAGATTAAGGCAAACAGAGGTTAAGTCACTTGCCCAGGATCACATAGCTAGTAAGTATCTGAGGACAAATTTGAACTGAGATCTTCCTGACTCCCAGGAGACAGAGCTCTATTTGCTGAATCACCTAGTTGCCTCCATCTAAGTATATAGGTGTCCTAAAAGTCTTGGTGCAGTTTAAAGCTTATTAAAAATTATTAAAGCTTAATTATTAAATTATTATGATTATTAAAGCTTAAAGCTACACTAAAACTCATAGAACAGTTCATATATAAAATATAGACAAAAGGAAATATAAGATGATTTTAATAGAGGTTAGGCAATAGCAGACATGAGGCTTAAAAGAGCCTCATGAACAGCGGGTCATTTGGGCTTAATTGTAGATACTTAATAAGTATTTCTTGCTTTTGTTAACTTCTATAACACCAATTCTCCTATTATTGGATATGTACCACTGATTTCAAGGATCAGCGGCTCCAGTTATTATCAGTCCTTCATAGTAATAAGGCTCCATCCATCCTTAGACTTTCTTCCCACCACCTCCCCACATCCACAAATCCACAGACATACAATAATGAACAATTAACACAAATCAAAAGTCAACCACAGTCATATCCACACCAAGCAAAGAATAGTCATATCCTGACACCATCATATATAGTCATACCCTTGTATAAAATATATAACCAGCTGCTCACAGAGTAATATGTCATTCCCCAATACAAAAGCACACTACTTTAGTCATACACTGAAATGTCATAACCACAGATAATGACAAAAGTTATGTCGACCACACAGTGTTACACAGTCATAGTCACATTTATTTGGAATAAGATTCATATTGGAAATTTATAATTAGAATAATTAGTACAGAATCTCCAAGCAGGATAGGAACTCAGGGTATAGAGGTGAAGTCCTACCTGAAGTCATAATTTTTAACTAGGGTAGAAAATTTAAGATTATTGGTGATGAGGGATTTCTATGGAAAGACCCAGTTTCAAAATAACAGCCGGAGGAGGTCCATCAACGAATCAATAAACATTTATAAAGTGCCTCTTCTGTGCCAGGAACTATGCTAAGTGCTATGGAAAGAAAAAGAGGCAAAAGATAATCCCTGTCCTCAAGGAGTTTACAGTCTAATGAAGGGGGGGGGGGGCAATCAGCAAACAAATATATGCAAAGCAAGCTATAGAAAGAAAAAAAAAGGAAATAATTAAAAGAGGTATTACACTGGGAGTTAAGAGGTATGAGGAAAGTTTCCTATGAAAGATAAGATTTTAGTTAGGATTTAAAGAAAACCAGGTTATCTGGATTATGGTGCAGTGGATAAAGTGCCAAGAAGTATCTTTAATCAGGAAGCCTTGTCTTTTTGAATTCAAATCTGGCCTCAGACACTTAATAACTGTGTGACCCTGGGCAAGTCACTTAACCTTGTTTGTCTCAGTTTCCTCATCTGTAAAGTGAACTGGAGAAAGAAATGACAAACCACTCTAGTACTTCTGCCAAGAAAATCCTAAATGGGGACATGAAGAGTTGAACGTGACTGAGTAACAACAACAACAATAAAGAAACCAGCAAGGTTAGTAGTTGAGTGAACAAGGGAGACAGAGAAAATGCCTGGAGCAGAGAGATGCTTATGGAACAGCCAGGAGACTGATATCACTGAATGAAAGAATATATGTTGGGGAGTAAGATCTAAGAAGGCTGGAAATATAAGAAGAGGCTAAATCGTAAAAATCTTTGAATGCCAAATGTTTTTAGAAGCTATAGGAAGTGAGTGGAGAATGCATTGTAGTGGGGAGAGACTTGAGGCAGGCAGACCCATCAGCAGGCTTTTGCAGTAATTCAGTATGAAGTGATTAAGACCTGCTTCTATTTTCACAGAGCCCCAAATCTGACAGAAAAGGTACATTTCTTGGTGTCAGGGAACTCAAAGAGTAGCTCTTAGTCATTCACTGAATGGGCATTGATAGACAAACTGAAATCTGGGAAACAGTCTTGATTTTAAAAGGCTAAAGTCATCCACTGCATCCCAGGCCATCACAGGTCATCTCGACCTTGTCTTGCCATCCAACTTTGACGACTCTGAAAGAAAGAATGAAACTGATGATTTTTGCAACTCTGTCTTTAAATCCCACTCAAGAGCAAGTCAAGATATTATGCTATAATGATATTGGTCCTCTTTGAAAGAGAAGGATGAACAACAACAACAATAATTACAACAGCACCATAAAGGGGCACATCATCTGTGTGAAAACCTCCTGGGAGGACATCACAATCCACTTTGGAACAGCTTTGATTACAAGAGGTTTTTGTCTTTTATTATAAGCCAAAATCTGATCTTATAACTTCTCTCATTTGGTGCCAGTTAGTTCTGTTGTCTAGAATCCCACAGGACAATCAGCTCCTTAAAATAGTCCTTAAAATGCTAAGCCTCAGAAATTGGAAAATGAATGGATGCCCATCAATTGGAGAATGGTTGGATAAATTGTGGTATAATAATGTTATGGAATATTATTGTTCTGTTAGAAATGACCAGCAGGATGAATACAGAGAGGACTGGTGAGACTTACATGAACTGATGCTAAGTGAAATGAGCAGAACCAGGAGATCATTATATACCTCAACAACGATTCTGTATGAGGATGTATTCTGATGGAAGTGGATTTCTTCAACAAAGAGAAGATTGAATTCAGTTCCAATTGATCAAGGATGGACAAAATCAGCTATACCCAGAGAAGGAACACTGGGAAATGGATGTGGAATACTTGCATTTTTGTTTTTCTTCCCAGGTTATTTTTATCTTGGAATCCAACTCTTCTTGTGCAACAAGAGAACTGTACAGATCTACACACATATATTGTATCTAGGAAATACCATAACATATTTAACATGCATAATACTGCCTGCCATCTAGAGGAGGGGGTGGAGGAAGGGAAGGGAAAAGTCGGAACAGAAGTGAGTTCAAGGGACAATGTTGTAAAAAATTACCCATGCATATGTTCTGTCAATAAAAAGTTATTTTAAAAAATGCTAAGCTTCTATGCCTCCTCTGCTCCACCACATATATTTGCTGGATCTGATTCACCAGGGTTTTGTCCTGCACCCCCTTTTTTCCTCCACATTCTCCCTTGGTAATTTCATCTGTATTTATGGCCTAATACTTATCTCTATAGCAAGGACTCCCAAATGTATATATCCAGGTTTTGACTCTCTCCTGAACTCAAGACTTGCATCACTAGCTGCCTAACAGACATCCACTGCTTATGCTGCATCTTAAATACAATATGTCCACAACTCATTTTCCCCTTCAAACTCTACCCTTTTCCTAAATTTTTTATTTCTATTGAAAGAATTAGAATTTTTCAAAATTAAATTCAGGAAAGCAGAAATAGTAAATGCTTTCTTTTCAGATCACGATGTGATAAAAACTACATTCAACAAAAAGTTAGGGGTAAATAGACCAAAAAGTAATTGGAAATGAAATAATCTCATCTTAAAGAATGATTGGGTGAAACAGCAAATTATAGACACAATTAATAATTTCACTCAAGATAATGACAACGATGAGACATCATACCAAAATTTGAGAGATGCAGTCAAAGCAGTAATAAGAGGAAATTTTATATCCTTAGAGGCTTGTTTGAATAAAATAGAGAAAGAGAAGATCAATGAACTGGATCTAAAAATTAAAAAAGCTAGAAAAAGATCAAATTAAAAATCCCCAATCAAATACTAAATTTGAAATTCTAAAATTAAAAGGAGAAATTAATAATACTGAAACTAAAAAAAAAACTATTGAACTAATAAATAAAACTAAGAGTTGGTTTTATGAAAAAACCAATAAAATAGATAAGCCTTTGGTAAATCTGATTAGAAAAAGGAGAGAGGAAAATCAAATTAGTAGAAAGTACTAGAATTTTTCTAGTTTCTCACATTCACATCCTAAGTCATCCTCAACTCTTCTTTTTTCACATCTTTCATGTTCAGTTGCCAAGTTCATCATCCTTGTTCAGGCCCTCATTACATCTCTCCTGGACAACTGCAACAGCATCTTAATTGTTCACTTTTCCTGTAGTCTCTCTGCTCTCCAATATATCATCTGTACATCTGCCAAATTGATATTCACATAGCACAGGTCTGATTAAGTCACAATGCTCCTTAAGGATCTACTAGGCTCTATCTTTCCTCTAGAAAGAAATAGAAACTCCATCTGTTTTGCCTCAAACCCTTTCATAATCTACTTCAGACCTCCTCTCTGAGATAATTATACATTATTCATTAGTCCTTTCTACAAATTCTACCAAGGCCAGTTCTAGTCAAACTATCCTACTTGGTATGACACAGTAAAAATATTAATAGCTAACATTTATATGGTGCTTATAGTATATCAGACATGGTGCTATGTACTTTACAATTATTATTTCATTTGTTGCTCATAGCAACCCAGGGATAGGTTCTATTTTTATCCTAGTTTTACAGATGAAGAAATTGAGGCAAGCAGGATTAATGGACTTGCTCAAGATCATACAGCTAATAAGTGTCTGAGGCCAGATTTGAATTCAGATCTGCTTGAATTTATGTCCTCCTAACTCTAAACCCTGTACCTAAGTATTTCATTACCAAATAGAAATAGCTCTGAAGTTAGGATCAAAAACCTAACACATGCCACCTGTGGGAACTTGGGCAAGTCAAAACCTTATTGATCCTCAGTTTTGTTATCTGTAAAAGAGGGATTTGGACAAAGTGGCCTCTGAGTTCCCTTTCAGTCCCTCATCTATGATCCTATGTCTTCCCACATGACACTCCATCGCCTGTCATAGGATTTTTATACATACTGTGGTCCCATCTTCTGCATAAAGCCTTTCCTAATCCTCCAATTGCAATCTGCTTGGAATATATTTTTTAACTTTTTTATTTCTATTGTATAAATTTTTTGTATCTACTTATGATCTTTTCTCTTAGAATGTATACTCATTAAGGGTTAGGGATTATTTCATTTTTTTTGGATTTCTACTGTATAAATCTTGTTGGTGTTTTTTTTTTTTTTTTTTTTTTTGATGCCTACTTGTGATCTCTCTATTAAAAGGTAATTTCATTGAGAGTAGAGATTGTTTTATTCTTTGGATTTCTACTGTATATATATTTTTATGTCTACTTGTGATCTCCCCTATTAGAATATAAACTCATTAAGGGTATTGTTTCATTCTTTGGATGTTTACCCCTAGTATCTAGCATAGTTCCTGGTACACAAAAGACTTAAAAAAAAAGAATAGCTTTTTATTTTTGAAATACTTAAAAGATAGTTTTCAACATTCATTCCTGCCATAAACTGTGTTTCAAACCTTTCTTCCACTCCCTTCTCCCAGATAGCAGGCCATCCAATATATGTTAAGCTTTTCAGTTCTATATATATATACAGATCAAAAAGAAAAAAAAGGAGAAAGAAAAAAATCAGGCAAACAACCACAAAAAAGATGAAAATACACACCGTAGACTTTTAATAAAATACTCACTGATGGACTGAGATACACTCTATCCTTACTTCTGCCTTTTAGAAACTGTAGCTTCTTTCAAAGCTCAGTTAAAGGATTATCCCATAGACAAGGCCTATCTTAACACCTCCAGTTGTACCTTGTTCCTCAAGTTACTTTGTATTTACATACCTTGTATTTACATTACAACTTTATTGTATTGTATTTATCTTTGTGTATATTATGCATTTTTATCTGTGTATATGTATGTATATATGTATGTATTAACATAGTTTTTTCCTCAAAATAAAATCTAAGTTCCTTGAGGGCAAGAACTACTTCATTTTTGCCTATTTGTCGCCAGTATCTTAGCAAAGTATGATGAATCTGTTATTGATTAGATCTCTCCTTGATATCCAAATCTCTAACTCTCTTCTCTGAGTTCAGTATCTCCAGTTTTGTTTCATCAGATTTAGTTTTGAATCCATTGCCTATCTTGAAACCCGCTTTTTATTCATGCTCTTGTTTTTATCAATAAACTGAAACAAAAACTCCAAATGTGGCCTAACTAGAACAAAGTCCATTGGAAATACTGCCCCTCCCCTCCCCTCCCGCCATAATCTAACTTCCTATGCTTTCATGTCCAACTCAAGGGCCATCTCCTCTTCGAAGCCTCTCATAATTCTATCACTTAAAGAGTTGAATAAAGAGAACTTAAAATATTCTATAAATGTGAGCTTGTATAGTAGATAGAAAGCCAGACATGGAATGAAGACATCTGGGTGTGAATTCCTGCTCCAACACTTAATGGCTATGGAATCAATAGAATGCAAACTCTTTGAGAGCAGGGATTATTTCATCTTTATTTTATATTTCCAGTGCTAATCATAGTACTTTGTATGCAAAGGTTGAGGGTGTCTAGATCTGAGATTATATATTATGAGGAATCCCCAAATGAGGAAATCCCTACTCTCAAAAAGTTTACATTCTAATAGGGGAGATCACAAGTAGACATTTTAAAAAATGAAATCTCTACCCTAAACGAATTTACATTCTAATAGGAAACTTCTCTGCAACTTAATTTCAAATAATTGCCTTGGATATGAAGAGGTTAAGTGATTTCCCCAGTCACCAATCTATCAGAAATGGGACTAGAACCTAGACCTTTCTGATTCTGAACTGGTTCTTGGTGTACTTTACCAAACTACTTCTCACTTTGCACACTTAAAATAAATGCAATAAATGTGTTTCTTTAATTGAACTTTATTGATCCTGGACAATTCTTTCCAATTCCCTAAGTCTCACTTCCTTGATAATGATAATGGCGCTACTTCCCTCACAGACTTGTTGTGAGAAAAACATTTTGTAAACCTTTAAGTGCTATAATTATTATTTCTTAAAATATTACTATTATTGCTATGAATAGATGGCCACCCAAAGCCCCTTCCCTGGAGGATTTTTTCCCTGTTTTCCTCCCATCCCGAGCAAAGTTTTTGTCTGACAGGGACTGATGTGCAGCCATGATGGCTGTGGTCAGGGCAAGACAACTTTACAGACATCTCTGATTTCTTGCCCTCTAGAGCTGACTTGTCAGGCAGCTAGTAAAGTCTTCATGGGTAGACATTAACATTTTAACTGCTTGGCTATAACTGGCTTTTGTGACAAAGAGAAGAAACATAGCTAGTTCATCACCTGGTTCCAAGATTCTATAGTTCCCAAGGAATTAACAAGGTTCTTAGAGGAAATTGAGGGCTCAGAAGGACCCCTCACCCACTCTTTATTACTCTTAATGTTTATAGGCATGTGCTTTAGTTGCTTGGACTATTAAATTTCAAAGTGCTTTGAAGGCATTATCCCATAAATATAGCCTCTGCTCATCCCAGTGGGTCACTAAAGGTTGGGGTTATATATCTCTCCCAGACTGATGGGAACACTGAGGACAGGGACTGCTTCATCCTTAGAATAAGAGCTGTTCCCTCCTTCAAAAGGGGCTATCTTCTCCTTCAAAACAGTGAGTCCTTGGGGACAGTGGCCAACAAAGTATTCCCTCAGATGGACGTCTTTTCTTCGTAAAAGCATGATGATTCCCTGAAGATGGTACCCTGTCTGAATATTCATATTCTCTCCCAAAGAACCTCTTGTCCTTCCACACTGTATTTTTACTATCCAATTCCTTAACTTGTCACAGATTGCTTCCACTTCAATGTTGTATCTCCCACCCAATCTTCCTTGTTCCTTCGTGATCTAGCTCCTCCCACTACACATTACTGCTTCTCCCTCATGTCATCCTGAAGCTAAAGTCCATCATTTAGCCCCCTAGTCATTTTTTACTCTAGAGGTTTAGTCAGATCCTGTCTCAATGTGAAAACTTATAAGCAATCTTTAAATTTTCCAAGTCTTCAGAAATAGATGAGATTAATGAGGATTTCATATAGAGTCAACACCCACTTCACTATCTTTCATATTACAAGGCTCAAACACCTGAAAAGATCTTTCTGTACCAGGCTAGTGAGGATCTTTTGACACCTCCTGCCCCGCCCCCCTGTACACTTTCCTCCCTCTTCTCCTCTACTCACCCTCCTTTTGCCCATTCTTCAGGAGCCAGACTCATCTTCTCCACCTTTCAACTTGATTTTTGAGACTGCTTCAAAGAAATCTTCCTACTATGTCAATTCAAGGCTCACCAGTTCCTTTTATATCTTTGGTTTGGGGAACTATCATTAGATGAACACCATCTTTGCTTCTGGAAAGAGCTTGTTAGTCAAATACTCTTATTCTATTCACCATGGAATGGCAGAATTGGAGAGACTTAGGATATAAAATATGAGAGATAGAACACAGAATTTAAGAGCAAGAATGAACCTTGGATCACAAAACAAAGAATATAAGAGCTTGAAAGCATCTTAGAACTTAGGCTATTAAATGTCACTATGGTAAAGGACCTTAGAAGAATAGTTCCCAACATTTTTTGAATAAGAGAATTCTTTTCTTACTGTCAACTTTTTTTCACAGATACCCACATCATATTAGTTGTATTTTAATATCCATTATTTACAAATTTATATAATAAGAATAATAACTATGAATTCAGCAAGATTTCTAAATAAAGTCATGTTTTATTTATCACAATACAATTTACATATTTTTTGAGAAACAGGATTATATACTGCATACACATGAACTAATATTGGATCAGACTCTATGAATTGGAGAACCTCTTGAAATAATTCCCTAGAGAATTAAGGCTTCACGGTCCACAGACTGGGAACCACTTATTGCCTTAGAATTACAGAACAAAGACTATCAGTTGGAAGGAATCACTTGAAAAAGGAGATAACTGAGGACCAGGAAAGAAAGATGCTTTACTCAGAATCACACAGCTGGTCAGCGGTAGAATTGATATTAAACTCCAGGCATCTTCTGATTCCACATCAGTGCCTTTTCCTTTCTACCCCATTGCTTCTGAAAGAATCATTATAGTCAAGAGCAGATCTGATAGGTTAAGATAAGGAGAGAACATGTGTAAAATGTTTTGTGAACTTTCAAGCACTATAGAAATGGGAGGTGTCATTGACATGATTTTTATTACTAGGACTGACTAGATATAAAGAAGAATATCAGCTTACACATCTCTTGCTTTTTTTTGTTTGTTTGTTTTACATTTTTTTTTGTTTTTAATGGCTGTAAAGCTAAGCCCTCAGTACAGCTCTATGAAGAAGGGAGAGCCAGTGTTATATTCTCTCAGTTTGTAAATGAGGAAACAGGTTCAGAAAAGTAATTTGCCCAAGGTCACATAGTAAGCTTCCAGAGTCTAACCCGCATCTCACGATCCCAAGTTTCTACAGCCTGCTAGAAGGGAAGTGCCTTGCATTGGGGACACCTGGCTAAATATAATCCATCATGATGCGTTCTTCAGTGTTTAGAGTTTCTTAAAGAATGAAAGGCCTTTGCACTTCATGGAAAGGCAATGTTTTTGTTGGACTTTGCTGGAATATGTAAGCTACAGAAACCATGGTGGTAGGGAAAGCTGGAATATCATTAACTCTAATTTTCTTAGAGTATAGAGGGAAGATTGTATGGATGTTAGGCAACTGGAACTTTGGTAAGTCATGGGTTTCATTTAAGTTAATCCAGAGATGTCACATGGAAAGACAAGGAAAGTCAGGAAAATTTCTGGGAAGAGAGATTCCTCAGAAATTAAAACTGGCCTCTAATAAGGGATGTACTACTGGGCTCAGTTGAGTTGACATAGCACCATGAATCTGAAATGGGAATGGATTTCAGAGACTATAGAGTTTAACTCTTTCCTCTTATAAATGAGGAAATTTAGGCAAATGGGATTAAGTATCTTCCTGCACTCTACCCACTGAGCTATCGAGCTTAATTCTCTCTTATTACAAACAAGGAAATTGAGGTTTAACCTCTACTTCAGTAAGAGACATCAGAACTGAGATTTGGATGTTCTCTCCCTACAGAGTTGTTACTTTCTCATATAATCCCAATATAACATGTAATCACATAGAGGGCACTAGATATGGGATTAGAGGACTTGGGATCACCTATGTGATTTTGGACAAGTGTCTTTTTTTGTTGTTGAGGTTGGGAAAGAGGAATCCCAAAAGTTTGGGGTCACAGACCAGTGTCTCAAGGTGTTTCAAAAGAAGTTACAGGCTTGAACTTATCTCCTAGGCAAGGGGCAAAGTTTATTATAATTGTAGTGCCATTACAAAGCAGGCTGAATTGTATGAAAATTCAACAGAGAAACAAAAGGAGGGAGATATATTTATCCAGCTTTCAATCATAGATATGCTAATTCTATAACTTATAGGTAGGAAGGAGCGGTTTCCAGAATTTAGTTCTCTTGATTAGATTATTACTTACAAGATTATCAGTTGTTAATGAATTGAGGAGTGGTCTTATTGTCTATTGTCCCAGGAGTTTGATCTGTGGGAATTTTCTGAGGCCAGAAACTATCTGATTAAGGAATGGTCAGAATCAAACAAATTGGTCATGGGAGTTTCCAAGGCCACAATATTTAGGGCTGCTGACTTATTGTTAGGTGTCCCCAATCCAAGGCACTTCCCTTCTAGCAGGCTGTAGAAACTTGGAATACTGAAATGTGGGTTAGATTCTGGAACTACTATGTGACCTTGGGCAAATCACTTTTCTGAACTCATTTCTTCATTTACAAACTGGAAGAATATAACACTGCTTCTGTCTTCTTCACAGAACTGTTCTGAGGGCTTAGCTCTATAGCCCAAGGTCAGGGGATCCCAAAACCACCACTATATTTCCCTAGAAACTATATCATATCATTTTCTGGGCCTCAGTTTCCTTATTTATAAAATGAGTATGTTGGGTTAGATGGCCTCTCTTCTACTCTAGATCAATCCGGCAATACACTGTGTTTCCTCAACATTCTATGAGCAAAGTCCCTGTAGGACTTGGAAGACAAATTCCAAGTCCAAAAGCATTTAGTAATGTGTTCCTTTGAAAGATGTTTTTATGACTACAGATATTTTTCAGTCTCTATCTATATATGACCTGCCTTATAAGACCAAAAAAATCCCCAAGGACAAGGGCTGTGCTTTCCCCTTAGACCAGGAGTTTCCCCTTAGGACAAAAAGAATATTTCATTCCTCTCCAACTCCTCAGCATAAACCTGTAACCTATAGCACAAGTCCTGAATATAGAAAGTAGGCAGTTAACATTGGACTTTGCACAGTGCCTTGAATAGTTGAATTGGAGTACAAAGGCAGAAACATAGATAAAATAGGTTTCTGGGTGCTAAAGACAAGAGACTCTCATCTGACTAGGTAGTTTGAGGAGAAAGGTAAATTGGCCACCAAGTGCCTTCCTTATTCAGGAATCTTGTGAAAGGCATCAAGGACTTGTGGAAAGCATCAAGGACTCTTGCTAGGGAAATGGGGAAATAATGTCCCTCTCTTTCTTCATGTAACAGAAATGTCGCCTTCCAAGTCAAATTGGGTTGTGCTAAAAATGCCCTCGTGCTGAGGGTGGCGACCTGTTAATTAAATGACACCTGTTCTCCTTCCAGGCCCAGCAAGAGCACCCCACCTCCACCCCTACTGCTCCGGGTCTGGGCCAAGGCAGGATCTGGGGCAAGCAAATGAGGGCAGCAGGAGCTGGGTCATCTGGGAGAAACTGCTCGAATATATCAGGTCCAGGGCTGGTATCTGTTCTAAAAGAGGGCAGAATTTTCATCAAAATAGTAGCTTCCATTCCTCAAGCCTGGAAAAGTACCCAGAATTTTCCTTATAATATCTCTAGGAGGTAGACTAGAGCCTAAACCATCTATTTTACAGAAAAAGAAATGGTCTATTCAGAGCTATGAAGTTGTTGAGCCATAAGACACCCCAACAATGTTAGGGTTCAAGATCAGTGTCACAGGTGTGGAGAAAGAATTCACAAATTCTGTTTGTCTCCAAGTTAAGGGGCAAAGATTTATTACACTGCTAATATAGCAATACAGCTAATATAACAAAGAACCAGAAGCAAGAAGATAAATTTATAGAAAAAACATAGAAAGATCAGATGTTTCAAGTAACTGATATGCTAATTTTATGACTTAGAGGTAGAATTGAGGGATGGTCTTAGAAGTGGAGTTAAGAAGTGGATTCTAGGACTTAGAGGTAGACTTGCACCCCATTATTGAATTCTATGGCTTAGATTGTCTCATAAACTTTATTACTGACCAACAGATTGCTATTTGACAGCCAGCATTGTTTGTGGCTCTCCCAAGGCCTGGTGGCTTTAGGGTTAAGATCAGGTAACCTTAAGGTTATTGTTACATCCTCCCAAGGAGCTGCACTACATCAAAGTGATTTTGAAGTGTTCTATGATGTGGGGTTTGACACGAAAATTGAGGTTCAGTCATGTGAAGAATGCACAATGGCAAAAAGTAGATTTATTTAGGAAAGAGGTAACAGACAAAAGGAAATAATACAATCTATACTAGGAATAATAAATATGAAATAGAGTTGGGAGAGTATATGAGAGATAAGTTCCTCAGTGGAACTCACAATTACCCAATAGAAAGGGAGCATCCCATGAGGTTGGGACATGTCCTTAGCTGGCAAGCTAATGAAAGGGACTTAGTACCCTAAAAGAGTTACTTAGCTATAACAAAGAGAAGTAGGGTTGGGAAGCATAGTGGAATTAGGAAAGAGATATGGCATGGGATAAGGGGAAGGAAAAAAGCAACAAAAAGCATCACAAGGCAGAGTATCATGGTGGACTGACCTAAAGGAAGGCAGCAGCCATGGGATTGCCCATAAATATATTTTATAGGGAAAATTTAACCCCAGGAATATGATTGAGATTTTTGATAGGGCATGGCAAGCTGAGATTGCTTGAGACCTCTACAGAGGTTGGAGCTCAGTGTTGAGGTTCAAAAAAAGACCCCAAAAGATTGGGGTCACAGACTAGTGTCATCAGGTATCTCAAAAGAATTGTAATTCTTTTACAAAAATTTACCAAAAAAAAAGAATTACAAAAGAATTGTAAGTCAAGGGGCAAAGTATTATAATTGTAATGCCAATTGAAGTGGGATAAGTTCCAAAAGGATTTAGCAAAGAACCAGGAGCAAGAAGACAGAGAGATCTAGTTCTTCATGTCACTGATACGCTAATTTTGTGACCCAGAGATAGCACTGTGGAATGGTCTGGTATGCACCTCATCATTTGTCTCAGAAACCTTTTTATCACCAACCAACAGATTGTTATCTGGCAGTCAGGAAAGCTTCTGGGACTATACTGTAGTATTCCTAAAGCCAGGAGACTTTAGGATCATTGACAAACATTGTTAGAACAATAGCATTCCTAAAGTCTGGGGGCCTTAGAATTACTTCCATATTTCACCTAGAAGCTGCACCCCATAATCAGGAGTTTGACATAACTTGGATTTCAGACGGGTAGACCTCCCCAGAGAGTGGGATCATGGAACTAAACTGACCTCTATCAGTGTCTTCTGCTAGCTTGCCTCAGGGATCAATTCTTTATTTTCTCTTGGTCCAAAACATCATTCAGAACCTCATCAATTTGACCATGGTCATGTAGCTAGGAAGTCCCAAAGCCAAGATTTGAATGAATCCAGATATTCTAATTCCAAGTTCAGGACTTAGCAGTTACAGGGAGGTCTTTCTCAGTCTTTGTTCCCCTAACATGTTATCTTTTTTAAAAAAAAATTTTTTTTAGAAAACCTTCACAGAAAATCCTAGTGCATCCAGATCTCTCCCTCCTCTGATCTCCTAAAAGAAATACTGTCTGCAGCACTACACTACCAAAGGATTGTATAGAATTTAGAAGTGAGAGAGAGAAGAAGGAAATCTAGTTCAAGAACTCTCAAACTAGCCCACAGGCCAGATCCAACTGGCTGCCTGTTTTTCTATGGCTTATGAGCTAAGAATGTCCTTTAAAAATTTTTTTATATGCAATAAAACTTTACTCAAAAATGAAAAAAATCCTTAGCTGATAGCCATAGCAAAATGTCAGGCAACTGCCCAGATTTGGCCCATGGGCCATAGTTTACTGAGCATTGATCTTGTTCAGTTTTCTCACTTTATGGAGGAGATTAAAGACAAAAAAAGTCAAATACTTACCCAGATAGGATGAAGAACAGCCTGCCCTGCACTTCTTTGTCTTATACATTATCTTGTTGGGATTTCAAATGTTGCTTGCATTCATAAATGACACAAAACTCTAAATCAAAATACCTTAAAGATTGCCATTTTAACTTCAATCATTTTAAAGAGGAGGTAACAAAATATCAGAGACTGGTTTTAGGTTATTCTGTAAACCTGGGGAGGGGAACAGTTTAACAGAATGCTAATTAGCATTTTTGATGCTTAGAGAAAGCAACCCAAAAAGTACCACCAATCATTTAAGACTAATTCAGTTAGGGGGAAGACCCAGAGACTAGGGGGCTCCCTCACACTATGGGACTACTTCTTGAGGATTAGGGAATAAGAAGCTCATCTATTCCAGCTTCCTATTTTAACTAATTGTTGATGCTAACAAGGTGCTAGACTCACTTGTTTCTACACTTCTGAAAAATTATGAGTGTTATCAAAGCTTTCTAAGTTTTGAAGCCCTAGAGCTAAATTCTAGTTGGCTCCACTCTAGTTAAGTCTCAACAGGATGAATTTTCCTTTTCTCTAATGTCATTGAGTTTTAAAAGCCACTCCATGTGATGTGCAGGAGGGATTTTCATCTCATTTTATAGATGAGATAAGCTCATTTATGTTTTATCTCTAATTTACAAATGAGATTAACTGACTCAGAAAAGTTAAGTAACTTGCTTCATGATAACCCAGCCAAGAAAGGCAGGACATGAACCAGTTCTTCTGATTTCTAATCCAAGACTTTTGCCACCAAACCAAGTGAGTGATAGGGAAGAATTTATCATAGAAAATTCCACTGTTAGAAAGGATCTGAGGGATTTTCCAGTCAAACCTATTCCTGATCTAGATAACCTAATGATGATGAGATGATAAACAGGAAGAAAATATGATAATGATAATGCCCAATACTTCTACATCCCTTTAAAGGTTGCATTGCACTTCTCATTATTGCTAGAAAAACACTCAATACTAAAAATCAGCTATCAAAGAAAATTTATTAAAGTAGAATCTTAAGGAATCATCTTGATGTTTCTGGCCAGAAACTTTCTCTTTGGGAAGAGAGCTTTGTACTTGTTAGCTGCGCAGTTTCCTTCCTCCCTTCAGCAAATAGATTGGTCCATTTCCTTCTGAATTACAATTTTTCTGATATACCCACTGTATCTTTCCCCCTGAATATGTATAAGCATGTCGCCCCTCCCTTCTCATACATCTCATGTTCAAAAATGGCAAAAAAAATTCCTCTTATAGGGTGTGTTGTTTAATATTCAAATAGCCTATTAAGCAGGGGCAATAGTGATTTGGTCAAGTCAGGTCATTGACCCCAACCAGTTTGAGCCGGTTTAGCTATTATCTTAATTGGCTGAGTCTACATCTGCTTTCCTACCTCCCCAGTTCCTTGGTTACTTAAAACTTCTGAGAGATTGAAATTTAATTGTTCTGTGGAATCTTAACCTTCCTTAATTTCTCCCATTCTGAAAACCTCTTAGTCAGTGGTACTTACAAGAGGTATCTTACATTACCTTGAAGCTTATTATGACATTCTGTGGAAACCTAACTTTTCAGTATCTTTCACAATATGTTATCTTATAGGACCCTCACAACAACCCTAGGAGGTAGGTGCCATTATTATTCCCTTTTTTCTAGAATCTAGATGAAGAAACTGAGACAAACACATGTTAAGGGACTTGCCTAGGATCATATGGTTGATAAGTGTCTGAGGATGAATTTGATTAGCACCTCTGGTGTGAGAGCTTGTGGAGCCCCTTTGGTGTTTGTCTGTCATTAGACTTTTACCAGTGGCTCCAAGAAGGTGTAACATAAGCACTTGCCATGTCCTAGTAAGACTTCTCAGTAGTTGGACTAAACCACATTAAGGATAAGCAACAAGCCTCAGATCCATCAGTGAGTTAAAAGGATGTCTACCCTAAGAGTGTGAAGACCTTCCCGATGGAATGGGCAAATGAGAACAATGTTTCAGTGGCCACAAAGGCAGCTGAAGCAGACACTGTGGAGCACTTCGTCAGAAATTCAGCCTGACAAGCATTTTTTTTTTTTGTTTTGTTTTGTTTTGTGTTTTTTTGGAATCCTTGTTCTGCTATTCATTGAACTGACCATCCCTCTCAGCTTTATATCATCGACAAATTTGATAAGGATTCCATTTTTGCCTTTATCCAATTGAAAATGGTTCCAATTTTTTGTAGGGCTGTCATATTTAGAACTTGGTCAGACATTGAAAAAACCAAGGTTATTCACTGTATCCCAGACCACTGCCAGTCATTCTGACTTTTGCCTTGCCATTGGAGTTTAGGGACTCCTGCAGATAGAGTGATGTTGATGACTTTGTGCAATTCAGCCTCACTTAAATTTGCTAACAAGTCAAGAAAGACATCACTCTGTGATGTCATTGACCTTCTTGAAAAATGAAGGATGACCAATAATAACAATTTGAACTTGTCTTTCTGACTGTAAGTCCAACTCTATTCACTATACCATTTATTATATCTTTCACAGTTGGTCACCTAGACTTTGATAAAAATTTCCGGTGTTGGGGAACCCTCTATTGCCTAAGGAATCTCATTCTATTTTGGCATACATAATTACTAGGATTTTTTTTTTTAATATTAAGTCTAAATCTGCCTCTTTCTAGCTTTTACTCATTATCCCTAGTCCTTCCCTCTGGGGCCAAGAAGAACTATTTAATAACTGTTAGATGACAGTCCTACCAATACACGAAACCATTTTCAATTAATAATGTCTTGGGTAAAAGTAGATGTGGGAACCTTATCAAATGCGTTGGTTACATGAAATCTGAGAGGGATGGTTAACCAAATGAATTGCAGAAAAAGAATGAAAAAAAAATTGTCAGGCTGGATTTCTGGGCCAAATAGAATGAGTTGAAATTGAATTGATCCAAACTATAGCTGGCTAGGAATTGCCTCTTCAACAAACCTGACAAGTAGTCAGATAATATATACTTATTAACTTGTTAATGGATTGTCTATCCAGTACAGGAGCTCCTGAATTATCCCATTCTACTTTGAACAATTCTAATTGGTAGGAAGTTTTTTCCATCCTTACATCGTCTATATTTGCTACAATTTGTAGCAAAATGCTACATTTGTAGACATTAGTCTACAGCTTCTACCTATTGCTCCTGGTTAGTCTTTTGAGGATGAGGAGAACAAGTCATCTTCATTTTTTATAGCAAATGACTAATAAATGCTGATTGGTTGATTGGTTCTACAGGATAGTGCTTCAAATACTTGAAGTCACTTGAAATGACTTCTCCAGGTTAAATGTCTTTATTTCTTCCAATAGATCAAAATATGATGGGAGCTTAAGGAATTTCACCTTCCTATCTTGCTCTGGACAATTTCCAACTAACCAGTCTCTTTCCTAAGATGTGACACCTAAAATGAACAAGATATACCTGTCCAGGAAAGAAAACAAGGCAAATGTCACCTCCCAAATCCAAGACACTATCTTAAGATATCTTTCACAATAGATAGATTCTCACTATTGATCAGAGAAATACAAATTAAGACAATTCTGAGATACCACTACACACCTGTCAGATTGGCTAAGATGACAGGAAAAGATAATGATGAATTTTGGAGGAGATGTGGGAAAACTGGGACACTGATGCATTGTTGGTGGAATTGTGAACGGATCCAGCCATTCTGGAGAGTGATTTGGAACTATGCTCAAAAAGGTATCAAACTGTGCATACCCTTTGATCCAGCAGTGTTACTACTGGGCTTATACCCCAAAGAGATACTAAAGAAGGGAAAGGGACCTGTATGTGCAAGAATGTTTGGGGTAGCCCTTTTTGTAGTGGCTAGAAACTGGAAATTGAGTGGATGCCCATTGAAGAATGGTTGGGTAAATTGAGGTATATGAATGTTATGGAATATTATTGTTCAGTAAGAAATGACCAACAGGATGAATGCAGAGAGGTCTGGAGAGACTTACATGAACTGATGCTGAGTGAAATAAGCAGGACCAGGAGATCATTAAATACTTCCAATTATTTGTAGGGCTGTCATATTTAGAACTTGGTCAGACATTGAAAAAACCAAGGTCATCCACTGTATCATTAAATACTTCAACAATAATACTGTGTGAGGATATATTCTGATAGAATTTCTTCAACAAAGAGAAGATCTAATTCAATTGTATTGAAATAGTTATCAAAATATTTACATAGTTAATAGGCAAGCATTTATTAAATGCCTACTATGTGCTAAGAGATGAAGATACAAAGAAAGTCAAAAGATAATTTCTGTCCTTAAGGAGCTTACATTCTAATGGGGGAGACATTTATTAAAAGTTCATGAACCCTAAGGCTAAGTAAAAGGATTTTCCATCACTATGTCCTTTCTCTGGCTTCATATTCCCAGTCTAATGGGGGATAATAATTCTTGCTCTGCCTTCTTCTTTGGCCAGATTGTGTGGATCCAGTGAGATAATATAGTCAATAAATTGCAGATATTTCTTTACAGGGTGGGGGAGAGATTCTCTAGACACAAGGAGGGGAGCAGAGTAGCTTTTGTCATCCACAGCTAAGCAGGAAAGTTCTCATCCTCTTCTTGGGAAAATGGAAGTTCTGCTTTTCCTTGATAAAGAAATCAGGAGCTTAATAGAGTTCTCTACTGGGATTTGTGATGAAGAGGGAAAAAGCAACAAGTAGCACTGAAAGCAAACCAAACTGAGAGATGCATTCAGAAATCAGGAGCAGAAAGGAAAGTGCCAAGTGGTGACCTTATCAGTGTTTCTTAAACACCAATACTAAAACTGCCCCCCCCTGAGGTTTCCAAGCTCTCATTCCACCTGAAAAGGGACCTTGCCTAAATCTTGCCCTGTAGGCGTGTGATTCTCTTGTGGGAGCTCATTTCCCATCCTACTTTGAGGGGAAAAGGAAGGACACTCCTCATTCAGAGATGTATTTGTTGGTGTATTATGCTTCTTAAAAAACAAAACAAAACCAAACAAGCAAACTTCTATTCCACTTAAATGTTTTACTGTTCTAATGTCATGACATGTGTAAGTCACTTAGCATGAAGGGCACTCAGAGAATTAAACTGAATCAACTTCAAAAGTTCCTAATTTGGGGACAGCTAGGTGGCAGCTAGTGGGTAGAGCACCAGTCCTGAACTCAGGAGGACATGAATTCAAATCTGACCTCAGACACTCAAGTGGACAAGTCACAACCCCAATTGCCTCAGAAAAAAAAGCATTTATTTTGAGTGGATGCCCATCAGTTGGAGAATAGTTGAATAGACTTGCATGTACTGAGGTTAAGTGAAGTGAGTAGAACTAAGAGAATATTGTACACAGCAACATCAATATTATACAATGATCAATTCTGATGGACATGGCTCTCTTCAACAATGAGATGATTGAGGCCAGTTCCAATAGACTTGTGATGGAGATGTGAGCCATCTACATCCAGAGAGAGAATTGTAGGAACTGAGTGTGGTTCACAACATAGTATTCTCATTCTTTTTGTTGTTGTTTTCTTGCATGTCATTTCTTCATTTTCTTTTCTGGTTTGATTTGATTTTTCTTGGACAGCAAAATAATTGTATAAATATGTATGCACATGTTGGATTTAACATCTATTTCTATAATGTTTAACATATATTGGACTATTTGCCATCTCGAGGAGGGGGACTGGAGAAGGGAGGGGAAAAACTGGAAAACAAGATTTTCAGAGGTTAATGTTGCAGAATTATCCATGCATATGTTTTGAAAAATAAAAAGCTTTAATAAAAAAAAAGTTCCCAGTTTGTGAACCATATGTAAGTAAATTATCATACCCCATGATTTGATTGAATGAGGAATCATCCAATCTATGAAGAATAGAAGTGAAAGGAGACTCATGGACCACAGATACAAAAACATCTGGAAACAAACTCTTTGGAAGTTGCAAAGCACTACAGAAATATAGTCCTGAGTCTTAGAATGGGAAGGAAATAAATTTGAACTCAGAAGATCTTAGAAATAGTGAGTAGGTAGGAGAGGAGGAAACAGGAAAGACCTGGGACAGCTTATTGTCTGTGGTAATGATATCTGTGCCCTCTGAGAAAGAGAGAGGGAAAAGGAATAAGTGGCCCCTGGACTTTCCTTCTGGGTCAGAAGGACATCATCCTGCTATTTTTCTTTGTCCCATTTTCTTTCCTTTGTCCCAATTTAAAGATTCCCAGGCAACATCCAACACCTCCATCCTGGTGTGAAAAGAACAGTATGAACTTCATATAATTCATAAGTCTTATCATAGAGCAGGTGCTTTTGGGGGCAGGGAGTGGACACTATTCCTCAGGTCAGGTTCCCTTAGTTGAACACCGTGCTCATGGGAAGAGACAAGAGAGATATTTATGAGATGTGAAAAATCAGGTTGAAGCAAGAAAAATTTAGGAATCTGAGGCAGGGTAAATGGAGGATTGGTTGGCAGCAATTGGATTAAATTGGGTTACCATTTATCTGGAAATTATGTGTTCTATGGTGGGTCTTCTGCAAGATTTTCATTGGTCTATCCATAGTCTACTATTTAAGCCTCTTGGTGAGTCACATTTCTCAGATTTATGAGAAGTGGTAGGATTTAGAATGTGACTTCTAATCTCAGGGTTCAGTCTGTAACAAGAGTGCCAGGGATTAGGATTCAGATTGGGGCTAATCTTAGTGGTCATTCTGTGACAACCATTAAGGTTCACTCTATAACCATGGTCAAGACCATATGGGATGTGAACAAGGTCAGAGTTCAGAGTGAGATCAAGGTTAGGACTCAATCTAGGGCCAGGATTAGAACTCAACATATGTCAAGGTTAAATGAGTTAGGTTTGAATAGGAAAACACATTCTTTTTTCCTCCTAAAAACAAAGTAAAACAAAACAATAAGAATAACAAAAACTTACAGAGGTGGTAGTTTCAATAACCCAGTCCAGAAGTCAGATTTCTTGATAAGGAGGTCTTTTAATCCTCAGGAGACATGAATTCAGAGAATCACTTCTCTTCACATTTGAGTCTTCATAATCACCATTTCAATTTGATTCACCTAAATTCAATAAGCACTCATCAAATACTAGCTAGGTCCCAAATACTGGTATACAAAGACATGAACAAAATAGTCCTTATCCTAAGAATTATATATTCAAATGTGTGAGTCTTTTATATGCACAGATAAATAAATGCAAATTGTAATAGGTACACACTAGCCTATGAGAGGTCTGTCTTTGGAGCATCCATACATATTACCCACTACATTTTAATCCAAGCAACCATGGGAAAACTTGATATTCAAATCCAGTTACTCCTAGAAACCTAAAGAGAAAAATCAGCCATTCTATTAGGACATCAATTCATTAGGATGCTTCAAAAATAGAGACAAAATAATTACAAAGTAATTAATTGCTTATTTGGAGGAATCAGGAAAGACCATTTGTAAAAAGAGGTAGCATTTCAGCTGAACTTTGGAAGGAGCTAGAGGTTACAATATGAGATAGAAAAGGATTCAAGATATGGAGAAAGAAGACTGTGAAAGCTTACAGAGAGATCATAAGGAACTCCATCATCTCAAATATCCAAATGTATCTGTAATCCTGATTCCTGATTTCCTTCCTGCAGGTTATAGCCTCTCAATGTTTGCCTACCTTATGTGACTCTTGTCCACGTACTCCCTTAATTTGACAATATAGGATCATTTCAGTGTCAAGGAAATCTCTGATTTTACCTGACAGTGTAAGAGTACCACTAGAGAACTCTGATTCTTCAATGATCCTCTCCTTTTCTTTTCATGTGACCAGCTCATTTTCTTTTGCTATTACAATTCCTTGATTCTACTTTTAATCTTCCTATTCTTAGGAGTTGTCATTGGTTATATGGAGCAGCTTTTATATATTTCCATGTGTACCATGTGTATCTTCATTGCCCTCTATGTGATAGTCAATTTTTGCCCTTAAAGAAAGTGGTATTCCATGTCTTGCTGTCATATAGAAATAATAGTAGAAAGTTTGCATTTTAAAGATTAATTTTTGTTTCATGGAAAGCTAGATAGTAGAAAGTTTGTGTTTTAAACATAAACCTTTGTTTCATGGGAAGCTAAGGGCCAACTTTGTCATTTCCCAAAAGCAATGAAGCCTGTTCTCCTCCTCCTGTTCAATTCTGGGCACAATCTGATGTCCATCTGTACAATTTGTCCCAAATATACATAGAGACAGCAAACATAGATAATAAACATCTAGGTGACATGTTGGTTCTGGAGTCAGGAAAACTGACTTATTTTCTTAGCCTTAGATACTTACTAGTTGTATAATCTTGTGAAAGTCATTCTGTCTCAATTTTTTCAACTGTAAAATGGAGATAATGATAGCATCTATGATACAGGATTGAAACAAAGATTAAATGAGATATTTGTTATGTACTTCGCAGAATTCTGAACATAGTAAGCTCTCTTTAAATGCTAGCTATTGTTGTTATTATTATTATTAGTGATAGGCAAACTATGATTATTTTTGTAAAGCTTTTTATTTTCAAAACATATGCATAGATAGTTTTCAATATTCACTCTTGCAAAACTTTGTGTTCCAAATTTTTTTCTCCCTCCCTTCCACCCACTCCTCCAGTTAGATGGCAAGTGATCTAATATATGTTAAACATTTGGAATTCTTCTAGACATATTTCCATTAATTATCATGCTGCATAAGAAACAATCAGATCAAAAAGGGAAAAAATGAGAAAGAAAACAAACTGCAAACAAACAACAAAAAAAAATTAAAATACTATGTTGTGATCCACACTCAGTCCCCACAGTCTTCTCTCTGGGAGCAGATGGCTCTCTCCATCACTAGACCATTGAAAATGGTCTGAATCACTTCACTGTTGAAAAGAGCCATGTGATACATAAACTCTATATCGCCTAAATGCATGTTGAATTATGGTTAAAGTTTCTTTATCTATTTAGTCTTTCCTAAGATTTTGAATAGACCAAATTTCCTTGAATGATTACAGATCTCTTATAGAAGGTTCTCTAATATTCTGGGGCCCAATGCAATCAGAATAATTTTATATATAAAGAAGAGCTTTTTGGAAGAATTATACCCAATCTAATTTAGGTGCTTCACTATAATATGGGTATAAGTCTGGTCTCTCAAAGACCAGCTAAATATACTGTCTGGTGAGTATGGTGAAAGAATGAAAAGAAAGGTGATATAGGATGCTAAGAATCACATAGTTCTTAATCAATAAATTTATTTTACTATTTGTGATGTAATATGATATTTTTGCCCAGTAGTCAAGGTATGGATATCTTGCTGAAGGAGGTATAATTTAAAATGAAGTCAGAATTAAAAAAAAAAGTTATAGTTAAATGATAGCTCATAGATACTCTTTGGAGAGACAAGGAAATAAATTGGTGGAGCAAGCAACAAGAAACATGTCATGGGATATTTAAGCATTTGTAAAAAGACCACCATGAAAATAACTGTAACTTGTGTACCAACAACATTAGTTGCTGAAAATGAAGAGGTAGAGAAATTTTATGAAAAACAAAGGACATTAAATGGACATGTACTTTACTTGATATATTCCATAACAGGTAGGAGAAAAGTGAAGAGAGAAATGTATACAAATTGTCTTTCATGAGAACAATCAAGGGTTTGTAGATTACAGAGAAGCCTTATGTCTATATTATGAACACTTTTTTCAATAAAAAATTAATAGACTTTAAATACAGGGCACAAAGAACAATATAATAAAAGAAGTAGGGGCAACTAGGTGGCACAGTGGATAGCGCTGAGGCTAATCTTCAAAATGGAGCCCATTATTTCCTCTCCTCTCATCTCCACCAACTTATTCCTCCTCAAAATTCTGTTCTTCTGAGAGAACCATTATTTCTTCTTACAAATCCATATTTGTAACCTCAGAATCATTCTTGGCTTTTTCTTCTTCACTTTCTTTTTACCTAATTAATCATGAAGTTGTAAAACTTCTCCCTCCAAAGCATCTTTGTCAACCATCCTCATAAAGAAAAACAAGTTATAAGGAATAATAAGAAGAACATAATACATGAAATAGGACAAAGAATTGTATAGTATATAAAAGCCTCATGAATACTTTTTTTCCCCAAGAAAAGCATTGGAAGTTGAAGAACATGGCAAGCACTGAATTACATTATTGGATTGATTATGTAGGAAATGACAAATAACTGATTTGAGAGTCATTCCTAAATATGCTTTCTATGTTTCCCCTTGTTAGAGCAAAGATCAAAATCAATAACAAATTAGAAGAAAGAATCAAAATGAGAAGAAAATATGGAGTGTAGTTCAGGCAAATCCAATATGGCCTATCTAAACAAGCTGTTGATGATTAAAAATGGGAAATGGATAAAAGAATAGACATTAATACAGACTATCCTCATTTCCCAAGCATGTTTACATTATATAAATCAATTGTCATAATGAGGTAAACAAAAAGAGTTAAGAAAAAATACTTCAGTAAGAAGCAGATATGGGCAACAAGTTTAGAACATCAGTTAAATGGAAAATCTAATAGAGCAAGATGATAGAAAATTATAAGCAATATTACCCCAATAAAACAAGCAAAAAGCAGTTCGGGGTGTGTGTAGAGAAAGCAAGTTCATAAAAAGTTTGGAAGAGGAAACCTAGTGATACTAGTGATAGTGACTCTGGGTCAAAGAACTGGAGTTCAAATCCTGATTCTCATACTCTATTATCTCTATGATTTTGGGCAAGTTACTTCATTTCTCCATGTCCTGTTTTCTCATATGTGAAATGATAGGATTGGACAGATAATTTCTTTTTCCCTCTCTCTTTCCCTTTCTCCCTCTCCCTTCCTTCCTTCCTCCCTCCTTCCCTCCTTTCCCCCCTCTCTCATTCTCTCTCATTCTCTCTCTTTCTTTTTTCTTTCTTTCTTTCTTTCTTTCTTTCTTTCTTTCTTTCTTTCTTTCTTTCTTTCTTTCTTTCTTTCTTTCTTTCTTTCTTTCTTTTTTCTTCTCCTTCCCTCCTCCCTGTCTCTGTGTCTCTGTCTCTGTCTCCCTCTGTCTCTGTCTGTCTTTTTTTGTCTTACTCTCTCTCTCTCGATCTCTCTACCTCTTTTCTCCTCCCCCTTTCTTTCTTTCTTTTTTTCCTTAAGGATAAGAGAGTCTTGAATATGTTATAGATAGTAGAAAAGAATACAGAAAGAGAGAATGATTAGTAACATAAACGCCTGGAACAAATAAAAATGAACAGAACAAAAGGCTTAGGTAGAGGATTTTAGTTTGGCAAAGAGAACACTATCTTTCCTCAAAAATTAGATAAGAATAGGATAGATGGTCATGGAGAGGAACTTTAACAATAAAGTATCAGTCAATAAACATTTATTAAGCCCTAATATGTGCCAGATTTTGTTTTAAGTTTTTTAGAAACAAAGAAAGACAGAAGTTAATCCTTGCCCTCAAAGAGCTCACTATCTAAAAGGAGAGACAATATATGAAGTACTGTGTATAAATAAGTTAAATAGAAAATAATCAACAAAGGGAAGGTATAAGAATTAAAAAAGATTGGGAAAAGTTTCTTGTAGAAAGTGGAATTTTAGTCAGTACTTAAAGGAAGTTAACTAAACCACGAGGCAATCAGATATCAAGGAACTTACATTGGACAACTCCAATTTTTTTTCATTAAAAGTAGTAGAGTAGTACAGAGAACAAATGAATCAAGAATAAAAAGACCAGTTATGATTAGTCAACTTGGACTTTCAGTGGATCTGGTAAGGATGGTCATGTTTTCCTCCAATGGCTTAGGAACACCAGTGTTTGAAGAGGCAGATAGCATGGGTGATCCAGACATGAGGCCTTCCAAGATGTGAAAGACCACAGGACAAGTGGACAAGTGAACTCAGAGTAGAGCACAATATATGTTGTAACTTGTTAACTATCGGCAATGGGGCAAAATTAGGGAAAGTGTCAGATTTGGAGTCAAAGGGACTGATATAAATTGTATCTCAGCTATTTATTTCTGTGTCAATTTAACCTCTGTGGGCCTTAGTTTCCTCATCTGCAAAATGACAGGGGGTGGACAAGATGATCTCTAAGGTCATTCCAGCTCTAAATCTGGGATCCTGATGTAATAGACATGCCCTGAGCAGGCAGCAGGTCTGTCAGCTCTGCCCACAAACCTTTAGAGCCAAGGCAATGACAGAGAAAGCTGAAGCAGGTGGAGTCAAGATTGGCTAGTGGAAGGTGACATGGGATGCCAGCCAGTGCTCAGGGCTTTTCAAGGAGAACAAGGAGAACATTTGGCATGGGGTCAGGCTGTTTCTTCCCCTACAACTTCTTCCTTGCTCCGAGATTTTAATAACAAGTCAGCACCCCTTTTCCTTTGGACTTAAACAGAATCAGGGGCAGAGGAAAAAAAGGATGTTCAGAATGAAAAAGGGGGGGTGAGAACTGAGGACTAACAGGAAACATCAGCTGCTGAAAGTGACCAAGATCTCTAGTTTACCAACTAGCCACAGGACACTGTGAGTGGCTTATGTCTTTCTCTCCCTGAACCACTGGGAGAAAAAATTCGAATCTGGGTACTGACATTATTTGTTTGAATTCTTGGATTTTGTCTCGCCTGTTGAACCAAGGCTGATAGCTGCTTGATCTGGGAAGGTTCCATGGCCACTCTGCTTAAGTTGAATACTTTCAAGTGTTTTTTTTTTTTCAAATCTCTTTTTGAATGTTATACTTCAAGAACTTTATGTGGTTTGTGCTTTTGCATATAACTTCAAATAAAATACAGCCATAATGAGAAAATGGACTGACAGGTTTTTAAAATTTTGTTTGTTTTAATTTTTCTTTTGTGATGAAATGGGGACTGAAATATCTTTCCATGTATAGGATGCCAGATATGGAGTCAGAAGACCTGCATTCAAATTTTGCTTCTATTGTTCATTATCTGTTTCTTCTTTGAAATGTCATTAACTCTTTGTTTTAGGTTCTTTATCTGTAATATGAGGGGATCAGACTAGATAAAGCTCTAGGTCACGGTTATTGCTAAATCTGTGATCTTACATGTCTCTCATGTAATATACATAATAAAAATATGAATGTCAGTCATTAATATAATACCTAATAATAAATATATAATTTATGTAATAAAATATTAAGTATAATATTTAAGTATAAATGTATAATATATTGTACAATAAATACATAATAAAAATAAATATAATATATAATAAATCCAACTGAACAAACCCACATTAAACCTTTGGTATAATAAGACATGTTGTCACCTATACAATAGAGTGTGCTAGGGGAGAAAGATGGCCACCTTTCTGAGACCCAGAGAGAGTTTGGCATTACTTCTAGTAGTGGATGGAGGGCATAACTCCTAGGCATGAGCATGTGACTGACTACATATTGGTTCTTGTTATTAAACAGGATTAGATATCTGGCCAATGTGGCCTTCTGATTGGACAATGATCCTATATGGATTTATGGAATAATAAACATGATCTCAGAATATGGGCCTTGGACCTAGGGAACAGGGAAGAATAGAGGAACCAAAAATATCAGCAGAGATGAAGAATAGGGTTACAGTTGAGGTTTGGGAGACATAAGGAAAGATGGAAGGGAAGAAGATTATGATCAGAGAGGGAAATTTCAGAGTTCAGAGTTTAAATCATAGATATGGAACATTTGAGGAAATGGGAGTCCAAGATTAGATCCTCAAGTACGTAAACAAGATTTGGGTGAAGAGGAAGGTTATAAATCAAGTATTGGGCTCCTAGACAAGAAAGCATCAGAAGAAATGAATTCAAATGCAGTTTCAGATCATTTCTAGATGTATGACCCTAAACATGACCTCTATTTGCTCCAATTTCTTCACATTTAAAATGGGGGAAATAATAGCATCTACCTCCCAGAATTGTTGGGGACGTGAAATAATAATCATAAAGCATTTGGTATGGTGCCTGGAACAGAGTAAGTGCTGTATAAATGTTAACTATTATTATTATAAATCATAACAACAAAATCTGGGCCCAATAACACAGCAAATGGAGTTGCCTCACAGAAAAAAAATGTTCCAGTGATAGTAGCAGAGAGAAGATATGAAAGTCACAGTGAGGAGCAAGGAATTTGTTCACTCTTCCTAGTTTTAGGTTGGGGAAAATATGAACAGTAAGGAGGAAGGGAAAAAGCATTCATAAAATGCCTATTATGTAATACCTCATTTGATTCCCACAGCTTGTAGATGCTATTATACCCATTTAAAAAAATTTTTTATAATAATTTTTTTATTGACAGAACCCATGCCAGGTAATTTTTTTTACAACATTATCCCTTGCACTCACTTCTGTTCCAATTTTTCCCCTCCCTCCCTCCACCCCTTCCCCCAGATAGCAAACAGTTCTATATATGTTAAATATGTCGCAGTATATCCTAGATACAATATATGTGTGCATATTATTCCCATTTTCACAGTTGGAGAAACTGAAGCAAATAAAAAAAAAAGATGAAGTAACTTGTTTCAGAATTTGAATTCAGATTTTCCTAACTCTAGAATCTGTTCTCATGGTACTCTCTAGCTGCCACACTGAAAATCCTTCAAGAGGTATATCATCTGGTGATTTTAAAAAATAGGGCCTTAGGGAGTACAAGAAAGATTATCAACAAAAGAATCAAGAAGTAAGGGAAGTTTCTGAATAACTGGGATGAAGGGTATAGGGGAAATGAGGGGGAAGATTAAGGAGTAAAAGAAGTGAGAAGTATTAACATTGAGCTGGGTGGGACCAATTTTCACCCCCTGGAAGATTCTAAATCACTGAGATCAAGAGGAAAATTTGCTGGTCATTGGATTAAGGAAGTATTGCTTGGTTGAAGCCTTTACCTAGAGTCTTGTGAAGTCTGAGTGACATTGATATAAATGTTCTCTTTTGAAACACCAGAAATTTGGGTCTGGTAATAAATAGAAAGGGGGTTAGGCTAGAGGCCTGTGTTCTCAGGGACCAGACTCAAGTAACATGTGTCTTGGTTCAACAAGTATATCCCAAGAAGTCAGAAGATGAGACATATCTCCAAAAAATTCCATGAATTGAATATACCTCCTGGCTAGTGGAACCCATCCTCTACTATTCTAAAGAGGGTACTTAGTATGAACAAAGTTCCCTGAGGGCTGGAGCTGTCTCTCCTTCTTGGGCTAGAAAGCATTTTAGCTACTTTCTGAAAATCTGTTCCTTCCTGTGGTCATTTTGGTATTAGAGTCCCTGATCGTAAGCCCCTAGGCCTCTACTTTAGGTATCAGTCTTGGGAGCTCAAGGAATGTTATATAAAACCTTTATTGGGTAATACTAATGATTCAAGGCAAAATACCTACTATGTGCCAGGCACTGTGTTAAGTGCTTTATAATTATTATTTCATTTGATCCTTACAACAACTCCTGGAAGGTAAGTGTTTTTATTCTTTTTTTTTAACAGATGAGGAAACTGAGGCACATAACAGTTAAATAATATAATCAAGATTATATAGCTACTAAATGTCTGAAGCTATTTTTGAGCTCAGGTCTTTCTCATAATCCTGTGAGGCAGATAGCAAATGTGTCATAATCATTACTTTGCAAATAAGGAATTTGAGCCTCAGGAAAGTTTAAGTGATTTGAACAGAGTCTCATAGTTAATATATATTACAAACAATATTTGAACCCAGACTTCTTAGGCCTGATACCTTTTTACTGTATTATGCACTGCTTCTCTATATAAGTACAACCCACCAACCTCTCCATCACTATCACCATCACCAGTAACTCAAGCACTGCTTTCCCTACCATAACTGTTATTTCACCACTTACATTATCATTCTCCTTGATATCTGAATTGTTTTTGTCTGGCAGCTTGCAGTATTTTCCCCTTGAGATTGTAGTTTTGGAGTTTTGCAACAATGTTCCTTGGGATTTTCCTTGTGGGATCTCTTTCTGAAGGTGACTGATGGATTCTTTCAATCACTATCTCCATCTCTGTTTCTAGAATATTGGGGCAATTTTTCTTAATGATCTCTTGTAGAATGCTATCCAGGCTCTTTTTTTGGATCATGGCCTTCAGGTAAGTCAAATACATTTAATATTGTCTCTTCTGGATCTATTTTCCAGGTCAGCTATTTTTCCAGTAAGGTATTTCATATTTTTTTCCATTTTTCATTCTTTTTAGTTTGTTTGACTGATTCTTGCTGTCTCACAAAGCCATTAGCTTCCATTTGCCCTGTTTTAGTTTTTAATGTGTGATTTTCATCAGTTAGCCTTTGTAATATCGTTTTTCCATTTGGTTAATTCTGTTGTTTAAGGAGGTGTTTTCTTCAGACAAGTTTTTTCTTTCTTTTTTCAAGTTGTTGATTTTCTCAATGACACCTCTCATTTCCTTTTTCCTTTTTTCTTCTACCTCTCTTATGTGCCTTTCAAATTCTTTTATAAGCACTTTCAAGAAGCCTCTTTGAGCTTGAGACTAATTTATATCACTCTTTGAGATTTCCTCTATGGACAGTCTGTCCTCATCTGAGTTTGTGCTTTTGTCTTCCCTGTCACCATGGTAGCTTTCTATGATTAAGGTTATTTTCTATTTTTTGCTCATTTTCTTTCCTTTTTTTAAAAGTACTTCCTCATTTTTATTTTTTAAGTGAAGCTCTGCTCTTGGGGTGTAGGGGGCTCTGTCCCAAGCTTCCTGTGCAGCTCTGAGCCTTGGCTTTGAGCACAGGGGTCCCTTGTGTTTGCAGGGGGGTAGCTTTGCCTGATCTTTTCAGAACACAGCTTGGTTTCCCAGAGTTTGCCTTCTGAGCTGGGACTGTAAGCTACTCCACTGATTTGCTCTCTAAAGAGCCAGGACTGAGGGTTTTAGCTGCTGATTTGCTATGATTAAGACCCTCTCACCAGCTTTCCCACAATCTATCTGAGCTGGGCTGACCACCCTTTACACCCCAGTGAGAATGATCTTTCTTGAAGTTTTTTCAGTCTATCTTGAGCAGGAGAGTGATTTCATTCCATCATTCTCTGTTCAGAGGTTTGGTTTTATGTGGTTTTGGGGGGAAACTGGGAGAGCTTGAGCAGCTTCCTGACTTTACTCCACCATCTTGGCTCCACCCTTGGAAGTCCTAGATTATCATTTTCATCCTCAACATTACCATCATCCTCATATCTCTCATCATCATCCTCAACCTTACCATTACCAACACCATTATCATTAACATCATTCCTATTCCAGTTCAATAAGCCCACATCCTCATTCCCACCTCTATCAACATCATCCCAATATCCATTCTCAATGCTATTCTCAGGCCATTTACCATTGCCATTATTGGTAGTGTCAAAGCCAAATGAAAATAGGGAAATTAAATTGTATATAAGGGTTTATATATATGTGTAATATTTACACAGAAAATACATATTAACAATATTTATGTTTCAATATATTTTTATTTATTTTGTTAAATGTTTCCCATATACTTTAACTAGTTCAGGATACACTGGGAATATTTGGCTCATCTGGGTATCATCACGGACATCATAAAATTCTTTCTCTATCCTGTATTTATTTTGCAGGATATTTTTAAGAGTCACCTTCTATCCTTCAACCTATTATCACATATATCACATAGGTCAAGGGTCTGACAACCTCTGTGTGAACATGTTTGTGTGTGGACATGCATGTGTGTGTACAATGAGTGGATAAATGGATGGATAATGATTGGAGTGAGTCCACAAGCCCATCCCACATCGTCCTCCAGTCAGTATTTTCTCAGCATCTCCTGTTTCCTTTCTGAGCACATCTTTATCGAATTCTCTCTGACTGCTTGGTTTTCTGTTGTGTGTTTAGTTCTCCTTCACTCTGACTTTTTTTTAAACCTCTAAATTGGAGTGAAGCGGGGGATTCACAGCTCAACCCAATTCCCTCTAATTTATGCACTTCCTCTTCTTCGCTTTCTTAATTATCTAATTTGTAATATTTCATCTCCCCTCCCTTTCATCTTCTCCAAAACACCCTAGTCAGTTAAAGTCAATATATATTTTTAATTTGGAGGAGACTAATTCAAACTGGCACACAGGAGGCTAGCATTCATCAAGCCTGGAGGCTCCAGCTGAGTCACATCCCCAACCACCAACCCTCTAGTTTCCTCACTCTCCAGCATGAATAATCTAGGCAAGGTTTGTGAGCAGGGTTCCAGGCTAGTGGAGGCCATCCTCTACCATCTTCAAGAGGCCAAGCATACTGGTTGAACAAGGCTTCCCAAGCTGTCTCTCCACCTTAAGCTAGTAGCTTCTTTAACACAGGGATCAATGGCATTTACTCCCTCTGACCAGGAGATGTTAGAGGACATTGTCCTTAGAGGACACACAGGATGGACTAAGGGATTGACTGAAAGACTTAATTCTCCTCTGGTAGAAATGTTTATAGCTTAGAAAGGCAAAACTGTTGATTGAAATTGGCTTTAGGAGAAACGACATTTTTCATAGACCCCCAGATTATCAGGACTGGAAAACCTATTAGATTTTAGTGCAACCTGTCACCAATTACCCAGTTTCCCTGTATTGTCTTTCTTACCCAGGGTCATACTTCTTTCCTCTAACACAGTCAGGGAGGAACAACTCATTATCATCTGTATTACTATGTCACAGCTCTAGTTAGGGTCCTGCTCCTTTTATTAAAAGTAAATCAGTTTTTCTGCCTTCTTCCTATCTGCATTCCCCCTCCCAAAAAAAAAAAAATTACTCTACTACTTCTAATTTTATCTTCTGGGATTATACAAAATAAATCTAATATTTTTGACTATGATATCTCTATGTATGCTTGAAGGCAGGGGTGATGTTTCCTGTATCATCAGGCTTCTTGTCTCCAGGATCTTTTTGTTTTTGTTTTTGTTTTTTTTCTGAGGCAATTGGGGTTGTGACTTTCCCAGGATCACACAGCTAGGAAATGTCAAGCGTCAGAGGTCAGATTTGAACTCAGGGCTGACTTCAGGGCTGGTGTTCTATCCATTGCACCACTAGCTGCCCCCATGATCTTTTTTTTAAAACCATAGCATGATCTCTACTCCCCTCATCATTCTAATCAACCCCCTCTGTATGAAATCAAGTTTGTCAATGCCTTTCCTGAAATGAGACGTGGAGAGGGGAACACTTTCCTCCAAAGGTGATCTGAATAGAAAAAGGGACCTCAGAGCCATCATTTCCCTTCCTCTGGTCACTGCTGTATTACTAAGGAATCCAAGAACCTTATACAAAGACTAGATTTTCTAAAACCACCAGATTTTTTTGGTTCTGCTTTGTGGGTGCCTTTTGTTTTTACATCACATTCATTTCCAAATATATCTTCCCACCCTCACTTAGTGAGTTTTCATTGTAAAAAAAAAATTAAAAAGAAAGAAAAAATAGTTCAATAAAACCAACCAACAAATCAATCTTTTGACAGCATAGTCAACATTCCACACTGATAGTTCCCAACCTCTGCAATAGGGGAGGGAGGCATATTTCTTAATTCTTCTCTGGAGCCAAAGTTGGTCATTATAATTACACTGCATTTATTTCATTCATTCAGTTTCATTTTTCTATTTTTTGGTTTAGATTATTGTAGTCATTGTGGGGCAGAGACACCATTAAATTTTTTTTGGCTTTGTAGCACAGCATCTAGCACAAGGGATAGCACACAAAAAGTACATGATAAATATTTATCAGTTGATTGATTAGATATATTGTTTGCCTGGTTTGGTTTATTTCACTCTGATCACGTCATAAAAGTTTTCCCATGCTTCTCTGAATTTTTCATGCTTTCCTGACCATTTCCTATAGTTCTAATAATATTTCATTACATTCTTGAGCCATCATTTGTTTAGCTGTTCCTCATTTTGAAGAGCCTTTTCTGGAAATGCTAAATTATTATTCAGCAACAAATGGTGAAGTTACTATTTCTATGTAAATAATAATTTTCTTTCTATCTTTGGTCTCCTTAACTCATATAGCCCTAGTTACTGAATCTCCAGATCAAAGGGCATGAACATTTTAGTTGCTTTTTAAAAGCATAATTGCAAATTCCTTTTCAGAATGGTCAGACATATACAGATCCACTAATAATATAGCTCTATTCCTGTCTTCTCAAAGATTCTCTAAAAAAAATCCTGACTTTGTTACTTCCTAGCTATGTGAGGCAGGCAAATCATTTTCCTCTTCTGAAGCTTAGTTTCCTTGTAAAATAAGGGAACTGCATTAAATCATTTCTGTCAACTCTTCTATGATTCTTCCACCCTTTATCCTTCAATCATTTAACCATTAGTGAATGGTGTTTGTTCTTATATATTTCTGTTAATTCCTCACAAATCCTGGTCATCAAACTCGACTAGTTTTGCAGACTTGCAGAGCAAAGATTTTGCTCTTCCCTAGTCTATAGTTTCCCATCTAAGGAAAAAGCAGCTATGTGGCACAGTGGATAGAGAACTGGCCTCAGAGTCAGGAAGTACTAAGTTCAAGTTTTGTCTCAAACACTTACTAGTTATGTTATCCAGCGCAAGACACTTAACCTCTATTTACCTCAGTTTCTTCATCTGTAAAATAGGGATAATAGTGTCTACCTTCAAGGATTATTGTGACGATCAAATGAGAGATGTGTAAAAGCACTTCATAAACTTTAAAGCACTCTATAAAGACAACCTCTTATTATTTTCTAATTATATCATTCATTTTTTAATGTTATCAATCAGCTTTATTGATTTTGTCCTCAAAAAATTTTTCAATTAATGTGATTGAACTTATTTTTTTTTCTTTTGTAGCATCCTTTATTCTTTGGTCAAAAGTTTTTCTCATCTCCCAATTCCACCCCTATCTCCTAGTGATAATTATGGATGCTACTTTTAGCCATTTTCTCCTATTTTAAAATGTTGAAGATATTTATATCTAATTTGAACATTTGTCTATTCAAAACTTATTGTGATTGAAGCTACTAGTTTATGTTTTGTCAGTCTGCCTTCTGGTTTTCCTGGGACTTCTTGTGAAATGGAAAATCCTTCCTCAAGTGGTTTGTGTTTCATTGAATATGAGATTATTGTATTAGCTTGTCCCTGATCTATTCCATATATGTACTTTTTCAACTTTTTAACCAGAACAAATGAGTTGGATAATTATTGCTTTTATTTGAGAACTGAAAATACTACTCCCCCTCTATTTTTATTTTTTGTTGTATAGTTCCCTTCAAATCCTAGATTTTTTAGCTCCTTCAAATAAATTTTGTGATATTATGTTTAGCACTTTTAAGTATCCCCATACTAGTCTTATAAATATACAACTAAGTCTTCTAGTTAATTTAAGCAGTATCATTTTTATTTTGTTGGCCCAGCCCAACCATGAGTAATGTATTTCTTTCCAATTATTTACATATTTTTAAAAATTATTTCTGAATCTTGGAGGAAGAGAAGGATACTATAAGGTAGAGCAAAGAAGGTAGCACAAAGGAATAGAGATGAGAGATGTAGTGTCATTTGTGAAGAATAGAGAGGACAATTTGACTGGATCACAGAGTGCTCAAGGGAGAGAAAGTATTATTAATATTCTTTGCTTTTAAATCTAAATTAAATTTTCCACTTCATGCCTCCCCTCTTTTCTATTTATTTTTTAAACTCTGAACCCAGATGATTTTTTCAACCTCATTGTACATGATGCCCCTCCCTTACCTGTTCACTTGCAATGTTTATACAATATCATTTAGTATTAACAGACTAACTCAATAGGCTTTTGACTGATATAACAATTTGGAATATAAACATTTTTCATTCCACTTTTTCCCTGTGTGAATTCCTAGCTTAATGTACTTTGAGTGGCTATGGATCTCAGTGAGAAGCTCCTGTGGGATTGAGTGGGTACCCCAGCTCTCTCATCACAATCATCCCAAAACTAAAGCAAATAAGAACTTATTATTTTTATTCTTTTGCCATTTGGTAGAATGAATAGAACTTTAAAGATGCTCCTCTGCCTACATATCTCCTATGCTTATAAGATCAATCAATCAAATGCAGAATGAGATACATATTTTTGTAATAAACAATATGAAGATTGGTTTTGATTGATTATGCATATTTGTTTTGATAGGTTTTTTTTTATCTTTGCTTTTTTCAATTTGTGAAGTAAGGGGTGGGAGAAAGAAAGGGAGAAAAAAATAAATGCTTTTTAATTGAAAAAAATTAGCAAGAAAAAAAGACTATGTAAGGTTTTTCCTTGACAGCTCCAATCATAAAGATATTTTTATTGAATGATTCTATTACATCCATTCACTAAGTCTCATGGAAAAGAACCTGATTAGAGCCCAGACAAAATTAATTAGATATAAAGTGTGTGTGTGTGTGTGTGTGTGTGTGTGTGTGTGTGTGTGTGTGTTGTTTCCTTGTGCTATGAAGGAAACACTGAACTTAAAAACCAGAGTATAAGCTTATGAAGGGCAGAAATAGATTTCTTTTTGTCTATATACCTTTAATGCCTAGCTAGCATCATATCACCATAGCTCTAATAAATACATAATAAATGTTTTTTGAATTTAATTGAAAACTATGCCAGTTGAATGTGTGTTGTCACAGGGACCACCAACATGGCAAGGATTTTCATACAGGATTAGTGCCAATCTGTTGTCCTTTTAATAGCCTCTACCTCCCAGGGTTGTTATGAGGATCAAATGAGATAATAATTGTAAAGCACTTAGCACAGTGCCTGGCACACAGGAGGTTCCTATTTCCTTCCTTTGAGGACCAGCCAAATCAACCCAGAGAAGTCAATTATTGAAGGCTCGTTTCTGAAAGACTTTTTTTTCAGCCACCACAAGTTACCAAGATGGTTTACTAAAATGTGGATAGAATGCCCCCATGTAGTGAATAACTGATAGAATCTGGGATCTTGGAAGTCTTAATGCATAATTACTAACATTATTGCACAATAAAAACAGATATGCTTTAATTACCAGTGAGAAAAGAATAGCAGCTCACATTCTGACGGGACTAAGATTTATAAAGAGCTTTCATTCTATGAGGAAATAAGTTACTCCTTATTTTACAGATATAGAAAATGGAGGCTCCATTCATTCATTAATTCAACAACCATTTATTAAGTGCCTACTGAGGAAATAAAGACAAAAAATGAACAATCCCCACGCTTAAGGAACTTATACTAGATTAGGATTATTTAATGAAATGAGCACTGCTTCTTGAGTCAGAGAATCAGAGTTCAAATTCTACTTCTGATATGTATTATGTATATGACTTTATTTCCCTGGTTTTGTTTCCTCATCTGTAAAATGGGAGGGTTAGACTAGACTATGAGCTGCTGCATTCAGCTCTATATTTATAATAGTAAGTAACTATAATAAACATGTAAAGTAAACACAACATGGATTTCCTAAAGTCACAAAATGAATCATTGTGGAGCTGGGTAAATGCTGTTGGCTAGTTTCCCTTCAGTCATAGGGAGGGCAGAAGGAAGTATCCCTTGTCTTTCCTCCTCTCCCTCCTCCACACCCCCAAACTCTTCAAAGCACCAAGACACAGCACCTGATAGCTTTGGAATGTCAAAGGGACTTTCAGGCCACAGTCCATGAAGAATGATTTCAAAAAGTTTCCAAAAGAGAAAAAAGAAAGTCCTGATTCCGGAACCCATTACTTCCCCTGCATAGGAACAAAGCCTTTTCAAGAGACTCTGGGAAAATAAACCTTCTTTTATAGCTCAGCTCTGAATCCTGTAGGATTCCCAGAATAGAGGCAGTGTGGATTAATGGAAAGAGTCCTGGATTATAAATCAGGAAATCTTGATTCCAGTCTTTCCCCTGTCCTTGAATATCTACATATCATAAGAAATGTTGGGTTAAATCAAGGCCTTTTACTTTAACTTAGTCTTTAAAAGATCTTGATAACTATGTCAATATAATTATGTATTATATAATAATACATAATAATATGTATTATTATTTCATGCATTTAAAAACATTATTCTAAGAAAGGGTCCATTGGCTTCCCCAGTTGGCCAAAAAGATTTAGGACCCAAAAAAGGTTAAGAACCCCTGGTTAGATGGTCTGACTGGTTCGATAGACCCTTTCAGTTCTGAGATTCAAGGGTCCTGGGAAATATTGCAGAGAAGGAAATATGCAAAGTCCTAGAGCCAGAATATAGTTCCATTCCCCAAAGGGTCTATCTGGTGGTTCCTGGAACAAGCCAAGCCTTATCCCTAATTATAGCAAATATATATAATTATAGCATAATTATAATCCCTAATTATATATCCCTAACCCTGGTCACAAACTCAGGGCTGATCCTGCTCAGTCCCTATAGGCTGACCTGAGTCCCAAACTCATATAATTCTTACCCCATCAGTGCTTTCCAAACAAGTGGTCTTTTGGCTTGGGCCAAAGACAGTGGATGTCCCAGTGCTTCTCATTTCTCCCATCTTCCCAATCACAAATTCAGAGTTCACAACCTACCACTGTGGGGTGAAGGGCAGTCCTGTTGTTTACAGAGCGGTCTTGCTTACTGTTGTGTGGTTGTACCTGCCGTGAGTATTTGTAAATGAGGGTGAGAATCACACCCCCTCTGCCCCTTGCTCCCAGAGTGGGCGGCCCAGAGATGTGGGTCGGGAAACAGGGACAGGTCTTGTATAACTCCTTCCCCTGTGGGCCTGACCCCATTAGCAGTACACATCTCTGAGCGGTCTGCAGGCCCCAGATTTAGATGGCGTGAAGAACAGCCCCTCCTGAATCCCAAAAACTGCATCAAGGTGGTGGATCCTCTACCTTCTCAGCCCATTCCCACCTCCCCAAAAATGAACCCAGAGAATGGAAAATTTTTCCTTTCCTTTCCCCAGGACAGCTAGATTCCAGATGCACTGGATTAAAGGGATGATTTACAATGGAATGGGAATTACCCTGTTTTGCTATTGTCTAGTTGTATGACCTTGGGCAAATCATCCCAGGCCTAAACACCCATTTTATCTGTAAAATGAGGTGGAATTTAAAATGATCTCTAAGCTCCTTTTTGCTGTGACATCATATGATTCTATGATGTTGGGGCTGGCTCAGATGGTCAGGACCATAGACACTTCTCTGAGCTGGGGAGATATAGCTTCAGAGGAACCTAGAAAGAGTTTTCCTATGCCTTTGCAATACAGTCTTCTTTACCCTCTTCCATACTAACCTCCTCCCTCATTGACCTGCTCCCAATCATCACTTCTTTGCTCTATTTTTCCTTAGAATTAATGTTTTCCAGTCATGGGGAGGTCCATGTAAAATCTTGCTTGTTGGAAGGTCTTTTTTCCTGTCTCCAGGTGTTTTTCAGAGATGTCTTTCTGGCTTTTCCTCCAACGGTTTCCTGAGAAATGGGGCTATGTCTTTCCTTCAGACTAAAGGTTCTCTGAGTACAGGGACTACATTTCCCCACAGACCAGGAGATTCCCAAAGGTAGAGGCCATGTCTACTCTCTTCCATCAATAATTTCCTTCTAGATTTTCTTTCTCCATAGCATGGCCCAAGGCCATGGGTGGTAGCTACAGAAGTGACCCAGAAAGGCAGTAACCCAAACTCAGCATTTTTTCCCTTAATGTAAGTTGTTAAACTAACTAAAATTGGATAGTGTTGCTGTTTAGTCATTTAAGTTGTGTTCAGCTCTTCACGATCCCTTTTGAGGTTTTCTTGGCAGAGAATGGTTTACTATCTCCTTTTCCATATCATTTTACAGATAAGGAAATTGAGACAAATAAGGTTAAATGACTTTCCCAGAACCACACAGTTAGGAATTATCTAAGGCCAGATTTGAATTTAGGTATTCCTGACTGCAGGCTTTGTTCTGTATCCATTGTACCATCTAACTGCCCTAAAATTGAGTAGTGGGAACCTAAAGGAAAGAGAAGCTAAGGACGCAAAAGAAATGAACTCATCTTTTTTGCCCCTATTCTGTCTTTCCTCCGGGCAGGGTGTCCATAGGGATCCTGGGCTGGAAGCATCTATAGGACCTTTGCTTTAGGGGATGACAAGTTTTTCAGAGTCTGGGTCAGTGGTTAGGCCTGGTCAAAAAGCTCCCCTAGGAAACAAATAGCCTGAAAAGGGCCCTGTCCTGGAGCCTTCACCCTAAAGGAGAAGGGTGAAAGGAGCTGTGACATAATCCCCTGGATAATCATGCTCATGACATTAATCTCTGCTGGGGTTATTCATTGATTCATTGATTCATTCAGTGACACAACCAAACAGTAATTTGCTCAGTCATTTCATTATTAAATTATCCTGTAAGTCAAGCATTCATTATAAGGTCTCTTCCAGCTCTGTATGATCTTAATAGTCACTAGGTCACAGAAATAATCAATCCAACCTCTTTATTCCAAATTAGGAAACTGAGGTCCAGAGAGATTAAACATTTAACATAAGATAGACACTTACGAAATGCTTGGTTCTTTTCCTTCCCTCCTCTCTCTTTTCCAAAGTCATGAAGTAATAGTATTTGAACTCTGATTGCAAATCTATTGTTCTTCCCCCTGTGCTGCTGTTCCTCCACTCCTTTATTTATGCATGTATACATTTAAATTTGTTTCATATATTCATTCATTCATTTATTTATTCAGTCCTTGAATAACTACTACATAAAAGATCCTATACCCAAAATATGAAGGAAAGACCCAAACCCCACCTTCAAAGACAAAAGGCAGACTTGCCTAGGATCATACAGTTAATAAATGTCTGAACACATGAAGCTGGATTTGAATTCCAATGTTTTTATCTCCAGATCCAGTGCTCTATTCATTGACTACCTAACTGCTTCAATAACTGGAAAAGACCTGGGGAGACCATTTTGTCCAATCTTCTTATTTTACAGATGAGAAAAATCATTCCCAAGGAAGGTCAAGTCACTGGTCCCAAACTTGTCCTAGATGCTTAGAGTTAGTAAGTGCCCAAAATGGGATTGGACCCCTGATGGTGTAATGGAATTTAAGTAGCTCTGGGGCTATGCATGTGAATTTGATATATATGCAATTTGGTCCTCAGTTTCCCCATCTGTAAAATGATGGGGTTGAAGTAGGTGGCTTCTGAGGTCTCTCCCAGGTGTAAATTGATGATTCCATGACACCATGTAGATTGATGTCTATGTCTCTGTGATCATTGAAAGTAGTTAACAGCACACTCATAGTGCTTCATGTCTATAGGACCTGGAATCATATAATTCAATGTGGAAGAGACCTCAGAATTTAATGCTGTAGCTTTTACAGGTGAGGAACTTAATTTTAATATAACCCTTAATTTTCCTATCAGCCTGGCGAGGCAAGTAAACCAAGTATTTATTAATCGCCTTTTACAAATGAAAAAACTGAGGCACAGAAAGGTTAATTGAATTGTCCATTAGTATGCAGCCAGTAAGTGCTGGGCTAGTTTTTTGATTCTAAATCCAAGGTCCTTGCCACTATACAATGGGACTTTGCGCCATGGGATCCTCACATTAGAGAGGTGCCAACCAATAAGGGGAACCTTACACACCTAACATGAAATTTTTCTCTTCCCCAAACCCAGACCTCTTCTAACCTTGTCCTGGTTTGAACAGCTATGCAACCTACCTACTACCTAGAAGGAGTATACTCGGACTAAAAATAGAATTTTAGAGACCCTAGTTACATACTACTCTATATTATGAGACGTCATAATAGTACAGGGGAAAATGTATTAGATTTAAAGAGGTCTAGATTTGAAACCTGGCTTTGACATTTACTAGCTGTACTCTTGGTGATCTAGTATTGCCACTGACTTGCTGTATCAGGGCAAGTTCCCTCTGCTCTAGATGAGTCTTAGTCTGCTCATCTATGAAATGGGAGTAGTCATCCTTGGTCTATTCATCTTACATAGTGAAACTGATAGAAGCACTTTGTAATTTTTAAATTGCTATAGAAATGGGAGTTCATCTTTGAATTATCTTGGCATGTGCCTGGTATCCTAATTGGTTGTGAGTCTAAAGGGGAAGGAGCTTGTCCTAAATATATTTTGGGATCTCCAGCATATAGGATAGGCTCACCATCCATGTCAAAAAAAACTCAGTAGATGGTATTAATTGATGAGAGGATTTTTTTTCACCATATATATTTACATACAGGTGTGTTTATGTGTTTATATATGTAATATGTATTGCATATATAGCTCAGAGTGTCTCAGAAGTCTTAGTGAAGTTTTAAGCTTTAATAGCATAAAACTATACTAAGACTTCTGGGATGTATTATGTACATACACAGAAAAATATTCATATGCATATGTGTATTGCATATACACATATGACAAGACTGGTATGTATATCTACACATGGATTCTCTACACATATATTCATATATACATGTGTGTATATATATGCGTATGCACAACTATGTTAATGTGTATATATACAATGTATACACATACATATATTTTGTATATATATCATATATACATAGTACATATATAATATATGTGTAACAAATTGTATCTATATACTTGTTACATATAATAGAAATGATATATATGTGTACTATATTATATATAAGTATATATACATTGACATCTATGTAGATATCTATACACACAAATTGTAGGTATATATACATATGCAGAGGGTATCCCCAAGTCTTACTAGACTTCAGTGATACCAGTATAATTGGCTAATATAATGTAACAATATAACATAATGTAATAAAACACAATATAACACCACATCACAGCAAACCACAATATAACATCACAAAAATAGCATAATATCACAACATGACATGATACTCTAAGATATGACATAATACAATACAACACAAGGTGATAGAGTATAACATGGAATATAACATGCCATATGATGTAATATGATGTGATATAGCAAACATAACATGATAAACTCTCATTGGCTAAGCAGTATTCCTCAGAAGCTTTGATTTTACATGCACACAAATATAATTTGCAGGATAATCACTTCAGATTTGGAGGGAACCTTTTTGTTCATCCTTCTCATTTTACAGATGAGGAAACTGAGTTTCAAAGATGCCAAGTGATGACATCACATAGCTCAGAAATGGCAAAGGCAGCATTTGAAGTCAGGTTATATATATATTCCAAGTCTCACACTCTCCCCACTCTGCTATATTATCTCACATATGAACTTCAATGCAATTGTCCAGGAACTGAAACTCAGGTCAATTGCCTGGAAAGCAGCTATGCTGATCACTACATCATGCTTTTTGCTTCAAGAAGCAAATCTAAGTTGTGGATGTTGAATGTCACTAAATCTCCCTATCTAATCTAATCTAATCTAAAATCCCTATCCAATCTAAGATTAGAAGATGGGTCTATTATGGCCTCTAAATCTTCTGGCCCTGTGATAACATGACAATAATGGACGCCCATTTGTGCTGATGTATATTTATGTGTATTTGTAATTTGTGCTGGTACATGTTTATATGTATTTGTGCATATATAAGAAAAAGAAACAGAGAAAGTCCCTCTAATATAATAATATATAATTGGATAATTTCCCCTGAGCTAAATGGGCCCATCCTCAGAAGACTGACCAGGTCATGGAGTCCAGTGTCTGGGAGCTTTAGGTCATATTGACTTTCTTTCCTCCTGGAACCATAGACATTTTCTTCCTTCCCTTCTTCCAAGCTTTTCCCTCTCTGATCTAAGCTTCCTCTTCTAGGGGACTCTCTGTCCTTTCTAGCTGAGACTGTATCACCCAACTCTGACCTGGGTGATACCGCATGTTACCAAGGCAACTGGGCCAGCCATGGACCTCCATGTCTCACTGGGCATAGATCAGGCCAAGCAAGTGGTTATATTTAGCCTCCTTTTCTCTCCTCTACTTGCTGCTCAGAAGAGAAGGGAAAGAAAAAAAAATCTCACAGCCACCTGCATTGTTTAACCACCTCCCCCTCCAACTTCTGAGTCAAAATCATAAAAAAGAGGCAGAAAACTGAAGAGTATGCCGTGGATGGGAATCAAGGAGAGCCGTTTTTAAGTCTTAGTCCTGGCACATATTAGCTGTGGGATACTAATCAATTCTTGTCACTTTTCTAAGTTGGTTCCCTCACCCAGAAAATGGAAATAATATCAATAGCACTACTTGCTGGATTGGGTTGTGATGAGGAAAGTATTTTATAATCTTGCTAGCTTGATAGAAATAGACACCATTGTTGGTAAATAGTTAATAAGAGCCGCTTCTTGACTAAGAAACAAAATTGAACAAATTTGCTCTCCTCAAATTCTAAATCTGCATGCAGCCTTTTCTCATTTCAGTCAATCAAAACTCAGTGCTTTCTGGATCTATTAGAGTGCCCAGATTGATTAGGTGCTAGATTATGTAGAGAAGGGGTCCAGAGAAGGAGAACTCCTTAGAGAACTCTAGCTGTGAGGGGCTATATGGAAGCAGATTACTGTAATGATGAGAGCTCTGAACAGGGAGACAAGAAACCAAGGATCAAATCTCGGTTCTATTAATAATTTACTGTATAATTTGGGGGTGATCACTTACTTTGGTTTCCTTTTCTATAAATTAAAAAGAAAAGTTAGACAAAGATGATCTCAAAGGGCTGCTTTGTCTCTGATATTCTTTGTTATGTATTCTAAGATTTACTTTGAGCTCTAATATTCTGTGTTCTAGGTTCTAAGCCTCCTCCAATTCTAACTGTCTAGCATATAGGTTGTGAGGTCTTTTTCAACTCTGATATTCTGTTTTAAGTCTGATGGTCTAGGATACAAATTCTAAGATCCTTTCTAGCTCCGATATTCTAGGGTCTAAGGTCTCTTTTTGTTCTAGCATTCTAAGTTCTAAGAGCCCTTCTGAATTAGTTAGCAGTTTGTAAGGATTCCAACACCCTTCCAGCTCTAACAATCTAGATTCCCTATTCTAAAGATTATCTCCAAGTATCATTTCTTCATGAGAGATTTGATATTGTGCCCAAGCAACAGAAAGATTGTCATGTGGAATCAATCAATTAACAATTATTAAGCACCTACCATATGAAAAATAGGTATTGTGCTAAGTACTCAAGGCATAAGTACAAAGAATGTAACAATTGCTACTTTCTTGGAGCTTCCATCTCTGTCCCCAGAAGATAGAAGTAGAAGTGAATGGACATGGGGAAAAAAAGGTATATTTTAATTGATTGTAAGGAAAACCCTATTAATAACTAGGGAAATTGGCTGGCTCAGAAAACAATGAGTTCCTCATTACTGAGATTCCCAGTCTAGACTAAAAGGACATTTGTCAGGATGGCTTCCTATTCTTGTAGGATTAGACTAGATAACTTTGAGACCACTTCTAGCTTGAAGGCTCTGTGACCTTTCCAGCCTTGCCTCCACCTGTCCCCCTCCCCCCTTTCACGAGTCATCCCAGCTCCCTCCTCATCTTCTGCACCTATTTGGATCACAACATAATGTAATGGAAATGACAGTAAAGATAATAAGCTCTCGGTAATGGAGTCTTAGTTTTGAGAAATTAGATGTGCAACTTAACTTCATCTTTGCTTCTCTGAATGTTTCTTTTTTATAATAAGAATAGCTTTTTATTTCTCAAAATACATGCAAAAATAGTTTTCAGTATTCACCGTTGAAAAACCTTGAGTTCCAAATTTTTCTCCCTCCCTTCCTTTCTTCCTCCTCCCCTCAACAGCAAGTAATTCAATATAGGCTAAACATGTGCAGTTCTTCTAAATACATTTCCACATTTATCATATTACACAAGAAAAAATCAGATCAAAGAGGGAAAAAGGTGAGAAAGAAAGAAAGAAGCAAGCAAACAACAACAAAAGGTGAAAGTATTGTGTTGTGATCCATATTCAGTCCCCATAGTCCTTTCTCTGCATACAAATGTCTCTCTCCCTCACAAGTCTATTGGAATTGGTCCAAATCACCTCAATTTTGAAAAGAGCCATGTCCATCAGAGTTGATCATTATATAATCTTGCTGTTGCTGTGTACAATGTTCTCTTGGTTCAACTCACTTTACTTAGTATCAATTCACGTAAGTCTCTCCAGATCTCTCTGAAATCAGCCTGTTTATCATTTCTTACAGAACAATAGTATTCTATAGCATTCATATACCATAATTTATTCAGCCATTCCCCAACTGATGGGCATCCATACAGTTTTCAGCTCCTTGTCACTTCAAAAAGGGTTGCCACAAACATTTTTGCACATGTGGATCCTTTTCCCTTTTTTATGATCTCTTTGTGATGCAGATCCAATTTTCTCCTGTCATCTTAGTCAGTCTGAGAGGGACCTCAGTTTCTTGATCTGTAAAACAGGGATAATGATATTAGCATATGATGTCTCACAGGTTTGAAATTGAGAAAGGATTTTTTTAGATAAGCCCTAAAGTTCTAAAGCCAGAATAAGGCTAGCATAGGCTGGGGATTAGGATAAAGTTGCGAACGGAATTTTTTCATTCCTTATACCTTATCTCACAACAATTTAAACAATTCTTTAAGTGCCTACTATGTGCTAGGTCCTGATCTGGATCCTAAAATAATAACGGATAGGCCCAATACTTTTTTCTTAAATGGCTGGGGTAGGCAGAGAATGTCATGTGCTACTGAGAAAATGAAGCTTCTCTTCCTCATTGTAAGTCCCCTTGAAAAAGGAAAGTCATAGTTGTACATCTGTAGAAACACGTGCATGTGTATGAGGCTGAGAGGAGAAGAAAATAGAAAGAGAAAGTCAGAGGAGAAATAACAGTAGGAAAGAAAGATTAATAGGCAGAAAAATAGAGAAATGAACAGACACAGAGAAAAATAGATATTCATAAAGACAAAATGGACAGGACAGGGATTGAGAAAGTAAGATGGCAGTGGGGCGGGAATGGGGGTAGGAGTGGATAGAGGGAGAAAGCTGAGAGAATTAGGAGGGGGAGGAAAAAGACAGAAAACCTAAGGGTGCTTGGAAAGGTGAGGTGGTTCACCCAGGCTCGGATAGTATGGCTCAGTCCATCTCTGTCCCCTGATTGGTTGGCATTTCCACAACTCAGGGGGCTTTCCCTGAAGCTGAGCTGTATGGCTCTGACTCAGCTGATGGCAGCACAGAAATGAGAAGTGTGGAGGACATGAGGATGTGAGGGAAGAGGGAGAGGTTGCAGCAAACTTCAGGTTTTCCCAAGAGATTTGTTCCCAGAGGAAAGGCAAACCCATTCTTTCTCTTTATTCTCTGAGGTGGATGGGCTAGACAGTGGCAGGATTTCAGGCAAGTATAGACCAAATAAAAGAATAACAATAGCAGGCTTTGGGAGCCTAGAGAAATTTTGGAGATCCTTAATTTGATTGATGAGGCCAGGAGATAAGAAGGGACTTGGTCAAGGTCACCTAGCTAACTACTATCCAGACTGGGACTACTAGGAATAGACCTGTAGTTTTCCAATTGACAGACCAAGTTTCTTTCTCTTCTACCTAAGTGCTATGTTCTTCAATATGACCATGATCTATCCTATTTCTATTTCTACATCCCCTCTAACTCAAAGATTCAATGATTTTAAAATTTTAAGATTTAATGATTCAAAAACACAATGATTTTCTTAAATATTCAGATTCTAAGCATCTATGCTTCTAATACTCTACAAGCTCTTTTATCACTTCTTAGTGCCCATCTCATCCTTAGCCCCTAAGGGTTCCATGTTCCAGGTGCTAGTAAAAGTCTTCCCTCCTGGAACTTACACTGGTCTGCCTTCATTAGTCAGATGCCTCATTCCACAAATTACTGCTCCCACACTTATCAAAGTTCTCATTTCCTCAGTAAATTTCTTACAAATTGAATTGGCCATTAGGGGACCAGAGTTCTAATCTGTCATATTGATTGAATGATGTTAGGTTTATAATTTTCATCCTCTATAAAGTGAGAGAAATAATCCTTGTCCTGCTCATCTCCTAGAGTAAAAAGAATAAGATGTTTCCCAGAATGAATTACCAAGGATCATATATATGAAAGGGACTTGGTAGAGGCAGGCATGGAGGTAAGAATGAGGAGGATATTGCTCTATTGAGGACAGCCTGATTATTCCTTTCTCCTGTCCCCTCCTTCTAGCTGTCTTTGAATTAAGAAAAAAGCTTGGTGGGATAATATGAATGGCTCAGTGTAGTCCAATTCATTTCGAGGGACAAAATTCAGAGTCCATTTCTCATTCCAGGAGATAATGAGAAAGATTCAAGCATCCCTAAAAGAAGGAGGGGTTTTTTTTTTTGGAGGTGGGGTAGAGGATATTTCCTGTCCAGCTCAGCAGAAACTAGGTGGTTCTCTTTGAGCTCAGATCATGGAAAGTTAGAGGATGATGTTGACATCATCATCACTACTAGAATTCAATTTAAGATTTATTAAGTGCCTACTGTGTGTAAAGCCCTATGCTTGATGAACTTGGTGATACAAAGGTTAAAAAAAGGTAATGATCATACCAGTGATGGGAAAGCTGGTGATGATAGTGATAGAATGAGGTACTTGATGAACAGAGAATGGATGCCATGTCTCTTGGAATTTCTTGTTCAAGCAGAGACTTTAGGTATCTCAAGAGTTGAGGGCTCTCATCTCCTTGGGTAGGGAACTAAAGGGTAATCCAGTGTTAGTATATGACATGAGCCATACCCTATTTGGAAATGACTCAATCCTGACATTTCTGTAATCCTGGAAAAAAAAGTCATCCTTAGATTTGGGCTCTCTGATTGAAAGCCCTATGCTTGGTGAATCTGGAGATAAAAAGATGAAAAAAGGTGGTGAACCTAAAGATACAAAGGTGAAAAAAGGTAAAATTCTTTCAATCAAGGAGTTTACAGTCTTTGGAAGTAGAGTGGGAAGATTTCTTTGACAACAACACCCAGAAGAAAAATAGAAGGTAGCTATGTGTTGGGGACAAAGGAGAAATCTTAGGGTTCTGGGAAAATGGGAGAAAAGAAAGCTTTCTTTCACTTGAGGAAAACAAAGAGCGTTTGATGAAAAAGGTGGCACTTGAGCTTGGAATTGAAGGAAAAGAAGAATTTCAGCAGGTGCAAATAATGAATAAGCATGTTCTAAAAATGGGTGCCAATATAGGAAGTAAGGAAAGAGCAAGATGAACCTGGGAAATAATTGGTAGTCCAGTCTGCCTGGAATAGAGAGTGAACAAAGGGAGGATAGATAGATAGATAGATAAATGCATACATATGCACATGCACACTTACATTCATACATATAGATGCATGTATACATAATACATACATACATGTATACACATACACAATGAAGGAATTGTGAGATTTGAATGAACCACACTGACTCAATTCTAGATCAATCTCAGTTCCCTTTATTCAAGTATGAGTCTAGTCCAATTTCTGTCTTGTGAGAAAAGTTTACTTAATTATGAGAATTGTGAGAAAATTTTATTACATTGTTTAAACCTAATCTTGCATGGCTGGGAAACTTTACCACTTAAGGACCCTTAAATAAGGACCTAGGTTATACTGATCAGAAACCCTGTCAAATCCAATGATTGATACAAGGAGTTTTCTCAGAATCATATATCTTAAGCAAACTATATATCATCTCTGAAAACTGGATCTTTGCAGGTCAATCAGTTACTGTTTCTTTGTTTTTTTGACTGAATATAGTCGGTTGAGTGGGGACAGCTGTAGTAGTGAGTGAATTTAGGAAACTGTATCTTTTTTGCTCTCCCTCTCCCAATTTCCCCCAACTGGAAATCAGATTACCTGATTTTATATCCTTGTTAATTGTCTTCTTTTCATTAATTGGCTTGTTGATTGTTTTTAAATGCATAAAAAGCTGTCTATCCCACTATTTGGAATCCAATGCCTGGTCCTGATTTTTTTATTCAATTGCCATACATTGCTTAATAAATCAATATGCTTCAAAGTTTGAATCTTTATTTACTCAGTCATTTCAACTTGCCACAAGACATAGATACATAGAACATTTATTAAATGTTCTATCTCAGGCCAGGAACTATAGTAAGTGCTGGTGATACTAATGTAAGCAAAGGAGACAGTCCCTCTGCTCAAAAAAAGTTTATATTCTAGTTGTCTTTGAGTCATTTCAGTTATGTCCAACTCTTCATGACCCCATTTGGAATTTTCTTGACAAAGATACTGAAGTACTTTGCATTTTCCTTCACGAGTCCTTTTACAACTGAGGAAACTGAGATAAATAGGGTTAAGTGACTTGTCCCAGGATGCACAGCTACTAAGGGTCTGAGACTCAATTTGAACTAAGGTCAAGAGAAGACAAAATATAAAGAGGTGCTAGGAAATGGGAAAGAGGTACTTTCCCTAAGGCAAAGCAGCTGCTAGGAGTTGGAGCAGGGTAGAGAGAAAGTTGAGCCAGATATTGTGAGATAAAGATGAAAAGGTTTGATATTATGGAAAATTTTAAATGTTAAGCCAAACCCAATATAGCCCCAATCCAATAAACTTTTATTAAGTGTACAATATGTGTAAGAAATTGTATGATTTCTGGTAATACAAAGACAAAATGAAAAATTGTTCCCAATCTCAAGGATTTTGGCATTCATGTAGGTATTCAACAAGCAAACAGATAGGAGGATTAAGCAATAAAAGGTAAGGGGTTGAGGAAGCTTCCTAGAGGAGATAGCAAGTAACACAAGCCTTGAAGGAATATAAGGATTCTGAGAGGTGAAGGTGAGAGAGAAGTAAATTACAGGCATAAAGTTTAGCCTGGAAAAGGCAGTGAAGCAGGAGAGAGAGAGAGCCAAGTTTGGGGAATAGTAAGTTGGCCAATTTAACTGAAACACAGAGTGTGTGAATGGGTGTAATGTGCAATAATCCTGGAAAGGTAGATTAGAGCCATATTGTGAAACTTTAGAAATGCCAAACTGAGGAGTTTGTATTTTATCCTAGAGGAAATAGAACACAGCATCTGGAATCAGAAGACCTGAATTCTAATCCTGGCTCTGCCATTTTCTCAGGCAAGTCACTCAATCTCTCTTGGCTTCAGTTTCCCCATTTGTAAAATTATGAATTTGGACTGGATGACTTATAAGGTGCCCTTTTACCTCTAAATGATTCAATGATCCTAAATTTCTTAAGCCGGAAAGTTACAAGATCATATTTTCCTTGAAGAGTATCAGTTTAGCAGTTGTGAGGAGGACAGATTAGACAAGGGAGAGACTGGAAGTCAAAAAGCCATGTAGAAGGCTTTTTAAGAGTCCAAGTGAGAGGTGGAGGCACTGAGTCTGAATGGCGGTCAAGTGAGTGGAAATAATGTAATGAACCTGAAAAATATCATTGAGGAAGAATTAACAAGACTAAGAGATTGAATATAGGGAATGGAGTGGAGACCAAGGGAGAGAGAAGGATCCAGGATTACTCTGCAAACCTGAGTGCCTTGAAATTTGAAGGATGAATGAGTTAAGAAAGTAGATACTGAGTTCCATTTTGATTTGTTACAGTAATTTTGAAGTGCTTGTAGGATATCCAAGTGGAAATGCTCAACAGAGTTAGTAACAGAGTTAGAGACTAGAATCCAGAAAGTCCAATAGAGAGAGCTGGGAGCCATCTGCATGGAGGGAGTAATTGGCTTGATTGGAAGCTGATGAGAGAATCAACAGAGAGTGTAAAAAAATAAAAAGTCTAGGATAGATCTTGTTGAATAGAAGAGGGTCAGACTGATATAAAGACATCCAATGATCAAAAATGACAAAAACCAAAGGAATAGAGAGTATGTATAAGGATGGGTGGTCAACAACATCAAATGACTGAGATGTCAAGAAGGATGAGGAATGAAAATAAACCAGTGGATTTAGCAATTAAGAGATCATTGTAACCTTGGAGAGAGCAATTTGAGTTGTGTTTGTGAAGTCGGAAGCCAGATTGCAAGGGACTGAGGAAAGAATAGGAGAGGAAGTGGAGACAAGGAGTGTATACAATTTTTTTTCTAGAACTTTGGCAGTGAAATGGAGGAGAGATACAGGGCAATAGTTTAAGCAGTTATCTGAGCCAAGTAAAGTGTTCTGTTCTTTTACCAAAAACAAAACAAAACAAAACAAAACAATAGAGCTAGATGTATTTGTTCAGTAGGTAGTAAGGAAGGAAATATCCCCATAACTCCAGATTTAGAGAGACTTAGCTAGAAAAGCAGAATCCTAAGACATCAGAAAGCATTCAGCCTAGTTTGCATGGAAGCAGGCATTCCCTTTACAGCAATCCTGACAAGTGGTCATCCAATCTACCACTTCCCGGAGAAGACCCTTCCACTTGGGTACAGCTCCAAGGATTATAAGAAGCAAAAATCTGCCTCTCAACAAACTCCATCCATTGCTTCAAGTGATGCCTTCTGGATCCAAACATAAGTCCAAGGAAAGCCCCTCAAATGCTTAAAAAAAAAAAAAGCAATAATGTGCCCATTAACCTCAGCTCCAGATTAAACATCTCCAGTCACTTCAACCAATTTCTCTATACTGTGAGGCTCTCTCCTCTAGATACATCTCAATTTATCAATGTCCTTCCTACAGTAATGTATACAGAAATTGAATGCCATACATTCAGGATGCAGTGAAGGCTCTCCCTTTGTTCTGGCTGATGTGCCTCTCTTTGTGCAGCCACAGATCACACTAGTATTTTTGTCTGCCATGACACACTGCTGACATCGAGTTTCTGGTCATAGGAACCCCTGGGATTGGAATCCACTTCTCCGGGATTCCAGCTGAGGGCTCTTTCTGCCACCCACCCTCCCCCTAGTACAAATGGCCAGAGTAGCAGATGAAGCTCCTGGAAGAGAACTCAAATCCAACGGTTCCACCGTTTAAGCTTTATTGATTCCTATAAAATGCCCAGCAAAGCTGTTAAGGGCTTTCTATGCACGAATGCTCACAGATGATTCCTGCCCCTTGCACTGAATGCAGCCTTTCTGCTCTCTCTAGGTAATAGTGAAAGCAGTAGAGGTCTTTCCATGAAGGATCCAGTTAAGTTTCAAGTCTTTCTCCTTCCCATCCTGATTTCCCTGCACTCTTGGCTCTTAACTCTTCCTAAAGAAGAGAGATATGATGTGCATAATAGCACCTCTTTTGTTTGTTATAGATAATACAGAAAGACAAGTAAGGAGAGAGGGAGACCCGAAATAAAGTCTCGCCTCTGGTTCATACTCTCTGTTTGACCTACTCATTGTCCACAGGTAACTTTTGATGACAAGAGCTCTTAATCTGGGATCCATGGATAGGTTTCAAGGAGTACATGAAGGAGATAACTTTATTTTAAAATAAATGGTTTCCCTTGTAATATCATGTTTTTTTTTTTGTTTTATACATTTAAAACATTTTAAGAAATCCCTAGACTAAACCAAATTGATGTTAAAGGGTCCATAATACACACACACAGACACACGCACACACACACACAAAAGGTTCAGAAATTTTTGAGCATTTTGGTATATGGAAATGAAATTATTTGGTTTGGAATAAAGGAGCTTAACTCTTTGGGACCATAGAGAATTCACCTCATCTCTATGAATCTCACTTGCCCCCTCTTTAAAACAGGGATCATCTATCTTCCAGGGTGGGTATAGGGATCAAATCACAGGATAAAGATCATGGGATTTGGGCCTTGGAAATTAAGCCAAATCTATCATCCTTGAGACAAAGGGATCATTTCAATGATTGTGTTTATTTCCCTAGTGCCTAGCACAGTGTTTTGCCCATAGCAGGTGTTTAATTAACGCTAGTTGATTAAGTATCTGGTTAGTATACTTTAAGGTTTCTTCATTGAAGGTAGAATTTAAACCTTGAAGGGATAGGGAAAATTTGGATGACCTTATATAATCAATTCATGTGTATGATCTTCATAGGTTCATATAACATATAGTAGGGGATTTTCTAGTCTAACTGCCACATTTTATTTATTTATTTGGTGGGGGAGGGGCAATCAGAGTTAAGTGACTTATCCCACGTCACATAGCTAGTAACTATCTGAGGCTGGATTTGAATTTAGGCCCTCCTGAGTCCAGATGCTTTATCTACTGTGCTACCTAGCAGATTTTATAAGGATCAAGATAATTCGATTTCAGGCACTTACTAGCTATTGGAGCATAGGCAAGTTGCAATTTATCAAAGTTTCAATTTCTTCATCTATAAAGTGGGGATAAAAATGTTTTCACTATTTATCTTAATTGTCTGAACTATTGCAATAATCTTTTAATCTATCTCCCTGCCTCAAGCCTCTCTCTACTTTAGTTTTCAGTTGGGCAATGCAGCTCTTTTTTTTTCCCTTTGAGGCAAGTGGGGTTAAATGACTTGCCCATGATCATACAGCTAGGAAGTATTAAGGTCTGAGGGTTAGTGCTCTATCCACTGTGCCACTTGGCTGCCCCAGCAATACAGCTCTTGCTCCCTTTCTCTTTCCTTCCTTCTTCTCTTCTTCCTTCCCTCCTTCCCTCTCTCCCACCTTCTTTCCTTCCCTTCCTCCTTCCCTTCCTCCCTTCCTTCTTTCCTTCCCCCCTTCCTTCCCTTCCTTGTTTCCTTGCTCTCTTTCTTCCCTTCCTCCTTCCCTCCCTCGTTCCCTTCCTTCTCTTCTTCCTTTTCTTTCCTTTCTCTCTTCCTTCCCTTCCTCCCTTCCTTCTTTCCTTCCTCCTTCCCTTCCTTGTTTCCTTCTTCTCTTCTTCCTTCCCTTCCTCCCTCCCTCCCTCCCTCCCTCCCTTCCTTCCTTCCTTCCTTCCTTCCTTCATTCCTTCCTTCCTTCCTTCCTTCCTTCCTTCCTTCCTTCCTTCCTTCTTTTCTTCCTTCCTTCTTTTCTTCCTTCCTTCTTTCCTAACTTCTTTCCTTTGTTTCTTTCCTTCTTCCATCCTTCTTTCCCTCCTCTCCCTCTATCCATATAAGGAATCATATCATTACCTGCAAGTGCTCTGCCCAATGGAATATAGATTTTGATTGCTGAAACCTCACAAAATATCTTAAGGTTTATGGTCTACACTTTTTTCCTAAGGACCATGTCTTGAACTCAAATCACTCCAGTGTTGGTTGGCCAACAATAGATCCCAGACCAAGCCTCTTTTGGTATTGTTTGAGCTCTCATGGTTCAGAGTGGGTGTAAATATTGATTGCTTCTGTTTTGTTCAGAACCAACTCCCAAACTGATTTTTTTGACTAGGTAAAAGAGGCCATTCTTTGTGTCATTTCTTACCTAAGCCTTAATCACTGAGTGGGTGTTGCCTCTGACAAACTGAGACCTGTGAAAGACCTTAATACAAAGGCCAAGGTCTACCACTGCATCCAGAGCCATCTCTACTCTTCCTGATCTATATTTTGCACTGGACCCAGATGGCTTCAGAGGAGAGAGTGAAGCTGGTGACTTTGCACAACCCTCCCTCACTTCAATCCAGTCACTTGAAAGTTATGACATCACCTTTTCAATGTCATCATTATTCAAGAACAAAGGACAAACAATAACAACAACCATTCTAGTCCATCTTTTACACAGGTGCCAAAATGTTTCCCTCCCCAATGAATTCTAGGGCTTCTAATATCAATTTTAAACTCTTATGGTGTTTAGCACTTCTCACACCCTGATTCATTCCTACCTCTCCAGCCTTAAACATATTACTTTCTTCCAACTCCATATCTAATGTTCTTGTTGACACATGATCCAGAAGAGAGACTTGGAATCCAATAACAACAAGAAAGAAATCAGCAATAATCCACAATTTCACTACTTAGTGAAAAGACCCTTTGACCCTGATCAAGTACACATATATTATAAGAATATCAGGGAATAGACATTAAGAATAGGTGCCCTTCCTAGAACTTTTTCCCACTCATCTCTGATGGTACTAACCTTAAGGACAACAACTTGGGTTAGCTTCTACCAGACTGCAATTTCCTTTAAGAGATGTGCCGATCTAGAAATATTAAGTGTGATCCTTTTTTAATTATAGCTTTTTATTTTCAAAATATATACTTGGATAGTTTTTTGACATTCACCTCTACAAAATCCTGGGTTCTAATATTTTTCCCTCTCTTCCTCCTCTCTCCCAGTGAGCAAGTGATCCAATATATGTTAAACATGTACGATTCCTCTATACATATTTCCACAAAAATCATGCTGCACAAGAAAAATCAGATCCAAAAGGGAAAAAAATGACAAAGAAAACAAAATGCAAGCAAACAACAACAAAAAGAGTAAAAATACTATGTTGTGGTATTCATTCAGTTCCTGCTGTCCTCTTTCTGGGTGCAGATGACTTTTTTCATCACAAGACCTTTGGAACTGATCTGAATCACTTCATTGTTGATGAGAGCCACCATGTACAATAATATGCTGGTTCTGCTCATTTTACTTAGTATCAGTTCTTGTAAGTCTCCCCAGTCCTCTCTGAAATCATCCTGGTGATCGTTTCTTATAGAACATATTCCATAACATTTATATACGATGATTTATCCAGCCATTCTCCAATTGATGGGCATCCATTAGTTTCCAGTTTCTTGCCACTACAAAAAGAGCTGCCATAAACATTTTTGTACATATAGGCTCCTTTCCCTCTTTTATGATTTCTTTAGGATACCAATAGAAAGGTGTAGTCCTTAAGGAACAAAAATTGTGTGGGTAATTATGATGGAAGTTAAGATTAGATAATTAATTAGGTTTAGAGTTAGCACTATAACTGAGTCTTATTCTAAACCACTGTAGTTTGGAAAAGAGTCAAGGTTAAGGTGGGGGTTAGCTACAGGAAAAACTATAGGTTAAAACTGATTAAATATGTGCATAATGGTTATGGATATTACTAAATTGAGAATTGGTGTTGATTAAAGAGTCAAAGTCCATGTTAGTACCGCATTCCAGGTTGTCACTAAAACTAAGTTTAGGATTGTACTGACATTAAGAAGCGACAGTACTTTGCATTCAGCCCTAACTCTGCCCACTTATAAATTAAGCCTTCATCTTGGCTATGTATAGAAATTTTTTTCGGTTTTTTTTTGTTTTTGTTTTTGTTTTTGTTTTTGTTTTTTTTTTTTGTTTTTTTGCTGAGGCAGTTGGGGTTAAGTGGCTTGCCCAGGCTCACACAGCTCACACAGATCTGAGACCAGATTTGAACTTTCAGGGCTGGTGCTCTATCCACTACACCAACTAGCTGCCCCTATACAGAAACTTTTTTGTGCCACAGACCAAGCACCTTGCAAATATAATGGATCCCAAGGCTAGAGAATGTGGATGACCCAGTGTAGTTCATCCCATAAAATGGTTTAGCCATTTTATCCATCCAAGCTGTCTACCCAGAAGCTTGGATCTCCATGCATTAAAAAGTAGATTAAACATAGACTATGAGGAGGAGGGCAACTATTGCTCTCACTAGTTCAGATTCAATGGCAGCTGATCAGGGGCAGGGAATTCCTGTTTTATTCATCTCCTTCAGGGAAACTGATGAGACTTTCACATTCTGTACACAATCATTCATTAACTCCTGAAAATCAGTGGCCGGCAGAGCATAGAGTAAAAGGGTTAATTGTGTCCCACAGAGTCCTAGGATTTCCAATCCTGACCCTGACCCATTTCCCATGCTCACTCTCACAAAACAATCTCCTAATCCCAGGGTCTCCTGCCTCCTTGTTAGCTTCAAAGAGCCTAAATGATCACAAGATGCTAAACCTTCTCTGGGAATGCTTGGTTGAGGAAGATTAAGCATTTAATAACCAGTGCAGTAAAAATCAATAAAGGCAATCAGAGGAGCGAGGAGAGGCCAGGTGGTGGGGAGGTGGGAGCCGTAGACACATCCACAGCACATAGCCTCATACATAAACCGGCTTACCGACGTGGACCAGCCTATATGCGGAAGCTCGCTAATGTCCTGACATACTCAATAGTGTTATCAAACTGCGATAAAGACCTTCTTTCCTCTATGTAAGAGATTAATTCCTCCATTATGTTTGTTATTTATTTAATTTTTTTTGTTTTTTTGCTGAGGCAATTGGGGTTAAGTGACTTGCCCAGGGTCACACAGCCAGGAAATGTTAAGTGTCTGAGACCAGATTTGACATTACGTTTGTTATTAAGTCACTTTGGTTTTTGTATCTCCAGCATCTGGCAACGGTACTCGGCATACCAAAGGTTTTTAATAAATGCTTGTTGCTTGGTTGGTTGATAGAATCACACTCTTGAGCACTCAAAGCCACATGCACACACAAACACACACAATTTACGTGCACCCTTTATACACGGCCACACACTGTTGCATGGAAACATTCACCCACTTGCGACTGAATGTCCTTTCCCAAACCCCCTTAAGCCCAGTACCTTCATTTAATTGATGCTCTATTTGTTTGCACATAGTGTGTTTTGTTCATAGTTGTTTGGATGCTGTCTTCTTCATTAGACTGAGTTCCTTGAGAGAGTTCCTATCTTTTGCCTTTTTTTGCATCCCCAGTGCTTAGCATGGTGCCTTAAACACATTAAGTACCTGTATGTGCTTAATGACTGTCTGAGATGCAGACGTTGCCTACCCACTCACAGACACATCTCACCTCCTTCCTCCAGTCATACACATTCACAGATTTGTATATATACCTATACGTAACACGCCACGTAAACTATTATTAGCTGTGCACCCTTGAGTAATCATTTCAACTCTGAGCATCGGGTGTCCTGATCTATAAAATGAGGATAATCATACTCGAATTCCCCATATCCTGGGGCTGTTATAAAGAACTGTGTGAAAACTGAAGTTCTATATCCTCCAAAGCCACATACCAGCTTCTGCCCCATCGGTTCCAGTCCCTCAATCTCTGCTCATGGTCACCACGATCAGGATCCAATCTCCTTCTCATAGATGGCTCTCTTGGCTCAAGGGGGCTGAGTATTCCTGTTGTTATGGTTTCTCTCTCACTCTCCCGGTTCTCCCCAAGCACTTATCATGTCAAGGACACTGCCACCATTGTCAAAATTGTTAACACCATCATTACTGCCACCTTTGGTCTCATTATGACTGTAATCACCATCATCATTGCCTTCTTGATCTTCCTCTTGGCCATTACACAATAAGCTATCCACCCAGAAGCTCGGGTCTCCATGCGTTAAAAAGTAGACTAAACATAGCCTAGGAGGAGGAGGGCAACAGGTGCTCTCATTAGAGCATTTCTATTTTCATACTGAACTATGAATTTTGTTATGGAACAAGTGGGAGAAAAAGATCACCTGTTGTCCTCGGACCATACAGAGAAGGTGTCACTGGGACATCTGAACAAAAGACATTATGCTGAACTCCAAAATCCACCATTTTCCTTATGAGCCAGTTCTCTGGACTTGACCAAAAGCTTGATTTCTCCTGACTCATAGGCACCCTTATTATTCCTGCCCACAACTCTATTTCCCTCAGTGTTAAACTTGAGTGTGTGAGTTTTCTTAATGACTTGGCGTTTCTACAGGTGTCTTCTTGAAGGTTTGTCCCAGATCTTCAAGGGGAAAATAATTGAATTTCTCTCTCCTGCTGGTTATGTGAGGGAGGCTTTAACTTGAATTCCAATGTTTAACCTGTCGGAGAAGGCTTCCCTTCCCGCTGTTGCCATCTGTGGTCACAGAGTTAGGCTTTGCAGTTTGTCAAATGCTATTTTTTTCCTTGTTCACCTTTTCATTAACTTCCCATTTCCTTTTCCTTCACAAAGAATGGATCTTCTTGATCCTCCTCCACTCTTCTGACTTTCCTGTTTCCACATCTTAGCTCAGATTTTTGTGCCCTTCACTTCTTTGTCCTTTCATGTTGCTATTTTCCTCCACTGAACATTTCCCCCTCCTCTAAAAGCCTTCCTTACTGTGCTTGGATCTCTATTTTGACCCTTACCCTATCCTTCCTTGTGTTGGAGTTAGAACCCCATCTGATTTAGATCTAGAATAGACCTTAATGTTTTCTTTTCTTTTATAATGGAAGAAATGGAGATAAAGGGAGATAAGGTCCCATGATCACCATTTTACTAATGAGGGTACTGAGGTCAAGAAATAATATGACTTCTCCATAGTCACTTAGGAGGAATTTAAGTTCCTTTGGAAAAGAGGTTCTTTCAGATATATCTTTGTATCCACAGTGCCTAACAGGATGACTAATATATAAAAACTAAATGTTCATTGAACCAGATTGAATAACAAAATAACAAAACAAAAATCTGAACCCAAATTTAATTCCAAATCTAGTCATTGATTTTCTCTATATGTTTATGTCTGTGAATTTCTGTCATGTACCTCCCTGAGAAGTGTCTTGCATATTTGATAAGTATTAAGAGATTTTAAGCAAAGAGAAGACTGGATTTGGCAATTGATTCTGTTACAAAGTCAGCAACATTTTTCCTCTAGAAAAGATTTATTGAGCCTATCTGTGGCTCAGAGGACATGAGATCTCTGAAGTCAGAGATCATGGAGCTCTGTCAATCATTCCAAGAGATAAGATCCAGAGTATTCAGGTACCATTTTGGGGACAAGAACATGGAGTCCAAGTGAATCTTAGTTGAGAGATACGTCTCCCTCAGAGACTCTTTAAGACTGGAGGCCTCTATAAGTCCAATTTGTTCTTCCTCCTTCTAAAACTATCATCTATATGTCTCTCAGAAATTGTGACTTCTTTATATATTCTCCCTGGATAATGAACTCATGGAATTTCAGAATGGGAAAAGACTTCAAAGAGAATGTAGATCAACCCATACTCAAGCAAGAATCACTTCCATCAGCATCTTGAATGTCCAAGGAATCATTAAAAGTTTATAGTGATAAATGCACAAATATGTATAGAAGAACTGCATATATTTAATATATATTCAATTACTTGCTGAGTCTAGCGGGGTGTGGAGAAGGGAGGGAGAAAAATTTGGAACACAAGGTTTTGCAAGGGTGAATATTGAAAACTATCTTTGCATAGATTTTGAAAATTAAAAGCTGGTAATTTTCCTGGCATAGATCCAGAAAGTTGTCCTGAAAAATTGTAGATGTTTGACTGGTTGCAATATTTGACTGGTAGAAATCAGACTCTGGAATAACAGGAGCACCCTCACAAATATCTTTTAAACTTACTCCCTTCTCCTATAATGGAAAAAAACATTATTTTGAGGCAGTCATCATGGCTTATGGGATAGAAGAAGACCCTAAGACCTCTCTTACCTCATGGTCTCTTATCCAATACCATAAGTCAAAAAGCTCCCCCAGACTTCAACAAAACAAAGGGGGTCAACTTCTGACCCTTCAATGGCCTACAACAATAAAAAGCACCTATCATGTACCAGACGCTGTACTTAGTGCTTTACAAGCATTATCCCATTTGATCTGCATGACAACACTGTGAGATAAGTATTATTATTATTCCCACTTTATAGATGGGGAAACTGACCTAGCCAAGATCACATAGCTGGTAATACATGTTTAAGGTTACATTTGAGCTTGGGTTTTGGGGACTTTAGATCAACCACTATTTCCACTGAACCAACTAGCTACCTCACAATCTAAAAAGAGGGAAGATGGTGGGGAGAAAGAAAAGAATAAGAGAATTCTGGGCACTGAGGACTCATAGACTGTCTGAGCAAGAAGAGACCTCAGAAATCCTGTAGTCCAAGCTCCTCTTTTTAAATTGATTTGCCCGAAGTCATATAATAAATCCCGGGCAAAGCTGGGGCTAAAACCCAGGCCTCTTTATTTCTCATCTAAGGTTTTTTTCATTATATCAACATGACAGAAGGGGGAGGTTGGGGCTGCTGAGGACTGATTCCCCAACCTCAGCATATTTCCCAGGGCCTGCTCTGACTCTGGGGTCTCTGAGAACCTGTGAACCAAACTCCCATTCCTGTCACCTTCCCCTCCCTGACCTGTATTCCCTCTGCAACACCTGTTCCCTAAGGGTGTGTTAGGAAAACCCGCCACTCACACCCTGTGAGCTTGTGAAAACGGCAAGTTAGAAATAGCACAGCTTACAACCTGGGGCCACATCTACATTTCGGGGGAGGGCAAGAGAGGGGAAAAAATAGAACAGTGGAACAATTTAGCTCTGAAGTTTTCTGGATTGATTCAACTAGAACCAATAAATGATTCTCTGTATGACCAAAAGATTTGAATTCAAGTTTTTCTGTCTCCTGACCAGTGCTCTATCCACTGAGCCTTCTAACTGCCTCTGGCACATAGTAGATACTTGAAAAATGCTTGCTGATTGATTTATTGACCTCAAAAGTCACCTAGACTAAGTAATACATGACTAATAATACATGACTAAGAAGTACCTTCCTTCCTTCTTTTTCTTTCTTTTCTTTTCTTTCTTTCTTTCTTTCTTTCTTTCTTTCTTTCTTTCTTTCTTTCTTTCTTTCTTTCTTTCTTTCTCTCTCTCTTTCTTTCTCTCTCTCTCTCTCTCTCTCTCTCTCTCTTTCCTTCCTTCCTTCCTTCCTTCCTTCCTTCCTTCCTTCCTTCCTTCCTTTCTCTTTCTCTTTCTTTCTTTTTTTCTTTCTTTCTCTCTTTCTCTTTCTCTCTCTCTCTCTCTCTTTTTTTCTTGCTCTTTCTCTCTCTTTCTTTCTTTCTTTCTCTTTTTCTTTCTTTCTTTCTTTCTTTTCTTTGTTTCTTTTTTTCTTCCTTCCTTCCTTCCTTCCCTCCTTCCTTCCTTCCTTCCTTCCTTCCTTCCTTCCTTCCTTCCTTCCTTCCTTCCTTCCTTCCTTCCTTCCTTCCTTCCTTCTTTTTCTTTCTTTCTTTCTTTCTTTCTTTCTTTCTTTCTTTCTTTCTTTCTTTCTTTCTTTCTTTCTTTCTTTCTTTCTTTCTTTCTTTCTTTCTTTCTTTCTTCCTCTGAAACCTCCAAGTATATCTTGGACTTTATTGGCTAGATATCTTTCTGGAGGACCATGCCTTAAATTCAAATCACTCTGGCTCTCATTGATTGGTCAATGACAGATCCCAGGCCAAACCCCAGTTGGTCATTGTTTGGGCCCTGATTGACTCAGAGTGAAGTAAATAGCAATTGTTTCCATTTTGACCAGAATCCTGAAGGTCTTCCCTTTCCAGACTCAATTTTTTTTTTTTTTTACGAGATAAAAGAAGTCATTCTTTGTCTCAGTTCTTACCTAGGCTAAATCACTGATTTAGTATTGCTTCAGTCAACCTGCGATCTGGAAAACACCTTAGTTTTTAAAAACCAAGGTCTCCTACTGCATCTGGGGCTATATCCATCTATTTGAATTTATATCTTGCCATTCAATCCAAATGACTCCAGAGGAGAAAGTGAGACTGGTGACTTTGTATATCCCTCTCTCACTTAAATCTGACTCACTTGCTTGTCATGGAATCACCTTCCTGGTGTCAAGGTCCTTTTGGAATAGGAAGAACAAACAAAACAACATTAAAGCTGGCAAGTGGTTATCCTGCTATTCCTTAAAGACCTCCAGTAAAGGGGAAACGACTCTGCCAAGGCAATGCTTTCTCCTTTAGCATAAGCTCTAACTCTTGCATTGAAGCAACTTTCTTCTATTCAAATAGTTACTCCCACTTTTACTCTCTGATGTCAAACAAAAAAGGCTTAATTCCTCTTTTACAATTTCTTAGTTGTAAAACTACTTAACACAGTGTCTGATATATAATAGGTCCTCCAGCCTAAACATTCATCTTTCCTTTAGCTGATTTTATGACACCATCTCTGGGTTCCCACACTCTCCCAGACATCCCTTTCATGTTGAATTCTAATTTGTCAGTATTCTTACTAAAATGGAACTTCAATTTTGGCCTGACTATGAGAATCACAGAATCATGGAATATCAAAATTAGAAAAGATCTTTGAGCTTCTGAGCAACTATCATCACCATCATTCCTACCATCACACCACCCCATCAGCATCAACACCAACTGCATCATTGCCATTCTCACAATCATCATTTCTATTGCCAATTATTCCAAGTTTTTTTTAATACTAATTCTCACTTTGTTCCTGATGGCATGTAAGACACTTCATTTCGCCTATTATAGAGTTCCACAGGTAACAGAGTATGTGGTAAACAACACTGAACATATACCAACAAGCATTGCTTTTTTGTACAGGGTATAACATTTATAGAATGGAGGGGGATATTTATGGAGAGAAATTATTAGATTTTAGCATGGTTAATTGGATGAAGAAAAAGGCTAATGATAACTGCCTTTAGGAATATGAGGAGTTTCTATGGCACAATAAGCTTGGTATTAAAATCATGCTCTAATCCCAGCACTGCCACTGATGTAGGTTGTGGCTTTGGGCAAATTCCTTCCCTTTTCTGGACTCAGTTCTCTCATCTGTCATAGAAAATCAATAATCTCTGATTTATCTACCTCCCAGGACTGCTGTGAGGATCAAGTGAGATAGTTTATGTGTAAATGCTTTGAAAAAGTTAAAAGCTTGTAATTCCTTACAATTCCTTACAAGTGTAAGGAATCAGATCCCCCTCTTGTTTCTCAGAATCACTGTCCAACTGGCTAGGAATATAGAGATAATGTGGTGTAGTGAAAAGCACATTGGATTTGGTTCCAATGCATCTGGATCACTTGTGGTTATTTTCTAGGTGTCCTTGGGTAAGTTGATCTGTCTGGACCACCAATTCCTCTGCTATAAAGTTGTACCAATTCATTCCAGTTCTAAGTATGTGCTTTTCTTCATAAGAAGTTTCCCAGGAAGCCAGAAATTTTGGTTTCTGAAAGGCATAGCACAACTATAGAAGAGGTGAGTGTCTTGGAATTTTTGCATATGATGGGAGAAAAGAAGTAGGGTATAGAGGACAAGATGAATGACTTCCATTGCTTGATACTGCTAATAATGAGGCAGAGATCAAAATGGGGGAGTTGGATTAAATGAGTTCTAAATTCCATTAGAAGTAGATAGCAAACAAGGTTTATGTTCAAATCAGTGGGTGATATTAGAATAGAGTCAATTTAGTGAAATTGGAGAATGAGGGGGAAAAAGAGAAGGAGAAGGAGGAGATGGAGGAGGAGGAGGAAGAGGAAGAAGACACCCAGGCTATAGAGAATTTCTGTGCTTAGGGCATGCTCATGCCATATTGTTGAGGTCTTTCAGTAAAGTCTACATGCTAGCCCACAAGGATCAGTGTCTACTGGATGCTGTTCATCCCTATGAAGATGAGTTTCATCTTGATCTCTAGTATTGGACCTCCAATTGTCTAGAGGCCATCTCAGATAATATGTCTTATAAACACGTTACACTCAATGTGTCTAAAACAAAATTTATCATTTTTTCCCTCTTCCTTAATTTCATCATCATCATCATCCAGGGCATGCTCCCAGTCACTTAAGATCTTAAGGTGTAATTCTTTTCATTCTCTTTCACCTTCCATATCCAATTTGTTGCCAAGTCCTGTCCCTTCTACCTTCAGGGTCTCCCTGGTAGACCTCCTTATCTCCTCTGATCCTGCAAATGCCTCCTTTCCCCTGTGCAGGGCTTTATTACCTCATACCTGGATTACTACAATATCTGACTGATTTCTCCCCATTATAGATCATCCTCTATTTAGCTGTCAAATTGATCTTCCTAAGAAGCAAGCCTGCCCATGTCATCTCCTCTCACCTCCAATACTCAATAAACACCAGTGACTGACTATTACCTCTAAGATCAAATTTAAAATCCTGTGTTTTACTTTTAAAGAGCTTCCTTGACAGGAATTCTCTTTCTCTTCATCTCTACCTGCTAGGTTCCTTGACTTCCTTAAAGTGTTGGTTAAAGTTCTACCTCTTATAAAAAGCTTTTCTCAGTCCTTCTTAATCTTCCTTCTGACATCATCCCTAAAGTATCCTGTCTATCTTGTTATTATATAGTTATCTACATATTGTCTTCATTATTAGGTTACTAGCTCCTTGAGAATGGGGACCATTTTTTACTTTTCTTTGTATCCTCAGTAATTAGTACAGTGCATGGCTAATAATAAGATCTTGCTAAATGTTGATTTGACTGAATGTGATTATTCACTATCCCAACTGGACACTGCTGAGCTAGATATCCAACTCAGCTTCCTCCAGCTTATAGCTCATCTGAAATCCTCAAAAAGTGGGGACTTTCAAGGTCCTCTAAGCTTAAATCCCATAGAATTTTTTAGCTTGTTTAGAAGAGGCAAAAACCTTTGTCTGGCACCAGCAGAAAAAAAAAAATAAAAAGAGACCTCCCTCCAATTCTCTAATCTTGTCCCTTTAGTCATGTCTACATAAATCTATTTCCCCAGCAAGATATTCTCAGCCCTAGGTCCCAAAAAACCCTTTAGAACCAAAATCAGGGTTCTCTCAGCTAACTAACAAACCCCCAACAGGCTTAGTCTTTTTCATTAGACTGAACTCTGTTCTCCTTAGTCCAGGAGCTTGAATTTTTCTTCCAGAGACCTTACCCCCAGCTCAGGCTGATCATTCCACATACCTCCCATTTTATCCATTGAAGGCTAAATCATAATTTTCCAATTTGCCAATGAAAATGACCAATTTTCAGTCCTTAAGTCTCTTTCATGGTGAGAAAAAGGCACAGAGGTTGTTAAGCTCAAGGGTCATAGTCATTTTCTCTCTCCTTTCTCAGACCAGTCATATATCTTATTCTTTCATATGCAAATCCAGCTATTCACAAATCCAAAAGGGGCTTTGAAGTACCCTCTTTCAAACCTGAAGGAGCTGAAAGTAACATGAGTTACTTTCTCATGTCTACCTAAGAAAGATCAGGGTCAGGATTGGAACCCAAATTTCTGACTGAATCCAAATGCTCTTTTTCAGAATCAAGATGCCCCTTATAGATCAAGCTTTCAGTTACATAGCTTATTTCTAATTATAGGATCTGAGAAGAGGAAAGAAAATTGGTGTCGCCTATATATTTAGGAATTCATGAAAGGGAGGTATTTTTGTGGCGAAATGGTCAAGGATGTTTTCCTAGAAGAAGTGGCTCTTGAAATGGACTTTGAAAGATGGCTGGACTTGTGACAGAGAGAGTCATCTGCATCTAGAGAAAGAACTGTGGGGACTGAATGAGGATTACAACAAAGTATTTTCAACTTTGTTGTTGTTTGCTTGCTTTTTCCTTTCTCATTTTTCTCCTTTTGCTCTGTTTTTTTTTTTTTTGCATGCAGCATAATGAATATGGAAATATGTTTAGAAGAACTGCACATGTTTAACCTGTATTGGATTACTTACTGTCTGGAACAGGGATGGGGGGGGGAGACAGGGAGGTAGAAAAATTTGGAACATAAGGTTTTGCAAGAATAATGTTGAAAACTATCTTTTTGCATGTATTTTGAAAAATAAAAAGCTATTCTTATAAAAATAAATCACAGAATCAAAGAAAAAACAAAGAAAGATGACTAGAATTGTGGGTGATATGAGTTTTGAGTTCTGCAAGGTTAGGAAACTTTATCCTGATGAGATAATGTAGAGTTTTGGGGGAGGGTTCAGATAAAGGAAACCTTTATGGCTTCAGGGGGTGAGGGATGAGGATATTGTGGATATACAAACAGAGACATCTGTGCAGATCACGGGAGAGTCATCCAGAGAAGAATGGGACCCAGCCAGGTGGTGCTGAGTCAGCGATGGAGAGGCAGAATGTGGAGAGGGAGGGGACAAATGGAAGACGTGTTTAAGAGGGAGTTAAAGCCACATTTGGGAGAGAAAGCCATAATGAAGAAGAAAACAAAGTTTTCTAGGGTTCAACTCATAACTAAGGTTATGGTTTGGGATATATGTGAGTAGAGTTAGAACTGAGTCTGTGGTCAGGGACATGTTGCAATCTGAAGCTGAAGTGAGCCATCCCTCAATGACAGAATTCATCTTTTAGTCTGGATCCAGGGATAATCAATCCCTGATCAAGCTTTTGCTGTCTGTTGTGCTATAGCTAGAGAACTGAATCATCAAGATACAGATACAAAATATAAATCATAATCCCAACCAAAAGTTATCAATAATGAGGTGAGGAGGGAGAAGAGGCAGGGGAGTTTTTAATTTGAATAATCTTTTTCAAATCCAAAAGCTTCAGGAAACTAAACTTTATTGACCTAACTCAAGGCACTAGAACAAGGGTTCTCAAATCTTTTTTGGCAGTCCAGTGAAACTTATGAATTGCTTCACAAAATAATGTTTTAAATGCACAAAATAAAACATAGGTGATTACAATGGAAGCTAATTATGTTGGAATCAAATGTAAGTTTTTCCCATTCAAGTTCCTGAATCTCCTGAAATCTGTCTATAGGCCTAATGTTGAGTTCCTATATTAGAGGAAAAAGAGGAGGAAAAAAAAGTAATGTAATGATGAGGGAAAGAAAGGAGGAAAGTAAAGAGAGAAGAGAGGAAGAACCTGAAACCTAGAAGAAACAGTTGAAGCTGAGATGACCAAAAAACATAGTTGTGATTAGTATAGACAACTTTTGTCTCCTTTGTCCCTATTAATATCTCCAATTTCTATTCTGAAAGTGCTTGGAGGTTAATATGGAAATCCCATGATATAGATAGATAACATGGGTATTATTATCCCATTTTAGCACAAAGGGAAACTAAGGCTCGTTAAGGTTAAGTTATGTCAAGATGACTAATATGGAAATATGTTTCAAATGATCATACATGTATAATCTATATCAGATAGCTTGCAGTCTTGATGAAGGGGGAGGTTACAGAGGGAGGAAGAAAAATTTGGAACTTAAAATCTTTCAAAAATGAATGTTGGGAGGCAGGTAGGTGGTGCAGTGGATAGAGAGCACCAGCTCTGAAGTCAGGAGGACCTGAGATCAAATTTGATCTCAGACACTTAACATCTCCTAGCTTTGTGACCCTGGGCAAGTCACTTAACCCCAATTGTCTCAGCAAAAAAAAAGAAAAAAAAAAGAATGTTGGAAACTATCTTTACGCGTAATTGGAAAAATAAAATACTCTTTAAAAAAAAGATTAATGGATGTGCTTATTCAGATAAATTGGAGATATATATGATTTGAACCCAGTTTTTCCTGACTTTAGGTTTAGGGTTTGAAATATTAACCCTATCCCTCCTCCCTCCCAAGCCAACCCCTCTAGACCTGGTACCTTTTTGTGGCCCCCAGCTTCACCAAGATTTCCTCCTTATATCCCTTACTAAAACTCCTCCATCCAATGACTCAACCCTCTGAGGTCTCTTTGGAGAAGACAGTCATACTCTCCCAAATTCAGTTTCCATCTCTATAAAACTACAGAGCTGGGAACTGAATGGCTCTGGTACTAGCACTCTGTGAGTCTAAGACTCTTCCCAGAGTTGGTGTTTTATGATCTAATATCCTTGCCAGGTATGACATTACATGTTTTAAGGTCTTTCCCAGCTAAGATACTGTGGGATTCTATAAAATTCATTGTTAATTATGTGCTATAGGGAGAGAACAAAGGAATAGCCCTTTCTCTCTCCTTCCATAGGAAAATTAGTTTCATAGGAGCCCTCTAGAGCCAATAACTGTCCTTTGTGGACTTTCTCAGGGTAATGGGGAGCTCAGACTGGAGATCAGGGACATGGATGTGATACTCATATCATCTTCCCTCCTTTGACCTTGGGAAGGCTTGTGCTAAAGTCTTCCATCCATCAGTCAGGTGAATATGTGGGGACTGAGTTTCAGGAAGCTAGGCTGCCCCCCTAGGAGAGCTGTTTGTTTGCAGAAGAGCAGGGAGCCCCTTTCTGTATGTACTGACTGAGAAGCTAATTGCAGTATATTGCATCCACAATTAATTAACATGCATGTGAATCAGCTAATTACTCACTAGCTCTCCCCTCCTTTCCTGTCGGCAAAGTTCACACAGTATTGGGAAGGACCAAAAGCTGAGCCCAGCTTCTTCTCCCTCTCTTCCTCTATGTCCCTTTTCACAGTCTCTTTCTTTTTACTCTATGGGACTATTTGGATATTTAGAAAGGTTGGACTAAGATGTTTGCTACAATATGGGTTTCAGATGCTTGAATATATCTAACTAAGGGTTAGGCAACAAGAAGCTTGGGTTCTAAACTCTGATTCTAACATTGACTTATTGTGTGATCTGAGACAGAAGAATTCCAATTTCTAGGCCCCGGGCTCTCCATCTGTAAAATGGAGAGTTATGTCACATTAACCTTCTTTCAACATAGAAAGAGATACAGGGAATACCTCATTTCATTATCCTTCACTTTATTGACTTTGCAGACATTATCTTTTTCACATATTGAAGATTTTTGGCAACATTTCACGGAGCAAATGCCATTTTCCCAACAGAATGTGCTCACATCATGTCTCTATCACATTTTGGTAATTCTAGCAATATTTTAAACTTTTTCATTATTGTTATATCTGCTATGGTGATCTGTGATCAGTGATCTTTGATGTTACTATTGTAATTGTTTTGGGATGCCATGAACCATGCCTATAGATGATGGCGAGCTTAATTGATAAATGTCGTGTGTGTTCTGACTGTTCACCATTCCCCATCTCTCCTTGGGCCTCCCTCAGTTAACATCTCCAGTTGTTCTATCTATGTCTGGTCCAAATGGCTCTGGAAGAGAAAATGAGACTGACTTTAATGTAGCCCACCCTCTCTTAAATTCAATTCACTTGCGTGTTATGGCATCACTTTCTTAATGTCACGTTCTTTTTTGAGAAGGAAGGACAAACAACATCCAGTTTCCCTATTCCCTGGGAGACAAAATATCAAAGAATATTACATTAACTTAGTTGATAAAGCTACAACAGGGTTTGAGAGGATTGATTCCAATTTTGAAAGAAGTTCTACTGTGGGTAAAATGCTAATCAAACAGCATCACATGCTATAGAGAAATCTTTCATTAAATAAAGTCAACTGATGTGGCAAACTTCATTGATGTCTTATTTTAAGAAATCATGACAGTCACCCCTATCTTTATCAACCATCAACATGATTGCAGGACTATTAACATCAAGGCAAGACCTTCCCATCAGCAAAAGGATTAAAACTCTCTGAAAGCTCAATTGATGGTTAGTATTTTTTTTTAGCAATAAAATATTTTTAAATTCAGGTATAGGCATTGTTTAATACCTAATACTACTGAAGACTTAATAGACTACAATATTATGTAAAAATAACTTTTATATGCACTAAGAAACTGAAAAATTCATGTGACTCACTTTATTGTGATATTTCCTTTATTGCGATGATCTGGAAACAAACTGGTTCCAAGATACATCTGTATCTAAAGAAATGTGTGCTTTTCTCTTCCCTGTCCTTCACCACAACTCACCACTGCTTGGATGAGAAGTAATTATGGAGGGGAAAAAATCAAGGAGGATGTTGCAAAAAGGAAACCAAATCATTGGCAGAGACCCTAGTTTTCTTCCCCAGCAGCTCTCAGATTAGAACTAGGAAAAAAAGAAGGATGTGATGCTCTCCAGGTTTCTTCCATTTTGAAATGGTGTGGTAGAGAATCTCTCTAAGGTAAGAAGGGAAGAAGAGACTCCTCAAATAGACAAAGCTTCGAGAGGCGTAAAGATCAGACTGTCTACCAGTTGACCTTCAATCAGAGGATCACCGAATCTCAGAGTGGAAGAGCTCTCACAAGGCATCTACCCTGAGTCCCTAAAGAGAAATCTGGACTATCTTCAATAAAGGAGCATCTTAGCCAAAGACCCATATAACTCATTTTTTTTGGGAAAAATTGAATTGTTAGGAATATTTTAGTCTCCAGTGAACCTTAATAAACATCTATTTTACTTCTGGTTTGGTGCTTTGGGGCACAGCAGATCAAGGTTAATCAATCAATCTGCAAATCAATCAATCTATAAAAATTTCTAAAGCATCTACTATATGTCAGGGACTATACTGAGTGCTGGAGATACAAAAAGAGGCAAAAGATCTTACTTTCAAAGAGCTTACAATCTAATGGATAATAATAACATACCATTTATATAGCACTTTCTATATGATAAGTGCTTTACAGTTATTATCTTATGTGATTTTTACAACAATCCTGGAAGCTAGGTGGTATTGTTATCCCCATTTTACAGATGAGGAAACTGAGACAAAGGTTAAATATTTTGCTAAGGCTCATACAGCTAATAAGTGTCTGGTGCTAGATTTGAACTCAGATCTTCCTGATCCTAGGCTTGGTAGTCTATCCACTGTTGTGGGAGCAAACAACTAGTGGCTGCTAGGTATTAAAGGGACCACTTGGTAGTGGCTGCTGGGGATCTAATTCTGGCCCACAGAATAGATCCCTTCATGTGAGATGATGATAAAGATACAAGATCAGATTTGAACTCACAAAGATAATCCTTTTGACATCAGGCCTAGGACTTTATTCATGTACCACCTATCTGGCCCATAGTTCATCAATAATTTTCTTAAATTATGGCATTCCAAAAATAAATGTAGTAGTCCAGGTGATTTCTAATAATGGCGAAGTATAGTGAGACTTCTACCCTACTCCCTATTCCTGGAAATTCTTAGCTTTTTAGCCTGCCATGTCACATTGTTGATTCATATTTAGCTTGCAGTCCACTAAAACCCTCTAGGTTTTTGTTTTGGAACAATTACTGCCCATACTATACTTATGAAGTTGATTTGTTGTATCCAAGTGTAAAACTTTACATTTTTAAATTAAATTTTATTAGATTCAACCCAACATTCTAACCTGTCTTTGAATTCTAACTCTCATTTTTTTTAAGCTAGCTATTAATCAATTAACATTTTTAGGTGCCTACTATGTGCCCAACACTGTGTTAAAAGAGGTAAATGACAGTTCCTGCCTTTAAGATACTTACTATTGCTTTTAACTTTATATTAGCAGATTGATGACAATGGAATCTATACCTTTATCCTTATCATTGATAAATATGTTTACCAGCATAGGGCCAAAGATAAATCACTGAGAAATTCCACTGGAAATATTCTGCTACATTGACATTGAAGCATTAATAACTATTCTATAAGACTGGCCATTCACCAAGTTTTAATTCCATTTATTCATATTTCCATCCAATCCATATCTTTCTATGTTCTTCAAAAAAATAGTATAATTTACTTTATCAAAAACCATACTAAAATCTAGGTAAATATCTGCCTATTCTTCTTATTTACTAGTTTAACAATCCTGTAAAAAAAAAAAGAATTGGAATTAGTCTGGCATGAACTGTTATTGAGAAGCTATATTAATTCTCTGTAATTACCTCTTTCCTTCCCAATGTTCACCTAGTTCCTTAATGGTTAATTCTAGAATTTTCCCAGAAATTTAAATCAAACTGATGGACTTCTAAATTTAAAATTTTGTTCTCTCTGTTTGACCTCCTCCAAACTTGTGATACCTTCTCTGATCTTCCAAATACCACTCAATTATTCAGCAATCACATCTTCTAGTTCTTTTATGACCAGAGAATACCGTTCACCTGAATCAGGTGACTTGACTTTATTAAGGATAGTCGAGTTCTATCTTTCTCCTTACTTATCTTGGATATCAGTTCTCTTTTAATCATGTTTGTACTGTCATTTTCAGAATGAAGATCCTTTTACTTTGTGAGGAAAACAGAAATGAAATAGTATTTGAACAGTTCTGTTCTGTTTTCAATTATTATCATCTCATCTACCCCAAGGAAAAGTCTTATCCTTTCTTTGAATTTATTTTTATTTCCCCTACTAATAAAATGGTTTTTTTCCTTCAAAAAATTTGGTTTCCCTTTCTGGTCTCTGCTCATTCTGAACTTTAGCATTCCCAAACTATTTTTACATGATATATCTCTATATTCATCATCTCTTACCTGGCTTTGATTCTATCCACCTGCTGCATGTTTCTTTTTGGCGAGTTCTCTGTGCATCCATATTCCTTTTAAACAACTATTTTTTTTCTTCTCGGATTTTTTTAAAAATTGTGTCTTCAGAATTTTTTCTTAATAGCCTCTCATCACCCCTCCTGGGCCGATTTTCATGAAATTTTAGGCCATAGGACAAATAGGAACTTGTCTTTCCCAAGGTGCCTTAAAAATCTGTTTTTTTTTCCCCCAAATATAGGACTCATTTCAGATTATATCTGATTTTCTTCTACTTCCCTATTATGAACTCAAGGAGGGATTGGTCACTTCCTCTCAAGATCCCATCATTGCCAACTGAATAACCAGTTTCTTTTTGTTTGTAAGAACTTTTCCAGAATAGCATTTCTTGGTGTTGATTCTTCTGCCTTTTGAAGTATGAAATGAAATTTAAGATGAGGGAAGAAACTATAAGTTGTTTTTAGTTGTTTTCAATCCTGTCCAACTCTTTATGATCCCCTTAGGATCTTCTCGGTAAAGATTCTGAAGTGATTAGTCATTTCCTTCTCTAGCTTATTTTACAGATGAGGAGACTGAGGCAAATAGAGCTAAGTGACTTTCAGGGTCACACAACTATTAAGTGTCTAAGGTCAGATTTGAATTCAGGAAGATGACTCTTACTGACTCCAGGTCCTGCATTGTAGCCCCTAGCTATAGTTTTGTTTTGGGCAGAGATAATTTCATCAGCTGTCTATAGATTATTGAAATCCTTTACTATCATCATATGATGTCTTTTTCTGGAACTCACCATCTATTTCCTCCTGCTGTACTGGTGGTTTTTAGTATTCTCTGATGAGACTTATGTTTCTGACTATATTGATTTCTCAAATTCTCTCTACCAGTCTTTTTACTTTAAGTTAATACTTTCTCATATAGGAGTAATATTGCCTATGAATATCAATTCATTTAAGTACCATAAAGAATAGCTGCCATGCAGAAATTTTTGAAAAATATTTTTACATGTCATTTTTTAAACTAGCTATACCTTACTAAACTATGATGTTCCTTCCTTCTGATCGACAGGAATGATGAGAATATCACTGGGTCAGGGATGCCTTCTAGGCACTCACATTCAAAATTTCAATGTCATTCCTCAACTTTGCATTTTCATTCACCCCATATATCCAATTATTTGTCAACCCTTCTTTTTTACTTCCTTGATATTTCCTTTATACTTTCCCTTTTCTCTCTATTTACACAGCTTCCACCCTGGCTCAGGCCCTAATCATCTCTCTGAACTATTATAATAGTCTTCTCAATTGGTCAACTTGCTATAAGTATCTCTCCACAAAGCTGTCAAAGTGATTATGGCATAGTATGATCATGCAATCAGCTCCTTTTGCTTGCTCCTGGTTCATCAAATGCTGCTTACTCATTTTTTTTTTAAAGAATCAGAGGGGTAAGCCTTTGTTTGACATCTAAAGCTTTTTTTTTTCTTTTTAATCTTTGTTGTTGTTGAGGAAATTTGGGATTAAGTGACTTGCTCAGGGTCATACAGCTAGGAAGTGTTATTTAGTGTCTAAGGTCACATTTGAACTCAGGTCCTCCTGACTTCAAGGCTGGTGCTCTATCCACTGCACCACCTAGCTGCTCCTTCTTTTTAAAATTTTTATTCATTTTGAACTTAGATACAAAAAGGGAAAAAAAAAACCATTTTCATGGACCCAGCACAACACAAAAAGAGAATTCAATGTGAAACCATGAATCCCCACTTCATACCTTTTTTGAAAAAAACTATGTAGCAAATATTACAGATCATTTTCAAAGCTATCCTGCTTTTCTGTGCTTCCTTCTGAGTTTTCTTTTGTTCTCTGCTAAAGTTATTCACAATTTGGTCCCATCCTAACTATTCAGACTTATTACACTGCATTCCCAGTAATCTCTACAATCCAGTTGCACCGGCCTTCTTGCAGGCCCTACCATCACACACTCCCATTTCCCATCTCCATCTTTTCTGCTACTTACTGCTGGAAAACATTCCCTCCTTACCTCTGCCTTTTGTAATCTCTGGATTTCTTCAGGAAGTTAATTCAAGCCCTGATTTTTCCTGCAAGATTTTCCTGCTATGTATGAGGTATACATTCCTAGATATGCTCATGCTGTGTCTCCTTGAAACCAGAGATTTTTCACTTTTGTGAAACTATGCCTACTTACCACATAGCATAATGCCTGGCACATAGTGGGTGCTTAATAAATGTTTTATGATCGATAATTTCTAGCTCAGGTAAAAGGGAAAAAATCATATAGATCACAGGATTTAGAGCTAGGAGGGATCTATAGAGTCATTCATAGTGGAAAACAACTAGGGTAAGGTAGGATAGGGTAGGATTGGGGTAGGGTAGGGGTGGGTGGGGTAGATTAGTGTAGGGGTGGGTGAGGTAGGGTAGAAAAACTGCTGGGCAGAACAGTGGTTAGCACTGTGTGCTAGTGTGAGTCAAGAAAATTTGACTTTGGGCAAATCACTTAAATTCTACTTACCTCAGTTTCTTTATCTGTAAAATAGGAATAATAATATACCTACCTCCCAGGTATTATTGTGAGGAAGATAATAATTGTAGAACACCTAGCTTAGTGTCTCACACATAGTAATAGCTATATAAATGATAGCTACTTTGAATTTGGACTCAGAAGAACTGATATTGTATCCTGGCTCTGTTATTTATTTCCTAAGTGACCATGGCTAAAAGTTTACTGAGGTCACCTCTCTGGACTTCAGTTTCTTCACCTGTAATAATTACCAGTGTTAGTTATAGACTTGGCCTCCCAAAAGTCTTAGTATAATTTTGAGTTTTAATAACTTGAAATTACACTAAGACTTTTGGACATCGTATTGTAATGGAGATTATGTAATTATGTGGCCCTTTAATGTTTGCAAAGCAAGCATTATTTCATTTGAACTTCTAAACAGCCTTGAGAAGTAGGGACTACAAAGATTTTTATTTCCACTACAAATGAGGAAGTCTAGTTTCAGAGAGATTAAGAAACTTAACCCTTTGGTCAAGCTGACCTCTTGCCCCTTTAATTATATTCAAAGGGTTAGCGTCAGAGGCAGAATTTGTACTAGACAAACTAGAAGGTCAATGTTCTACTGACTTCATAGCCTTAAGGACTAGAAGGACCCCTGAGACCAGAAAGGGGATAAAGGCAAGGTGAATAAGTTTCTCAATGGGCATTTGGGACATAAGGATGTCCTAACAGAATGTAAACTCCCTTTGAGTGGGAATTATTTCATTCTCTCTACGGTGCATTCCAGTACTCAGCCAGCCTAGTAGGTGCTTAATAAATGCTGGTTCACTGATTGTTTGGAGAAGGGCCTGAACTCAGCTACAAGAACAGCCCTTTCTTGTTTGAGGAACCACCTGGTCCTCTTTTAGGGTTTACAGTTAGGATTTAGACTCTTTTCAAGTTTATGGCTCCATCTGTGCCAAGGGCAAAAGTCTAGAGAAAGGTTCAGGTCTGAATCTGTTGTTGCTTAGCTCAGACCAGGGGCAAGTTCACATAGACTGAATGAAATCTGGATAATTAAAAAAGACATAACATTTATCAGTCTTTTTCCCAGGCAGAGCCCCAGAAGCTGTGGTTTCCAAGTGGGGCTGCTGACCTTGTTAGAATCTGACTAGTGTATTTGTATTGACAAAGGGAGGCCTTTAATTGGGAGGAAAACATGGCATTATGGATTTGAGCATTGTCTGGCTCACAGTAGTTATACTATATTTGTGTGACATGCAAATTAAATTATAAGGCATATATGTGTATAGATACATATGTATATTGCTATTTTATTATTATTATATATTAATATTATAATCTTATATTATGTTATAAATTAATGTTATATAATATTACACATTATTTATATGTGAAATATATGAAAATATATACATATATACACACACACACATAACCCTCTGATTTATAGCTTCATCTGGACTGGGAAAAAATTCTGTGCAAATTCTCTCGTTTTACAGATTAAGAAACTGAGTCACAGAGACATGAATTGGTTTTCCCAAAGTCACATATTTAGGAATCATTTGGGGCAAGATTTCATTCTGGTCTTCCCGACTCAAATTACAGGACTCTACCCAGAATACCACACAGGCTCCCACCTGCAACTCTCCCTCACCCTTTTCTTCCTTCCATCCATGGAATTGGACCCTGCATAGTCCAGGAAATGAGGAATAAGAAAGAGGAATTTTTACTCTAATTAAGATTTGTAAGAGCCCCAGGTTGCAGGTTTTATATAACATGGGGAAGACGCTGCTCCTGTCCTCAAGGAGTCCCATATGTGAGGAAGAGACGGAGCCCCTACGTTCTTCAAACAGACCCTGCTCCGGAGGGAAAGATCAAGAAGACAAATGCCATCTTTCTCCTTCCCTCCTATTGACTTCTGAATTTCTCTTCTTTGCCTCTTGTAGTAATGCTAGACGCCCCCTGGTGGCCATGGGCTGTGAGTGTAGAAAATAGGGGAAAAAATGAAATGATCCCCCCCTTATTCCATTTATTAACAGTGCTAGGAGCTGGGAAGATGGAAAGTTTAAACTCGATTGAGACCTGCCCTCATAAAGTTCCTAGTCTAACATTGGGATAAAGGATAGACCCAGACAACTATGATATACAATATCAAGTGATAAATACAAAGTATTCAGTGAAGTCTTATATTCCCGACCAGGGACACCAAGGAAGGCTTCCTGGAAGAAGTGATATGGTTAGAAGGGATGGATAAAAATTCAAATATGGAACGAGATACAATTTATCTATAAGATCTATAAATTAGTAGTATATTGTAATATAAAGTATACTGGGCTTTGCAGCAGAGGATTTGAGTTAAAAATACTTATTCTTTTCTATCTTAGAAAAGTCAATTCTCTTTCCCGGGCCTCAGTTTCCTAATACGTCAAACTCAAGAATCAGAAAAAAAATCTCATTTATGATGCCTTCTAAGGCTAGCAGTCAGCCAAGCCATCGTGGTATTTGTCAGAGTTAACACGGATCAGAATGTGAATCCTCTTTCACTTTAGGGAGTGAAGTGGGGTCTCTCCCCCAACAATCTCCTAAATGGCTTTTCCTAGGGGTGAGAACCAAGTCAGGTTCTGGGAAGGAAATTTTTCAGGACCAGAAACTTGGGGGAGGCTCAGAGAAAAAGGTGGACAGTTGAGAAAAGGATGACAGTAACTGGGACAGAAAAAAAGATGAGGATGATGGTTGTGGAGATCTACTATTGAATGAATCAATGGATGGATGGTAATTAATTAATGGATGGATAGCACCTAAGACCTAATTGGGATGCAAAATTATCACAAGAGATTGGAATGATAGATGAAGCTAACCAGCTGAAATTTATTGGAGAGAAATGTGATATCCTGGGCTTGAGTTTTTAAAATATCAAATGCATAAGAATGAGGTGGGAGGTGGTATGATTAGACAGCATTTCATATGAAAAAGACCTGGGGGTTTTAGTGGACTGCAAGATCAGAATGCATTAGCAGTGGGAAGAAACTCAAGAAACTATAAAGTGATCTCAGGCTGCATTGCCTAAAGCATAAAGTTAGGATAAGAGAAGCTAAAGTTTCTCTGTTCTCTGCTATGGACCTACCCCATAGGGAGTATTTTGTTCAGTTCTGGGAGCCACATTTTAAGAAGGACATTGACAAATTGGAGTCGGAGGGGGGCTGCTAAGATGGTGAGGTAACTGAAAACCATGCCATTATTCCATGATCAATGAAGGAGTTGTGAATGTTTGAATGTTTAGCATAGAGAAGACAGGGGGAGGGGAGAAGAGACAGAGGGTTAATAGAGGAAGTTTGATCCCTGCCTTTAAGCATCTAAAAAGTTTTCCTTGATAAGGGAAGGGGGGTTATCTAGAAGAAAATAGGTAGAAGCCACTAAAAGACGAGTTTTGTCCAATAGAAGAAAATAAAGCCTTACCAGGTACTAAGTATTCTATCAGTAGAAGTCTTTCAGTGGAGGCTGAGTTATTGTTTGTAGCCTAGCTTTTTAAACTGCGGTTCAGATTCTTTATGGGGTCTCATAACCGAATATGGAGGGGTCACAAAATTATGACTTATTATCTATTATCTAAAGTGATTGATTTATATACCTATTTTATATACCTATATACCTGGGGTCATGTAAAAAATTTCTCCAGCTAAAAGCTTAGGTCATGAGTGGAAAAAGTTTAAGAAACCATAATTTAGGGTGGATGCATACCCAGGTACAAGTTGACAAAGATGCCCATAGAAGTCCCTTTTAATTTTAGAATCCTAGTGATAATGATGGATATGTTGACCCCAGCAGGGACCCAGCTCTGTATGGAAGGAAAGCAAAAACTTTCATGAATTGTTGCTTAAATATTAGGCAAGTGAAGCAGTGGAAATAACAACTCTTAAGGTCCAGTGGATTAGTTTGACCAGCCTGCAAAAGAGGATATCTGAGTTATAATGGACCTCAAAAAGCTGATTATGTCAGGACTCAAGCATATCTGTCAGGATATGGCCAAGTAATATCTAAGGCAGCAAAAACAAGAGCTTAGCATTAGCTATTTATTCACTGTGGGACTTGGGCAAGCCCTTTCTCTCTCTGGTCCTCTGTCTTCATCTATATAAAATGAAGGTTCTCTAAGGTTCTAAGTTCAATAATCTATGATTCTATGACACTAAGGTCTTTGCCCCTTTGTCTTTAGTCTCAATCTTATTTGGGTCTGAATTCCACATCTAAAATGAGATGTGACATACTAAGAGAGGGTCTAGAGGGGGGGTGGAGTGGTATGGGAGATTTTGAAGATTGGAATCTTGGAGGGAAGCCTGAAAGTATGAGAGTTATTGAACCTTTGGAGGAGGAGACTGTTAGAAAAGTCACTTAGGGAATGTCTTCAAGTCCATGATTTATGGCTCTGAGATGGTCATAATGGCGGTAAAGCTGAGCTTCTGGATAAAAGACAAACAGAATAAGCACAACCTGCAAAGGGAAGGATTTCCGGTAGGTGTCAAAAAGAATTTCTTGGCTGGGAAGGCTATAATAAATGTTATAAGAGGCTTCGGAAAGACACTTGGATGAGCCTTCAAGAAAAAAAAAAAGATTTCCCTCTGTGTCTGAGGATGGTAGGGGAGGAACTGGTGAAGTATGGTAACATTTACTAGCTAAGTGACCCCAAATGACAACATTTTTGAACCTAAGTTTTTTTTTTTTTAATCTGTAAAATATGGATAATACTATCTCAGAAAGTTGTTGTGGGGAAGGGAAAATGTAAATATGAAAGCTCTACAGATATGGAGATTATGAATAAAGTGGTGGGTGTCTGGACCAGAAGTAGTTTACAATCCCTTCCAGTGGTTCTCAAACTTTTGTTCTTGGTATCTTCATGTTGTTAAAAAAAACTATCGAGGATCTGTTCAAAGAGTTTTTGTTCACATAGGTTATATTTATAGCTATTTACTATATTAGAAATAAAAAATAATTTTGAATTTGTAGACCCTCTGAAAGGGTTTCAGAGACCCCAACAAGTCTTTGGACTATACTTTGAGGATCACTGTCTTAGACTATAATTTCCTTGGAGGTGAAATGTATACCATACCATTTTTATATCTTTGTAAATATTTCTGGAATTACAAACTATTTAATTTTGACCAGTAATAGTGTCTTTTGAGTTACATTTTGTGTATAGGAGAAAGATATTGTTGTTTGTCCTTTTTTCTTGAAGAGGACTGTGACATCAGAGACATGATGCTATGCTATGACATGCAAATGAATTGGATTGAAGGGAGGGAGGGCTGTAAAAGTTCACCTGCCTCACTTTCCCTTTCAGAGTCATCTGCATCCAGTGGCAAGATATAGATCAGAAAGACTGGAGATGGCTTTGGATATAGTAGAAGACCTTGGCTTTAAGACATGGTCTTCAATAGGTTTCAGTTTGACTAAGGCAGAACCCATTCAGTGATTAAAAGTAGCTAGCAACTGAGGTAAAGAATCTTCTCTTTCATCCCTCCAAAAAACCTAACTAAATAAATACATGAATCTGGGATGTGAAGACTTTCAAACATAGCAAGTTATTTTTCTTTTCAATATTGTTGTCATTGAATAAATTGTCTTTTTCCCACTCTGCATTAATTTTCCCTCAAATTCTCTAGATTTTTTTCCCATTTTTATTGTGCAATAATATTTCATTATAGTAATATAATATAACTTGTTCACTAATTCCTTCATTGATGGAATAATCCCTTAATTTCCATGTCATTTCTTTTCTTTTTCTTTTTAATACTCTCCCTTTTTTTTTCAAGATCAAGAGGTTTTTTTGCTTAGAACTATTCCTTCCCTGGTATTAATCTTTCTATTCTCTTCCCCCATTTTCAATTTTCCTGTTGAGTTTGTATATTTATATAACTACTTCTGTGTTTATGTGTTTATCCTTATTTGTCCATTTCAGGTAAGAGTGACGTACATCTGCTAACTTCTTCTCCCACCCATCCCTTCCTCTATCTATATTTTCCCCTCAATATATATCCAATTATGTAAAAGAGTAAATTACATCCCCTTATTCCTCCTTTATGTTTTCCTTTTACCCTCCCCCTTTTCTCTCTTTTTAAAAATTTTAGAACAGCACCAATTAAACTTCAGTTTCTCAAAAAAAATCAGCTTATACCTTTTGAAACACTAAGGTTTGAAAGGGTCATTTGTTTTTCTCTTTCCTTATGAGAATGTTAGCACTGTATCATTATACGATCTCTTTTAATTGTTCAAATAAATTTGCCTTTCTAGTTTTCTCTTAATTCTTGTACTTGTATTTCCAAACTCCTACTCAGCTCTGTTATTTTTCTTAGGAATGTTTAAAAGTCCTCTACTACATTAAAGATCCCCTTTCTCCCCTCTAACATTGTATTCAACATTTCAGGGTAAGTTACTTTTGGCTGTAAGCCTATGTCTTTGGTTTTTGGAATATTGTATTCCAAGTTCCCTCCTCATTTAAAGGAAAAGCTAACAGGTCTTATGTGATCCTGACTCCTTCTGGATGCTTGCAATATTTCAATTTCAGCTATTCCTGAGAAAGAGAGAGGAAGGAGAGAGTTTCTGGATAGGGATCTCCTAGGGAGTCCCTATATTCCTTTGTGAGGTCTGCAGTGTCAAAACTTAATAACAATAATACTAAGGCATTTTGATGTCTAATATAGTAAATATTAGTAGATATAACCCAGATAAGCAAAAGCTCTTTGGGGTATACTCAATAATTTTTAAAAGTATAAAAAGATTCTGAGACAAAAAATTTGAGACCCACTGATCTGGACTATTCTACCTTAGTCCATTTTGTCCAACAGAGAAAATTGATGCTTATAGAAAACATAAAACAGAAACTTAAGTGATTCATCCAAGTTTATAAAGGTAATTTGTGACAGAGACTATTTCAAACAGCTCACAGATTCCAAATCCAGTTCTCTTTCAGTTTGCTTTAGCTCACTTAGCACTCTCTTCTATCTTTATATCAGCCTAATCTTCCCTCTCATAGGATATTCTTTTTTCCTTCTCTCTTCTTGCCCTTTCCCTCTTTTGAATTCTTTCAACACGAAAACACCAACTCTTTCTCTTTTTTCTCTCCCATTTTCTAAAATAGTGCGCACTTGTGAGTAGCCAGGTGAAACATTGGATGAGTACAGTGTATAAGAGATGTGATTATCTGAGCAAACATCAACTTCACACTCTTATTGCTACTGGCTTATTTCCTTATTAAATCTCTCTCTAGGTTCAAAGCAGTCTGGAATAGCTCTGAGATTACTAAAATTGAAGAAATTCTCTTATCAGTTTACCCTCACTTAGTCTAATCTGAGGAAGACAGTCTTGCCCTTTTGGGTCCACTTTCCCTCTCTCAATCCAAAACTATGCACTTATAAATTCCAGTATTAATCATTGTAAATGGTTTTGCAAGGGTGAATGTTGAAAAGTATGTATGCATGTGTTTTGAAAAAAAAAAACTTTAAATAAAAATAATTGTAAATGATAATGTTTTAAAATATAATTTTAAAATAAAGTAGTGTGAATATGTATTTAAAGGGATAGATTGAATTTATTCCCTTCCCCTATCTTTTCTTCCTACCAGTCAGAGGAATAGCTAAAAACCATCATTAGAAAGGTAAAGAAGAATTGGGTTGCCTTCCTTCACCCTATAAAATGATGCAAGAAAAAGGGAGAATGGGATAGGAAGCAAATTCCTCTGCAATATCTACACTAATCATAATATCTGTCCAATTGCATTTCTCCCCACTTTTTTGTGTCCTACACCTATGCTTTCTTTTTTTTCTATTGCAAGAATGGTGCCCAATTTTCACCTTCCCTTCAAATTGAGTAGAAAGCAGGCTCATAGTACTCTTTTTTTCTCTCTATTTCTTTTGTTTAATTCTTTGACATATACTGTCATTCTTTAAGTTTCCTTGGCAAAATCCTCTGTGTATGTGTGTATGTGTGTGAGAGTGTGTATGATATGTACATATTTATAAATGTCTTGAACATATACATATACTTACATTTCTCTCTATGTGTACTAATTTGTCTAATGTAGGGATTGAACCACGAAGGTGTGGTTTTTAGAAGATATTTGAATTTGCCATTCCTGGTAGATTATTCAGAGCACATTCAGATATTCCCACATTGGTTTCAATCCAATATGGGAAACTTTGGGGAACAAATTTCTGGCCATGAGTGGTGGAGGAACTGGTATTGTATAATAGGGGTGACAGTCTTCTGCTAGGCTTTGGAAACAAAAGAACCATTGGCTCAGAAGATGCTGAATTCGAACTGGATTTGGATACCCTACAATAATCTCTCTTTTCTGAAGCTAAACTGAATTGCTGAAGTGGGGAGGGAATGGAGGGTCTGACTTGACTGTCATGTGTTTGTAGACACACTGCACTTTTGTTTCTTTTATTGTTTTCTGATTTTAGATTAAAGAGAGAGTTAAGAAACTCCATCAAAGCCATTGAGCTCCTAGAGTCTATAGAAAACTCCACCAGATGGGACTGGAATTGTTAACAAGAGAGAAAGTTCATTGAAGGACAATGTGGAAAGACAGTTGCTTGAGGATGATGCAGATTCAGGGACTGTGATCTCTTGACAAAGAGAAACAGGACTCTAGAAGGGAACTGATTCTTAAAGCTCAACAACGAACTGCATAAAAGGGGAACTTCATGAGTATTCCACAAATGGAGGGAAAAACCCCACCAGGAGTTGGGAGGTTCTCCTTTGACATACAAACACAATAACCTTGAGCCCACTCTACCCAAGGACCTTTTGTGTGCAAGGGAAGAGTCTGGCCCAGGTTTGTACCTATTGCTTTATAACACATTTTCTTGCTGTACCTTCTCAGTAAATGCTTTTTGTGAAAGCCTTTTGATGTCAACCAGTTGATTAATAATAGAGAGTACAATCTGTGGGAATTCAGGAGTTTAAATACTAGTTGTCTTTAGAACCTCAAGAAAACAGGTATTAATTGGTCTTAGGAACCCTAAATTCTGAGTTTAAGTGCATGTAGGGAAAGTGACCCCAAAAAGGATGTTACAGAAATATGGTTTTTGGTTTTGTTTTGGTGTGCAATGACTATTCAGTACCGTGCTTTGAATGCTGAATTTGGAGTCTTGAAAGCTGAGTTCAAATCCACATGCTAGATTGGCCACAAGACCTCTCTAAACTTCAGATATTGTCTATTCAGTTATATATTTGTTCTTGGGGAGGGAGCTCCCAAATGAAGAAATAGCAGATCATTGACTATTACTGAAAAAGAGGTTATCTGATATGGAAAGGAAAGATAAAGAGGAAAGGGGGTAGAGTAAAGAGTGGAAAGAGAGAACAAAGGGAAGAGAAAAGGGAGGGAGAAGGAGAGGGAGAGAGAGAGAGAGAGAGAGAAAGGAAGGAGGAACAAAGGAAGTAAGTCTTCTGTGTTAGAGACTGGACACCAAATTCAGCCATGATTCTTTTTTCTCAGAATTCCACATCTTATCCCCTCCAGTCCTGCCCTCTAAAACCTGAAAGTCTTTTGGGATGGAAATGTGAAGGAAATGAGAATAGGTCAGAGACTGATATTTCATATACTGAGCAACTTTGGAGCATTCCATGAAGGCCATTAACCTATATCTGCTTTTTTCATTATCCTCTCTCCATCACCTACTTAACCCAATTGCCTTTCCATTTACCAGCTATATACTTTTCCTTCTACCCATCCATCTATCTATTCACCACCTATTCTTCCACACTTTAAACCCACTCATACCCACATTCATTTGACCATTCTTCCTTTCACCTATCTACCTGTCCTTTCTATAAATAGACATTCAGGTATGTAGAAACCAGCACCTACCACTCAACTTCATATTTTGCTTTTTCCATGGAGATTTTTTTTCAACTTGGTGTTTTTGAATTAAATGAAATTAATCTGAACTCTCCAGATTTAGTTGCCCAGTGGTCTCTGCTATCAGTCTCTCTTTATCCTCTGGATTTCCCTAGTTCCCTATCACTCATGGCCTAGATGAACAAAGAAAATCCAGAATCTTTCTATACAGTGATGGGATTAACACAAAGCTTTGCTCAGTAAAGTAAGAAAAATTACAACAAAAAAGAAGGTACAAGCAGAAATTCTCCAGTATAAAGCATAGAAAATATTTGTTCACTTTCTTCTGTCCCTGCTTGCCTTGGCAGCCAGTCTTCCCTTTTTAACTTTTCCCTGTCCCTCAGAGTCAGAGAGGCTCCAGAGCAAACTGGAGACAGTGGTTGAGTGAGGTGCTAATGGGCCATCCCAGGATCAGGATACTATAAGAGTACTTCACTCTGAGATTTCATTACACATCAAAACACCAGGCAGACTTCCAGACCCTCTCCCTTCATGTCCATTACAGAGGAAAGAAAGAACATAGAACAGTCATTCCTTTACAGCCATCCTTCTATCCACTCAACCATGCTTTCATCCACTCATTCCTCCATCCCATTCAGCCAACCTTTTATCTACCTATTTATCTACCCTTCCATCCACCCACCCATATGTCCATGTACAAAATAGTACATGAAAGCATCCATATATACTAACTAGTCTTTCCTTCCTTCTTCCCATCCATCCTCCTATCCACCCAGTTACCCATCTATTCATCCTTCTATCCACTCACTAAGCCTTCCATAACACACTGCTTTTTTCTTCCATGTACTAATTCTATCTTTCTATCTATCCTTCCTTCAGTCCCACCTATTTTCAGCTCCCAATCCTCCCCCCCCCCCCCTTCCAGGATGCTACTGGGAAGTGTGAGAGGCAGGGATCAAGCTGCTGTCTCCTGACTGGATTGTACAGAAAGCTTTCTCTCTCTCTCTCTCTCTCTCTCTCTCTCTCTCTCTCTCTCTCTCTCTCTCTCTCTCTCTCCTTCTCTCTCTCTCTCTCTCTCACATATACAACACACATCACACACACACACACACACACAACACACCACACCACACCACTCTGCTCCATGTGTGCGGGCATTTTATCCATGTCTGTCTTTATCCCTCCCTCCAGCTTTCACTCCTCCCCTTTCTCGTCTTTTTTTCTTTCTCTCTTCCCCTCCCTTCCCTCTTTCCCATGTTTGCTCACTCCTTCTTTCCCCTGTCCCTGTCCTTCCCCTCCATCTCTTCCTTCTCTCCCTTTTCTCTCCTTCGCTGTATCTCCTCTTCTTCTTTCCCTCCTTCCCTTTCCTTCCTCCCCTTCTTTTCCTCTTTTTCTCCCCCTCCCCCCTTCCCCCCTTCTAATGTGTGATCTGGAAGGTTTATAAGCCCTGATGTAATCCTTAATGTAGCCTCTGGCTGGAGGTTCGGGATCTAGTCGCACTGAGCGAGATTCGGGAGGCAAAGAAGAAGGGGGAGAGGGGGGGAAAAAACCCTCTCTCCTCCCCGCCCCGCCCCCCGGGCTCCCCTCCCCCTCAGGAAGGGAGGAGGGGGGGGAGAAGATTCGAAGAGAAGGGGAGAGAGGCGGCGGCGGCGGCGGCAGGAGAGAGGGAGCGGTGGTGGTGGCGGCGGCGGCAGAGCAGGGATCTGCGGAGATCGGCGGCGGCGGCGGCGGCGGCGGCAGCGGCGACGGCGGCTCTGGGCTCGGGCTCAGGCTTTGCATGGGCGGACGGGCGGGCGCTTCTCTGCGCTGAGCCGGGTGCCCTCGGGCCGCCCGAGGCTGCGCTCGCCTCTTTGGATCTAAGCGGCGGCGGTAGCGGGCGTCCCGCGACGCGTGCGGGACTTGCAGCGCGTCCACGGCTCCGGGGGCTCCGGGAGGGGACATTTCGGTTCCGGCTGCTCTGTTTTTTGTGGAGGGGGAGGGGGACGCGAGGTCCACGAGTGTATGTGGATTTACGTCCTCTGTGGTTTGGGATCTGGAGCCCAGGGACGTGGGGCTGGCGGCCACTAAACACCCCCCCTCTTCATCGAGCTTCTCCCTGCGCCCCCGAAGACAACCGTCCCCAGACTCCGCCAGTGCTTCCCGGGTTCGGCTCCCTCCTGCCCCGGCTGGCGGATGCTTCCTCTGGGGGATTTGCAACTCGCCGGCCCAAGTCTCCAGGAACATCGACCCCACTGGGGAAAGGTAAGGTGCTGCTTTTCTCTGGGTAGGGACGGGGGGAGCGGGCTGGGAAGAGAAATGGGGTATATATGTATGGAAGAGATAAGTGGACAATCAGACTTTTTAACTTCCCACTTTGGGGCTTTAGAAAGATCCCCCGAGGTTTGCGCTTTGAGCTCCGGAGTTCAAGCATCCCTTCCTTTTATCTCTTCCCCCCCCCCCCCCCCAGCTAAATCCGCCGTCTCCTGGAGTGTTTCCAGGGTGAAGTTGGGTTTGGAGCGATTAGAATCCAGCCAGTCACCCTGTTTCCGAACCCCAGCCCAGCCCAACCTAATCCAGCCGGGAGCGAAGACAGAGGCTCGCTAAATATTCTCCATACCATATCCCCAGTCCCAGAGCCAAGCATAGAACATGCCCCCCGTATTTTTTAACCGCTCCCCCCCTCCGCTATATAAAGACCCCAGCCAGGTGAGGAACATTTCTCCCATCAAAAACCCTTTCCCCTCACTCTCCAAACGTGCACTACATATTGTCCAGATGTTCTTACTGACCCCCCTCCCCGATTGCAGCCAGGATGCTTCACTGATGTTTTCCTATCATCAGATACGAAACGTACTCCCTAAATGTTCATGCCCTTCCTCTATACAGATTCCCTAAACGGAATGAACCCCCTAAATACATCGCCCCCCATTCAAGTACTAAACATAGCTCCCAGATGTTCTCCACCCCCGGTCAAGTATGGAACACACTCCCCAGATGTTCTCTCCCTTCCCAGCCAGGTACAGAGTATACTCCGCAGATGTCTTTCCCCCAACACACCCATCCTTCCATTCCTCCCCCGTTTCTCTGTTTTCCATCTCGTCTTCTCGGCAGAGCGGATAAACAGCCTCCAACTTTTGATCAGTCCTCCGTTTAGTATCCATCAGTCCTTCACAGAGCTGGGCCTGAGGGGGTCGCCGGGGTCTGGCCGAAGCTTTGCTTCTCCCTCCCCCTTTCTCACTTGCTCTCCCTGGCCTTGCTTCTCTCCCTGGCTCTCGCTTTCCGTTGACCTGCCTGGAGGAATGTGTAACCAAGGGGAAGCGGGAGCCGTATGGGAGAAGAAACTCCGGAGGGTGCGACAAGGGGCTGGTGGTACTGGTGATAACTAGACAAGAGAGAGCTCAGGACTGGAGAGGTCTTCCCCCCCCCCCCCGACACACACACACAACACACACACACACACACACACACACACACTCACTCTAGAAAGGGGGTGGCGCCCACAGCCGCGAGTCGCCAGCAGGGCAAGAAGGGAGGTCGCGGCGGACACTGCGGGGCTTGAGGCCCCAAGTCTTGAAGCTACTGTGGGGCTTCCCGGACAACGGGCTGATCCTTCAGGCCCCTCCACTTCTCCTCCTGCGCAGAGCCAGGCCGAGCCGGGGGTAACACATCCTTGGAACCCACCAGCTCATTATCTTTGCAATGCCTCGAAGTTTCCCTGAACGTCCGGAGCTTCGGTTTGGAGGCGGCCCTGATTGGAGGAGGGGGCATCAGCCTGTGCTCCCTTCCATCCCCTTGAGCCCCCACATAGAGGTCCAAGTCTGGAGTATAGATTTTCACGAACTCCCGTGGAGGAGTTAGATGGGGGTAGGTGTGCCCTTCCCTCCCTGCCCCCACTCTCCTTCAGAGTGGGGGTGGGAGTGGGAGGGGTGAAGGGGTGGAGAGCGCAGAAGAAGAGGTCCTTGTCCAATACCCTGCCCCCACCCTGGACTGAGACATTTACTGTTCCACCCCCCCCTTCATCTCTCTCTCTCTCTCTCTCTCTCTCTCTCTCTCTCTCCTCTCTCTCTCTCTCTCTCTCTCTCCTTCTCTCTCCTCTCTCCTCTCTCTCTCTCTCTCCTCTCTCCTCTCTCTCTCTCTCTCTCTCTCTCTCTCTCTCTCTCTCTCTCTCTCTCTCTCTCTCTCTCTCTTTCTCTCTCTCTCTCTCTCTCTCTCTCTTTCTCTCTCACACACACACAACACACACGCTCATACACTCACTCACACTCACACAGATTCCTCCTGCCCGTGCCTCTGCTGTGGGTGGCAGAGCCACCCTTTCTCCGATGCTTGTATGGGTTCTGCCAGGTCCTGGAGGAGGAAGGGGGCCATATGATTTAGAGCTATAAAGAACGTTAGAGATTACCTAATCAATCTCCTCATTTTACAGATGAGGAAACTGAGGCCCAGAAGAAGCAAGGGAATAAAAAGGGAGAAAGATGGAGGAGAAGAAAGAAAGAAAGCAAAGGAGACACAGGAGAAGGAAGAGGAGGAAGGAGAGGGGAGAAAAAGGGTGGTGGTGGTGGTGGGGAAGGTCGTCCAGTGCTTTTTCCTGGCAAGGGAAGGGATCTCTCCCGGCATGGCTAAGAAATATTAAGGTCGGGGGTCCGGAGAACTTGAAGAGCCCCCGCGGGTGGGGATTGGCAGGTAATTGCTACATTCTGAAATCCTAAATGCTCGGGCTCTTTTGAGACCCAGTATCTGGGAGAGAAGGGTGAGAAATCCCCCCTCAGGCGAGGGAGCTGTCTCCTCCTTCCTTCTAATTTCTCCAGACAATTATCCTTGCTCAGAGAGGGACTCCTGGGTCCCTGACTGGTGACTGTGAATATCAGAGCAAGGTCAGGGAGGCTAAAGGAAGTGGGAGAGGGCTTTGGGACGGGGCAGGGGGCGTGCAGAAGGGGGGGAGGGGAAGAGAGAGACTCGGAAGAGGCCCGCATTATATAGGACCACCCCCTCTCCAAGCATTTAGCTCCCAGACCCTATCCCACCCCCACCCCCATCCTTATTCTACCTCCCTTTCTCAGCCTCCTTCTCTGGGACCTGTTGATTCTCCGTCCCGGGGGTGGTGGGGGCGGAGATAGGGACCCGGAACCGGGAGTTATGTGTGTGGGGGACGGAGAGTCCGGGGGCTGGAGATGGTTGAGGAAGAGAGAGGGGGAGGAGATGAGAGGACATCTGACTGGGGGGGCTGGGAGTAGCAGTCTAGGCTTGGCCAGACTTAACTGGTGGTCTGAGGATGCGAGCCGGGACTAGCCCCAGGGATATTGATGCTAGAGAGGTTCTTGGTCCTAGGGCCAAGATATGCTTGAGATGGCCTAGGCCAGGGGGCTGGTAGCTGTGCGCGGAGGCGAGGGGGTGGGGGGCAGGAGCTAAGAGCTGGGAGCCGAGTGCCGGGCTCTGAAGCAGGTCCGGGGCAGGGACTGGAAGCTGTATGCTGGGACCCGCAGGGGCCTGAGAAGGAGCCGCAGGAGAGAGGTGCGTGCGCCCCAGAGACACTTGTTCTGGACCTGGACTGGCCTAAGGAGGGAGAGGCCAGAGAGATGCCTGCGCCCCAGAGCGGGTATGCAGCATTCCCCAGGTCGGGCGGCTGTGCAGTTGGGAGGCGGCTGAAACTCGGGGGAGGTGGAGCCGGTGGCCGGGGCCCTAGCTCTGGGGGAAAGCAGATCGAAAGCTAGTAGCTAGTTCTCCGCTTCGCGGTGCTGCGGAGACGTGCATCCGTCACATGGCAGCCTCCCGGGCTGGTGGAGAAAAGGAGGAGGAGGGAGAAGAGGAGGTGGTGGTGGAGGAGAAAGAGGAGGAGGAGGAGGAGGAATGCTTATTTAGAGGATTACGGCAGCGGTCTCTGAATCATTGCGCCCTCCTCCGGAATTCCCGGCCTGGAGGGAGCAGACCTGGCCGAAGTCTGGATTTTCACCATCACTCTTCTCCCTCCCCTCCCTCCCCCCATCCCTTTGCCTTTCCTGGAAATCTGACAGCTCCGAAGGACCAGGCAGGTGGAGCTCTGCGTCTAAGGACACTCCGGGTCCCGGGTGCAGAAAGGGATCCGGTTTGGAACCTGCCTTTTTGGCTCGGTTTCCCCAGAGCCAGGACTGCTGTAAGAAAGGCTTGCAGGGGAAAGGATTTGGGAGAAGGGAGGAGGGGAAGAAAAGCATCTCCGATTCATCTTAGATTAGTAGGAGCCAGAGACACTCTTAGGACTAAATCTGGGACCTGAAGACTGGACAAAACTGGCCAGGGCTGGGGTCTGTCTCTTGCTCTCTCGCTCTTGTTTGCTTGGGCTGCGGTGGCCCAGCTTTCTCGAACTGCAGAGAGATGGCGCCAGCTCTCCGCGGATGGGCTCCCGGACCTCTGTGCTTCCCCTGGCCTTCCCCTTTCGTGCCAGATGAGTGTGTGAATGCGCGCCCACGCATTTGCACATATTCGGGAGCTCACATGTATGCATATGTGCCCGCACGTATGTTAGGTGTGTGTTTCTATGCATCCGTGCTGTGTACCTGCCTAGGAGGAGCACTGGGATTACTCAGATGTCTATGTGATCTCTTCTCCAGGAGACCTTCCCTCCAAAGATTCAGATAGCAACCTGTCTGTCCCTTGACATTCTGGTTCACGACATCATCCCACAAGTTCCACCAGGATAAAGTGGGGAGGAGGGGGGAAGGGGAATGTCCCAGAGGGTCTCCTCCCACACACAACAGAAAGACTGGGCCTTGGTCAATGTAATTTAACCAATATCAATTGAGAATCTATGAATAATGTGTATATATAATAATCTATAAATTCAGATTTGCCCTAAACGCTGGGGATACTAAATTATAATAAGACCTAGTCCCTGTCTTCCTGAATCTTACAATCCAGTCTAGGTATGACATATATAAAGGTTTGTATATCGGTGGAGCCTATTTCTGTATTTATGTGGTTGTATATATCTGGGTTTCCCAGAATCCCAGAGTTGGGGAGCTTGGTGGATCATCTCTTTTTTCCTTTACTCTCTACTATAATAGAGGTCTATAGTGAAAATAGTTGCTTGTATGGGGATAGCCCACAAGTGACCAGAGTAGTTCCATTCACTAGCTTCCCTTCATTTTCTCCTTTCTTCTGTCAGTTGCATAGGTAATCTTCCCATCCCCTTTCTATTATCTGCTTCCCTGATGGTACTCACTCTTTCCCCCAGCTTTCTTCTTGACTTTTCTAGTCACCCACTAATTCACTTCCCAATTTTCCCCCCTTTTCCCCTCTTACTCTCACCATATCCCTGATCATTTTTGCTCATCCCTTCTCTTTTCTTTCCATTGCTCCCAACTCTTCTACTATTGCCTTCTTTCATCCCTCCTTATAGAAGAGCCCAGGATGGATAGAGTGAGGGAAAGGGGAAAAAAAGGCTCTCATTTTATTTCCTACTGGACCCCCATTGACCCTAAGGCCCCAACCTCCACCCCCATTGACCCTAAGGCCCCAATCTCCACATAGGCTGCTGGAGGATAGCCTGGCTATTCTATTTGGGCCCCAATTTAGGGTGCTTTTTGTAATGTGTCCAAATCCATAAAGATATGTTGGCATTCTTAGGTATACAAATATAATTGTTGGCATACAGATACAATAAACATCACATGGAGGGAGAATTCTGGTTTTGATGCCAGCAGCCCTGGGTTCAAATACTGGCTCTGATATTTATCTCTATGATCTTAGGAAAGTCACTTAACCACTTCTTGACTGCAGTTTATTTATTAAATATGGGTGTCTGCATAAATGATGGGTGTGCATAAATAATCATTGAGGTCTTGTCCCTCTCTAAATCTTTGAAACACGAATATATAATCAACAGAATATTCCCAGCAACCACACAGAAAAAGGCATATGCCATGTACATTATAATTATCTGCAGACATTTAGGTATACACATTCACATATAAGCATATTTGGGCAAATATCTGTACCAGCTATAAGTCATATTCACGAGTGTGAATGTTCACATGTATGTATATGCATATACATATATGTACCTATACACACATGTGGCTATATCTGTAAGTATATATATAAGACATACTTTATATGTCTTCCTCCTTAAAGTGTAGTACCTTGAAAGCATAATTTATCTCACTTTTCCCCTTTCAATCCCCAACAATTAGGTGGCATATATTAGGAAATTAGTAACTGCTTTTTATTTCATTTATTCATGTGTGGAACACCGGCCACAGGATCACATACAGCAGACTTATTAAGTAGTCATTCTATGCATAAAAGAATGAATGAATTTTTGTTTATAATAATTGTAATACCAAGGATTTTACGATAGTACTTCAAAGTTTGCAGTGATTTATACACATCTTTTATTTTCAATAGAGTCTTTTGAAACTGGTATTAATTTTATTATTTTCATATTACAGTTTAAGAAATTGAGTCCAACAGATATCAAGTGATTTTTTCAAAAACAATCATGCAAACTTTGAGGATTCAGAGGCAGAGTTTTAAGTCAGGTTTCCTGACTCTCAAACTTGACTATCTTTCTACTGACTAGATGTCAGCCTGTAGCATAGATTCAGTCATTCAGCATTGCAGCCCTGGGATAAATCTTTTACTTAGGTTTAGATTTAACCCAAATTATAAGCCAGATCAAGACTGAGCTCTTAGCTTAGTCACAGACTAAACTCTGACTTTGAACACAATCTAAGATCTCCCCTAATTCCAAAGCAAGCCCTGACCTTGGCCACAGATTGAACCCTAACCTCTCTCCCAGATTACTCCAGAACAGAGGTATTGAGGTGATGCAGTGATTAGAGTGTTAAAACTTGGAGTGAACAAGAGTTTGAATTCTGATTTTGGTACTTATTAGTTATTTGACCCCGGAGAAGCCATTCCCTCAGCTTCAGTTTTCTCATCTTTAAAATGGGACAACAAAATCTCACAGGATTGTTGTGAGCCTCCAGTGACACAACAGATGTAAATTGCTTTGCAAACCTTAACTTTATAAATGCTAGCTACTATTATTAAAGTCTAACATCCCAGAGGGCGTGAGATGCTCACTCATGTACATATTCAGCCAAATTCAGTTCAAGTCAATATTCCTTTTACAAAACTTCTCATAGCAAGATTGAGCTAAATAATCACATGCTTCATTTGGTATGAGTAGGTGGCATTAAACCAAGAGGGCTTCCTGGAGGATGAAGTATGACCCTTATATTATTAAATTCTAATGTCCCGGAGGGCATCATAGACACATTCAGCCAAATTCAGTTCAGGTCAATATACTTTTTACAAAGCTACCCATAGCAAGACTGGGCTAAGCAAGTATATTGCATCATTTGGAATGAATATGTGGCATTAAACCAAGAGGGCTTCCTGGAGGAGGAAGTATAACCCTTATATTATTATTATAATTCTAATATCTTGGAGGGCATGAGATTCTCACTTACGTACATATTCAGTCAAATTCTGTTCAGGTCAATATACTTTTTACAAACCTACCCATAGCAAGGTTGAGTTAAGCAATTACATGCTTCATTTGGAATGAGTAGGTGACATTAAACCAAAAGGGCTTCCTGGAGAAGGAAAATATAATTCTTATAAGGGCTTGGAGAAAGGCAGGCGAAGAGTACTTTCATTGATGAAAAATGAGAAATAGAATGATAGGGGAAAATTAGATGAAAAAGAGGTTTCCACCAACTTCCTGTTCTTCCACTAAGCCTTGAGACTTGACAGATCTCACTTATTTTTTTTCCTTCCTACCTTATTTCTTATATTATTTGCTTATACTATTGATTATTAACACACCACCTTATTTCTTTGAAATCTCTAGTCCAGGGGTCCTCAAACTCCAGCGGAGGGCCAGATTCGACAACTGAGGACAATTATCCCCCTCCCCCAGGGCTATGAAGTTTCTTTATTTAAAGGCCCACAAAACAAAGTTTTTACTATAGTTTGGTCCTCCAACAGTCTGAGGGACAGTGAACTGGCCCCCTATTTAAAATGTTTGAGGACCCCTGCGTCTAGTCCAACCTCTTTATTTTATGGATGAGAACCCTTATGCCCAGAGGGGGACGATGATTTATATAAGTTTACACAGTTAAATAGATTAGGATTTGAATTTAGATCTTCTAATTCCAGAATCAGTGAATGTCCTTTCCTATGAGATTATTATCCCTAAATGAGTCTTCTACATGTAATTTCTCAACAAGCATTTATTAAAGGCTTATTATGTGACAGTCACTGGGTTAAACATTGGGAATAGAAATATAAACAGAAGGACAACCCTTGCTCTCATTCTAATGAGAGAAGATAATGTATAAAAGTTTGATGAAAAGGGGATAAAGTTAAATGGTTTGCACAGGGGCATTGTAGAGAAAGCCTGGAGTGAAACCTGGAGAGGAATGAGACATAACTAGCTTGGATACCCTTCTTAAGAGAAGTTTCTGGGAGGAGCCATCCAATCATCCAATCACAAGCAGATGTTTCTTTCAATATGTGAATTCCCCAGCTAGAGTGAGTTCCCAGGATGAACTGATTTCTATACTATAATAAGAGGACTTCTGGAATGCAACCTGGAGAGAGATGAGGAAACTTACTTCCCTGGAAGTTAATGGAACACAAGATCTGGCTAAGATATGGGACAAATCACTTTTATATCTCAATTCTTTCCTTTTACTTCCCTTTTTGTCCTTCAGTCCCCTAAAGAAGGGAACTGGATAAAATCTTCGCTAAAGATCCCTCTAAAGCTGAAAGGTGAATGGGGTCGGTGGCTCAAGGGAGCTTATACAACTTCCTTAGATAAATAAATTCCTGCAGTATTCCAGTTCAATGAAGATATCTCACCTTTTCCTGTTCTCCACTTCTCACATTTCACTGACTCAGGCTCCTTCCATGATCCTGCTGCATACACACTCTTTGAAAGGGGCATTTTTAGACTGGGAAGAAAAACTGTGTGTGTGTGTGTAGGGGGGACAGATTAAGCATAAATTGCAAAGGAGGTTTTTGAAGACATTTTCTAAGCAGCAGTAGTCTGCTCTTGTGGCTGAAGTGTAAAATTTAGTCTCCTGGAGTCTCCAGATATCACCTAATCTAATCCCTTCATTTTACATTTATGGAAACTGAAATTCAGGACTCTAAGATCACTTCTCCACCCTTTGGATCATTCAGAAATTTAGAATCACACATAGTAATAGAGTTAGAAGGGACCTTGGTTGTGATCCAGTCCTACCTCTAGTTTTACTGATTACCAAATTCAACTCAGCAAATATTATTTTGAGGCTCATGTTCTTCCCAAGGCTCTGTGTTGGGGATATAGAAAAATTTTAAAAAGGCCTAGTTTTTGAAGGATCTTATATTGTACTAGAGAAACTGATGCTCAGAAATCTTTAGTTTCTCAAGGTCACATTGGCATGTGGCCACCACTACCCTTCCCCCTTCAAGAGTATAAGCTCCTTGAAGTTGGGGATCATCTTGCTTCGCTTATTAATTATTATTTTTTGTTTTTCTTTGTATCCTCAGAGCAAAGCAGAGAGCCATGAGCACTTCCTTTGTTTCAATTAATTGAATTAAGTAGCATGTATAGTGGTATAATTATAGTGGTAGCTGGGATCTTCTCTTGCTTACCCTCCATTTCATTTACCAGGTAAAGAAATTGAGGTCAGTATGTGTGATGCTTAATAATAGAGTCTTATCAGGAAGTTAGGAGGCTCTGTAGAGTACTGGGTCTGGAGTCAGGAAGATTCATGTTTATAAATTCAAATCCTGCCTCAGATACTTATTGGCTATGTGACTCTGGGCAAATCATTTAACCCTGTTTGCCTCAGTTTTCTCATCTGTAAAATGAGCTAGAGGAAAAAATGGCAAACTCTACTCTAGTATCTTTGCCAAGAAAACCCCAAATGGGATCATGAAAGGCCAGAGATTACTGAAAGGACTGAAGACACACACATACACACACACACACACACACACACACACACACACACACTGATATGTAAAAGCCATCTTTTCCCTTTTGATCACATATCCTCATGGCTGTTCTTTGACTGACCATTTACTTATTTATAGGTGGGTGTCTCCCCCCAAAATGGTTAGGAAAACTTGTCTTTTCTGGGTTTTTTTAGTGTTCCTTTACAAAAAATTTTGACCGCCTCTTTTTTGCAAAAATTCAGAGGAGATGGTGGGCAACTAAGAATGAGCATTCTTGAGATCATGCTTTATGAAATTTGGTAGAAGAAACAGAATATATTTATCCTGGGGGGGAAAAGCAACTTGGAGTAGGGGGAATGTGATAATTTTGTTCAAATATCTAAAGGATTGTGGTGGAGAAAAAAGGAGAGACTTGTTTTGTTTGATCTATGAAAATGGGGAAGTTGCAGGAAGGAAGATTTAGGTTGGCTAGGAAAAGATTCTTGATAATGAGAGCTGTCTGTGAATAGACTGGGATGTCTTAGGAGGCAGTGATTTTCTACCCTGGAGTTTTTTTTTTTTTTTAATAGAGAGGCTAAACAGCCACTTCTGCAGTAGAAAGATTGACTGATAGATTGGAGGTTATAAGATCTTGGGTCAAATCCTTACTCTGGACTTACTACATTATACTAGGACAAATCAACTAACTTTTGGGGGCATCCTTTGGAAAATAAAGGGCTTAGATGACCTTTAAGATCTGTTAGATTATATTACCTTTAAAATCTCTTCAAATTTTAATTTTAAAGTAGGAACTAAACTAAATGCTCTCTGGAGGTCCCTTAAGAGTCTGGGATTCTGTGACTAGTGCCTCAATTGTGCCTGCTACTTGATAGGGATTCCCAAAGAAAGGTCCTCTCAAGTCCTTTTTGTGGGGGGCTATCCTACAATCTATGTTATTCAGTTGTATTCAACTCTTTGTGACCCCATTTGGGTCACAGTCTTGAATCACACAGCTTGTAAGAGTCTGAGTTCAGATTTGAACTCAGGTATTCCTGACTCGAGGCCACTTAGTCACATAGCTATGTCTTACCTTAGACATTCATAGTACCCTGATATTAGCTGAGTAGAGGGAGATAGGATAGAGTCTATGAATCTAAGAACTTCAAATTTTGGTTTAGTTTTGAACCTTTTATATTATTTTTTTCACCATCTTCATCTCTATTATTAACATCCATCATTAAGTCATCATTCACCATAACTATTACCATCCCTATCCCCATAGTTAGCCAATTGCCACCATCACAACACTATAAATATTACCAGCATCAACCTATCACGGTCCCCACCAATGGTACTATGTCCATTTCCATGACCATCTCTGTCCTTATAATCAACCCACTCCAATCACCATCATCACCATTTTCATAATTATCATAGATGTAAAGAAGGATAACATAATCACCATGATCACTATTTCAGTCATTACCATTATCACTACTTACCATTATCACTACTTACCATTATCACCATCACCATCATTACACTAACACAGGGAGAAGGCCATGTGGCGCAGTTCTTCCTTAATCAAGTCAGTCAATCAGTTAATAATGGTATATTATGTGTGTGGCACTCTACTGAATATTGGGGGTACAAAGAAAGGCAAAAGACAATTCCTATTTTCAAGGAGCTTACAGTTTAATGGGGAAGACAATAAGCAAATAAATATATACAAACAAACTATTTACATTCTGCTCCATAAAGTTGAATGACCTATGGAAAGAACAGAAGAAAATGGCTAATAAGGAGTTGATAATCAATATAATTTAGAAAGAATAAGAGATTGCCTAGTTGTCTTTGATTGATTCATGTTACCTGATCCAGATGAACTATGTCTTTGGGTCTTGAAAGATTTATGAGCCATTGATAATATTCTTTGAATAACCAAAGAATGAAAGAGTTGAAAGCAAATAATGTCTCAGTTTTCATAAAAGGAAACTAATAAAGCCTGCAAACTATAGGCCAGTGAACTTGAATTACTTCCTTGGAAAATTCTATAATGTATTAACCAAAAACATCATTTTATGCACAGAAGTTCTTCATTAGTGAATGCCCAGAGAAGAAAGCAGTCTGCATACAAGTTAGGATGCCATATTACAAGAATGAGTCATGCTAGACTAACTTTATTCTTTCTTTTTCAGGACAGTATTATTAAATTGACAAGTCAAGGAAATGTTATTGATGCAACTCACCTGGATTTTAATGAAGCATTTGGTCAATGTTCTTCTTGTAGAGAAGTTGAAGACAAACAGACTAGCCAATAGTACAGTTAAGATCAATTAGAAGCTTGTTGAATGGCTGGCCTTAAAAAGTGATCATTAATGAAATTAATTACAACTTGGAAGGAAATTCAAGAAGTATTTTTATGCTATTTAATATTTTATCAAGGGCCTGGATTGAAGCAAAAGCAGTATCTTTATAAAATTTGCAGATAGCACCAAAATGGATGCGATAGCTGATATAGACAGCTGATAGAATCAGTATTTTAAAAAAAATCATAACTCATCAAAATCTGCTAGATTGACTCTAATAAGATTTTTTTTGGATGGAGTCAGACTTATAGATTCATCAGGGTAGGGAAATCTTAGTTTGTAGAAACTATAAAACTGATGTAGATTTATAACTAACTTATAACTAATAGTATAAGAGTCTTAATTGAGGCATTGAGAAGTCGAGGTACTTGTCCAGAGTCAAATACAGCTGTATATATCAGGCGTGACTTGAACTTGGCTCTTTCTAAATCCAAGGGAAACTCCTTAACCACTATGCCAGGCTTTCCCCTGAGATGGAATTCAAAGTCTTATACTCGGGTTAAAAAATTGACTTTACAAGTACAAAAATTGACTTCCCAGAGGTAGGAGAGATATGGTAAACTTGCAGCTGATCTGAAAGTGATCTGGAGGTTTTAGTAGACTGCAAGCTCCATATAAGTCAACAAGACAATAAGGCTTCCCAAAAAATGAATTCAGTTTTGGGCTGCATTAAAAGAGGCATGGCTTCCAGGAATAAGGAGGGAATCATCCTGCTATATTCTGCCCTGTTCATACCACATCTTGAATATTGTGTTCAGTTCTTGGCATCATAATTAGGGAAGGTATTAATAAATTGGAGGGCATCCAGAGGAGGGCAACCAGATGGCCAGAGACTTGCTGTCCATGCAGTATGAGACTATATTGAAGAGAAATTGGGGGTGTTTACCTTGGAGAAGGAACTCCATTGGTGAGGGGCTATCAAGGGGGAGGGTATGAGAACCATCTTCAATTATATGAATGGCTATTTTGTGTAACAAACAGGGATTAAATTTATTCTGTTTGACCTCATGAGGATGTAACCAATAGCAATAGATGGAAATTTTAAAGAGACATATTTATATTCTATAAACACATGTAGGAAAATCTTCCCAACAATTAGCAGCGTCCAGACATGACATGAATTGCTTGGTGATTTCCCTCACTAAAGGTCTTCAAGCAGCAGCTGGATGACTGTTTGCAGGTTATGCTTTAGTGGGTTTGGGGTAGACTGAATGACAGATGAGATCGATTCTATCCCTGTAACTTGATAGTATTAGCTCTTTCTCCTTCTCTGTAAATGTTGTATGTATTGACATGTCTCTGTAAATGTTGTATGATTTCACCAGAATGTTAGTTCCTTTAGGACAGATTTTGAATCAGGTACCCAGTACCTGGTACACATTGTATGCCCAAAAATCTTTATAGTCTTGCCCTCTAGTAGCTACAGATAGAAACAAAACAAAACAGGATAAGAGACCTAGTGAAATACAGGTCAGTGAGAAAGGGAGGAAATGCAATAATTAAACCTATAGAAGAGATTAATGAGGAATAATGGAGAAAGGATCTTCAGCGCTAATGTAGTATGATTTTAACATTGGTGGGTGTCAGTCACTTTATTCTTTATTTCATGTTCTCTTTGTTTTTTTTCTCATTAGGCAATGCAGTACATTAAAGAAAGTTTATCTTCTGGAGTCAGAAGATCAGAGATCAAATTATGCGTCTTATACTTATTACCTATGTCACCATGGTCAAATGACTTAACCATTCTGGTCCTTAGTTTCCTCATCTGTAAAATGAGTGAGGGAGTTGGAGAAGATGTATCTTAAACCTCTCCCAGTTATTCCTCTCAAAATCTTACTAAATGTCACTAGAAAGGGGTTACAGCTTAGATGTCAGGTAATGTCTTCCTAGAATGAAGGTTGATCGATTATCTAGCAAGTAACAGAATGACTCTCTCCCTGGAGGTCTTTAAATATAGACAAAGCTGTTCCCTTAGGAATCCCCAAGATAGATGAGATTACTCTTCAGAGTTGCTTCCAGTCTGTCTAGTAGACTCCTATGCTCAGGCAGAAAGCTGTTTTGAGATGTTATTATTGTTTGAATCCTGAAATTGTAGGGTCTCAGAGATAGAAGGGACCTCAGTGGGCATCCAGTCAAACCTCTAACCAAAGCATTATTCCTGTCCATTGGCAGGTATTCTGGACAGTGACCAACCAGTCTCTGCTGCGATGATACTCGCTTATTGTTTTTGTGAAGAAGTAAATGAGTAGAAAATTTCTATATCTTTCTAATGAAGGAATAAAAGGGTGTCAAAGTCTCTGTGCTGTTCCCAGAAAGTGTAATGACTTATGGGTTGTTTCCATAGGAAGAAAAAGGACATGTGTCCTGCCCACTAAAGGACTGAGAGAATGGGATGGTCCCATGCCTTTGATATTTGCTACTTGTTCTTGAGGAAGTAGCTTAATTTCTTTTGGCCTTCATTTTTCTCTTTTAGAATGATGAGGTTGGATTTTTTACCTTTGTGGTAAATGTTAGATCTCCTGCTATGACTGTATGATCTCATGTATTCTACACTCAAACTTCCATATCTCTTTCTGAGTGCCTTCCAGGAAAGAACTCAGATGAATGGTAGTAATGTCCAGGACTTACAATTCACCTTCTATCTTCCCAAAAACCTCATTCTCCTACTGGCACATCCATTTTCACTAGGACCTTCTGGAGAAAATTTGGAGATTCTAATGATATGTAGATTTTTTAGCTGGGAATGAGTTGGGGAGTGGGGGTGGACCCATGCCAGCCAAGTAGAGAAAATGGTTTGGAGAAGGGGGAAATTTGCAGAACTCTTCTATGGGAACTTCTTGTCATTGTGGGATCTCATGTAAATCTTTCACATCAGCCATTTTTAATTTTCTTATTTACAAAATAGGTATGACCATACCTAATACAGCTATCTTACAGGGCTTTTGGAAAGATATAGTGAGGTAAACAATAAAAAGTCCTTTGTAAACTATCTGTGTAAGGGGTCATTATAAAGCACTATGTAGCTGTCAATAATTATTTTAACTAATAATAGTAATAATAATGGTAGTTATCTTTTTCATCTTTTTGATGGATTCAGATAGAAACTGTCCAATGACAAAGTACTCTCCTGTTAATATCTTTTATATTTATTGCCCCAATGTAGATAAAATGTCTGCTTTTTAGTAATTGAATAAGAGCATAAAAATGTTGGCTTATTGTTTGTACATTCATAGAAATCATCTCCAGGACAACTGCAGGGACGAGGGGGTGATGTGGGTCTCTTATTATTCACACATGGTTTTAATTTCTTCTGCTAAGTTTCAATATTTTGCAATTTTTCTTTCCATGTGTTTTGGAGATTGTGAAATAACTATGAAAAATATTAGTTCTGAATTTTTATGGATCAATGATATGTCTAGGTAATTATATACAATAGTTTGGGCTGTTATTATTGTTATTATTAGTGGTAGGGACACAATGTGACAATGAATAGATATTTGACCACAGAACAAGTAAGAGCTAGGTTCAAATTCTGATTCTGAAACATGTAGACCATAAAACCTTTCAGTGGTCTAGGTCAACCTGCTGAGTAAGTAGCACTTTGTCAACATTTCCTAATGTGGCTGAACCAAGTTAAAATGTAATTGAGAAATATTTAACAAAATAACAAAAAAATTTAACAAAAACAAATAAAAATAAACATAGATAATATTGCATTTTAAAACTAAGTCAATATTATGCCTACAGGAATGCTTATGTATTATTTTAGGTTGGGTCCAATTCTTTGTGACCCCATTTGGGATTTTCTTGGCAAAGGTTCTGGAGTGCTTTGCCATTTCCTGCTCCAGCTCATTTTATAAATATGGGAAACTGAGGCAAACAAGATTAAGTGACTTGCTATTAAGTGGCTGAGGTCACATTTGAACTTGGGTCTCCCTGATTCCAGGCTCAGTATTTTATCCACTATGCCATCTAACTAACCTTACATATTATTAGTGGCCCCAAGTTTTTATTTGAGTTTTGATACAACTACTTTAAGAAACTATTATAGGTTGCAACAAAATTACTGCCCTGCATGAGTAAAGGGATCTATTCATTAGTTAAGTAACAAATCTATCCTCTAGTCATTATAAATTATCACTAATATTAGTAGTAGTTGTGGTCCTGGTCTTGCCACAAATTTGCGCCACGATCCCTTGTAACTCTAGTCTTCTGTGGCCCTCATTGTCTGCCGCTCTGAAATAATGGACTTGGACTCAGTGGAAGGCCCTCTCCAATCCTGGCATTCTGCTCCTCCCCATCCCGTCCCATTCTCTCCCTCCCTCCCTTTCCCCAGCATTTCTGCTCTCCCTCTGAGGGCTGGGGAGGATGGCTCCGGCGCCTAGCAGCCAGCCTTCCCAGGCTGCTGATCTTGGGGGTTGAGATGCAGGGGTGGTCGGCAGGCTGGGGGTGTGGTGGCCAGGGCTCGGCGTAGGGGGAGGAGGGGGCGTTTGCCGCTGCTGCTGCTTTTGCTGCTGATGCAGAGACTCTGAGCCAGATCACAGTTCAGCAGCCAAAGGAGTGAGTCACTGCCAACTCTTCTGGAAAGCCTCCTAGATAAAGGGCAGATTCACTGGCTGATGGTGGGAGAGGTCAGAGCCAACTGCAGCTGGGCTCTCCACGTCTTCATTCTGTCTGAGTCTGACCCTGGCCTGGGTTCTGAGGTGACGACATAGAGGAAAAAGATGTTGCAGAGCTCCTGACCTCAGGGAGCCCCCCGTCTGAGGGGAAGACACAGTTCCTGTCCTTAGAGAGTCCCTGATCAGAAGGTCCTGGCTTTAGAGCTGGAAGGGAACTAAAAGGCGAGACTGTGATCATAAGGAAACTAAGATCCAGGGAGAAATCATGCTTACTTCATGCCAGTCACTGTGCTGCATAAACATCTCATTTGTTCCTTGCAAAAATCCTGGGAGGGAGATGTTATTATGCTGTTTTACACTTGAGGAAACTGTGGCAGTAAGTAACTTGTCCAGGATCCCACAGCTGGTAAGTGTCTGAGGCTGTGTTGGAAGTCATGCCTTCCTGAATCCAGACTCAGTGCTCTCTCCATGGTACCACCGAGCTGCCTCTAAGGGACATGAAATGATTCATCCAAGGTCATAAAGGCAGTGGACCCCCTAGGTCCTTAGACCCCTGACATTTTTCACTCTGCAATGGAATTCTCTCAGATTCAGTCCTAGACCTGTTTAAGAAGCATGTCCCCAGCCCACCATGATACACAGCTGCCTTTACAGGACTCTTCAGTTAGAATGATTTTGACTTTCCTCTGTGGCTTGGGGCCTCTTCTGCCTTGCATGTGTCCTATACCTCTACTCAGACTAGGGACTGCTAAATCTTAGATCAGGGTCCATCATTCAAACTACAAAGGCCTGTGAAGATAGTCAGGGAAACGGGAGGTGGAAGGGATTTGAGCAGAAAAGAGTTTCCCTTGAGCTTTGGTCTATATTCTTTCTGAGAGAAGTGGACATTGTGGAACTGTCTAGTCTGTTTCTCTGCCTTGGAGCAGAATAACATTCCATGGACTTTCAAAAGAGAGCTGTGCGATTTACTTCAGGTAAGAAGTAAATTCACCCTCTTTCATTTTCCTGGTAAGATCTGCAAAATCTTAGAATTGTGAGATGGAATTATAAAGTTTTCAAATATTAAAATTCTAGGATTTTAGAATATAACTTAAGAATCTTAGAATGGAAGGAATTTCAATTGATCGGTGGGACTATTTCCCCATATTTGCCCCATTCCCTCCTCCTATCCTGTATTTTGAAAGTGCAGTGCCTCAACCACCCAGGGCACCTGGTTATTGATTCGCTTGCCTTTCTCCAAGAGCAGAAACCTCATAACCTCTTTTGATCAACTGTTCTAATGTTTCAACCCTGTGGGATCCAAGAGGTTCTGCCTCCATCTCATTTGTCAGAGTGGAAGTCCCTTATGTCAATCCAGTAGTGCACAGACAGTTTAAACACTTAGCATATGCCAAACTCTGAGCTGAATGCAGACAATTGAAATAAAGGCAAAAACAGTCCCTGTCCTCAAGGAGTTTACATTTTAAGGGGAACTAACATATAACATGTATCTTATTTAGATGGGTGTAGATTAGATGGCTCTGAAGCCATCTGAAAAGACTATAGAAGAGACTGCTCTAGGTCATTTTCTAAACAAATTCTTCCTAGACTAGAAGAAAGTAATCAAATCATTCTCAGTCTCATCTGTTCCCTCTGGTCAACACTACAAATCCATTCTCTCTATATACATATACAACCTTTAGGTCCTTTTTTTTATGAATACGAGTTGGAGGGGACCCCTAAGAGATCAAAGAACTAGAAGGAGCATTATAAGCCCCTGAGCACAATGCCTTCATTTTACCGAACAGAACAGTAAAGTGACTTGCCCAGGATCACACAGCTAGTGAGTGCCAGACTTGAACCCAAGCCTTCCTGTCCCCACAGTTGCCAACTTCTGTCTGAAGCATGAGTCTCCTCTACAATATTTTTGCACAAGCAGTCCTGTAAGTCTCTGCTTTAAGACCTTTAGTGACAGGGAATTCATTTTACGAGGTGACCATTTTGACGAGAGTCTCACCTCTACGTTGCTTTGCTCCTATGAGTGACTTGTGAGGAGATGGAAATCTTCTAGTTAATGAAGATGTCAATGCTTTATGCTCTGAAACCTTCAGTTGGGGTAGGTGGATGTGGTGGGGGGAAATCAAGAAGACTGTACTCAGTTTGTTTGGTCCAGTGATCCAGCAGCTCCCTCTCAGAGTGCTAACATTCTATCTCTCTGACAGACTCACCTTTATCTCTCTTCTCCCCAGGGCCCGTTAGAAAGGAATAAGAAATGGTTAGAAAAGATCGCTTTGGGTGTTGGACCAATATAGACTCTCAGAAGTTCAACTGAAGGAATGGCGAGAGAGAGACAAAAAGAGAGAGAGGCAGATAGAGAAAGAGACAGAGGCAGAGAGAAACAGAGGCAGATAGAGACAGAGGCAGATAAAGAAAGACAGAGACAGATAAGAAAAAGAATGAGGCAGGTAGAGAAAAGAAGAGACAGAGGCAGAAAAAGAGAGACAAGCTGATAGAGACAGAGGACAATAGAGGCAGATAGAAAGAGAGACAGACAGGTAGTCAGAGAAAGAGATAGAAAAAGAGAAGCAAAGAGCGAAAGAGACAGAGGCAGATAGAGACAGAGGCAGAGAAAGAGAGACAGGCAGAGAAGAAAAAGAAAGAGGCAGATAGAGAAAGGAAGAGACAGAGGCAGAGAAAGAGAGACAGAAGCTGATAGAAACAGAGAGAGGGAGATAGAGGCAGATAGAGAGGAAGAGAAACAGCTAGAGATAGTTAGAGAAAGAGGCAGATAGAAAAAGAGAGAAGCAAAGAGCGAAAAAGAGAGACAGCGGCAGATAAAGAAAGTGGCAGAGAGATAGAGACAGAGAAAGAGAGAGACAGGCAGATAGAGATGGAGATGCTGATAAACTCTAAGGGACTGGGGAGGGGGCAGATGCAGGAAGAAATGAAAGCCATTTGTCCCCTCAGGCCCTCAGGATAGAGCAGGAGGATCATTTCTCCCATATAGAGAGGGCAGAGTATTTCTGGCACCCCTCCATCATTTCTCAGCCCGATGGTCTTCTCTTGCCTTACCTCTGTCCCTCCTGCTGCAGGAAGAAGGCTGCTTGTCTCTTTCTTGATCGATGCCCTCCAGGCCTCCTCCCCCACCATGGATAGGAACACAAGATAATTTTGAAGAAATGATTTAAAGGCCTGCAGTCACGGTGCTGAAGAGCACTATAGAAATCACCTAGTCCCAGAGTGGAATGAGCTGCTTGGATTTATGATATTGAGATCCCCATCAGGCGGAGACAAGATGACCACTTGTCCAGGATGCTGTTGTGATAATTCCTGTTTATATGGATATAGGTGACACAGTGTATAGAGTACGAGGTCTGACATTGGGGGAGATGAGTTCAAATCTGACCTTAGACACCTACTAGTCTGGGCAAGGTCATTTAATCTCACTCTTCCTAAGATTCCTCAACTATAAAATGAAGATAAAAATAGCATCTGCCTTACTAGGCTGTTGTAAGAAAATGAGATAACACATGTGAAGTGCTTTGTAACCTTAAATCACTATATAAACAGTAGCTATTATTTATTCTTGCATGATCCATAGTTGAAAGAGACCATATCATCCTATAATTTAATGCCCTCAATTTACAAATAAGGAAACTGAAAGCTGGACAGATTGAAATGACCCTCACAGACTTTGACTCTGAGACTGAATGATTCTTTGATTTTATTAAGTCCTCTCATTTCCCCCTTTTTCCCAGTTTGACATCGAGGGAATGACCTGCAAAGGCTCCCCACAAGCCAGTGGCAGTGGGTACTTCAGCAGTTATGCTGGACATTCCTTCTTAGATTCCTCTGGTTTTCAACTTTGGAGTCTTGCAGAACTCAGAAGATATCTAATAAACAAATGATTGAATGGATTAATGAATGAAAAAGCATTTATTAAGCATTTTTTGTGTGCTAAATAATAATTAGAACTAGTACATATAAGTTAACTGACAGCCTTCTATGGCCGGAGGAGGGGAGAAATGCCCATGAGGTCACAAACCCCTGAGCTGCAGGTATTCTGAACTGTTGTTCATTGAGGGCAGAGAGATCTGGGAGTTTGTGGGATCCCTTAAATCCCATGAGCAGCAAGGATCCTTTGATGTTGTGAGGTCCTTCCTCATTATTCTCATTAGTATGCAAATTTGCTTTCATCTTTAATAAATGGTAAACTTATACGTGTATCAAAGAATTGTTTTGTTTAAATTTCTTTATGATTTATTATCAGCAAATGTTTGATTTTTATATCTATTTTATATACCTATATGCCTGGGATCGCATTAAGGTGTCATGGGAAGAGCTCTGGATCTCCAGGAGGGAGACCCCCTCTTATATATCTTATCCCGTGACCCGAGAGAACCCCTTAATTACTCTGGATTCCAGGTATTACAACTGCAAACTTGAATTCATTGCTTTCTGAAGTCTTTCCAAGTTCTGACTCCTTTCTGTTTTATGTTCTTAAGACTTTCCCAGGTCTGTGCATTCTTTTCCACATCCATTCATAGGAGGGGGATGCGTGTGTGCACATGGAGTCCAGCCGAGGCACTCTAGGGACCTGCCTTCCCTCCTGAGCGCTTCCCTCCCTCCCCACTCCCTCCTCCCTTCTCTAGCCTCTCCGCCTGGCAGGGTATTGATTCTCTGCAGAGCCTCCCCTCCCCCTGCTCCCTCCCCTAGCCGACCCATTCAGCCACAACACAGACCGCACTGTTCTGCAGGCTCCAGTGAGGGGCCAGCTATTCAGAGGGCTTGTTCCAGCATGACAGAGCGCCTTTTGTGGCTGGGCCTGCGGCTGGGTTGGGGATGGCATGGGTGGCCCCTGAGGGTGGGGAGAACGCCCAGGGCTGCCCAGGATTGGGGCCTGGGGCCTGGGACTGGTGGGGAAGAGAATCAGGTAAAAGAAGGGGGGCAAGGAATTAGAGCAGATACTGAAGACATAGTACATAGAATGCTTGGTATGGGAGCTTCTTTGAGCTATACTAACAATAACAGTAGTGATAATAACTAACTCATATTCTTATAGTGCTCTAAGATTTTTCAAAGTACTTTCCTTACAATGACTCTGTGAGAGTAATTAATGCAGGAGTTAGAATCTGACTTTGAAAACAGTTAGAAACTGAGACTCTGGTGGGCTCATTGTCTCACTCATCATTTAACAGGTAAACTGAGGCAGTAATAACAAAAACAAACTCATTTTTATAGTACTTTAAGATTTTTCAAAGTACTTTTCTTACAATGACTTTGTGAGAGTAATTAATGCAGGAGTTAGACTCTCACTTGAAAATAGGTGGAAACTGAGGCTCTGATGGGCTCAATGTCTCACTCATCTTACAGATAAACTGAGGCAGTAATAATAATAAAAACAAACTCATATTCCTATAGTGCTTTAAGATTTTTCAAAGTACTTTCTTTACAATGACTCTGTGAGAGTAATTAATGTAGGAGTTAGAATTTCACTTTGAAAATAGGTGGAAACTGAGGCTCTGATGGGCTCAATGTTTCACTCATCATCTTATAGCTAAATCGAGGCATGATTTGAACCCAAGTTTCAGCATCATGGAAGCTTACTGTAGAAAAGAGGCCATTATCCAGTCCACTCATATTGGCACAAGATTCTCCCCATTAATAAATGCAGTTAGTGACCTTTGCATGAAGACCTCAGGTAGAGAAGGGATGGGGAAGCGCAGAGAGCACTCCCTCTAAAGACAGTCACATTCCATTTTTGGAAAGCTTTTGGAAACCTCCTCTGGAGATTTTCCCTAACACTTTGGAATCTCCCAGCTTCAAGCGTACCTCTTTGCTGGAGTTTCTGTCCAAGAACCAGAGAGGAAAATTCTCTCCTGAAAAAAGCCTGAGGAGATAGAATACAGGAAACATCACCACCAGAAGGAGCCATTAGGAAGGGGGATGTGGTGAAGGGGAAAGAGCCTTGACCTGGCAAGCTGGGGGGCCTGAGCTCAGGGACACGCTGAGCTGGTGGTTAAATTTTTGGTGTGAGCATTTACACTTTGGAATTCAGCAAACATGCGAATCAAGTCTTGGTTTATTTTTTTTTCCTGATTCTATCTAGAATTAAGAAAGCAAGAGAGAAAAATGTTAATAATGAAAATTAAATATGAAATTTAGTGTTTCTTTTTTCTTCTTTTTCAGTGAGCTGGTTGTTACACATTTCGCATACACTCCTAACTGGATTTTGGTACCAGTTCTGCTGTAGATTTGCTATGTGATCTTGAGAAAAGTCCTTCTTTTTGATGTTTGGTCTGTCTTCTCTGTGAAATGGGAGTGTTGGATTGAAGCATAATGATAAGAATAATGAAAACTAACGTTTATATAATGCTTACTATGTGTCAGGAACTATGCTAATTTTTTTATAATGATTGTCTTATTTGATGCTCCCAACAAACCTGAGAAGTAGGGGCTGTTATTATCTCTATTTTACAGGTAGGGAAACTGAGGCAAACAGATTAAATGATGAGTTGTGTGGGGTCACACAGATAATAAGTATCTGAGTCTGGATTTGAATTAAGGTCTTCTTGATTCCAGGTTAGATGCTCTACTGTGACATCTAACCCCTATGTCACTTAGTCTATTTCTACTCAAATTATGAATCCACTTTACCAGGCCTGTTGCCTCTTTTCACAGGGCTCTTGCCATTGTGCTAAGCACAGGGGACATCAAAACACTCTCTGTTCTCTAAGAGCTTACTTTCTTCTATGAGGATACAGCATGGAAAGAGATAATGATACATGTAATAATTTGAGGGGGGAGATCACTCAGAACTAATGGGATAAGAAAAAATTTCCCTTGGGAAGTGACATGTGAACTGATCCTTGAAAGGAATCTTAGGATTCTAACAAACAGAGGTGATGAGAGAAGGGTGTGCTAGGTAGAGGGGGACAGCATAGGTAAAAGCACAGCAGGGTATCAGTAAGTAGGCTTTTGAATTTTAGACTATAAAGAACATGAAGGGAAGTAATATGCAATCATCATGGAAAGTTAGGCTGGAACTAAATTGTGAAGGGCTATATAATGATCATTAGGGGAAATTTATATTTTATTTAGAAGACAATAGGGATCCATTAAAGGTTCTTCAGTAGAGGAATGCTGTGATCAGAATTCTGCTTTAGAGAGGAAAGAAGGAAAGGAAGAAAGAACAAAAGAGAAAGAAAATTTTAAAAGGGAGTGAAAGGAGGAATGAAGAAAGAAAGAGGAAAGAAGAAAGGAAAAGGAAGGAAGGAGGAAAGAAAGGAGAGAGGAAGGAAGAAAGAATAAAAGGAAGGAAGGAAGAAGGAAAAGGAGGGAACAAAGGCAGGAAGGAAGGGAAAAAGAAAGAAAGAAGGAGAAAGAAAGGAAGAGGAAGAGAGGAATGTATGAGGGAATAAGAAAAAAAGTAAAAGAAAAAAGAAAAGAGAAAAATAAAGGGAGAAAGAAAGAAGGAAAAGAAAGGAAGGAATTAAGGAAGAGAATATTGAAAGCTTCTATTGTTAGAAAGAACAGTCTTGTTGCCACTGAAGTCTAAATACATCCTAAATTGTAGCTCAGGGGATTAGGGTTAGATATCAGGAAGAATCTTCTGGCAAAAGAAGGGATATTAGACTCGGTAACAAGTGACTGAGAAAAAACTGGAGGTGTATGTGGTAGTGGAGGCGGCCCCAGTGATGGCGGCGGCCCTGATGGTGGCAATGGCCCTGGTGGTGGCCCTGGCAGTGGGAAGGATATTCTGGGCTCTGGTAGTAATAAAGAATGTGTTCTTTGGAAGCTGGCAGAGGGTAATCAGGGTGGGGATTGCCTACACTGAGTTCTAGAAACCAATTATAGTCTATCTCTCCCTGCAATTTCAACACAGAAGTAATCACAGATTCCCCTGGAGAGGAGCTAGTGATTGGCGTTTAATTAAATAGTGACTAGTTAACAAGATGACTAAACAGTGGATAAGACCCAGGCTTTTTCTGCCAGCCCTCAGTGAGACTTTTATCCAGAGATCTCTAAGCACTGTTTAGAGTTCACTCACCCCACAGCAGGTCCTTATATTATTTCTTCTCTAATGTATTTCTGAAAGCTTCCTGGAGGAGAAGGGATCTCAGGGGATGATTTTTTTTTACAAATGTTTTTCTTCGTCCCCTTAGTTTTTAGCTCTTTCTTTATTGAAATTATTTTGTCTCCTTAAAAATACACTATATTTGGTTACTTGTGTACAGGTTATTCCTCCCCAGGAAGATGAAAGCTCCTTGAGAGCAAGGTCTGTGCCTTGTACATCATAGTCACGTAATGTTTATTGAACTAACTAAATCAACTAATCAATCAAAAACATTTAATAAGCTCTTATTGTGTACTGGGAAGTGTAATGATCTCTGATGATATTAAGAAAGGCAAAAGCACAATTCCTGTCTTTAAGGAATTTATATTCCATTGGGTGAAACAACCTGTAAATAATTAGGAGGATACATGATTTAGACAAAGTAAATGGGAGGTAATCTCGGAGGGGGAGGTACTAGCATCTGCTGGTAGGAGGACCCAGAAAGGTCTCCTGTAGAAAGTAGGATTTGGTCTGAGGACTTGAGGGAAACTGGGGAAATCATAGGGCAGTTAGATGGCACAGTGGATAGAGCACCAGCCCTGAAGTCAGGAGGACCTGAGTTCAAATTTAGCCTGAGACATTTAATACTTCCTAGCTGTGTGACCCTGACGAAGTCACTTAACCCCAATTGCCTCAGCAAAAAAGAAAAAAGAAAAAGAAAGAAAATGGGGAAATTAGGAGATGAAGGTAAGGATTACATTCATACTGGAGTACATACATACATACAGGTGAAAATTCAATGATCATTTCTATATAGATGATTCTCAGATTTATTTGTTTATACCAGACTTACTCTCAAGAAGCTATAGGTCTGAGGAGGATGAGAAGCATGCAGGTGGCTGGTTATTTTATATTTCTTAAAGATAGACCCCAAAGAAGCCAAATTTTCCCCAAACACATTAGCAAACCATTGGGGATACAGTGCTGTAGAGGGGGAAAAAATGCATTTTCTAGAGTCAAAGAATGCTAGTGTTGCTCACTAATTGGGTGATCTTGGTTGAGTCATTTAAAATACCTGGGTCTCAGTTTCCCCATAGGTAAATTGAGAGTTTTTGCACTAGATGATCACCTATGGTCTCTTCTAGTTATAAACTTATGCTTTTGTGAACCGTGAATCAGAATTCCATCCAAATGCCAGTAGGTTAAAGAAAGATGAAATTAATTTCCCAGAACAGTAGTACTTGATTGCAAAGGAAACCTTATATCTACTTCGTCCCAGGGAGTACTTGCTGAAGGCCAGGGTTTTGTTGGTTATCTCAAAATCTGCAGAGGCTGGGCAGGGGCATTTAGCTTTGCCCCCTTTAATGCCATGATTTTAGAGGAATGGGCTCACTTTCAAAGTCTCTTTTTGGGTTGGGTTGAGGTCTAGCCTACTAGGGATCAAGATTTTCACCACAGATTGATCTTGAAATGCCCTTAGACCACCGATTGATATTTATGGATGAGGAAATGGAAAACGAAGGAAGGGAGATGAGGTTTCTGAAGTTACATGGGTCTTGCATCTACAGTCTACAATGGATATTAATTTCTTTCTCTTATTTTTAAACCTGGGCAATGCGACTTCTGACCTCTTCATTCACTTAAACTACCCTCTCCAAAGTTACCAATGATCTCTTAATTGTCAAATCTAATAGTCTTTTCTTAATCCTATTTTTCTTGACCTCTCTGCTGCTTTTTACACTATCCTTATTTTATTGTTAATATTCTCTTCTCTGTTTGCATGACACTACTTCTTGCTGGCTCTCTTCCTACTTGTGCTTCTCAGGATCTTTACTCAGTCTTCTTATCTTTTCCCTCTATACTGTTTCACTTGATGTTATCATCAGCCTCCTTGGATTCAATTATCAATTTTTTGTAGATGATTATCAGATTTGTCCATTCCTACCCTTTCTCCTCATCTCTGGTCTTACACATCCAACTGCCTATTAGACATTTTGAATTGGATGTCTAGTAGACATCTTAAACCCAATGTGTTCAGAATTAAACACATTATATTTTCCTCTAAACCCTCTCTTTTTCCTAATGTCTTTATTACTGTGGAAAGCACTACTCTCCTCCCAGGCACCCAGGCTGGAAACTCTGGTGTCATCCTTCACATCGTCCCTCCTCTCATACTCTCCACCACCCATAGCCAATCTGTCGTCAAATCCTACAGTTTCTCCCTTTGTAACATTTCTCTTATATGCTCTCTTCTCTCTTCTAACACTATCATCCTCTCAATCCAAGTCTTCATTATCTCCAGGCTGGGACGATTAAGCTAGCTTTCTGGTTGGCTCCTTTTTTCTTCCCATTTAGATCAATCATCCACTCAACTATTAAATTGATCTTCCTAAAGTACAAGTCTGACCATGTCAGTCTCTTATTCAGTGAACTTCAGTGACTCTGCATGGTCTCCAAGATCAAATACAAAATCCCATTCAGCTTTTAAAATCTTCTACAAACTGACCCTTTTCTACCTTTCCAGTCTTTTATGATTTACACCCCCACTGCGGACTGGATCTGGTAATGCTGGCCTTCTGACTGTTCCTCAGACAAGATCTTCTATCTACAGACCATGTGCCTTTTTACCGTGTCCACAGGATGAAACATTTTCCCTTCCCATGTCTACCTCCACTTCCACCTTTACCTCTACTCCTGAAATTCTTGGTTTTCCTTAAATCTCAATTCTAATCCCTCCTCCTGAAAGAACCTTTCTAGGTTCCCACCTTTGCTAGTGTCTTTATTGAGATGACCCACATCTTTGTTCTGCCTCTTGTATATATCTAGATCTTTTCATGTTTTCCACCCCCTTAGAATGTGAGCTCTAATGCGAGGCACATCTGTTTTGACTTTCTGTGTCTCCTCAGCACTTAACCCAGTGCCTGGCATATAGTAAGTGTTTAATAAATGCTTGACAACTAATTGCAAAAGAGAGGTGTCTCTCTCCTTGCTGGAAAGGGCTCCATCAGGCATTTTGAATGGAACTAGAGAGACCTCTAGGCTGATAAATTATAGATAACAAATGGATGTGAAGGGTTTCTATCTTGAGAGAACAGCATGGAGGAGGAGACAGAACCCTAACTAAGGAGCCAGGTGAAATGGATTTGTGTCTCAGCTTTGCAGCCAAGGTCTCTGTGACCTTGGAAAAATTATTTTCCACTCTGGAACCTAATTTCTTTTGCTTTAAAATAATGAAATTAGACCTGATGAGTTCTTTTTTTTTTTTTTTTGCCCTTTTAAAAAATTTTTAATTTTAATTAAAAAAAAATTTAACCCAATGAATTCTGAAGGTCTTTTTCAACTTGGACATTTCATGATCCTGTTATCCAAACCCAAGATCAGGCAATAGAGTTGGCAATAGAGGTAGCTGCGGGGCACAGGAAATAATCTGGATTCAAGAAGATTTGAGTTCAGATTCAGCCTCATATACTTTCTGGCTATGTAATGTTGGGCAAGTCACTTAACCTGCATCAGCTTTAGTGTCCTTATCTGTAAAATGGGGATAATAACAGCACTTACCTCCCAGGGCTGTTGTGAAGATAAAATGGCATATTTTTAATATTATCTCTTATTTTAATATTAAACAATATATTAAAGGTCCTTTGCAAATCTTAACACAATTACATAAATGCTAGCTTTCTTAACTGTTATTATGGCACAAGCTGAGACTAGAAACTTCAAGCATCTTGACTTCTATGTCCAGTCTTCAGATTTCTAGATCTATAACTGCCTCACTGTAAGGACTCCCCTCTCTAGCCTTGAATTTTCTCCTTTGTAAAATGAGGAAATTGAACTGAATACCTTTCCATCTCGAACATCCTATCGCTTGTGTTTTAAGCATCCTCATAGCTTGCGTATTTCATAACATACTTCTTTATATTATGAGGACTATATTATAAAATTAATATATTGCACATTATATAATAGAATGCAGTATCTATTCATATGTTCTTATACAATAATAGTATATATTATATATATATATACATTATGTATATATTATAATAATAATGTTATGTAATGTGCTATTATAAACAAGGCAAGGGAAAAGACATATATGGATTAGTTAGGACAGAGAGAGCCAGCAGTGGAGTAACCTAGACACTACAGTGAACAGAGTGCTGGTTGCAAACTCAAGAAGTCCCGAGTTCAAATGTGGCCTCAAATACTTACTAAAGGTGTGTCTTTGGGCAAAAACTTTAACTTTTGTTTAGCTTAGTTTCTCCAGCTATAAAATAGAATAATAACAGCATCTACTCTGAAGGTTGTTGTGAGAATCGAATAAAATAATAATTGTAAAGCATTTAGCACAGTAGTTGGTGCAGAGTAAGGGCTCTGTATATGTTAGTTTTTGTTATATTTTAATACTGAGGGAGTTGTCATTTGTTTAACCTCTCGGAGCTCATCTGTATAATGGTTGATAATATTTAATATTCAACTTATAGGATTTCTATGAGAAAAATATAAATCTTAAAACTTTATAGAATGGCAGCTGTCACTTATCTATTAATTAATTAATTTATTTTCATTTTGGTCTTAGAGTGCTTTCTGATGGAATCAGAGGGCTGCTTTTCTGGGAACGGCATGGTGGGCTGGAGAAGTATACATGAAACAGGGGAGAGAGATGATACAGTGGACAATGTGGGGTGTTTCAAGTGGGCTAACTATTCATAGTGGAGTGATGGTAGATAAGTTTATGTGTCACAGTACTCCTTTAGTGTGGGGCTGGCATTTTTTTTTTGGACAATTAGGGTCAAGTGGCTTGCCCAGGGTCACACAGTTGATGTTAAATATCTAAGGCCAGATTTGTACTTCCATCCTCCTGACTTTTACTGCACTATCTAGCTGCCCCTCTCTAGGATTTATATTTTAAGCATTTTTTTGACAAATAGGAATTGAGTGGTGTGCACTGGTTTAATAGTGATTCTTGTATTCTAATCTTGAATCCTCTCTATTCCAGTGTTTTATATTTATTGAACCAATATTTATATTTGTTTAACCAGTTTTAAGAACAGAGATATCTACTGTTTTTCTGAGGCATATTTCTGGGTCATGATAGAGCTAAGACTTCAAACCCTGTCAAACTACCACTACCAACTTCTGGTGACTCACAAATGATACTGCTAGAAAGAACCTAAAAATAATAATAATAAAAAAAAGATTACTGAGCATTATGAACTCCTGCCTAAGAAATGAATACTGTTGAGTTCTAGTGGTTTTTCCATCACTATGAGTGATTGAAAATAGGCATCTTTGAAAAGTAAATCAGATTTGGGAAGTGAACAGCTGCTTCCAGAGATGGTATCTGAGAATAGGATTTGAATTTCCCTATCATGGTTTAGAAGAAATAATAGGCTCTTGGCCAGGGATGGAGTACGCCTAATGAGGGTTGGTTTAAAAAAATCTATTTGCTTGAAATCTTGAGAATCTTCTTAGGAAGGTTTAGAAGTGGTACAGGCATAAGAAAATTGCCCATAAAAGATCTCTGCCAAGTCTGATATCCCAGAGAGCAGCTTAAGGGGAAGGAGATCAGTTGAGATGCCCAATAATTCACATAAGGAAAAAAAAATCCAAGATGAATGCTAGAATCAAATCCTATTGCCTCAGTGGTCTCACTGCAGATGTACCAGGAGTAGGTAATAATAGGATTAACTAGCAATCCTGACGCAAGGAAGCAAATCCAATCTCATTGTGATCATTGACTGAAGACTAAAATATGACTGGTGAAGGAATTCTTCCCTTGAAAGGAACAGCAGTTAAAAGGAAGAAGAGAATGGCCTTGTGTATTAAAGAAAGATGCTTGTGTGAAAAAAGAAACCCATCAGCTGGAAGAAACAATGTTTAGTCAGAGATTGGTGGAGAGAGACATAGAAGCAAAAAGTTTTTTAGGAGTATATATAATATATATACTATTACTGTATATACCATATATATGTATATATATGCTATACAATTATTATTATATACTATACAATAGACCACCTGGATAGAAGGAAGAAATAGATGAGTTTTTTGAGAATCAACCACAATCCTGGCATAAAAGCAATGTTATATGGTGATAAGAGTGTTCAGGAAAGGATCCAGCTACATCATTTTACAAGTGATATATGGACAATTCACATGTTCTCTGAGAGGTACAGTAGATGAAGCTCTGAGCCTGGAGTTAGTAGTCCTGGGTTCATATTTTGCCACAGATAATTGCTAGTTGTGCGACCCTGGGCAAGGCACCGTGCTTCTGTTAGCCTCAGTTTCCCCATCTGTAAAAAGGGGATAATAATAGCATTTACTTCCTTGGGTGGTTGTGAGAATAAAATGGAATAAAATATGTAAATCCTTTGTAAACCCTGAAGCATTGATATAAATTCTAACTGCTGTTATTATTTTTATTATTGCCTGTTTCATAGGATTGTTGTGAGGATCAGTCAAATAATTTATTTTAAGTGCTCTTCAAAAAAGTGTTTTATAATAATGGCTAACCCCTTAAAGTTTGCAAAACACTTGATTTAACATGATTTCAATTGATCCTCACAAAACCCTCTTAGGTAGATGCTATTATTATTCCCAAATTGCAAATGAGGAAACTGACATTGACTTATCTAGAATCATACTGAGACAACTAGGCAATGTAATACAGCTTTGTTATTTGCCTCAGTTCCCTCATCTATGAAATGGGAATAATAATAGTTTTACCCTCATAGGGTTATTGTGAAGATCAGGTGAGATATGGTACATAGTAAGTTCTATATCAAGAACAGCTAATACTATTATTATTATTTATAACACAGCTAACAGGTATCTGAGGCAGGATTCAAATTCATGTTTTCATGATACCAGGTCCAACACCTAACCCACTGTGCCACCTTAAACATTTTTTGACTGGGAATTGAACTAGGACTGATACTCTGAAAGCGCCTAATGCTAACCAGCTAGACCACCAGGAAGGCCTATAAATGTCCGCTATTATAGTGGTGATAGGAGCGTCAATCATCTTGACATTTGCTGGAGAACTCTTTCTCTTTCTGCCAAAATGAGAGCACCTGCTAGAATTTTTGCTTACTTCAATGATGACTTCATCCTTCAAATGATAGAAAAAACAATCAGGGGAATGCTATAGTATAGATCTGCCTCTTACCCTCATGGAATAATCCTAGATCTACCACTTTCTGTGTGATCTTATCCAAGTTATTTCCTAACCTTAGTTTCCTCATAATTTGGATAATTTCTAAGGTTTCTTCCAGTTTTAATACATGCCCCCCATCCATGATCCTGTGAACTGCTGGCTAAAGTAGAAATGACAGAAACCATACAGTAAAGAAATCATTCCACTTTAGCATTTGAGAGAAAGAAAAGAAATCTGGACATAGATTGGGCAAGGCCTGAAATGTTGGGAGAATGGTTTGTAAATGATTCAGAGGAAACTTTAGTCTGATTTCCCCATTCCAAGGAAGCTTTCCCCATAAGTTAATAACTAATTATTATGTGGACAGAAAAAAAGGAGACAGAAAAATCCAGTTATGGATCTGCAGGGAATTTATCAAGTAAACAGATGTTAAATTGCATATAGAAAATGGAAGGGCAGTTAAAGATGGCACAGTGGATAGAGCACAGGGTCTGGAGTTAGGAAGAATTCAAATTCCGCCTCAGACATTTACTAGCTGTGTTATGCTGGGAAAGACACTTAATGCTGTTTGCCTCAGTTTCCTCATCGTGATATAAATTGGAGAACGAAATGGCAAAACACTGCAGTTTCTTTGCCAAGAAAATCCTAAATGGAGTCATGAAGAGTTGGACACAGCTAAAGATGATTGAATGACAACATTGAAGAGGGAAGCAAGGTCCAAGAGGAAAGGATAGATATAAAAAACAATTTATTCCCCTAAGAGCCCTGTCAGGTATACTGTCTCCTCAAATGATCTGAGATTAGCAATGGAGACTAAGGCAAATGAAAAGGGCTTTTAAAGTTATATTGGGGTAAATGGAAAACCAAAAAAGAGATAAAAAATATAGAACTAAATGTTTGAAGTAGATGAACAATTATAAGATGGGTTATAAGGGATGATTAGGAAAAGGGATAACTATACTCAATCAATAAGCATTTATTAAGTGCCTACTGTGTACCTGGCACTGTGATGAGTGCTATGTATACAAAAAATGGCAGAAAGCAATCCCTGCCCTCAAGAGCTTACCAGCTAATATCAACTATTCTTTTGCATTTGTTTTCTCTGCCATAAAATTGTTCTTTGAACTGGTAAGAATAGAATTAAAAGGCTAATTTGGAGTTGAAATCTAAGATAGGTGAAGATATAATAAGAGAAGAACTATCTCATAGTTGTTTTTTGGTTACTACTTTATAAGTGGCTTTGGGTTAGGCCCTGAGAAGTAGCAGACATAGAGATAAAACTGAAACAGTCCTTCAGGAATCTTAAATTTTGTTGGGAAAAACAACATATGCATATATAAGTATGTGCCAAATACAAGGTAAATATAAGCCAAATTGGGGAAATGATACATTTTCAGCCAGAGGGATTGGTAAAACCCTTGTATAGGTGACATCAGAACTGAATTTTGAAGGAGATCAGGTGTTTTGAGAGAAAGAGATAAAGAGGAAATGCATTCCAATCCTTGTGCAAAAAGTGGGGATGAGATGGATGGAGTAAATGAAGAGCAACAAAAATACCAGTTTGACAGACCTGATGAGTATCTGATGAGAAATAATGTCAAATAAATCTGAAAATAAGGTGGAGCCAGATTGTGAAGGGCTTGGGTAAAAGTATGTGTGATTGCTAAAGAAAGGAGTTGGTACTTGATCCTAGAGGCAATTGGGAGCCATTGGAACTTATTGAATAGGAGAGGAATTTGATTCAGGATACCAGGACAAGAAGAACGAAATCCCAAGGTATTGAAACAACTGATAATGCAAAATTTCTGAGCTGATGACAATATTCATTTAGATTGTGGGGAATCAAAGGGCTAGAGAGAGCAAATATGTCAATTTTTTTCTTTCTTTCTTTCTTTCTTTCTTTCTTTCTTTCTTTTTTTTTTTTTTTTTGGTTGAGGCAATTGGGGCTAAGTGACTTGCCCAGGGTCACACAGCTGGGACGTGTTAAGTGTCTGAGATAAGATTTGAACTCAGGTCCTCCTGACTTCAGGGCTGGTGCTCTATCCACTGAGCCACCTAACTGCCAAGTTAATTTTTTAAAAAGAGTGAAATCTGCAAACTATATACTGTTAGATTTGATTTCAGTTCCTTCCAAATTTATAAGGGAGAATTTGTCAGTACGACCCTGGGCTCAAGTTGGGGTCCTTTGCTTGTGTGATTTAATTACTGCCTTGCTTAAGCGTACAGAAAAATGGCATGTCACCCTATTAATTATCCAGCAAGGGAATGCAACCTATGAAGTTACCACTAGGTGACGCTGTCCTTGAACCAGCCATCTAGACTCTTCAATTACTCTGACACCTGCAGATGGTCCTTTCCTAACAAGCTGCCTTATTCCTGCAGACCACCAGAGGGTGCTCAGATTGCAAAGACGTAGACTGTTTCCTCACCTCTGCAGGTGCTGTACAATCTTAAAGGTTAAATTAGTTTGGATTAACTCATTGCTAGCCTGGGCTGAATTTGATCAAGAGGATAACATGGAACACTGCTCAAAACATTAAAATTTGAAATCCGTAGTCTCTATTTAGCTGAAAACTTCATCTTGTTTTTAGATTCCTTTCTCCATTCATTTTCATTTGCATTCATAAATTGAGAAATTAAATGAACATGCCATGTATTATACATAGAATAAAATGAAAAAGAATCAAGACTAAGAACTTTTGTGTACGGATATCTGTCTCTGTTCATCTCTTAGTCCCTCCTTTTTGTACTTCTGCATTTTGGGGTAGAGGACAAGTCACTTATCTCTCTTTCCTTCAGTTTCTTCATCTATAAAATGAGCTAGAGAAGGAAACAATAACCCACTCCATTATCATTGACATGCAATCCTAAATGGGGTCATGAAAAGTCAGATAGGATGAAATGACTGACTAAATCTTTGTGCATGCAGGAGAAGAGTCTTGACCACCACACATCCTCACAGTTCAGTGAAGGATACGGGTTTTCCATATGAGGACCAGGAGTGGGAAGCAGGGAATGTTTCCTCCTCTATCTCTTCCCCTTCCCGCTTTCTGGGTGGGACTGACTTAGGTCTTGCTGCCTGGAGCAGCTCGGCCATTCCAATATCTCCCTAAAGCATTTGGTTCTGGCCTCTCACTCAGTGTCCTTTGCTACCATCACTGAAGACTGTCAGAGGGAAACAAAATCACAAAAGAGATCATGGATAGATAAAGAAAAGGGGGAAAGAAACTTGTTGTTTCAGTCTGACTCTGTGGCCCTGTTTGGGATTTTCTTGGCAAAAAAATACAAGAATGGTTTGCCATTTTCTTCTGGAGCTCACTTAAAGGTGAGGAACTGAGACAAACAGGGTTAAAAGACTAGCCCAGAGTCACACAGCAGGAAATGTGTGAGGCAGATTTTAATTCAGGTCTTCGTGACTCCAGGGCTGGCACTCTATCCATTGAGCTACCTAGCTTGAGACACAATACACAGATATCTTCTCTTTTGACCTGTTAACCTAAATTCCTAAGGCAGTGTGCATTTTAAGTAAGACCATTTCTGCTATCCTCTTTGTTTTAGAGAAAGAAGGAGGAAATCTCACTTCTGGTGGTATCTCATGATTCTATTCTTTGTCTCCTTGGCAGGTTTAATAGTTTGGCAGATAATTGGAACACTGTAACACAGCATAACTAGATTTTAGCAAGGCATTTGACAAAAATTCTTGCTTTCCTTTGGAAAACATGGAAAGATGTAGGTTAGATAATGTTAATTTTAGGTCAGTTCAAAACTAGTTGAATCCTTCAACTCAGAAAATGACTATTAATGGGTTGATGTCAATTTAGAGGGAAGGCTGTAGTTCAATGTCCCCAAGAATATGTCCTGTGGGTTGTTTGATATTGAGGATCAAATGAGATGGTATTTGTAAAGCTTCTTTCCTTCCTTCTTTCATTTCTTCTTTAAGTTCTTCCTTTCCTCCTTTCTTCCCTCCCTCCCTCCTACCTCTCTCTCTCTCTCTCTCTCTCTCTCTCTCTCTCTCTCCCCCTTCCTTCCTTCCTTTTTTTCTTCCTTCTTTTCCTTCCCTCCCTCCCTCCCTCCCTTCCTTCCTTCCTTCCTTTTTTCCTTCCTTCCTTCCTTTCATTTCTTCCTTCCTTCCTTCCTTCCTTTCATTTCTTTCTTTCTTCCTTCCTTTCTTCCTTCCTTCCTTCCTTCCTTCTCTTCCTTCCTTCTTTCCTTCCTTCCTTCCTTTCTTCCTTCCTTTCTTCCTTCCTTTCTTTCTTTTCCTTCCTTCCTTCCTTCTTTCCTTTCTTTTTTTCCTTCCTTTCTTCCTTCCTTCTTTCCTTCATTTTCTTCCTTCCTTCCTTCCTTCCTTCCTTCCTTCCTTCCTTCCTTCCTTCCTTCCTTCCTTCCTTTTTTTTCACAGAAATTAAATGAGGTATCATTCTGACTCATTCCAAATTCACCTTTCCCCCGGAAAACCTAAAGAAAAAAAGCCTTAGGGCTTTCTTACAAGAGACATCATGTCCACTGTAAAGGAAATGGAAGTCTCACTCACTCTTCCTAGTCAAATTCCTTCCGGAGAACTATGTTCACTTCTGAGCACTGAATTTTAAGGAAGGATATAGATGTACTGGATGTACTGTCTAGGGTTATGAGGGGCTTTAATTACCTTGAAGGTACTGGGAAAGTTTATCTGGAGATAAGGACATTGAAGGGTGGTAGGGAGATGATAGCTCTTTAAATATTTGAAGGGCTTTTATGCGGAAGAGAGATTAGCTTTGTTCCTCTTGGCCCCAAAGAACAGAACTAGGGGAGGTGGGTGGAAATTGCAGAGAGCCAGATTTAAGCTCTGTGTAAAGAGAAATCTAATTAGAGCTATCCCAAAGTGGAATGAGCTGTTTCAGGAGTTCAGGGGCTTCCCCTTTCCCTGGAAGACTTAAAACAACAGCTAATTAAGCACAGGTTTGGAATTTTGCATATCCTGCTCAGGTATGAGGATGAACCAGAAGACCCCTGATATCCCTGCCCAAGCAACATACTCTGCTTTTTTTACATCTTTCTCCCCTCAATCTCTCCATTCTGGTGCCATTGCTCCAGTTGACATCAGGGTGCTGTATGATGTTCCAGATCAAGTTCTTGCCTGGTAATCTGGAATCCTGCCTCTGCCATTTGGGCAATTTCCTTCCACTCTCCTAGGCTCAGATTCTTTTTTGCAAAATGTGTTACTATCTGGCTGAGACATTAGGGACTTTACAATCCACAAAGAAAAATAAAAATGAGTATCACATGGAGGGCAATGGAAAGACTCTTGGAAGGTAGAAGAGGACTATGGCAGATGACCAATGAGAGATTTAGAAAAATGGGAGTATAAGATGTCATTAGGGAAATGTATGAAAGGAAGGGATGCACACTTCAAGGCTGGCAGAAAACAGCTGGACATCCAGAGTGGTGTCTTTGAAATGTCAGAAGGCAGGAGAGGTTGCCTGCACATCAAGTGGTAAAATTATGGAAGAGCAGGAAAGAACTCTTTGGAGTTCTTATTGCCGAAAGTGATGAAATCACACATCAAATTGAGTATTTTTAATTATTTAAAATGAAGGAGTCAAACTAACTTGTCTCTAAGTAAGGTTCTCTATAGTATTCTTTGATTAGATTTTGCTCATGAAAGGTAAAAATGTGTTAAGGGTAAGAGTGACAGGAAGGTCACTGGAATATAGTAAAAAAAACCCTCACAATCTGTGTGACTTTGACAATGTCATCTGACTTCTCAGCCTCATCAAGAAGATGAGAGGGTTGAATTTGATGGCCTCTATGTCCTTTCTAGTTCTTAATGTATGATCAATAACAACAGTAATGATGGGTAGTATTTAAATAGCACTTTAAATTTTGCAAAACACTTTACATATTTTAACTCATTTGACCCAGACAACCACCCTTTAAAGTAGGTGCTATTATTATCCTTATTTTACAAACAGGGAAACTGAGGCAGGGAGAACCCAGGGTCACTTAGCTAGTGGCTGAAGCAGAATTCAAGGCTCTAAAGCCTGCTCTCCACTCACTAGGTCACTTGGCTACTTTTGATCTATGACTCTTACGTGAGAAGATCTTGGCTGTGCCATGAACTTGCCATGGAATCTTAGACAAACATCTTCCTTTTCTGGGCTTGTCCCTTGCAAATGAGGACATTAGTAATTACCTCTCTTGCCTACTTATTCCTATGGGACTTGAAAGAGGATGAAGTGAACCAGTACATAGGCACTCATATATATTCAAGGAGTTTTACTTCTAATGGCTCACATTTCTGTAAATACTTTACAGCTTACAAAGGACTTCCCTTGCATTTTTCCACTTGAGGGAAGTAGTGCAATCATTGTTCACATTTTACAGGTAGGCAAACTGAAACTTAGATAGAGGAAATGCTGGCCCAAGTCACACAGCAAATCAGTGGTAGCATTGGGGGTCAAATCCAGATTTTCTGACTTGTGAGGAGAAGACCTCCAAAGTGCTTTATTTAAATTACTGATCAAACCTAGGGGTTGTGGGTCATTGACTCCAAGTTGCAGCTTATCTGAAGATTGTGAAAATCAAGAAATTGTACACTCTTTCTCAAATCTCCCTCTCCTCCTCAGTAATAACTATATCTTATTAGGAGTCCTTGAGATTGTGCCCAGAATGAAGGGAATGGCTCAAATGACATTTTAGACATTAGGAAAGATAGATTTGGAAAGGGTTTGCAGGCCAATTGGCTTTTCTTTCTTTTCTTTTCTCTTTCTTTCTTTCTTTCTTTCTTTCTTTCTTTCTTTCTTTCTTTCTTTCTTTCTTTCTTTCTTTCTTTCTTTCTTTCTTGCTGAGGCAGTTGGAGTTAAGTGACTTGCCCAGGGTCACACAGCCAGGAAGTGTTAAGTGTCTGAGACCAGATTTGAACTCAGGTCTTCTTGACTTCAGGGTGGTGTTCTATCCAATTCGTCACCTAGCTGCCTCCCCCCATTGGTTTTTCTAGGACCAATCACATTAATTAGCAAACCACAGTTACTCTGCCTACATATAATACATTTAGGATGATTTTTTAAACCTGGGATCTGTGAATTAACCAAAAAAAAAATAGATGTGTAATAGTACTACATACATATATACATATATGTAATTTAATTTATATATAATATATTTGTATTAATTATAATCAGTTTCCTTTGTAAACCTATGTATTATATTAATGAATTTAAAAATATTATTTGAGGAGTCCATAGGCTTCACCATACTGCCACAGTCTTCTTGCTGTGTTTTATATACACTTCCTTTCTGTATTTCAAACTTTTTCATTGGCTGTCCTTGTATGGAATGCTTTTCTTCTTTACCTCCATCTCCTGGCTCCTTTCACATCTCAGCTGAAATCTAACATTTTGCAAGAGGCCTTTCTGATCCTTCCAATCCTGCCATTACCTTCCATCTCTTCTATACAAGTTTTGCATGTACCTAGTCCTTTGAATGCTGTTTTTTTTTTTTCTCATTAGAATGTGATTTCCTTGATGGAAAGGCCCGGGTTTTTGATTTTTTATGACCCTGGAAGTTGGCATGGTACCTGGCACACAGTAGATACTTAAAATTGTTGACTGAGGGACACAAAAAAGTTTAAGTAATCCTAATTGACTCTTGCTGGGTTGGATCTGCTCTTGGAAACCATCACTGAAAAGAGCTATTTTCCTGGAGAAAATCTAGATTACCTCATTAAAGGATTGACTTGTGCCCTTTTCAAATTTAAATTCAAAAATTCTTTTTAATTTCTACATGAAAGCTATTATTCTGGGAAATGGGAATACAAAGATAAATGATGTGGAACCCCTACCCCTCATGTAACTTACATTCTATAGATAAGTATAAGCCAGGGTAGAAGGTAAGGAAGATTTAAAGAGGAAAGAACACAACAATAATAATTAACATTTATATAGTGCTTTATAATATTATCTCCTGTGATCCTAGTGACAACTCTGGGAGGCAAGTGTTGTTATTAATCTCATTTTGCTGATGAGGAAATTGAGGCAGATTTTCAGTGACTTACTCAGTGTCACATAAACAGTGAATGTTTGATGCCATGTTTGAATACTGGTATTCCTGATTTCAGATCCAGTGGTCTATCCACTATTCTATAGCGTTTCCCTTTTTTTTAAGGGAAGTAGTAATTTCTAAGAGCCAGAGTGGATTCATCAAGAACAGATCGTGCCAGACTAAATTGAGCCTCATTTCCATTTTTGATGGCATAGCTAGATTGGCAGACAGTGTCTAGTATATCTAGATTTCAGCAAAGCATTTGACTTGAGTTTCTCACTATACCCTTTCATGCTAGAAGGAGAAATGGATTAGACAATAGTATCGGAGATGAATTCAGAACTGGTTTGAATTGAAACAAGATGCAGTGAACTAGATTTAGAGCCAGAGAATGAAAATTCAATTTTTTTACATTTGCTGTTTCCTGTCTATGACATGGACCCTATCTCCTCATGCAAGGTTTGACTATTTGGTTTTTATGATCCTTTTTAGTACAGAATATTGTGATTTTATGATCACTCACCATGAATTGGTCAACCTTATCCTGGAAATAGGGTTCAGCTAGAATACCCTGGGCTGCTGTCCTTGGTCTTGTGCAATTCAGTATTGGAATGCCTAGGATGAATATGGAAATGGCATGGAAATCAGGTTCAGAAGTGAGTAATGGGGGGGAAAGATGCTTAATGTGCCAGAGGGAACAGAACTGGGTTATTAGTATGTCCCACAACTATACAGTGGGTGTTTTTTCTATTATTTCTCAGGTTTCCATAGATGCTTTTATCTATGAGATAGTGCTGAATCCATGGAATCAAGAAGTCCTTGGTTCAAAAGTCTCTGCCATTTATCCATAGTTAATAAATCACTTGATCTCTCTAAACAGCTATTGCTTCCCTTTAAAATGAGATAATATTAGCACCTACTTAAGATTGTTTTAATAGACCAAATGAGATACTAATGTCAAGGGCTTTATAAACTTTAAAGTTATTTTTTGTTAACCATTATTCCTAAATGTAGTAAATCTTCCAATCAAATTCTGCTTGATACCATCTTCTGTTGTTTTCTGAAATAATTTAACAATCTATCCTTCTGTAAATTCTGATTGGATGTCTAAAGGTACTCTTTTATACCCAGAAAGTTTAATCAATTCCTTCTATGCCATCTTCTCCCCCTTCGTAAGTGTGAACCAGAAAGTAGGTTTACAGAAAGAGGTCAGCTTAGTCAGAGATGTACTGGAAGCAGCTCTGAAAAAGAGTTGATTGTTAAATTTTCAATGTTACTTTTTATACTTCAGAAATTGTCAAATGTTGCAAAAAGAGCTTGATTTATTGTTCTGTTGCTAGTCTAGATTTAATAAAGCATTGGATAAAATGTTAATAGAGAAGGTTAAACTTAAATGTGTCCTGCATACCTTCTACCATTCTCCCACTTCAAGCTGAGAGCCAATGCTTAAATATTTACTAGCACACCCTTGGCTCCGTCCTTTTGAGTTTTATATCAGCCATGGGGATATTGCCAGCCAACATTGTTTTTGGAATGGAAAGTAGGAAAGAGCAAACAACAAAGAAAATGGGAAGCTTTCTGATCTTTTCTGAATCATGTCTTTACTTTATCAACAAAACACATGTTTAAAAAAAAATTCACTCTTCAAAGTCCAGTCATGCTATGACATAAAGGAAAGCTTTATATATTAAAAGATCTGGGTTTTACCACTTCTAGTTATATGAAAAAATGCTCTAAATAACTATTGATCAGAGAAATGCAAATTAAGATAATTTTGCAGTACCATTATGCACATCTCAGATTGACTAAGATGACAGGAAAAGATAATGATAAATGTTGTAGGGGATGTGGAAAAACTGGGACACCAATACATTTTTGGTGGAATTGTGAACTGATCCAACCATTCTGGAGAGCAAGTTGGAACTATACCCAAAGGGATATTAAATTGTATGTACCCTTTATTGGACCTATATCCCAAAGAGATCATTAAAAAGGGGGGGGGGACCTACATGTGCAAAAATGTTTGTAGTAGCCCTTTGTGCAGTGGCAAGGATGCCCATCAGTTGGGGAATGGGTGAATAAGTCATGGTATATGAATGTTATGGAATATTATTGTTCTATAAGAAATAATCAGTGGAAAAAAAATAAAAATTAAAAAAATTTAAAGCAATAATCAGCGGGATGATTTCAGAAAGATCTGGAGAGACTTAAATACATTGATGATAAGTGAAGTGATTTGAACCAAGAGAACATTGTACACAGCAACAAGATTATGTGATGATCAATTCTGATGAACGTGGTTCTTTTCAATAATGGGTGATTCAGGACAATTTCAATAAACTTGTGATGGAGAGAGCGATCTGCATCCAGAAAGAGAGCTATGGGGACTGAATGTGGATTCCAACATAGTATTTCACCTTTTGTTGTTGTTTGCTTGCTTTTTGTTTCATTTCTCATTTTTTTCTTTTTGATCTGGTTTTTCTTGTGCAGCATGATAAATGTGGAAATATTTATGAAAGAATTGCACATATTTAACATATATTGGATTACTTGTTGTCTAGAGGAAAGGACAGTGGAAGAGAGGGAGAAAAAAATTGGAATACAAGGTTTTGCAGGGGTGAATATTGAAAACTATCTTTGTATATATTTTGAAAATAAAAAGCTATTATTTTTTTTTTAAAAAGGAAAAAAAGACCTGGGTTTAGCCTCATCATTGATTTATACATGACATTGGACAAGTTCCTTTCATTCTACATTTGTCTTTTTTAAAGTGAGAATACCACTCTCTGCCTTGGCAGTCTAAGTCCTAAAGAGCAGATGAGATAATGAATATGAGAGTGCCATGAAACCTGCCAATCACTAAACAAATGTCTTAGGGATGAGGATTGTTACTAAGCTATCATTCTCATTCACAATGGGGAAACCTTCCAGACTCAGCAGGGAGGAAGAAAGTCAGGCTAAAAAACCAATTTCTTTCCAATGAACTGTTGCTGAGGTTTATGGTTTGGCAGGTATCTATAATGAGTGGACTCCATCATAGACTCATGGAATATCAGAGTTGGGAGGGGCCTTCAAATATAGAACATAAAATATCAGAACTGGAACAGATGTTAGAATAGTGAATGTTAGAAAAAATAACAGAGAACATCAGAGCAAGAGGAAGCATCAAAATCTAAACCATAACATAGAGCTGGAAGGAACTTTGAAACATAGAATGTCAAGTTGGAAAAGACTTTAGAAGACAGAACATTAGATTTGCAAGTGATGTTAGAAAACATTTGATAAATATTTATGAAATGTGCAAAGTAGTGGGGATAAATGTATAGACAAAAGACCATGCCTTTCTCCAAGGAGTTCACAATCTAATGGAATACAACATAAAATGTCCAAGCTCAGCAGGACCTTAGAACCTAGACTGTCAGAGCTGGAAGGGACCTCACAACATAGAATATCAGATCTAGAAGGGACATTAAATCATGGAATTTCCAAGCAGGAAAGGGCTACAGAATGTATACCATCTAACTTTTTCATTCTACAGGGGGGGAAAGTAGAAAAGAAAAAAGAATTTCCAAATTGGAAAAGGCTTTTTATTCTACAGGGGAAAAAATAGAAAAGGAAAATGATTTGCTTATTGTCTTACAGTAAGTCAGTAGCTGAGGCAAGATTAAGAACTTGACCAACTCTGGATGGATATTTAGAGGGGAAGGAGATGCAGTACAGACAGGGAAGATCAGGCTGAGAGGGAGGAGGAGATCTATGTTTGAATCCCAGATCCTGCTACTAGCTGGCTGCCCAATGGACTGTCCATGTAACTGAGTACAGATATTTTTCCCCTCTTGGGGAGGCCCCTTCTAGTACCACTGGGTCAGGATGGTAGATTTACAAAATGATGAGGCTGCCCAGTAGTCATCACTGATATTCTCTGAGAAACTACAACCCCAGAGGTCCCTGAAAGGGAGATATAAATAGGCCAATTCTTTGAATTATCCTATACTTAACCAGTGTTCCAGATTACCTTCAAATGCACAATCTTCTTAGATCCTTCTAGGAGACTTGTGCTACAGCAACAATTCTCCCCATTTTGGGGATGGGGATACTGACCTATGACGTCACTTGGCTTAATTTACATAGCCAGTCAGTGGCAAGCTCCGGGACTAAAACCCAAATCTCCTCCTTCTGAATCTGATCTTCCCTATACTGTACCTCCTTCCCCTTCTGAATATCCAGCCCCCATATAAAGATGTGTTGTTTCTCTGGAAAGCCAGGGGAGTTGCTAAGAAACAGCACTGGAGAAACTCCAGGACAGAGCCTGTAATGGAGGTTGGGGGAAAGCTGGGAAAAAGAAGGGGAGGACCCCAATAGAGATGAAGATAGTGGGTATGAGACATGGAAGCATGGGAACATAGGAAGGAAACTCATGAGCTGACTCGGATAAATAGGATGAAGTGAAGGATTTTTAGGGATCTTTGGATTAGATATCTAGCTTTGGAAAGGATTACAGAAGCATTCTAGTTCAACTTTTCATTTTCACATGAAAAAAAAAAGCTGATGCTCAGGATGGGTAAATAATTTGTTCAGTGTCAGCATCAAATGTGGAATGTGAGCCCAGGCCCTCTGAACTCCAGAATCAAATCAAATCAATATTTTTGTTTTTCAGTCTCTTTCTCTCTCTCTTTCTCTCTCTCTCTCACTCTCTCTCTCTCTCTCTCTCTCTCTCATCTATCCCCTACACTTAGAACAGTGCCTCGCACATAATAAAAACTTAAATGTTTGTTAATTGATTCACTGGCCTTTCCATTCTTCTGTGTCTTTGTATCCATCTGTTCTATGGACCCTGAATAGGAGTTGGAGTTAGGATCATGGTTAAAGTTTATTCTGGGGTTGTCATGAAGCTTAGGGTTAGAAATGGCTTTATTGTCAACATGAAGATTGGATCTAGGTTGATGGCTTCCATTTGTATTTGTATTAGGATTATGGATGATATCCAGTCATCCATATACCTTTGCCATTTTCTTTCTTTTTATTTAACTCTATGATGTAATCTTTCACTCCCACTCTTTGTTTACAGTTTATGTAGGCAAACTTATATTAAGTGCCAACTGTGTTCAAGGGACTGTGATAGGTTTTGGGCCCCCAGAATATGATGCCAAACCTTAGATGTTTTGCCTCTCATCTCCTTTCTTTTCCCCACAGGGAAATATTGACAATCATAGTCAGACAGAGAGTGATTGTTAATGAATGTATGTCAACCTGGAGGGAGGTCTCTAGTGGAATGTATGAGGGATCTGACCTGAGTCCTATTCTGTTCGACATTTTTATGAGCAACATATTGAGAATGCTTGTCAAATTTATCACTGTCACAAAAGTGGGTGGAATAACTAACACTTTGGATGAGAGACGGGATCTAAAAAAGACTAAAACAGGTTGGAACAATGGTCTAAATCTAGTACATTGAAATATTTTCAAATACGCAGATAAATGTCTCATCTCATCAATGTAGTTGTCCCTTCCAGTGATGAAGAATGTGATCCTTCCATGCCTGCTTGTACTAGTTGGCTTTTATCCATGTCCCATGAAACAAGGATGGAATGTGAGAGGCATATTGGGTTGGGTTAAAAGAAAAAAAAAGCTTTTTAAATCCAGGCTACTGACTTTGTCTGTCCTGAGACCTTATGGGAGCCTACCTAGCCCATAGGATCTGCTTTGGGAGAGGAAAGAAGGCTATATTAGAAGGATATAAAGAAGGATTATATATAATTTTAAATTATTGATGTCTTTTAGGAGCATTACAATGTTTCCCAAAATAGCCCTCTCCTCTTCTCCTATCTGATAATCGTTCTCTATAAAACAAAGAATAAGAAATAAGAAAGAAAAACAATTCAGTGATACTAATCAACATATTCTCCAAGTGCATTGCATTCAAGTACCTCACCTCTGTAACAAAGGAAGGAAGTTGCATTCCCATGTCTCTTATTTGGGGCCAAGCCCAATCATAATTTCATAGCAGTCAACTTTGCTTATTTGTTGCTATTGCTCTTTCAATTTACATTAGTGTAGTTAATTGTGTACAGGATTTTCCTGGTACTCTTCTCTTTGCATCAGTTCATCTAAGTCTAACCTTGCTTCTCTGGTCTCATTATATTCATTGTTTCTTACATTTAATTCACCAGAATATGTGTTAGTATTCTCCAAGAGATGGACTTCTGTTTTGTCTTTTTGTCTTTTTGTTTGTCTTTAGTTCTTTGCTATGAGAGAAAGGGATGCTATGGGTATAAAGCAAGCTGTTATATGCAGGCACTTTTCTGGGTGCTGGAGTTACAAGACCAATATCTTTGCATTTCTACCAGAGGATGTTTTCTCTAACCCCAACTACTGAAACAGAGCTTTGAACTCATTGGGGATATTCTTTTAAACAATGCAGATTATAAGCCCATATCTATAAATACATAGTTATTTGAAAAGAAAGAGAAAACACTGTCATATGGAAGAGGAAGAGAATAGGGGAAGACTTCTGGGAGGAAGTGATATTTAAGCTGAGTTTTGAAAGAAATGGGTTCTAAGGACAGAAAGAGCATGTATAAATGTATATAACTCTTAGAGGAGTCTACATTTACCCAAACTTAGTCTCTTTCCAGTTCTAGTCTTGTATTGCATTAGACATCTCCAGCAGGTACTTTGTAAAATCGCATATCCATAATGAATCTAATGATCTCTTCCTGTTCCTATTCACCTAACTATACAGCAAACTTTCAAATTTCCCTGTTTCTCTTGAGGGCGCTATCATCTAGTCACCTGGGTTCACAAGTTCAGACTATTCTTTCTCCTTTATACCACTTAAGCAAGCTTTCCCGGTTCATCCTACTGCTACATCTATTTCTCACTTCCTTACCCTTCTATCCACTCAAGTAGTCACTCTACTTAAAACTCTTCCCCTATCTTTTTTGCACTATTGTTAACAGCATCTTAGCTGCATAACTTTAGACAGTTAACAGTTTGTCTCAGTTTCCTCAGTTGCAAAATGGGGATTTTTAACTTCATCTGCCTTCCAGGTTTATTTTGAGAATTAAATGAGAGAAGATTTGTAAAACATTTAGTATAGTGTCTGGCATACAATAGCTACTATATAAATGTTTCCTTCCTTCTTTCTTTCCTTCTTCTCTTGCTTTCCTCCTTTCTTTTTCTTTTTCCCCTCTTTTTTCCCTTTTCTCCCTTCCTTCCTTCCTTCCTTCCTTCCTTCCTTCCTTCCTTCCTTCCTTCCTTCCTTCCTTCCTTCCTTCCTTCTTTCTCTCCTTCCCTCTCCAGCTTCTTATGTCTCAATTCTATTTTCTTTAGAGCTGACAAACTGCTAAAGTATAAAAATCTAGCCCAGTCACTCCTTTGCTCAGTAACTTTCAAGGGTTCTCTATTACCTTTAGGATCAAATACAAACTCAACAGTTTGTCACTGAAAGCACTTCTAGGGGGCACTGCTGAGGCTAAGAAACTGAGGTGGTTAGGACCACTAGCCAACAATAGAAAAGTAGCATTGTTTCCTGCCAGGAACAGGAGAGTTAGGGGTTTAAACCCCAAAGTGCTGACACTTAATATGTCTGCTTCTAATAATCACAGTACAGTTAGAACTGGATATAGTTGGCTGGAGAAAACGGGCAGGGAGACGTCAAGATTCTTGGATCGTTTTAGGGCATACCTCAGAGACCACATTTGCCAACCTTGCCCAAAGCCTCATGACAGGAGTTATAAATGTGTAGGAGCAGCCTAAAGGGACAAGTGATCTAACTCCTTGATTTCAGAGAAAATTGAGAGGGGAAAGAATGTCCTGTGGGTCACTAAGCAAGTCATTGGCAGAGCTGGAGCCTGAATCCAGAGCTCCCCACTCCTGGTCTTGGGGTGGGGTTTTTGCATGATAACAAACAGCTGAATTTTATCCCTCCCTTGCATAAGATCGGCCAAAGTAATAGTTCAGGGTCTTATCTATGGCCCAGTAGCAAGAACTCTGGGTCTGGAGTCTGAGGACTATTAGCTGTATGACCTCAAGATCTCAGTTTCCTCATCTGTCAAACATGGGGGTTGGACTGGATGGTCTTTAAATTTTAGGTTCCTATGAAAAGTGTGAACTGAGAGACAGAGGGAGAAGCAAAGAGAGTGGGAGAGGTGAGAAGAAAGATGACAGGGTGAAGTGGGGGTGGGACGAGAAAGGAGAGGGGGTTGGGATAATGGGAAAAGGCAGAGGGGCTGAGCTAGATCCATTGGTGCTGGGAACAAGGCCAGAAGGTTAAAGAAACAAGTCGACTGGAGGAGGCAGACAGGTGGTTGTAGCCAGAAGGATTCAGGGTACATCCCAAAGTTTCTAAGGATGGTTAACCATTAAATTCATTATAGATGGGAGTGATGGCCACATTAACAGCTCACCAGAACTCTGTGGACAAGGACAGCCTGCTCTCTCTTCCTAAACACTTACCCCACCTCCGAACCATTTTTTCTGGGGGCAATTAAGAGGCAACTGGTCTGTCTTTAGACAGAAGGGGGGGTGAACAATATGACCTCTAGAGTTTCTCATTCCTCCACTCCCCCCTCAACTTTTCTGCCTGACATTCAGAGTCCTCTGAGAGACAGATGGAGAGCGGATGGCTGGCTTGAGGGGGAAGGACCAAGAGATCAGAGTCAGAAGGAGACATGAGAGAGCAACTTGGAGCTAGTGCAGCCAGAAGAGGGGGGGAGAGAGAAAGAGAGAGAGAGAGAGAGAGAGAGAGAGAGAGAGAGAGAGAGAGAGAGAGAGAGAGAGAGAGAGAGAGAGAGATGGTGGAGGAAGATTGGGGGAGAGAGAGATGGAGAAAAGAAGACAGAAGAAAGAGAAGCAATAGGACCAGTACCACAGGGAAAGAGAAAAGAGGAAGACAGACAGACAGAGACAGAGAGACAAAAAGTGAGAAAGAGATAGAGGGGCAGTGAGAGACAGAAAATAAGAGACAAAGAAACACAGAGACAGAGTCACAGAAATAGACATAGGGACAAAGAGAGACAAAGATAATCACAGAGATAGACACAGAGAGTGAGAAAGACAGAGAGAAAAAGACAGAAACAGAGAGAGAGAGAAAGAGAGAGAGAGAGAGAGAGAGAGAGAGAGAGAGAGAAAGGAGAGTGAGAGACCAAGACAGAAACAGAGACAGAGTGACAAGGAGAGAGAGAGAGAGAGAGAGAGAGAGAGAGAGAGAGAGAGAGAGAGAGAGAGAGAGAGAGAGAGAGAGAAAGAAAGAGAGAGAGAGAGATTGAGAGATAGAGACAGAGACAGAGTGACAAGGAGAGAGAGAGAGAAAGATAGAGAGAGATTGAGAGAGAGAGACAGAGAAACAGAGACAGAGAAAGAGAAAAGGGGACTGAGAGGAGGCGACACAAAGAGGGAAAGAAAAGAAGAGAATGAGAAGGAAGCAGACACAAAGACAAAAAAGGGGGAAAGAAAATATCTAGACACTGAGATACAGAAGAGAGAAGATAGGAAGACAAGAGAGAAAGTGGGAGGGAGGGAGGGAAAGAGAAAGCAGGATAGATTGAGTTGGAGAAGAGGCAGGAGGGCCATCAGAGGCCAGAAGGAAAAGACCCAGGAGGCAAGTTGGCCTGCAGAGGCGAGGAAGGGAAAGGTCCCTGCAGAATTCCCTGAGTGGGAGGAGGGATGTGGGTGGGCTGTCACTGCTGGTGGCTAACTTGCCGGAGCCAGCTTTGGGGCTCCCTGAGCCCTGAGCCCGGGAAGATAGGCAGTAAGAAGAGCATGTCTGGCTTGCCCTTTCCTGTTTTTCTACTTGAGCAGATGCAGCCCCCTACCCAAAGGAGAATCTGCTCCCCCCAGAGCTGTTGGCTGGCCTCCATCTGAGGAGCCAGACATGGGCATAAGGCCTAGGCCCTGGCTGCCGTGTAATTTCTAGCTGATCATTATGTTGGTTTCCTGAAACCAACCTGAAATATGTGACCTTACAAGTCCATTTTTCGGCCTCAGTTTCTCACTTTGTAAAATGAGGGGGTCAGGTTAAATGGTGCCTAAGGTTTGCCAGGTGTGATCTCGCTGATCTCAGATGTGGGGGGCTAAGAGGGAGGGGTGCATAAAGGCCCCAGTCATGTTTCCCCATTGCCCCCTTCATGAGGGTTCCGCAGGGCCAGAGGGCCCATTCTCTCCCAAGTACTTAATGCTCCTTTTTTCTCTATTTTTCCTGTCTCAGCTACAGTTGATGGCCACAGGAGGGAGCATCTGTCTGGAAAACGCAACCTGAAGTATCTTCAAAACCGTCATCCCCCTGCTCACTGGCTTCTTCGCAGCCACCTAGCTGCTGTGGCCCTCTGGTTAGCCCCGTGCCCCATTCCTGGTTCCCACTTTCACATCTAACTCCGGATTTCCTCCTGCACTTTGCTGGCCTCCTCCTTCCCACCTCACACGTGGAGCCCTTGTTATGTCCAGACCTTCCCCAACTTTGGCCGCCGATTGCGCTCAGTCCCGGGGGCCCCGAGATCTAGGATGAGGAGCCCAGCTGCTGCCCTGGACCGGGTCTGGATCCTCAGTTCTCTCCTCCTCTTCCTGGTCCAGCCAACCTGGGCAGTGGGTGGCACCGACCCCGGGCAGGGGTCCGACCCCTGCTCCACCTTAGTTCTCGGCAAATTCTTTGGCTACTTCTCATCAGCCTCCGTCTTCCCAGCCAACGCCTCCCGCTGCTCCTGGACCCTGCGGAATCCTGACCCACGGCGTTATACCCTCTACATGAAGGTATCCAAGCCTGCGGGGCCTTGTGGGCCCTGGCCTGTTCGCACCTACCAGTTTGATTCTTTCCTGGAGTCCACACGCACCTACCTGGGAGTGGAGAGCTTTGATGAGGTCTTACGCCTCTGTGACCCCTCGGCCCGTTATGCCTTTCTCCAGTCCAATAAGCAGTTCCTGCAGATGAGACGGCAGCAGCAGCTGGGGTCTGACGATCAGGCCTTGATATCTCCCTACCCGGGCCCTGACGCAGAATTCTCCGTGGAGTACTTGGTGGTGGGCAATCGCAGCCCCAGCCGGGCTGCCTGTCAGATGCTCTGCCGCTGGCTGGAGGCCTGTCTGGCTGGCAGCCGGAGCTCTCATCCCTGTGGTATCATGCAGACCCCTTGTGCCTGTTCCGGTGGGGATGCCCCAGACCTGGCAGCTGGGGAGAACCCTTCCCGGGGGGACGACTGCCTGAGGGATGGCACGGAAAGTCCAGAGAACTGCCTCACCAGCTTGACCAAGGACCGAGGTGGGGACGGCAGGATTGGTGAGTGATCAGGGTTTCCCTGACTTCTATCCATCCTCACAAAAATTCCAGGGTATAGTGGAGAAGGACCACTGAGTCAGCCTGAATCAAACTGGTGGCAGGGATGTGTCAGAAAACATGGCCAGAGGAGATGCAGGAAGAGAGTTTTTTTTTCCCTCTCAGGGCTAGGGAATTTAGAATTATTTTTCAAGGGGACCTCCATCTGTTCTCGAAAATGATTGATCAACCAGTCAATGATCTAATTGGAGGGGGGGGCAGCTCGGTGGTGCATTGGATAGAGCACCAACCCTGAAGTCAGGAGGACCTGAGTTCAAATCTGGCCTCAGACACTTAACACTTCCTAGCTCTGTGACCCTGGACAAGTCACTTAACCCTAATTGCCTCAGTCAAAAAAGGAAAAAAAAACAGAGAAATTTTATAATTGAAATCCCCATCAAGGGGAATTTCAGATTCTATGGAAATAGGATATTTGAAGTCCTAAGAGGAATTCCTCTTAACGGTAAAAGCCCAGAGGCCTTCTAGATGCTAGTAACTCCAGGGGAGTTCTTTTAGGGGATTATAAACCACTTCTTTTATAAGTCAGTAGTCTTGGGAATTACTAACTGGTTCAGGTATAAATTCTCATTCAGGTGAGCACTCCATTCTCTCCCTTTCTAAGCATGAGACCTCTCCACAGCAACTCAATAGAAGGCCAAAGCTCCCTTACTCAAGTTTTTAGGTCCTCTTCTCTCCTACTGTCTTCCTTTCCCAGCCCCTCCCAATCATGTCTCATGACCTCAGAACTCTACCAATCATTTTCTTCTTCTAAAATGATCCTCTGTTCCATCCTTTCCCCATACAATCATTCCTCACATCACTCCATTAACTGAAGTCTTCTTCTGTCTTGTCCTTTACCAAGAATAAAGCTTTTCTATATAGCCATGATCCATGGAGCCAAGAAGGAAGTGGGGCAGAGGTGGGCAGAAATCAAAAGTCGGCATAGAGACCCAGGATTGAGTCTGATACTCTTGATCACCAATTAGTATCAGTAGGATGTGTGCTCTGAAATGGATCTCCAAAAATGAGGATGGAGTTGAATTGTTCCACTCACACTAGACCTCCCTTGTGGCCAAAAGTTTCTTACTACAAGCTGTTCTCAGGGTCAGGGGTTCAGTTTGGGACCATGTTTAGGGACCAAGATGGAAGCTCTATCAGTTTTTGGGTTTAGGATTGATTACTAAGTTTTCTCCTAAGTTTGAACCATATGCCTTTGGTCCCATAAGCCTTGAGATCTGATCCTTGCCCCTCTGGGTTCATTATGAATATTGAAGTAAATAGGAAGAAAGATTGAAGAAGCCCATGGCCAAGAGCTAGGAAGTAGATCTGTATGGGAGACCACACGGTAAGATAGAAAGAACTCTGACCTGGGACTTTAGAGATGCAAGTTGTAGTTGCAATTCAGCCACCGGGCAGCCGTATGATCTTAAGCAAATCATTTCCTCTGAAGGTGTGACCTTTTCTCTCCAGATATCTTGTGTTTGCTTAGTGGAGAAGAGAAAATTACTTTCATGATTTCTTAGAAACTGAGAGAACCAATGTTCTTCTTGCCCAGGAGACAATGTGAAATTACTGAATTTGGGAATCAGGAAAACCTATTTCAAATTCTGCCTCAAAAACTTATGAACTCTGTGACTCTGGACAAATCATATTATTTTTGTGGGCTGCTATATCCTCATGTATAGAATGAAGGGATTATATTCTAACAAGGTCCCTTCTAGCTTTTCATTTATATTTCTTTGTTACTAATTCAGACTGGATTTTGAAGGGCAGAAGGGCTGAGAGAAGATGTAAGAGAAAGTTGGCATATCCCAGGTCAAAGTTTAGAGGTCATCTGGTCCAACTTTCTTCCTCATGCATTTCTGACTTTATCCAGTGTTTTTTTTGAATACTTCCAGTGAAGGGAAGCTCACTATCTTTACAAGCAACCCGTTCTGTTGTAAGATGGCTCTTCTTATTAGAAAGTTTTTTTTTCTTTCTTAAATGGAGCTGAAATTTTCCTTTCTATAACTTTACCCTCCAGAAATTTTATTTCTCTCTTTTAGGGTCATACAGAATAAGCATTTTAACTCTTCAAACAAAATCTATTCATCTCCTTTGTACAAGGTTCTTAGATATAGGAGTTAGAAATGAAACAGTTTCTACTCCAAAAAAGGTTATATTGTATCTTATGGATTCACACAAACTAATGGGCGGCTAGATGGAATAGTGGGTAGAATTCCAAGCCTAAAGTGAGAAAGACTTCTCAATACTCAGCAGGAAAAGGGAAAAGAAGGGGAGAATGACAGCTTTTTTCCTTTTTCTGAAGTTTGAAATGCTTTTTGTCCTGCACTGTATTTCCTTTTGGGGCCAGTAGATGGCACAGCGGAGAATGCAGGGTTTGGAGTCAGGAAAAACTCATTATCCTGAGTTCAATTTCTGACATTTATTAGCTGTGTGACCCTTCATCTCCTCACGTGTAAAATGAGCTGGAGAGGGAAATCACAAACAGGACTTGTCCAGGATTATACAATAGTAAGTGTCTGAGTCGAGATCTGAATTTAGGAAAACAAGCCTTCCTGGCTCCAAGCCCTACATTTTATCCTATCCAACTATACTATCTAGCTGCCCTTTAATGAAGGGCAAATGAATGCTTTGCCAGGAGATGCAACTTTTCCTCCAGTCTAATTTCTGTGTCAAAGGACAACCTCCAGATCATTAAAGAAAGCTGTCACTCTCCTTTCCTTTTCTTTCCTCCTTTCCTCTCCCCTCCTCTCCTTTTTTTCTTCTTTTGAGAATTGAGAAACTTCTTGCTCTAATCCTCACTCTTTATCAGAATGAAATTTCCTTTTAAAAGTAGAGACTTGAATTTAAACAAATTTATTGTGTTTGTCTCTCTATTGTGGAGCACAGAACCAGGTATATGGTAGACATTGAATAAATGCTTCTTGACTCATTGTTTGATTTGTTTATTAAACTATGTGGAGGTTTCAGTCAAATGGAGGGATATGAAATTGATACAGAGTTCTCCTATAAAGAAATCCCTGACAAATGCATGAGAGAAATACAAACAGAATGCAATTTGAGGCGTGAGAAAAATGATGAAGACAATGAGAAAGGGCACAGGCAATGAATGGCTTGAGCAAAGTCATGGAGGCTGGATGATTCAGGGAATGTTCAAGAGAAAGAGAATAGCTCATTTGGCCAGAGAGTTGGATAAGTAGGATGAGGAGTAATAAGGCACTGAAGGTAAAAATTAAAGATGGAGGGTTATGTTATAGAGGCCTTTTGATGGACAAGCCAAGAACTTTGAACTTGAGACTCTAAAGATTTATAGAGTATACAAAATGGTTTAGATGGGGAAAGGTCAAAGGTGAGAACAGAAGAATTCTAAGATCTGAGAATTTAAAGGGACTTCATACATCATACATATGTCTAAATAGCAGTTTCCTTTAGAGTAACTCTTACAAGTGATCATCCATCCAAAGATAGAGAACTCACTGTCCCCTATTCCATTATGGGATATCTCTTATTGTTAGGTAGTTTTTCCTGACATCAACCCCTACAACTATCTGTCTCTCTGTGGCTTATACCTTCCTTAACTTATAGCCCTGCCCTCTGGCCTCTGGGGCCAAACAGAAAACATCTAATTCCTCATCTATATGACAATTTTTCTAATAATAACTATCATCTTTTCTACTGTCTTCCCTTTTCTAAGCTAAATGTCCATATTGCTGTTGTTCCACAGTCCTTGTATGCTATGAACTCAAAACTATCCACCAACATGGTCACCCTCCCCTGGATGTTCTCTGGCCTTTCAATATCCTTCCTCAGATGTAGTATCAGAAATGAACACATTATTCCATATATTTATCTAACCATGTTGAAATACTACCAGGCCATCACCTCCTTAGCCCTAGACATGAGACTTCTCTTAATGATATCGAAAATCTCATTAGCCTTAATGGCTAACATGACACACTGTCTACTCACATCAAACCTGAAGCTTAACAAAACCCCCAGAGCCTTTTCAGTGGAACTGCTGTCTATATATTTGAATGGTAAGATTTTCTTTAGGAAATGTATTTTGTATTTAGCCATTCACATAAAAAGGGAACATGGAAAATAAATATAAAATATTTTACATTTAAACCTATGGAAACAAGAATTTATACTAAAAAAACAACAGAAATCATTTTTTAATTTCTACATTTTGTCGGTGATTTCTTGGACCCATCTAGAACTTTACTTTTATCTTCATTAAATTTAATTTTATTAGATTCATTGCATTTTTCACACATTCCAAGATTTTTGCCAATGTTGATTTTGTCATTAAGTTTGTAACCTAGTCTGTCTCTGATAAGTTCTATAAACATCTCAGCAATGATAAGCATCCCATGCATCTATGCCTTTATCCAAGTTACTGATGAAAAGGTTGAATAGCACTTGAGTGTCCCTCCTTAAAGTCAACTCATGAACCAAACTTTATTATCTATAGGGGATTATTATTAATCCCCTATAAAGGCATTCCTCCTTTCTGAATAGTTTTAGAACTAGAATTCTATGATCCATCTTCCAAAACTCTGCTTCCATGTCCACTTAATTTTTTTTTCAAATTCCTCCACTGTAATTTCTACCTCCATGACTTTGCTTAAACTACTTTCCTTAAGTTCTCCAAAACTGTTTCATCACCAAATACAAAAGCCTTTTCCCAACTGAGATGTGTAGAGCATGTTTGGAGATACAGCTTGTGAGAGGGATAGAACTGAAGATTTGGTAGTCATCTGCATAGAAATAAGAGTCGAAGGAGCAGAATTTCAAGACTTTGACAAGATAAAGTATGTAGGAAACGAAGAGGACCACGGACAGTTCTCTGAGGAATTCAACTATGGAATGTTGGGTGGAAGACCAGTATATTGTGAAAAGACAGAAAAAGAAAGATCAGAGATGGAGGACAAGACTATAAGATTATCTTTAGTTGTTTCTGAAGACAAGGGTAATACACAACTAGTAGGAGAGGGTGATCAACAGAATAAAAAACTTCCAGCTAGTGGAAGGTAAGAATTGAGAAGAAGCCACTGCATTTTGCAATGAGAAGGATGTTGGGATGACCTTTGAGAGAGCAATTTCATGGGAGTGGAAGACTGATCACAAGGGAATATGAGGGAACAGGGAGAGAGGAAATGGAAACATTTTAGTGGTGAAAGAGAAAAGCTATTTAAATGGGCCCCCAAAAAGCTTTTGTTCAGATTGTTTTTAAGCAGATGGAAAGGAGGGAATAGAAAGGGAAGAAGGTGAAGAAGCGAGCATATAAGAAGAGTTGAAAACTGCTGGAGAAAGGTGTTGGAGGAGTCAAGAACACACTATAAGGTGGGTTTAGGAGAGAGGATATTGGTATTAGCCTTAGTGAGGACTCAGATGTCTTTTTTGGTGGCCAGAGGAAACAAGGAAGGGGATGATGCTGAGATAGGAAAAGATGAATAACAATTACAGAATTTGAGAGTTGGAAGGGACTTCAATAGCCATATAATCCAAACCCATTCATGGAAGGAACATCCACTATAACAGGCCTTACAAGTGATTTTCTGCTTGAAGATCTCCAAGGACATGGAACCCATTACCTTTTGAGGAAGCAATCCATTCTACTAATGGACAACTGTAATAGTTAGGAAGTTTTCTCTGAGCCTAAATTAGCCTCTATTACTCCTTCCCCCCAACATACTTCTGCTTCTTTCCTAAAAAGAAGGAAAGAGAATAAATTTAATTTCTTCTCTATTTAACAGACCTTAAAATATTTGAATACAAATATTATTCCTCTCCCTTCCCTCTGCCCAGTTTTCTCTTCCAGGATAAACACACAAAGTTTCTTCAACATATATTAATGTTTTATAGATTCAAAGCCCTTCACCATCTTGATTGTTATCCTTTCTACATTCTCTAGATCAGGGGTCTTCAAACTATGGCTGTGGGCCAGATGTAGCAGCTGAGGAGGATTATCCCCCTCACCCAGGGCTATGAAGTTTCTTCATTTAGAGGCCCACAAAACAAACTTTTTGTTTTTACTATAGTCCGGCCCTCCAACAGTTTGCGGGATAGTGAGCTGACCCCCTATTTAAAAAGTTTGAGGACCCCTGTGAGTCTAGATAATCAGTGACCTTCTGAAACCATGGATCCTAGAACTGAATCCATTGGTGTTCCAGATGAGGGCTGAGCAGGGTAGAATACAGTGGAATCCTTGTCTTCCTATTCCTAGAAATTATATCTCTCTTAATTCAGCTCTTGTTGTTTGAATTAGCTTTTTTTTTTTTTTTTTTACTGTTATATCACTATTGAGTTGTATTGCGCTTGCAGTCCACTAAAACTCCCAGATCATTTTCAGAACTGCTTTTTGACCATCTGCCTTCCCATCTTGTACTTATGTAGTTGATGGCAAGCATTTCCATTGATCACTTGCGAATTTCATCTTATTAAAGTCATCCCAATATTCTCGCTTGTCAAGATCCTTTTGGATCCTAGCTTTGTAATGCAATATGTTACCTCTCACTCCCAACTTTGTGTCATTTGCAGTTGATGAAAATACTTTCTGTGCTTTTATGCATATGATTGATAAAAATGTTAAACAGCCTAAGGCCAAGTACAGACTTTGGAATACCCTACCATAGACCTCCTGCCACATTGAAATCGAACCATTTGCAATCTCTCTTTGAGTTTGGCCATCCAGCCAATTCTGAATCTATTTTCACTATTGCCTAATTCTTAGATCTTCATCTTAATGAAGATAGAAAGCTGAGGGAGTTCAAGATGAATGGCCTCAATATCCTCAGTGAAGTAAGAATCTGGGTCATGTGTAAGGATGGAGTTTAAAGATGAGTTTGGTGGTGGAAAGAGAAAAGAAATGTTTAAAACAGTGGATATGAAGAGTAAGATTAAGGTTAGAGGAGAGTAATTTCCAAGAAGCAGGAAAACCCAGCTAAAGCTGATCATAGTCAATTTTTAGTAGATGCAGTTAATTCAGTTTCATTACTTTCTCTTATGACTCTTATAAATTTGGAGATTGAAGAAAGAGCATGTTAGGATTTCTCAGATAAGTATGTGAACTCAAAGATGAGGATGGACAGAAGTGCAAGGACATGAAGAACTCAAGAATGGTGTGATAGCAAGTGGTAGTTATATACTATGGGAGCAAGCCTGAGGTAAGAAGGGAAGTCATAGTAAGGAAGATGGACTGAATAAATTGGAATGGTCATGAGAGGGTAAAGGGTAAGGTTAAAGTAGATGTAAATCAGCAGCAAAGAACAAAAGAGAGAAGTTATGAAAGATATGGTATGTTAGAGTTGGAAGGGACCTTATGGTGGCCAAAATTATGGCAGACAGATTCTTGAATCGAAGGATCTGTATTCAAATCTTGGTTCATCTACTTACTATTTGTGTGACTTGAACAAATTACTTAATTTCACCTGGAAAGGACCTCAGTAGTCATGTTATCTAACATCCTTATTTTACAGATAAGGAAACAAAGTTATTTTTGAGGTCTTTAGTTTCCTCATTTGTGAAATGAGATTGGACTAGATGGCTTACAAGGTAACTTCCTGCTTTCAGGCTATAAAGTATATACAGGCTTATGCCTAAAGAAAAAAAAAAGTGACCTCCCCTAGTTCACATGAAATATCAGTAAGAGAGTCCATATTTAAGTCACTCAACTTCTGGTTTGAAATCTTTCCCTTTGATCATGTTCCTCCCAATAGGGTCACAAAGATGACTAGAACTGGAAAAGGGCCTCCCAAGATGTGAGAGCCTCAAGCCACCCTCAATGGCTCAATGGTGGATTTGGCTGGCTGTGAACTGAGGAAGTGGCAAAAGTCTGCAGAATTTAGTTTTTGACATTCAGATCATGAGCAAGTTGTTGAATTCGCATCGTGAGTGATTAGATTAGCAAGGGACCATGCTTGTTTTAAGTTCTCTAGTTGTTATCCTTCCCTGATGTATGGGTTCCTTTTCACAAAGACTCTGACTTGGCTGGTCACCCAGTTTCTCCAAGGATCCTGGGAAATAAGTGACTGGGAAATGGAGCTAAATGACCTCTTGTGGAGAAGTAAATCATTGGATATCTACTGAATATTGTGGATTTTGGAGAAGTGAATTGGGTCAGGTACAGATTAAACTTGATGATCTCTGAGATTTCTGAGGGTTCTGTGATCATGGAATATTGTCAGAGTGCAGGAGTATGGACTATATGTTGGTAAGTGAGAAGACTCCAGGGAAATATAAAGAGTTGGGGGAGTTTCAAGAATTGGGCTATCAAAGGGAGTAGGGACAAAACTGATGATGTGGGAGAAAGAGAAATGTGATAAGGAAGAAGGAACATTTAGGGGAATGAGGAATGCAAAAGAGAAGTCTTGAGGAGTGTGGGTGTCCAGAGTGATAATGAGAAGAGACAGTGGTGGACTTAAGAGTTGGACAAAAACAAGAAGAATCTGGGGGTGGTTAGAAAGCTTGCTGCTATTGAGGTGAGTGTAAGGAAATAGGAAAAACATCTAGAGAATGAGGAGAGTGTGGGGACAGTGATGAGAGGATAGAAGGAATAAGGAGATTACAATAGGGAAATAAGATTATTGTGGGGGAGTGAGGATAGTGTGATGTGCTTGGGGCAAGAATGGAAATGTGGGGAGAGTGTAGACAATAACAGAAACTGAGGACAGGAGCAACTGGAGGCCCTTGGAACAAATTAAGAGTTCCAGAGACTGGGGAATAGAATCAGTGACAGGAGTATTCATAAGACCAAATGTGGAGACCCACCCCCAAGAATCAGCAAAGCAGTTGACAAATTGCTTTTTAGTGGTCTGAATACAGTCTGGAGGCTGGAGATAAGAGAGATACAAGGAAGAGACTTTGCTCAAAGAGACCTAGTTCTGATATGCTGGCCTCTGCCCTACCCCTGGGCTGAAGGGTGACTGCCCTCAGAGAGCCCCATGTCTCAGTGGGAGAAACAGTCTGAGAACCCGAGTGGTAAGTGGGAAGTATAGTCCTTAATCTGAAAGGAAAGAATTTGGGGGAAGCTCCAGTCTGAGAGGGAGAGGATTGAGACATAGCCTTTGGCCTCTGGGGATCCTAGGAATAAAAGGATACACAGATAAATTTGTATGACTCTGACTGGGACAGTGAGATGGTGTTTTCTTCTGAAGGGGAAGCAGTGAGTGCCTACAGGGAAGCCTTCTGAAAGAGGAACATGGAAAATCAAACACTGAACTATTGAGCCCCAGGGGTTAGCATTCTACTAAATATTCCTTTGAGGAATATCAGATGCCACTTAATTCCATGCCCCTCCTTTTTGAGAGGGGGATGAAATGATACCCAGGCAAAAAAAGTGATTTACCTGCAGTCACATAGGGAATTAGTAATGAAGTTCAATTGGTATCCAGGTCTCCTGACTTTTAGTTTAGGTCATTTTCTCACACAACATACTGACTTCCAATTTTATTCCCTCTTGTCTTGTCTCTGCCTTTCCCTGGGCTCTCAACTGTGCCAAAACCCACAAATTCCTTTTGAGGTGAGAGTGGGGTAAGATTGGCCTGGATATTCAGCCCATAGTCAAGCCTAGAGCCAAAGATAATCGAAATAGCTTTAGCCAAATCAGATCTGTGTCTGCTCTGTGCTGCTCTGCCATGGCATGAAGGGGACCCTGGGTTCTTGGGGGCCATGCCAATAGAAACTGATGTTAACCACATCTTACCAGCTTAGAAATTCAAGTACAGAGTCAGTGATATAGTGTGTGTGTGTGTGTGTGTGTGTGTGTGTGTGTGTGTGTGTGTAAGTGTGTATTCTCCAGGATCTAATCTAGCTAAGATCAGAGAAGTTTATCAATAGAGGATTAGGCATTAGGAAAATCATCAGTGACAAAGAAATATTAAACTCCCATTTCTGTGATGCTCTGGGATTTTTGTTTCACTCGATTTTGAAGGTTATGCCAATGGAACCCAAGCTTGCACAACTCCTACTTCCTAAGCTGGAAGGATTTCAAATATGTCTGGTGATGAATGTCCATTGTATGTCTATTCTCCAAGGACCAGCCTAGCTAGTTGTGGAGATTATCACCCCGCTGATCACAATGTAGTGCATTTCTTTGGACATGAACAACTTTTGAAAAACATTGAATAAGCATAGAGGAGTTGAGACATGCATCAGTGGAGTGACTGCCCTACTGAAGTCTGTATCTCATTGATCCTTTATATTTTGAAGTTTTAAGTTCTATTCAGTATTTTCCATATGGCAGTACCACCCTGTAAGGGAGAGAGGACCTCATCATAGATCCCCGAACTCGGTTCCAAGGTCCCTTCCATCCTTCAGCAGGAAACCTCACCTATGGATGTGCCAGGTAGCTATTGAATTAGGAAGAAATCTAGCATTAAGTAAGAGAGGACACCATTTTCCCACTGTCCTCAGCTCTGGTGGGAGCATATTGGGAATCTTGAGTTCAATTCTACATGTCACATTTTAGGAAGAACATTGACAAGTCAAGGAGCCATGTTAGGGACGGGGAGTGAAGACCATGCCATGGGATGACAGAGGAAGGAAATGAGTATGTTTAGCCCAAAGAAGAGAATTTAGGATTTAAATGCCTACCATTTTCAAAAATTTGACAAGCTGTTTTAAGGCATAGGAATTCAATTTGTTCTGTGTGACCCAAACAGTAGAATCAGGAGTAGTAATGAATGAAGCTGAAGAGTAGCAGATTTCAGTTTGAATCATTCATTCATTTCTTCAGCAAACATTCATTAAGCCCTATTGTTTGGTGACATGCTTTTAGACACTGGGGAGCCAAAGAGAAAAACTGCACCTACTCTTGTGAACCTTACATTCTCTTGGAATAAACAACATGTGTGTATACAATATACATATGCACATATAAGGATCTTTATACATATCTCTATATATTTTAATACCCATATATTATATATTCAAACATCAATATATGTATGCAAAAATTATGTGTATATAAATGCATGTGTATATGTGTATATTTATATGTCTCTAGATGCATGTATATATGTATGCATATGCACGCATAGACACACACAAAATAATCTTTGAGGGAGGGTGTTAGTAATTGGAGATATTCAAATAGGTCTTTGTAGGAGTAACACTTGAGCTGAGCTTCAGATTAAGTGAATGCTTCTAAGAAATGGAGGTGGAAAAGGAGTATATAATACAAATATGGGAAACAGCCAGTACAAAGGTGTAGAGGTGGGAGATGGGATTTTGTGAATGAGATTAAAGCGAGTAGGAGAATTTGTCTAAAATGTAGAATACATGAAGGGAAATGCAATAAACCTATAACAGTAGAATGGACCCATACCATAGAAGGCTTTGAATGCCCAATAGAAGAATCAGAATTTTATCCCAGGAGTAATAGGGAGCCATTTTTTTTTCCTTTTTGAGGAGGGAAGGAGGTGACATGGTCAGATCTCTGTATTGGAATAGTAATTTGATGTTGACATATGGAAGATGGATGGGAGAAGAGTGAGATTAAAAGAGAGAAATACAAATTAGGAAGTTGCTTAAAAGGATGGGCAAGAGGGAATATGGGCCTGAACTGGGAGAGTGGCCACATGAATGGAAATAGCAGGGAGGATGCAAGTGATGTTGGATATTGTGTGCCCCACAGAGGAGTGGGACAGTGAGGGAAGAGTGAAGTATCAAGGATACAAACTTTGGTTACTGGAAGAATAATGACAGAAATTTGACAGAAATGAGGCAGTTAGAAGAAACAGGGTTAAGGTGAAGTAGATCCATCAACAGTTATTAAACATCTACTCTGTTTCAGATAATGAGTTCTGTTTTGGACATGTTGAATTTGAGATCATTATAGACAAATCCGTTTGGAAATGACCAACAGGCATATGGTGATACAGAGATATAGCTCCAGAGAGGGATGAGCGTATGATATATAGCCACCAGAGTTATGGGCATATTGATATTTTAATCCATGAGAGTTGATTTGATAACTAAACAAGGAAGAAAGGAGACCAAAGACATAACCTTGGGTATACCCATAGTCAGGGAATGAGATATGGATGAAGACGAATCAGAGGAGATTGAGCAGGAGCAGTCAGACAGGTCAGAGGAAGACCACAAGAGAGAAAAGGGCACAAAATCTTAGAAGATGGCACAAAAAAGGAGAGGGCAGTCAATGGTGTCCAGTGTTGCAGAGATCAAGGAAAATAAAGATTGAGGAAAAGTCACTGGATTTAGCAATTAAGAGATCGTTGGTCATTTTAGAGAGAGTGGTTCCAGATGAGTGATGAGATTGTAGAAAAGAAAAGCTTAATAACAAAACAGCTCCCAAGTGCTCCTGTGTAAGGGAGTAAATTTCTTTTCATGAGAGATCATCAAGGCAAAAAATGTTTGACTTATGTCCATCCAATTTGGGATGTTATAGACAATTCATTCTTTATGTTTCAGTTGGATTAGATAGACTCTGAGGTCCTTTCTATCTCTATGCTTCTATAATTTTGTATTTCTATTCAGTATTCCTTAGGCCAACACTATGTGTGTCAAATTATCTCTCTTTCTCTTTGTTTCTGTCTCTCTCTCTCTTTCTCTCTCTCTCGCCCCTTTTCTCTGTTTTTTCTTTCTTTCATCCGCCTCTCTCTTTTTGTCTCTCTGTGTGATTCTATATCTTTCTCTCTGTCTTTCTGTCTCTCTGTTTCTCTGTCTCTGTCTCTGTTTCTCTGTCTCTCATTTTTCTCTCTTTGATTATCTTTCTCTTTTCCCTTTTCACTGTCCCTGACTGTTTCCATCTCAATAATTACTAATGTTTGTCTGATATTCTAAGGTTTACAAGATTCTTTCCTCCAAACAGTCTTGTGCAGTAGGCAGTGCAAACATTATTGTGAATCCCATTTTATAGTTGAGGAAACTCTGAGAGGTAGTTTCTGAAGGCCGCAGAACTAAAAAATAACAGTATTATTTTGAATTCAGGTTGTCTGGTGTGGTGCTGTTCTTTCTAATATGCTAAGTGGTGGCCCTTTTAAGTCTTCCTCAGTTTCTGTCTCTCTGTCTGACTATATTCCTCCATTTCTCTTTGTCTCCGTTTTGTTCTCTCTCTCTTTATTAGTGTCTCTGTGCCTATCTCTTTCTCTTTCTCTCTCCCTCTGTGTTTCCCTATCTCTTTTTTCTCTATCTTTTTTTTTTTTTTTTGGTGCCTCTGGTGAGAAAGGGCTTCTGCTCTTGTGAGCTGTTTTAAATATTCATGTTTTAATTAAAGGATTTTATTGCCTGAACTGTGAGTGTGTGAGATCCAGAAAAAGCTTGAGCCTGGGGGCGGGGAGCTCTGTGTGTGTGCCTGGCTGCAGTGTGTTAATGTGTGTGTGGACAGTTTTTGCATATGTGTCCTTGTAAGTGTTGGAGGATGTGGGTGAAAGAGAGCTCGATATGTTCACTCTTTCCCTGGGCCTGAGAAATCCCCAATCTCAGCTCAGCAGACAGAGTGTGTGGGAGAGGTGGAGAGGTCAAAGAATCACCATCTCCTGGGGGTGGGAAGTAGAAGGTGGGGCCAGGCTAAATTTGACTGTTTTTATAATCTCTCCAGGCCTTGAGTCCTCCAGCCTTGATGACCCCAAGTAGAAGGAGCATAAGCCTAGAGTTTCCTACCTGCCTCAGTTTCCCCAACTTAGCTGCAATTTCAGAACCAAAGCATCTCTGAGTTAGAACTCAGGTCATCTGGTCTAACCCCATGCTGAGTAGTTGTCAACTACTGAGATATGTCTATAAATGGGTATCCAGCTTCCTTTCAAAGACTTCTCCTGGTTAGGGGGCTGCTACTTCCTGAGGCAATCCATTCTGCTTTTGGACAGATCTAATTGTTAGGAAGGTTTTCCTTGCATTGAGCCAGATTCTGCTTGTTCCTTATAATAAGCACATTTTCCTTAGAATCATAATAACATTAATGATGACAGCTCCCATTTCTCTAAGACTTTGAGATTTATAAAACACTTTCATTACAACAGTCCTGTGAGGGAGGGAGCAGGGTTATTATTATCCCCATTCTACAGATGAGGAAATTAAAGCCCAGAGAAGACATCGTCATCATCAGAGTTTACATTTATATAGCACAAAGAAAGCACTTTAGGTCTGTCAATTGAAGTAGAAATAAAGAGAGCATTTATTAAGTACTTTATCGTGTGCCAGACCCTGGGCAATAAATTCCCTGTTCTCCAGGGTCTTGTGGTTTGTCCTTTGTTATCAGAGGGCCATGATATCAGGAAGGTGATGCCATGACTTGCAAGTGAATTGTATTTAAGAGAGGGAGGGCTGTGCAAAGTCACCAGCCTCACTTACCTGGGTCCGGTGCTAAGATATAGATCAGGACAACTAGAATGGCCCTGGATGACATTAAGGGACTTATGTCCTAATAGAAAGAAGATAATACCTAAAGCTACAAATGAAGTGATATTAGAAACAATCATTCTTCAGTCATTCTCTAAATGGGAGCGTTCTGGATTATTTCTCTGCGACTTAGAAATTCAACTGGTCATTTCTCTAGCATAACAGCAAATGTCATTTCCAGCTGATCTCTGGCTGGTATTGTTCTCATTTGAACTTTGCTTAAGTGGTTCAAGGACTTGGGAAGCAAGGAGCAGACACTGGGTGAAGAATTGGGTGACCCTAATAAAGTGATGAGGGTGAGATGGAACTTAGTGAGTTTCATTACTTGGTTCCTGATCTCAGAGAAGTCCTTGATCAGAGAGGAAAGAGAAATGGATGCCTTTCTCAGCCCCTGTCTCTGGGGCTGGGACTTTCTGAGCCATCCATATATCCAGAATCACCCAGAATAGCAAAGTCAGAAAGAACCACAGAAATCTCATCTCATCCTGCCCACTCTCCTGCCTGGTCTTGTCTGGAGATTCACATCACATTAATTTGAGGTGGCTGGTGGGTTATGCTTCTAGCTGGGATCCAACTCAGGCTGGGGACCCAGGTTAGAAATGTGTTCATAAATATCTTTATGGCTAGGGTGTGCCCTTTCGACTCTTTTTTTCATTCCCTGGTAGCCCTCTGCCCTGAGCTTGGGCATTGCAGTCTGGCCCCTCAATGCTAAGCAGTCCTACTTTGTCCCCCTTTCCATCTCTATCTCCCTCTCCACCTGTCACCAAGGTAACCAGCCCTGAAATAGTGCCTTTTTTGGCAGCTGAGGACCAACCTGAGTTTATCCGGAAAAGATGCTCTCTCAGGAGCGTTTCCATAGGAACCTGTGTGGTAGCCTATGATTAGGCTTGGGTTGGACACCCTTTCTCTTCCACCCACTCCCAACACACTTGTTCTACCCCTGCAGCCCCTAGACCCCCCCTGGGGAAGGCATTTGGGTCTGCTCCAGGAAAGAGTGAGGTAAAAGAAAAGCATGGAGGGGAGAGAGTGAATTTATTCTGTGTGGCCCCAGAGGGCAGGCTTAAGAGTGATGCTAGAAAATGGTTGTGGGAGAAGAGGGGGAGTTATAGGGAAAAAGGAATATGCACTTATTAAGCACCTACTAAGAGCTCAGTGTGCTAAGTGCTTTATAGATCTCACTTGATCCTCTTAATGATCTTGGGAGGTAGGTGTTATTATTATCCCTATTTTTCAAATGAGGAAACTGAGGTAGCCAGTGATTGAATGACTTACTCAAGGTTACATAGCCAGTTAATATCTAAGGCCAGATTTCAACAGAGATCATTCTGACTGAGTTGAGGACTCTAACCCTTTGTAACCTAGCTGCCTCAATGGAGGAGGAGGATTTCATAGCATCAGATGTTTATACATCAAAGGGATTTTAGAGTTGATCTGGCTTACTACTTTAATTTTACAGATGGGGAAACTGAGGCTTGGAGAAGTTAAGTGACTTCCTTACTAGTGGCAAAACTGGGGTTAAACACTGACCCACTGGCTCCAAATTTAGTGTTCTTTTTTTCCCTACCAAATGATCCTATATAATAATGGAATATTTTGCTTGAGTAGGTAGTGAGATCCCCATCACTGGAGATATTGTAGGAGCTGAAAAACTGTCCTGACAGAGCATCTTTAGAAGAGGTATTTGCCCTAAGTTGGATCAGCACTGTCAACCCAGGCAGTCTGTGCTCTCTGTCTTAGGGTCCCTTCCACTTCTGGCTACCAAGGAGCTTGTAATTGAGCTCCTGGTTCCCCCCTCCTTCCCTAATCAGGCCTCATCTGTGTCACTTCATTCCCAGGAGCAGGAGAGAACCCAGAGTCTCTTTCTCGGCTGTCATTAACTCCATTCCTCACCCAGGCTATATTTATCTGCAGCTCCCGGGCTCTCGCCCTCCCACTGCCTGCCCCCTCCTCTCCCCAACCTTCTCTCCTTGGAGCCTGCCTCCTCCTCCCTGGCTCCCCCATTCTCCCTTTCTCTACCTCCTTGCCTTCCATGCATCTCAATACCAGTTGTTTGCCATCTCTCCTTTTTGCCTCTAGCTTCTGGGTCTATCTTTCCCTGAGTTCTTCTGCATCTCTCTGTTTCTCTGTCTCTTCTGTCTTGTCTCTCATTAGTCCTTGCCAATGTTTTACAGTGCTACGATTGTGTCTGAATCACAGGGCCCTCGGGCTCTTGTCCACAGAAGTCATTTTGATCACCCTTTCCTCTGTGCCCCAGGAAGGAAGTACCCCAACTGTCCTGCCTTTGAAGTTTTCAAGATGGGGGTAAATAATAATGCATTTATAGAGAGCTTTATGGTTTGTAATTGCTTTAGAGATTATTATCTCACTCGATTCTCACAGCAACCCCATAAAGTAGATACTATTATTAGCCTCATTTTACATAAGAGAAAACAAGGTACAAAGGGGATAAATGACTTTTCCATAGTCACTCAGTGACTAAGTGTATGAGGCAAGTTTTGAACTCAGGTTTGCCTGGCTCTAAGTTCAGCATTCTATCCACTACACTATTTAATAAGAGAAACTGTTGTTTAGAGGTCAGAAGAAAGTTGATTTAAAAATACTTTAAGAATATGAGCTGGGACTTCAAAGAGGGAAAGAAGTTCAACAGGCAGAGTTGAAGGGCATCCCTTCCAAGCATATAGGGTATCATGACCAAAAGTTCGGAGGTAAAGGAAGACAGAGTGAGAAAAGGGAAGGGTTAGTAGTACAGTTTAGCTGGAATATAGAATAGGATGAAATAGAGCTGAATAGGAAGATTAGTAATGTTGGAATCTGAACTAAGGAGTTTGGGTTTTAGTTCTTTGATAGGGAGACATAGGATCTGAGCTGTGAATTTACATGATGACTCTGACAGCAGGAGCAAAGTGGGTTAAGGAGAAAACACCACAGGCAGGGGGAACACATAGGAAGCTATTATAATCCACTTAAGAAGAGGTGAGGATCTGACCTAGTCTGAGATGGTTTTGGAGAATGGAGAGGAAAGGATTGACTGATAAGTGATGTTATATCTTGAAAATTGTTAGAACATCACTTGTATATATATGTGTATATATACATACATATTACATGCATACATATACATACATACATGTGTATCATATATATATATATATATATATATATATATATATATATATATATATATATATATATATATATGTACATATAGGAATAAGAGTTAAAAGTAAAATATAACTGACATTTTAAGCCTGGGTCACTGGAAATATGGTGACATTGTTAACAGAAATAAGGAAGTTAGGGTAAAGGACAGATGAAGGGTGATGAAAATAAGTTTCTAATATACTGACTTTGAAGTATCTATCAGTCAGTCAATAAACATTTATTCATTTATTTATTTGTTTGTTTATTTATTTTTTCTGAGACAATTGGGGCTAAGTGACCTGCACAGCTAAGAAGTGTTAAGTGTCTGAGACCAGATTTGAACCGATGTCCTTCTGACCTCAAGACTGGGGCTCTATCCACTACACCACCTAGCTGCCCCCAATAAACATTTATTAAGTGTTAACTGTTTGCTAGGTACTGTGCTAAGTATTGATGATTAAGAAAGAGGCAAGAGAGAGCTCTGATTCTCAAGGAGCTTACAGTCTAATGGGGGAGGCAACAAGCAAATAAATTTGTACAATAAATCATGTATTAGATTAAAAAATAAAAAGAGGGAAGACACTAGAATTAAGAAGCATTGGGAAAATCTTCCTATGGGTGACTTCTAGGTGAAGATGTCCAACACGCAATTGGAGATAGGAGAATGGAGTTTGGGAGAGAGGTTAGGATTGTTTATATAGACTTGGGAGTTATCTGCCTAGCGATGATACTTTAAATAGGAATACTGCATCATGTAGTAGGGTGTAAAGAGTGCCGATGGACTTGGAATAAGAAGAGCTGAATAAAATTTTGCCTCTGTATGACTTCTAGGAATAAGGATGGTTTTGTTACTCTCCACTCTGCCTTCTTCACATCTGTAATAATATGTTCAGTTCTGGGTACTACAATATAGAAAAAAGACCATCAATACCTTGGAAGATACCCAGAAGAGGATAAACAGAATGATGAAGAATTCTGTGTCCAGTTCAGAGGAAGATTGTTTGACAGAAATGGACATAGTTAGCCTGGAGGGAAGATTGACACATAATAACTGTTCAAATATTTAGAAGAATGTCTTGTGGAAGAGTGCTCCTCCTTGTTCTGGTGGAATGATGGGAGGAAGGAGCAAAGCTACCTTTTAGGCTTGCTGCCAATTACAGCTGTCTGAAAGTGGACTGGGTCACCTAAGAAATGGCAGGCTTCCCTATTGTGGGGAACAGATGGAGAATGGATGACCACTTGTTGAGTATATTGTGGGGATTCTCTTTGAGTGTGAGCTGGACTAGCTGGAGTACTGACCTTCTAATTCAATGATATAGCATCTTTGGGCAAGCCCGAAGCCTTTGGCCTCTTAGGTTTCCCATCTGTAAAATGATATTTAGGATTTCTTTCATTTCTGAATCTTATGATCCTACAGCAGCATGGTTGAGATTGTCAAGGGAGGGTGTATAAGGGGAGCAGAGCACAGGGAAAAGGACCCAGAATGGCACCTTCAAGAACACCCACTCTTAACAGTCTGGAGGAGGGAGATGGAGAAGTCACTGTTAGACAAGTAGGAGGATTAACAGGAGAGAGCAGCAGCATCAAAAAGGGAGGGAGAGAATATCCAGAAGGAGGGGGTGGTCACCAATGACAAATCCTTCCAAAAGGTCAAGGAAGATGACGACAGGAAGAAAAAATGATTTGTTGATGAGGAGGCCTTCAGGTCCCAACTCAGGCACTTGTATGAATTGATGCTGGGCAAATCACCTCTCTGTGCCTCTGTTTCCCCATCTGTAAAATTAGGGAGTTAGACTTAATGTCTTTTAAGGTCCTTTCCAGCTCTATAGTCATCTTAGAGAAGATTGTTTTAGAAAAGTGGCAGTGACTAAAACCAGATATCAAGGGGTCAAGGAATCAGTGGACTTGATCAAGTATTAAATGGCATGGGTTAGATCAGATGAGCTCTAAAATCTCTTGCAAGCCTGAGTGAGTGATGCAAAAGTAGAAACAGTTGGAAGAAGCCCATATTTGACGTCAGAAAATGGGTTCAAATCCTGTCTTTACAGAGTATTTACTATCTTGGGTTCAAATCACTTCTCTTTGGGCCTCAGTTTCCCCATCTGTGAAATGATAGCATTAGAATAGATCCTCTATGAGGTCTTTTCTAGCTCTAGATCTCATGAAGCAAATTGCAGAGTTCAGACTTAAATTCAGCTCTTCTGCTATTGCATGTGATAGAAGAGCATCATTAATTTGTTAATCAGAGGGCATCTAGTAAGTCACTATTAGTAGCTGGCATTGTTCAGGTTCTGGAAGATCTATACCATATATCTTTAGCAACCCCCTCTCTGATGTCTAACAAATCTTTCTATCCTTTTCTGGATTTGCCCATCCTCCCACACAGCCAGATTCCCAGCATTGGGGCACATGGAGTTTCTCCTTTTTCTTTTTGATTTTTCACTTAAAAAATAAGGTTCTTTTCACAACCTGCATAGTATTGTCCTAGGTAACTATCTCTCCAGTCCCAGTCCCCTGACCCCTACTTCTATCTCTGCTGTACATAAGAGGCCTTAGAGAAACCCACTTCTAAGGGGCCATTTAATCAAAGGATCTTGGGAGCTGGGAGGACCTTGAAGGCCATTGAGTCCATCCCCTTCCCTTCCATTTATTAGACAGAGAAATGGATTCACTCAGAGGTTGAGTGAATGGCTCAAAGCCCATGCCCCAAGGTCCTAAATAACAGAGCTGTGATTTAAACCTGAGTCTGATTTCCAAATCTAGAGCTCTTTCCACTACTCCTATGGAGTGTCTGTCTTTATGGAATCTCCAGTCTGAGGTCAAGAAGAACTCAAGTTGGCTCAGTGAACCAAATAAGCAATCAACCAATCAGAAAATATTTATTATAGAGACTCTTAACCTTTTTTCCTTCATGAATCCCTTGGCAGTCTGGTGGTGTTTAAAGATCCTTTCTCAGAATAATGTTTTTAAATGAACAAGGCAAAATATAGATTAAAAATGAGACCAATTATATTGAAAGTTATCAAAATATATAATTACAAATGTCACAGATGGCAGGAGAGGAACTCCTGACTTATTAGGTGCTTACTTTATGCCAGGTACTGAGGATAGAAGGATGAAAATGAAAGAGATCCTGCTCTCAAGGAGGTTCCATTTCAGTAGGGAAGCCAATATGTTTATACAAAATATACACAAAGGTCTCATCCCTGATAGATAATAAATAAAATCCCACACCGCTAAGTGTCATTTGACTCTGTCCCTAAGCAGTGAATGGACCTAAATCTGGAATTGGAGAGAGAGTTTCGTAGGTTAATTAGGGAGGAATTCCCCTGGAGAGAGAAATTTTGCTGGGGAAGAGAGTTCAGAATGAGAAGGGGTGGGTGGAGGTGTGGACCAGAGCCTTCTAAAGGCCTGGCAGATGACATAGGGTTGTGAAGAAGCACGTTGTGTGTGGGAGAGGAGGAGGCTGGGAGGAACCTCATTGCAGAGTGACAGATTCTCTATAGAGCGCCCATTTGTATCTCAAGCCTGGGTATCTCAGGAGTTTCTGCTGCTATGATGAGGGCAAGGGTCTCTCTCCAGCTCTAGCCCACAGCTTCGTAGAACAGGAGCAGGAGGATTAGCACCCCAGACTTTGGGGTTCAGAGAGCCTGCCTGACATCATTCCATCCCGTAGTGAACTCTCATTTCCTTTGAACTCTGGAGCCACTGAAGAGCTAAAAATACAGAGATTGGGGTTAGGCAAAAGAGAGGGGTTCCTGAAGACACTTGGCAGAGTACCTCCAGAACCTGGAACAGTGTCTGGAACATAGGAGTGACTTATCAAACAGCGGGATCAAGAATCATAATATAATACAGTCATCAGTTTATTGATGTAGAACCAGAAGGGACCTTAGGAGTCATCTGGCTCCATTCCTTATTTTACAAATGAGTGAGGCAGAATAGTATAGTGGTTAGACCGCTGGACTTAAGACTTGTGAAGTCCTAAGTTCAAATCCTAACTCAGATGCTTATTATTGGGTTGACTTGGGCAAGTCATGGTTCCTTTCTGTGACTCATTTTCCTCATTTATAAAATGAGAGAATTGAGCTCAATGCCTTTTAAGGTCTTTTCTAGTTCTAAATATATGAGTCTTTGTTACTTTGCATTTATCTATTGATCTGTCTCTCTTTCTGTCTGTGTCTGTCTAGTCATCCATCTATTCATCTATATATCCATTCATTCATCTCTCCAAATATCTAGTCATACAAATATTCATCTATCTATCTGTCTGCCTGTCTGTCTGTATATCTAATTATCTGTCTCTGTATATGTAGTCATCTATTTGCCTGTGTTTGTCAATATAGTCATCTCTTTATCTATCTGTTCATCTATCCATTTATCCATCTCTCCATCTACCTATCTAGTTGTCCATTTATTCATCCATCCATCTGTCCATTTGTCTGTCTGTCTGTTTCTATCTATGTAATTATCTATCTGTGTTTATGTAGTTATTTATTTATCTATTCATCAATCTCTCCATCTATCTATATATTCCATATATTAATTATCTATCTATCTATCTATCAATCTATCTACCTGTGTTTTTGTATGTAGTCATCTATCTATTTAGTCATATATCTATCTTCATTTATCTCTCTATTCATCCATCTCTCCATCTATCTATATTCTCTTTGTAATGATCTATTTATTTAGTCATACATCTATCTATTAATTTATCTCTCTATTCATCCATCTTTCCATCTATCTATTCATCCATATACACAACTATCTATCTATCTGACTCAAGTCAGGAAGATCTGGATTCAAATCCAGCCTCAGACTTCCTAGCTGTATGAGCATGAGCAAGTCACTTAACTTCCTCAACTATAAAAAGAAGATAATAACAGCACTCGCACCCCAGCATTGTTGTCAGTATCCAGTGAGATGAAATTTGTAAAGAGATAAGCAAAATGCCTAGCATATAGAAGGCTCTATATAAATGCTTATTCCCTCCCCTTTCCTTCCTTCTTTGTATTTTCAGGGCAGGCAATAAGTGTTGAATAAATGCTTGATGACTGATTGACTGATTCTCTAAACTGAGGCCCCAGGGAGGGTCAGCAGCTTGCCTAAAGTCACAAAATTAGGAGATGGCAGTTATTCCCACTTCTTAAAGTGAATCTTTGTGATTTAGTGAAGTGGGTTGTTCATTATGGTGTCCATCTTTAGTTTGCCTATTCTGGGATGCTTTTCAAGGTTGTAATAACAGCCCTAGACCCTGCATTACCTGAATCTCCCAGGACCTGAGTCCTCAGTCCCTTATATTAGTCAGGGTATCTCTCCACCTTTACATTGATGAGACTGATTCAGTTTCAAGCCCTGACCTTGCCTAATTCCCTAGATCTACACTTTGGGGAAAGAGGGGACCACCAACACCCTATTCTAGCCTCTAATATGAGCTTCCCCTCCCCACCTCTTCCAGTATCCAAACACCATTTTTCACTTGAAGGCAACACTGGTTGGTTTGCCTTCCTTTGCCTGAGCTCTTTCTTCTTGTGGGTATGAGTGCTGAAGAGACATACTTGCCTAACCTGCTTTTTTCTTCCATGGTTCTTGTTGCTTCCCAAGTTTCTACTGGGCTTCCCCTAGACATAAGTAGTGGTTCCCCTCCAAATCAGAGACAGTAAGGGGCGGGACATGCAAGGTATCGGTATCCCCATTTTTCAGAGGAGAAAAGTGAGACATTGAGGTTTAAGTGCAGAGGACCTAGATTGAATCCTGTCTCAGTCATTTATTAAGTCATGTAGTAGAGTATACAGAGGGACAAATTTAAACTTGATTTCACGAAAAATAATCTGTTACAACAACTCAAAAGTAGAATGAGCTCCCTCAGAAAGCAGTGTAGGGATAGTTGAATATGCTTTTTTGGATTATAAACCAGGCTTATTGGCTTCCAAGGTCCCTGCCAATTGTAAAATTCTGAGATTCTGCGTCTTCCTACCCTCAGCTCAATACCATTTCCACCCCAACCATATTGCCTCCCAGAACTGGTTCTTCCTTTCTCACTTCTTTATTACTTCTCACCTGGATGACTGTGAGAGCCTCCTAAGTAGTCTCTGGGCCTCCAGTCTCAAACCTCTTCTGATCTCTCTGCCTCTATCACCAAGTCCCTACTGCTTTTCCCTTTCTAATTCCTTTACTGGGAAGCCATCGGAATGATCTTTCTAAGCCACTTGTGTGGCAATAGGACATCCTGCTCAAGTTTCTCTTTGAAAAAATACAGATTGCTTGACACTTAAGGATTCAATAAAAGAATTGCTGGTCCCAGAGTGTATACCAAATAAATACAAACTATGGGATATTTAAAAATTATCTTTCTGTCTGTCTCTCTATCTTTGTTTCTATTTACTTATCCATTTACAGCTACTAAAGTTTCAAACAAGGGCAGCTAGATGATACAGTGGTTAGAGCACAGGGTCTAGAGTAAGGAAAACCTAAATTCAGAACCAGCCGCAGACACTTACTAGTCTGGGAAAGTCATTAAATCCTATTTGCTTCAGTTTCCTCATCTGTAAAATGAGCTGGAGAATATCTGCTCCAATATCTTTGCCAAGAAAATCCCAAACAGAGAGTCGTATATGATTGAAACAGCTAACCATTAACAACAACAACAACAAAAAATCTTACAATTTCATTAAGACTTTGGGAACACTCTGTACATACCAGGTAGTTAAGTATGAGGTAGTTCAATGAGGGTAACTGGTTGGGAGGAAAGGGGTAAAGACAGTGGTGGTACTAGCTGTTCAAAAGATCAGGAAAAACTTTATGTATGGCAGCCATTCTTGGGGTATAGTCTGGTTTCTCTCAGAATCACTTAGACCTTGAGTTCAAAACTATTTTCATAAAATACTAAAGAAGAGATGTCAACCCCTCAGCATTCTGGCCATATGCAAGCATAATACACCCTAGTGCAACCTAAACCAGAATAAAACATAATTGGGAAATATTTAACAAATTACATAAAAATATAATAGATATATTTTATATTTATATTAATCTACATCAATAGATAATACTATATTTCAACATTAAGTTAATATGTGGTTCTTTGGTATATATAGATTAGTGATCCCCATTTCATTTCAAATATGTTAAATATTGATAACTATAAAGCACATCTACAAAAGCTCTATGGAGGCTCCTTAACATTTTTAAGAATATAGAAGAGTTCTGAGATGAAAAAATTGAGAACTACTGGTGTAGAAGATGGGATCTGAGATGACCCTTGAGGGAAGTAAAGGATTTTGTGAAGTAGAAATAAGGAGACACAGAATTCCAGGAGGGGGGAACAGCCAATCAAAGCGTAGAAACGTGTGAAAAACAACCTGCTGCTTCTTCCTATCTGCCAAGGGGCTCCATCTTGGACATTCTTCTTCCATTGATGTTTCCTATGGGTAAGTTTTGAGGGGCCACGGTGTGGGGGAGAGACAAATAGTAAACAAGTCAGGAGACCTGTTTTTCTTCGTGGCTCCATGAATGCTAGCTTTGCAGTAATGACTGAGTTAGTGTGTTGTGTAGGGAGATGGGGCTGAATTTGAAGCAGAGGCCATGGTGCAAATCTGAACTTTGATGTCTGTGTAGCCTGAGGCTCAGTTTCCTCCTCTGTATGATGGAGATATGAATAAGTGGGCCACCTAAATCATTGCTGATGATTGTTGTTGCTTCCTGAAGAGGAAAGGGTTTCATAATTCTTAGATCACCATGGAAATGGGAGATGGAAATATTAATCTTTCCCTCCCTCCCTACACTCTCTCCGCTGAATTCCCCCCAGGGCAGTAGCTCTGTCTCCTCTATAGTGGAGCCCTGCTCAGCCAAGCATGCAGGGTCCCGGGTTCACTTGGAAATCCCTGTTTCTCCATCAGCCTCAGCCGCATGACAGGTCTTTAGCATATATGTCACCCTTGGGACAAGCACATTATGATCTCTCTTTTAATGGTGTTCTGCACCATCTCCTTCCAGCTAGCTCTGGAAGGGGCCAGAGGGAGCCTTCTTCTCCAGGCTGGGGCTGATGTGGGGGTTCTTGGTCTTCTGGTAGAAAAAGGGAGAGTATGAACTCAGTTTCCTCATCTGCAAAATGATGCTGTTTGTCCTTCCTTTTCAAAGAGGACCATTGACATCACGGGTGACTTAATTGGAATTAAGTTACACAGAATCACTACCTCCTTCTTTCTCTGTGAGTCATAGAAATCCAGTGTCAGGACAGAAGTCCTGATGGCTTGGGATGCAGAGAATGACCTTGGGGTCTTTGACCCCTGACCAAGCTCTAAGCACATCCCAGCACCTGCTTCAGTCCACTAGGAGAAATTATTTTTATAATCTATTTTACTGGAGAAGTCTTCATATGCGTGGGGTAGGCACCCCAAATGAAGGATACAAACTAATAGAGAGGGACTAGAGGGCCTTTGAGGAGGATTCAATGGAAAGAATATTGATTCTGGGGCCATTTTAAATCTTTCCTCAGATTCTTAATTATGCAATACTGGGGGAAGTCGCTTAACCTTACACAGACTTTATGAGCTCTTCTATAAAATGGAGATAACCATAATAATTATTTTTCAGAGTTCTTGTGAGGTTCCAATATAGGAATCTATGTGGCGTGTTTTTCAAAGCTTAATGCTTTATATAAATACTAGTTCTTCAAGTAGTAATAGACAAGATAGAGAGCTGCCCCTAGGGCCTAGCATATAAGAAGTCAAAAAGAGAGATTATTTTTTAATTCCATTTTTAAAAATAATCACATATTTTTAATGCCAGAGAAATCCCCTTCCCCATGGCCTAAGGAGTTTCATAGAAGCACAGCGTCTCACAACTGGAAGAGCTCTTATGGGCCATTTCATCTAACTTGTTCCTGAGCAGGAATCCCCACTCCATCTTCTCAGATAACTGCCTCCCCTTGAAGATCATTACTTCATGAAGAAGTTCATAGCACTTTGGGATAATTCTGATTACGAGGAAGGGAGGAAAATGGCTGTGTCAATGAGGCAACATAAGGAATGGTAGTATCTGGACCAGGGGACTTCCTCTCAGGAATACAAATTATTATCTATGCTGTAACTTAGAGGTTTTCCCGGATCACTGAGAGGTTAAATGACTTGCTCAGAGTCACTTAGCTAATAAGTGTATGGAGTATCATTTGCCAGATCCAATATGGGTCAGGGATATGAATTGAATTTAGATTTTAGAAACAATTAGGTGGCTCAATGCTCATTGCACTGAGTCTGGAGTCAGGAAGATCTGAGTTCAAATGTGATCTCAGTTTTCTCATCCGTGAAATGAGGATTAATAATAACAATACCTACTTCCCAGGTTGTTGTGAGGATCAAATGAGATAATTCTACAGAGCCTGACACATTAGCAGTCTTTATAATCTTAATCAATACTTATTCCCTTCTTAATTTCTAGGTCAGGCTCTCTATTGATAATGTGCCCAGGCTGCCTTTCAGCTCCTTACATGGAACTGAAATTTGTCTCCCTTAACTTCTCCCCATTACTCTTTGTTCGGTGTTCTAGGATCAAGCAAGAAAAAAAAAGTATGATCCTGTGGCTCATGTTAACAATAACAAATAGCAAATAACAATTTGCAAAGTGCTCTATAAATATTGTCTCATTTTATCCTCATAATAACCTTGGAAGATAAGCAGGTGTTGTTATTAGCCCTATTTTACAGTTGAGGAAACTGAGGCAGGGTAAGTGACTTCCCCAGAGTCACACAGCTAGTAAGTGCCTGAGGCTGGATTTGAACTTAGTTCCTCCTGACTCCAGGCCTGGCACTGTATCCATTGCACCATCTAGCTGATTCAATGAGGTTCATCTTAACCAAAATTTGCAGGAGGAAGAGTTCCAAGTCTCAAATAATAAAAGGAAATTTAAAAAATCCCATAACAGTATCCTGTCAATTTTCCTTGCTCTCCTTCCTCAACCCTCCTCCCAGCAGCCTCATACAGTCTCTGGCTTTGCCTAGCACTTTGGACTCCTGACATTTTGTGATGTTGACTCATATGTGTCATATCGAAGATTCAAGGGCTACTTTGGGAATGAAACTCAAAGATGTTTAGCACATAACTTGTCCCTGCTAAGGTGATTATGATTATAATCCATAACTTGTCCCTGCTAGAGTGATTATGATTATAATCCACCCGCTGAATGGCATTAAGGAAGGATGCTGTTAAGCTGGAGAGCATCCAGGGGAAGGCAGCTTTGATGGTGAAGGGCCATTTGAAGGAACTGGGGGTGGTGATGAAGAATTAGCCTTTTTGAGGGTCTAAAGCTATATGTAATTTCATTTGATCTCCACAAACAACTTTTTGATTTAAATGGTATTATTCTCATCTTACATATGGGGAAACTGAGAGTGAGAAACAGGTGAAGGGACCTTCACCTTCACATAAGAGTCTCAGATAGGATTTCACATCAGTCTTCTTGATTCCAAGTATCTGGCTCTATCCATGGGACCACCTAACTGCATTGGCCAGTGGAAGAAACTTAAAGTTCCCCAGTGCTAGCTGTAATGCAGTATTTACATTTATAAGGTTAACTTGAAAAATGATTTAATTGGTTCTATTTGGTTCCAGGGAGTGAAGAGGGGAGGGGGAAGAGAGAAGGACTCAGAATAATGGGTAGAGTTTGCAGAGCGTGATGATATAAATTTAACACTAAGAAAAACTTCCTATTTAAAAAATTCTAATTTAAAAAATTAGAATTGTCCAAAAAAAAATGAAGCGGGCTTCTTCCAGAGTTTTACTTGGTTCCCTTCCCACCCTCCACTCCCAGAAATCTTCAAGTAAAGACTGGGTGACTGTTTGTTAGGCAGATTACAGATTTTTCAGGCTTTACTCAGCTGAGATAATCAATGATTTTTCTCCATCCTAATATTCTTCGTTTTCAGGGCATTCAAAGCCTTCCACCTCCTTACTCCAATATACACACATACTTTCTAGTCTTCTTACACCTTACAATGTCCCAACCCTCACATACTCTTTGAACCTTGCACAAACCCTCCATCTCCAGAGTCAGGCATATTTTCTCTGTGTTTGTCCCATGCCTAGAATGTTTTCCCTCCTCCTCTCTCCCTCCTGGCTTCTCTGGTTTCCTTCAAGATCCAGCTAAAAATCTCATTTTCTACAGGAGGCTTGTTCTAATCATTCTTAATTTAGTGTCTCCCCTCTGGTGATTATTTCCCTATTTATCCCGTCTTATCCTTTGTACCTAATACAAAGTACCAAGGTTTGCACGTTATCTCCTACATTAGATTATGAGCTCCCTGAGGACAGGGGTGATTTTTATCTTCTTTTGTGTTCCTAGAGCTTGGCACAGTGACTGGCACGTTGTGAACAATTCATAAATATTTAGTGACTTAGGCCAAAGCTTCAAAGCACAGGAAAGGACAGAAATAAAAAGAGGAAACTGAGCTTTCCAGTGTTCCTCTAGAAAGCCAGAGACAGACCCTCCCTGATTTCCCAATTTGACAGGTGTCTGGCTGGCACTGGTTTTAGAACTCAGAGGATCTGGGCTGAAATCCCAGCTCTTCTCGGTCACTTGTGTGACATTGGATAAATCACTTCCATTATTTGGGTCTTGATATAATGAAAGGATTGGACCAAGGTTCTCTCCTCCAAGGTTCTTTCCAGTTCTAAATCTTAGATTCCTACTCATACTCTTTCCCTTCATTATTAAGCTTATGCTAAAAATTCTAACTTTCCTTGCATCTTGATTTATTCGTCTGCAGCACCCCCTGCTGGACAATGCCTAGAACCTTAGACCTTCAGAACGGAAAGAGATCTTAGTCATTGGATTGTACAGATTTATAGCTAGAAGGGTCTCTTTTTTGTGACCCTGTGACCTTGGACAAATAATTTTCTCTGAGCCTTGAATTGTACAAGACTCGAAACTTAGGGGGAAAAGATGGTAACTGGACTAAATGAGCTCCAGAAGAGTTAAGTGATAATGCCTTTGTCATCTGCCCTTGGTCAGACTCCATCTGGACTGTTGTATTCATTTTTGAACAGCATGTTTTCTGAAGGACATTGAGAAATTGGAGTGGCCTGAGAAGGGGAGGGATCTGGAGACTATGAAATACACCTACATACTAAGAGCTATAGTTGTTGGGCTTAGAGTAGAAAAAACTTAACTGGGGGGAATGGGTCTATCTATGATTGTTGTAATCTTCAGGTGTTTAAAGATTTGTTTTAGGAAATTGGGATTAGAGTTGCCATGATTGATCCCGGGGGCAGAAATCAATTAAACATTTATAAGCACCTACTATGAACCAGGAACCACGTGTTTAGACAGTTCTTGCCCTTAAAGAGCTTGCAATCTAGTAGGGGACAACCTGTAAATAACTACATATAAACTAACAACAAATCAAATAATTAGGAAGTCAACAGAAGGAAGGCATCAAAAATAAGAGAATTAGAAGCAATGAGAGGAAGTTTTAGCAAGGAAGATTTAGATTTATTAAAATAATGCTTCCAAACATCCAAAGTGGAATGGTGGTCCTGTATCCCAAGGTTTTGAAATCCTTATCACTAGGAGTCTTTAATTAGAAGCTGGAGACCACATTTCAAGGTTGTAATGCATATTTATATTCAAATATGGGTTGGGCTAATTGCCCATTTGAGGTCCCTTCTAATTGAGATTCCGTCTTTTTTTTTTTTTTTTTTGCTCTGACATTCTGTTATTGTAAAAATGGAGGGAATATAGATGAAAGTACTTTGTAGTCATAAAAGTCTAATTATATGTAAATTGTTATCGTCATTATAATAAGCCCCTTTTCACCTCTTCTTTTCCTCCCATCTCTCTGTCTACATTTGCACCTAAGGAGGGAGAGGTAGGGTGAAAATTGGAGACTCAATGTTTAGTGACCTAATCTAAACCTGCATAAGGTAGGCTATGGTGGTGATAAATGGAAAGCCTAGGAGGAGATGTGGGGAATGATCTTTGATCTTCTAGCTTGGAAGGAGGAATTAGCTCAGTAATCTCCTGTCCTCTGCAGGATGGAAACAGGTTCTTTCCTGGGATGTCAACCACATACTTTTATTCAGCCCCCATACTTACTATATTCCCAGACCATATGCACAATCTTCACATAACTTGTGGGTCATATGGGTCACTTCACAAGTAGCATTTTGTCACTACTGACATGACATTTACATAATTATATGCAACATGTTTAATCCATGGCTCAGAACATACCAGAGCATTTGTCAAACTATAAATTTATTAAATATGCAATGTCAGAGCTAGAAGGACCTTAAAACATAGGCTACAGAATTTTAAAGGAAATGCATAAGCATTTATTAATCACTGACTGCCATGGTTTTACAAGTATTATCTTATTTGACCTTCACAAAAATCTTGGGAGGTAGTTACAAGTATGATTTCCATTTTGTAGTTGAGGAAACTGAGGCAGATAGGGGTTGAGGAACTTGTCCAGACTCACACCTATTAGATTGCCCAGTGCATTCACACAAATTGGGCCTGGGTCCAGTTATTCAAAAAGATACAAATTTTCAGAAACACATTCACACTCAGTGAAAAGGACACTTTATAGAGACTCTCAGAAGTGGGATTCAAATGCTATCCAAATGTTAATTTGAATGTCCACCATATTACACTGTCTTTTGTTGTTGTTTGTCCTTTGTTCTGGAAGAAGACCATGATGGAATTGTTGCCATGACATGCAAATGAATTGGATTTAAGTGAGGGAGGGCTGGGTGAAGTCACCAGTCTCACTTTCTCCTCTGGAGCCTCTCGGTTCAGTGACCAGATACAGCTCAGGAGGATTAGAGATGGTCCTTGATGATGTGGAGACCTAGTCCTTTTTAAGCTAAACTCTTTAACCGGTGTCAGTTTGACTAAAGCAATGCCCATTCAATGATTAAGTCTACATAAGAAATAAAGCAGAGAATGGCCTCTTAGCTAGTCAAAAAAAAATCAGTCTGGGAGGGGAAACAATCTTTTATATTCAGTCTGAGCTAGTCAGGGCTCAAATAAGGACCAGCTAGGACTTGGCCTGGGACCTATTGTTGCCCAATCAATGATAGCCAGAGTGATTTGGGTTTAAGGCTTGGTCCCAGCTTGGAAACCCCAAGTATCTTAAGAAGTTTAAGTAATGAAAATTCACATTCCTTTGGACAAAACACCAGCAGGTAAGGATATAATACCCTTTGTTTTCTTTTAGATTTAATTTAACTTAAAATTTTTCTTTCTTTTTTTCTTACATTGTCTTTTAATAGAACTAAGACCTTAGAACATAGGATGTAAGAGCTAAAAAGGACCTTAGAACACAGAAAACCAGAGCTAAGAAATGATTTGAATGCTGCTGGAAGAGATCATTACAACTTTACAGAGTATTGTTAGGACTGGAAGGGACATTAGAAAATAGAATGTTAGAATTGGAAGAAACATTAGAATATAGAATGTTAACATTGGAAGGGACATTAGAACAGTGAGTGTAAGAGCTGGAAAGGTCATTAAAATATAGAATGTCAGATTTGGAAGGGTCATTAGAACGATGAATATCAGAGTTGGAAGGGACATTGGAGCATAGAATATCAGAGCCAGAAGAGACTTTAGAACAGTGAATATCAGAGCTGGAAGGGACATTAGAACAGTGCATATTAAAGATTTGGAAGGGATATTAAAACATAGAATGTCAGAGCTGGAAGAGATATTAAAACATAGGATGTCAGAGCATGAAGGGTGATTAAAACACAGAATGTCAGAGTTGGAAGAGACATTAGAATAATAAAGTTTTGGGAGGGACATTAGAATATAGAACATCAGAGCTGAAAGAGACCTCAAACTAGAGGAGATCTAAGTTTCATTTAATGTGACTCCTTCATTTTACAGATGAAGAGATAAATGTACAAATTGGGCCACGAATGTCCTCAACGTCACACAATAACTTAATTGCAAAGCAGGGCTTGGAACTTCACCTGTCTTTGTTCTTTCCAGTGTTTAGACTGTGGCCTGATGCATAGTAGGCTCCCTGTAAATGGAATGTATCATGCCCCTCAGTCAGAGCCCATCCCATTATTTTACTCTCTTGCCCTCTTGCACATACAGCCACCTTATCCATTAATGTGCAGGTGCATAGGCAATGTTTCATACCCAGTGCTAGAAAACTCTTATAAAAACACATATAGACAAGCCACAGAAAGGAACAGTTATGGACACACTCACAAACACTGCACACATTGGCTCACATACACACGCAGTCACAAACATAGACAGACGGAGGCCTTCCTTTAGTGTGACAGACACAGAGACACAGGGTTACAGGACACAGCCACCATCAGTCACCTGACGGACAGACTCCCAGAAACACGGATACTCCTGGAAGCACATCCCAGACGCTGGCCCAGGTTTAACTTTCCCCCACAACGGGAGCTTGAGCCGGGTCTGGGATGGGGCTGGGAGGGAGGCTCCTGTAGATGGCACGAGGCAGTGTGGCCTTCCTGGCACTTGGTCCATGCCAGCTGGACCAGGCCTTCAGGCACAACAGGGCCTCGCTTTGCTCCAGATGGAGATGCCAGACCCTGCTCTGCCCCCATCCCAAGTTCGGGAGCAGCCAGGGACGTCATGCTGGATGGTTTCAGGAGGGGGGGTTGCTCTCCCCCATGGTTGGGCATCTTGTTTGCCGAGCTCATGCTCACACACACATGTATACACCTGTAGGTAGGTAACCACCCAGGTCATCATCTTTTACTCAGGTGTGGGAACTGATGAAATTTTTCCATTTCTCACATGATCTCTCAACAGCCTGAAGATGAAGGCAGAGAAGGAGGTATTCTTTCTATTTTTCATAGAGGATGAAACCAAAGTCCAGGGAAAGGAAGGATGGGGGCCATCCATCCCTTGGGCGGAAGGATGCTCCCCTCCCAGTGTGACTCCAGTGTGATATACCGGAGATCACTAGACTTGGACTCAGAAGTTCCAGTCCTGGCTCAGACTCTCACAATTGTGCAAATTTGCTCAATCAAAGGAAGAAGTTGAACTAAATGACCTCTGAGGTTCCTCCAACCTACCTATTGAGTCTGTGAGCATAGTTCTCCCTCATTTCCTAACAGACTCACACCTCTTTCCTTTCTATCTAATGATACTATTTTTGCTGACTTCTGGCCCATTTATGGCTCTGGAACCTGACATGCTTTAGCTCTTTTTCACCAGTTGAAGTTCTAGAACCTTTGAAGATCTAGCAACTGCCTTGAATCCTCAAACTTTTACTGAGGCTTCAAGGGAGGGAAATAACATCCAGGAAATCCCTTACAAAGCACTGATGATCAAGGGGAATAGATGGTCCCATCTTTAACCTTCTCAGACCTTAACCACTCTAAGAGCAACCAAAGCAGATTGTCATTTCTCTCTTGCAAAGAAAACTTAATAGAAACATGATGGATCTCTTCAGATATTCGAAGAGCTGAATTGTTGTTGCTTTGGAAAACAGACACACACATGTACGCACACATAGGTAGATAGCCATCCAAATTTTGACCTTGCTGTCCCATATTCATTGGAGGTATTCTAGCAGCACCTTGTTAAGAAGCCTGAGGAGAATTCCTCTCCTGGGTGAGAGATTGAACTATATGACCTTTGAAATCTATCTTTTAACTCTTTATGACTCTATTTTGGGGCTGGTCCCCTACCTTCTTTCCCTCTTTATTGCCATTGGGTGAGGGAAGGCAAAATGGAACAATACATCTCAAAGGATATCAAGAAGCTAAACCCCTTCCCTCAGACTGGCCCTGTGGCCCTAGAGTGGTAAATAATCAAGAATATGCTAAAGAGATATGAAAATTGAATGAATGAATGAAAAAGTATCTTATTAAAGCAAGGGCTGTGCTAAGTTCTGGAAACACAAATACAGATATGAGATATTGCCTGTCATTAGGGTCATTCTACAAGGGAGTGATGACAGGGGAATGAAATTTTGGCATGGGGAAATCCCAAGTACAGTGAGTTGATCTGTAGGGCAACTAAATGACTAAATTCTATAGTAATTGATTATTGGGAGTAGAAAAAAATTAGGGGGAGAAAAACAGAGAAAGAGAGACTGAGAGACACAGAGGGACAGAGACAGAGAGAAAGAGAAGAGAGAGAAGAGTGTGAAGTGTGTGTGTGTGTGTGTGTGTGTGTGTGTGTGTGTGTGTGAAGGAGAGAGGGAATGCATGTGGAGGCAGTGCAGATGGCAAGATGACTCCTGGTGGATGTCTGAATGGTTTGTGAAACACATTCTGCCTTGTGATCAACTAGATATAATCTCCAGGAGATAAGTTTGCCCTCCGTTACCCCCCAATCAGAATGGTTCAGTCCCAAGGTAGGAGTTCCAAAGCTGAATAAATCATCTGTCCCCAAGAGTGGGGGATGTGGACTCTGGAGACCTGGTGGGGAGGGATGCTGGATATCTGGTTTGGAGAATCTTATATCCTGTTTGGAGAAACAAGACTTTCATTGATCAAGTTGAGAATAATAATGGAGAGACACGTCAACAAGAAGTGGAGCACCAGTAGACAGTTGATCTCTTAGTAAAATAAGAGTTTGAAGCCCTGACATTCTGTGTTCTAGTATCCTTTTAAACTCAGCATTCAACATTGTAACCTTAAGGTCTCTAAGCTCTGACACACAGTATCCTAGCATCTTTTCTGACTCTTAACATTCAATATTTAGTCTCTAAGGTTCCTTCTAAAACTGACCCCCTGTGTTTTCTGGTCCCTTCTAGCTATGTTATTCAGTGTTCTTAATTCTAGGGTCTCTTCCAATGCTGACATTCTATTTTCAATGTTATAATTTCCCTTAGAGCCCTGACATTCCATATTTTATGTTCTGAGCTACCTCCCAGTTCTGACATTCTAGAATTTTTATGTTTACATAAGGGCTTAAGATAACATTTCCCTAACTAATTTGGCAGTGGAATACTTTAGGGCTTGAAATATGTTTATGAAAATCATAAATGCTTGTCCATGGGTACTTGGAAGCCTGAAACACCCCCAGGATAAAGTGTCTCTATGTGTGTGGGGAGGGAGTTTAGGAAAATTTGGATCCAAATAGAGGAAATTAAGCCTATTTTCTCCCTGGAATATTGCCGTAGGTAATAAGTATTTTGGATACATATATAATTTTGTCTTTAATCTTTTCAAAGTGAAAATACTGCTAAGTACAAACATTTTCTCAGGAAACTCCTATTCATATTGCTCAGAACACCAGGGTATCTTAGAACACAGTCTAGTCTAGTCTAGGGAGTCGTGACTTTTTAAAGAGATGAGGGGTAGTGTTCATTATGGGGTCTGGGTTCAATTCTGGAAGGCTTCCAGGAGGAGGGGAATTTTTAAGCCAGCTTTTGAAAAAAATGAGAGGTATAGATTTGATGGGGTGTAAGAAAGTTTGATAAAGGAAGATCTCTTATTTGGTTGAGGTTGGGGGAGGGATGGCTTAATGAGGTCAGACACAGACCTCCATTTCATCTGTTTTCTTCTCACCCCTCCCTTCTACTTCTGTCATTCTCTGTTATAAGACCCTGAATGCTTTAGCCTTCTAAATTTTTGTTTTCTGCTGCCCAGGTGGCTGGAACCTTTGGTCCCTGTGGGGAGACTGCACTCGGGACTGTGGAGGAGGACTCCAGACCCGGAAGAGGACATGTCTGGCCCTTCCTGGCCATGGTGCTGCTTGTGAGGGTGTCCTTGAGGAGGGTCGCTTGTGCAATAGAAAGGCGTGCAATAGTAAGTTATCCCCTGTGCTCCTCCCTTCATCCCTTTCAGCTCACTGTGGGCCTCGATTTACCTTCCTTCCCCATAACCTTCCTAGGTTTCTGTTTCCTTTTTTTGGGAAATGAGGAAAATAAAATCTTCAAGATCTCCCTCAGAGGTGTGCTTTGTAAATTATGAAGCTGGATACAGTACAAATGAGAACTATTATTAATGTACATTCTGAGGAGCTGGGCTTCCTTATTTCCTTCTCATATGAAAGCAGCATTTGGAGTTGAAAACTCAGACACTTTCAGCTTTGGTCCAGTACCTTCCCTTAAGACAATTACTGAATAAATAGAGACAGTTGGGAAATATGAGGTAGAACATAGGAAGGCGAAGCAATTTCAGGCAGAGAATGAAAGGTTTGGGACATTCTGCAGACACTCTGATTCCAGGGTGTGGAGAGGAGGAAGAGGTTTGCTGGCTGTTTGTCTAACTAGAAGCTAGATCTTTATGGTGAAGGTTGATATGATTTTTGTTTGTTCTTGGTGCTGGAATATTGGGACTGGAAAGTGGGATACAGAGGAGTTAAAGAATATTGGGGCAGGAAATATAGATTGCTGGGACAGGGCAATGCAGTCTGAAGGAAGGGTTGCAGAATGCTAACTCTGGGCTGACATATTGGGCCTGGATTATGGAACATTGGGACAGGGCTGTGGAACATGAAAGAGGACCTGCAGAATGTTGGAATGTGTGAAAGGGATTAGAGGACATTGAGAATATTGCAGTAATTGCTAGGAAATGGAGAGACATCTGGGGACAAGAAAGGGATCAGAACATTTTAGCCTGAGAATGCCAAATTTTGACCCCATACGCGAATGGGATGACTCCAAGGGGAGTAGAGACATTGCCATGACGCAGATGCCCAAATCTTGAATTTTCTTGAGTAGAATAAAAGGGACCTGAAAGGCTAAGTCAAATACATCATTTTGCAGATAATGAAACTGAGACCTAGCGAATTTTTCAACGCATCGTGTTGCCTCTTAGGTTATTATCTTCTTTTATTTAGAAAACCAATGTTAAGCCTATCCTTATTTTGAAGAATGATTCTTGGGCTTCCCCTCTTCCTCTTCCCCAGGCAGCTTCCTTTTTCAATAATAATAATGGGATAGCGTCTTCTTTCATTATTAATTCTCAATTATGCATGAGTGTGTTAAACACCTTATGGATTATCTGTGGGAAACAAATTCCATGTCCAACACTCCTAGACGTTAACCAGCATCTCTGTTCACAGATTTATCTATCCAGTCTTAATTTTAGAGCCCTAAGGTTATAAAATGTTAACTTCCTTTGACAATAGACAAAAAGTCTCCCATCCCTGAAATGATTTTTGGATTATTCACATTAGCAAATAAGAGATCTGGAAGAAATAGCAGACATCATTTTTCGGTTTAACATTTTTACTTTTATAGAAGAAGAAACTTGATCTCAGAGAAAGCATATGACCCATTCCAGACTATACCCATCAGTGATAGTGCCAGAAGCAGGAGCATCCCTGTCTCACACTGGCTCCAAATGAACAATCTGTGTAAACTGGGGCCAAAAGCTTTCCTCACTAGGAGTCTCTCTTTTTCCTTGAAATACTTTTACTAAATCAGGAGTTTTTAACCTGGAATCTGTGCTTGCTTTAAAAAAATTTTTTTTGTATAACCATATTTCAATAGCATTGGTTTCCTTTGTTATATTATATGTTTTTTTTAATGCATTGAAAAACACAATTCTGAGAAAGGATCCACAGGTTATACCATCTGAAGGCTCCATAGATACAAATAGTTAAGAATTCCTGTTCTGGATGGTCTCTGAGGTTCCTTTCAGCCTTGATATTCTAGGATTCTCTTGAATGACTTAGATAATCTTGGAACCTAGATGTACCAAAGCCAAGCTTAAACTTTTTCTACTTGTGACCCTTTTTTACCTGAGAAATTTTTACATGACCTCTAGTATATAGATATATAAAAGAAATATACAAATTTACTGATAATAAATCATAATATTGATAATATATAAATTATCCCCACATTCAGTTATGAGAACCCATGTGGGCTTGTGAACCAAAGTTTAAAAAGCTTTGCAGTTCAGGGCTCATTCCATCACACCAGGTTATATCTTTTGAGACCTGGATTTAATAGGAGGTCTTCCTAGAGCAAATCTGTTCCCAAAGGGGCTCCTTTTCCCCCCTGGCCCAGAATCCCAGCTTATGAGATTTCTCTAATAATCAACCTTAATGACTTCATGCATTTTTAAAATTCTTTCATAATGTTAAATCAAATTATAATGAGAATGTCACTATGTGGGCTTTTGTCTTTTCTTTTCTTGAATTTTATGAACCTTCCTGGTCAGAGGCCAATAGACTCAGCAAGTCTTGTCAAGAGGAGTTTGGGAAATACTAGGCCTTGGTATGATTTAAAGGAAAACAAGGCCCCCAACCTCAGGGAGTTTCTGGTCTAAGAAGATATACTATCTTTGACCTTGGGAAATACTAGGTCTGATGTAAAACCCTAGTCCTGATCTCAGGGAGCTTTGGTTATGAGAATAAGACATGGTTTCTCCTTGTCTGGGTGGAGGGAATATCATGGAGGAAAGCGAGGTTGGAACTTGAATTATAATGATCTTCTCTTGCTTCTCCCTCCCTCTCTATTTCTTCTCCCAAATAGCCAGTGGAAGATATAATTCTAGGAGTCAGTCCTTGAGGTCCACAGACACTCGAAGGCGAGAGGAAGCTGATGACCTTCAACAGTTTGGATACCCATCTCCCCAGACAGGTAAGAGGAGCAAAGTGGAGGGGACTTCGGCATGGAACAAGACCAGCGAATGGTTTAGAGGTGATTCTCTTACATGTAGAGCTGTGTCTATAGGCACTCGTTAGTAGGAGACTTTCCAGGAAGTGAGGCATTTTCTGGTTGTAATTACTGATGGAATCAAAGAATTTGAATATATTCAGTAGCTATGTATAGTCTAGTTTAGATTGGAGTGATAGCCTTCAAGTCAGGTTCAAATTCTCCTTTGGATATATACTGTCTAGTTGAATCAAGGTGAATTATTTAAGGGAAGGGAGAAATATTTATTAAGAACCTATTATGTGCCAGACACAGGCTAAGCTCTTTTATTGATATCATTTCTTTTGATCCTTACTTTAGTCCTCTGAGATAAGGGCAATTGGTAGAAGGGAAGAAAAAGGCTGATAAAATCCTTTTATTAGAGGTGATAAAGTGAAAAGGGTGATAAAATCTCTTGTTCTTAAATTGTTTATAAACATTAATTTAACTGTTGTTGCTATACCTGTGCTATCTTTTCCAAACAACCAGTGAGTTGATGTATAACTGAAGGAACCCGAGCACATTGCCATTGACATTCTCATTATAAACAAGCCAGAAAGCATGAGGAAGTTGAAACTTGATAGAAAGACAGCTCACAGGTTCCCCTTAAAGCATTGATTCAATGGCTGGTTGAGCTGGTTTCCTTATGCACCCAGAGGATGGGAATACTCAGTCTTCTCCATATGTGGTAACCACTGTGACCATTAGCTTAAAAAGAATCCCATTGGAACACAAGGTTTTGTAAGGGTGAATGTGAAAAACTATCTTTGCATGTATTTTGAAAATAAAAAGCTATTATCAAAAAAAAAAAAAAAGAATCCCATTGAGACTATGGATTTTTTTTTTTTTGAGGGGAGAGGGCAGGGCAGTCATACAGCTAACTAGAGTTGAATTCAGGTTTTTCTGTCTCCAAGGTTGATGTTCCATCCACCACACATCTCACTGTCTCCTGACAATGGAAACTTGTGTACCAATAGCTGTTGCTGAGAATGAAGAATTAGAAAAATTCCTAGAAGAATTACAAATTAGAAGAAAATACAAATTCAGAGTTGTGGTAATAATAACAGTTAGTACATATATAGCATTTTAAGACTCTGAATAAAGAGCAAAATATCTTACATATTTTATTTCATTTGATCCTCACAATAAACCTGAGAAGTAGCTATTATCTCCATTTTACAGGTGAGGAAACAGACATGAGTTAGATGACCTGTCCAGAGTTACATAGTTATTAAATATCGGAAGCACTCTATCCACTGTACCACCTGTTTTTGTCACCTAACAAGAGTACAAATTATCTTGAAAAATGCTTCCTGATTAATAAATAAAAATCAATAAGGCTTGTAGATTCCTCTAAAGCTGCACATCTATCTGCACATTACAAATATTGTCAAGAAAGGCGTCAGAAGTTGACATGAGAGTCATTTCAGATTTGAATATTAATGTGTGGTCAACGACTCAGCTTTTAGAGAAAAGATTTAAATCAATGCTCAATCAATGAAGATGGTCCATGTAATTGCAGTAATTCTGAGCCTTCCAAGGCAGCTAGATGGTGCAGTGGATAAAATGTTGGGCTTGGAGTAAGAAAAACCTGAGTTTGATTCCTGCCTCAGACACTGATCAGTCATTTTACCTCTGTCTGCCTCAGTTTCTTTATGTATAAAATATGTATAAAATGAGAATAATAATATCACCTACCTCACCAAGGTTGCTGTGAGGATCAAATGTGATAATGTATTCATGCCAAGCAAACTTTAAAATGATATATTCATGTGAGTTATTATTTGACCTATTTGAATAAGTAATTGATTCAGAGCAAAAGGAAAGAGATAAAAAGAAAGACAAGAGAAGAGAGCCAGCTTCAGAATCAGTTATGTCCCACTTTTGACATGAACTATATGATACTGGGCAAATGCCTTCTTCACATCTCAGTAGAACAGAATGTTCAACAAAACTATGAAGTATAGAATATGGTTTGAAGACTTCCACTGATGAATGTTCCTTTCTCTGCTCCACCATAGGCCCAGCCAAAGAAATGATCCGGATTATCATTATATTATAGAAAAGTTGTAACTGATGTAGAAACTCAGGATCTCCTTCAGGCAGCAGGGACTTAGTCTCCTTGCCAGGGCGAGAGGTGTAGTACCTCCATACACAAACTCATTTGTGAAGCAATTCAGAGGAAGATGCCATAACAGGATATCACAAGCAATTTCATTTCACAAAATCTTTAATTCAACAAATTCCCTACAATGTGTTAAAACTGTGTAGATAGCTTGATATGATATGAGTCCCAACAAAGAACATTTATAAACTAAAGTAAAAAAAAATAAAGGTAGCTAGATTTGTACTCAAAGGATTTCTGCTCTAATCTTGCTTATACTGCTTATTATCTAATGTGAGATTTTGGGTAAATGACTTTACTTCTTGGCCTTAGCAATGTGGCTTTAGTTGTTTGTTTTTGTTTGTTTTTTTGTAACCTATAAATGAGAAGATTGGAGTAGATGATTTCAAGAACTTATCCAGTTCTAAATTTATGATGCTAAGGCAGGGGTCCTCAAACTACGGCCCGTGAGCCAGATACAGCAGCTGAGGACGATTATCCCCCTCACCCAGGGCTATGAAGTTTCTTTATTTAAAGGCCCACAAAACAAAGTTTTTGTTTTTATTATAGTCCCGCCCTCCAACAGTCTGAGGGACAATGAACTGGCCCCCATTTAAAAAGTTTGAGGACTCTTGTGTGTCAAATTCAATTAACTCATATAAATGTCAATTTCTTTGTAGCTCTTTGAACAGTGTCTGGCATATAATAACCGATTAATAAATGGTTGTTGACTTGATTTCTTTACGCTGAGGTTAAAAAGATAAAAAAATATAAAATAGTTCATACCTATACAGAGATTATAGACTTCTGGAGGTGGGGTTGGGGGAGAAGATAATTCATACACAAAGAAGTCAAGTAAAAGAGGAAATTTCTAGGGGGAGGAAATCAAGGGCAATTTCTTAGAGGATGAGTTTCTTAGGAAGAAAGAACTCTAGAAAGTGGCAATGAGGAGGGGGCTCCATCTCAGGCTTTACCAAACTGTGAAGGGCTGTTATAAATGGACATACCAGACCAACCAGTGTTATCAAAGACTCATCATCAATGAAAGTGAAACAATCACATTTGTACTCTAACACCTCAGTGCCCAATTCATAGGAGGAGATGGAAATGAAATGACATTTGACAACATGAATTCAGACAGAACAGATGAATCTGACCAAGTACAAACAGAATGAATTTGTGCTGGAGGCAACCTGATTTTGAAGACACAAGGGGCTCAATTTTCCAGAGAATCATAAAGACAGGAAGATGCCAAGAAAATAGAAAAAAAAGAATCAGAAATTTATATTATCATAAAAGAAGCTTAGTAAGAAGATGGTGACAATTACCACCAACATGTAAACTTTTTATTTGTGTGGTCATATATGTGGTCATATGTACATTATTTATACAATATAATATGCACGTATGTTCTATATATAGATGCATAAATCCACATGGAATCTTAAGTGATGTGGAATTCATAGTTGTCAACCATTTATTAAGTGCTTATTATTATTATGTGTCAGACACTGTACGAGGTACCAAGGATACAGAAGCAGAGAGAGTCCCTTCTCTCAAAGAGTTTACAATGTTAGCCAAACATTACACACACACATACACACACACACACACACACACACACACACACACAGAGGCATGTGTGTTGTTTTCCCTCGAAAGAATGTAAGCTCCTTGAAAGAAGGTCCTTTTGTTGTTGTTTTTGCATCTCCTATCCTAGCACAATGGCTTATAAATGTTAGATGCTTAATAAGTGTTTGTTGGATTGGAATGGATATGGTTGGTGGATAACCAACCCTAGTGTATAATTGGATGCTTCGTCAGCATCATGGCCTCTCAGATTTGGAATACAAGATCTCAGAGATCTTCTACTCCAACTGTTGTATCTTTAGCAAACTGCAGATGGCTAGCCCTAGACTTGAATAGGAAGAAGACAACAGTTTCCTGCATAGAGCTATCACTGATCCCAAATTATTTCTGTTCACTGAAACCCATCTTCCCAATATGACTGTTTTCCTGGTGAGACTATCTATCTATGAATCATGGAACTTCATACTCTCTCTCTCTCTCTCTCTCTTTTTTTTTAATAATTATAACTTTTTATTGACAGAATCCATGCTAGGGTAATTTTTTACAGCATTATCCCTTGCACTCACTTCTGTTCCAACTTTTCCCCTCCCTCCCTCCATCCCCTCCCCCAGATGGCAAGAAGTCCTATACATGTTAAATAGGTTACAGTATATCCTAGATACAATATATGTTTGCAGAACAGAACAGTTCTCTTGTTGCACAGGGAGAATTGGATTCAGAAGGTATAAATAACCCAGGAAGAAAAACAAAAATGCAAGCAGTTTACATTCATTTCCCAGTGTTCTTTCTTTGGGTGTAGCCACTTCTGTCCATCATTGATCAATTGAAACTGAGTTAGAACTTCTCATTGTCGAAGAGGTCAACTTCCATCAGAATACATCCTCAAACAGTATTGTTGTTGAGGTATATAATGATCTCCTAGTTCTGCTCATTTCACTCAGCATCAGTTCATGTAAGTCTCGCCAGTCCTCTCTGTGTTCATCCTGCTGGTCATTTCTTACAGAACAATAATATTCCATAACATTCATATACCACAATTTACCCAGCCATTCTCCAATTGATGGGCATCCATTCATTTTCCAGTTTCTAGCCACTACAAACAGGGCTGCCACAAACATTTTGACACATACAGGTCCCTTTCCCTTCTTTAGTATCTCTTTGGGGTATAAGCCCAGTGGTAGCACTGCTGGATCAAAGGGTATGCACAGTTTGATAACTTTTTGGGCATAATTCCAGATCGCTCTCCAGAATGGTTGGATTCGTTCACAACTCCATCAACAATGCATCAGTGTCCCAGTTTTCCCACATCCCCTCCAACATTCATTATTATTTTTTCCTGTCATCTTAGCCATTCTGAGAGGTGTGTAGTGGCATCTCAAAATTATTTTAATTTGCATTTCTCTGATCAATAGTGATTTGGAAGATTCTTTCATATGTTTCTATTTCATCATCTGAAAATTGTCTGTTTATATCCATTGACCATTTATCAATTGGAGAATGGCTTGATTTCTTATATATTAGAGCCAATTCTCTATATATATTTTGGAAATAAGGCCTTTATCAGAACCTTTAACTGTGAAAATGTTTTCCCAGAAATGAATGTGAACTATCTGCATTTTTGTTTTTCTTCCCGGGTTATTTATGCCTTCTGAATCCAATTCTCCCTGTGCAACAAGAGAACTGTTCTGTTCTGCAAACATATATTGTATCTAGACTATACTGCAACATATCCAACTTAGGACTGCTTGCCATCTAGGGGAGGGGGTGGAGGGAGGGAGGGGAAAAATCGGAACAGAAACGAGTGCAAGGGATAATGTTGTAAAAAAAATTACCCTGGCATGGATTCTGTCAATATAAAGTAATTATTAAATAAAAATTAAAAAAAAAAAGAAAAGAAAATGTTTTCCCAGTTGAACATCATACTCTCTTAAGAAGCAAAACTGCCAGTGATCCAAAGGGCAGGGAGAGACATGGTGGACATATGTAGGCAGCAGCAAGTTACCATTGACCACTTATGTGCAAGAAGTGACTTAGAAGGCATTCACTAAGGAAACATCCAGTCAGAAAGGCAAAAGATCCCTAGTGATGAGAAGTATGAGTGAATTTCATTCTGCATGTGTTAGAAGCATTACCAGCATTGATGAGGGCACGGATCCATCAAAGTACTGAAATAAAGCAAAAAGATAGAGCTAAATGGTAGTTTTCTTATGAGATTTTTAAAAAAAATAAAGAAAAAAAAGTTTTGGACCCAGATAAGCCCAGCTTTAGAATTCAAGAACTATAAACTATGACAACCATAGTCATAATCTCACAGAATCTGAGAATATCATAGCTGGAATAGTCTTGACAGGTCATCTAGTCTAACTTCCATCCTTTCTAGGAATCTTTAAATTCTTGATTCTTAGATTCTTGACCTTCTTAAGGCCAGGGATTTTTTTGTCTTCTTTTGTATTCCCAGTGCTGAATATAGTTCCTGGGATGTCATAACTGCTTAATAAATATTGATTGATTGATTAAATCCTTTGCAGCTTTTCTAATAGGATTTTTTTGCCTCTGTCCAAATACCTTCACCTGCTGTTTTTATTCAGTTATTTCAGTCATGCCCAACTCTTCATGACCCCATTTGGAGTTTTCTTGGTAAAGATATCAGAGTTTTGCTATTTCTTTCTCCAGTTCATTTAATTGATGAGAAACTGAGGCAAATAAGGTTAAGGAACTTGGAAGGGTCACACAGCTACTAAGTGTCTGAGACCACATTTGAACTCAGGTTTTCCTCACTCCAGACCTGGTACTGTATCTGTTGGTCCCCAAATACCTTCAGCAATGTCAAATCAAATCAGCAATTTATTAAGTGCTTACTATATGCCAGACACTATCCTAAGCAGATAAAAATGCAGAAAGTCCCCCTATTAAGTTCACAATTTCATGTCAATCAATCATCCAGTCATTAAATATTTGTTAAATGCTTACTATGTGCTAAGTGCTGAAGATTTTTAAAAAGAGAGAAGACATTCCCTATCCTCAAAGAGCCCACAGTCTAATGCAGAAGACAACAAGCAAACCATAGATAGGATGAAAAGGAAATAAATCAAGAGAGGGAAGATACTAGAATTAAGAGGAGTTGGGAAAGGAATAGTGTTTCTGGGAGGGCACATCCAGAGAAGAAAGGATGACCAAAAGCAATATAAAATGAGGATTATTTGAAGTAATGGGCAGTATTTAGGCAGGAGAAGAGAAAACTCAGTGGAAATGTGATAGCTGTCCCCAGGTATTTGAAAGATGGTCATATGGAAGACAACTTTAGACTTCTTTTGCTTGGATCCAGAAAATAGAGCAATAGTAATGGGAGGAATTTGGAGGGACCTACTGGCCTGGAGTCAGAAATACATTCCAGGGATCCACAGAAAACTGAGTAATGAATCCATATTCTGAGATTTAGTTCAACCTGTATTTGACCAAGAATTCTATCTACAAATGAAGGAGGAAGGGGAGGAGAATTATTTTAAGGGAGCCTACTTAAGACCTAGAAGTACCTCTGGAGTATGGACCAGTAGAAGATCCCTAACTCATCCCAAAAGTCAAAGAAACTTAAAGTTGTAGAGGACCCAAGAATCATTGGATGCATAGCATCAACTTACTCAGTTAGTAGTTATTGAGGGGCATGATAAGGAAAGGCTGAAACAGGAAAAAGAGGGATAGGATTCTAGACTGAGGGACAGCCTGAAGGATCAGGAAAACCATTGGAGTGTATACTGACTAAAAGCTTAAAGAAAGCCTCAGTTCCTAAGGAAATCAGGAAATTTTCAATTCTTCCTCTACATATTTTTCTAACCTCTGCATTAAAGAGTAGGCACTGTGTTTCTGGGAGGAAATTGATAAACTGGTTTCTTCCCTATCTTCCTTCTTTCCCTTCCTCCCTCCCTCCTTCCTTCTTTCCTTTTCTTCTTTCTTCTCTCCTTTCCTTCTTTTTTTCCTTCCCTTCCTCTTTCCTTCCTTCCTTTTTCTCTTTCTTACTTTTTTCCTCACTTCACCCCTGCTTTTCTCTTTTCCTTCCTCCTTCCCCCATCTCTTCCATTCCTTTCCCTTTTCCCCTTCTTTCTTTCTTCCTTTGCTCATTTCCCTCCCTTCCTTCCTTCTTCCTTTTCTCCCTCTCTTCCTTCTTTCTTTCTTCCCTCCCTTTTTTCCTTCTTCCTTTTCTCCCTTCTTCCTCCTTCCCTTTTTTCCTTCCTCTCTTCTCCTCTCCCTTCCTTTCCCTCATAACTCTTTCTTCCTCTTTCCTTCCTTCTTCTCTCTCTCTCTCTTTCCTTTTTTCTCTCCTCCCTCCCATTCTTCCTCCCCTCCCCTGCCATCCCTTTCCTCCTTGCCCTTCATCTTTCCTTCTTCCTTCCCTTTCTCCCTCCCTCTCTTTTTCCTTTCTTTCATACCTTCCTGTCTTCCTTCCTATCTGTCTATATTCCTTCCTACTTCCTGCTTTCCCCTTTCTCTCCTTTTCTTTGTCTCTCCCTTCTTCCTTCCTTGCTACCTGTTCTTTACTATATACATATCCAGGATTTTATGTGCTATTTCAAGGGTTTATTCACAAGGGAAGAAGTAATAGAAATTCTGAATTAGCACACTAGGGTGCAGGTTGGGACAAGAAATCTGTTCAGCTCATCTCAGTCAGAGTGAACCCCAAGCTAATCTATCTGAATTTAACTAAGAACCCTAGGAGGTTGAGGGGGTATGCGTTGGATTTTCCTGGCTGATAGCTCCACCATCAGGAATCTTGTTGAGTTATGATACAAATCCAGAATATGACTTCCAGTGAAGGATATTGAACTCCAGCCTGGGTTTCAAAAGATGGGACTTTTCTATTTTTATACAGTATATAATAATTGAGCAACCTCAGTCAGTAAGGCTAGATAACCACTTGCACAGGCATAGAAGGAATTCCAGCTTATACACAGGTTGAACAAATTGAGCTTTAGGTCCCCTTACACCCCAGTTCTAAGATTCTGGGATTCTTTACCCTGTGATCAGCTTCCTCAAATACCAGGTCCTTCTCTCAAAATTAGGGGATTTTTATGTTGGCTACAGAGCACTAACTCTTTGCTAAAAAATATCTCTGACTCTCAACCTGAGGTCCTGAAATCATGAACCTTCCTGATTCTTTTGTGTCTTTAGATTTAAAAATATGCCACTAATTATTACCTGTATTTCTTTCTTTTTAAGCACTTCTCTAATTGCATGACTTCTTCTCACCATTATCTCACTTCTGTCTTTTCTTTTTCTTCCTTCACTTTTCCCTTCTTCTCCCTACAGAGATATATTTAAAATTTTTTATTTATAACATTGTTTTTAATTTACCTTAATTTCAAAAAATAGTTCTTCTTTCTTCCCAATGCAAGAACTCATCTGTTATAACAGAGAATTAAATTAATCAATCAATTACCAAGCATTTATTAAACATCCACTATATCCTAGAAGCTGGTGTTGGAGAACACAAATACAAAGACTAAAATAATCCAAATTTCAAGGATCTTACTAATGTAATGTATTAGGAGAGATGACATGTACACATATAATTATATGCAAAATAAATATATGTGAACAGGACTGATATCATGTGAAATGTTCTACATCATTAGTTCTCTACTGAGGTAAGAAAGGGAAGGGAGTGAATTTTCTCCTCTCTTCTTCAGGAACAAAATTGGTCATTGTAATTATATAGCATTCAATTTTGTTTCTATTGTTCTTATTTCTAACATTTATATTTTTGCAGTCATGGGGCATATTTTTCCCCTGATCCTATTTACTGTATTCCATGTGAGTTTATAGAAGGCTTCCTTTGCTTTTCTGAATTTTTCATAATGGTGATTTCTTAGCATACATTAATATTTTATTACATTTATGTACATTTAGTACAATCAGTACATTTATTAGATTTAGTACAATGACTAATAGCTAACACTTATATAGTGCTTTAAAGTCATTAAGTGATGTTCTTTACATATATTATCTTACTTGATTCTCAAAACAACTCTGGAAGATGAGTGCTATTATTACCCCCACCTTACACATGAGAAAAATGAGGTACAGAGAACTTAAGTGTCTTGCCCAGGGTCATATAATTATATCTGTCTTCCCCTCCTCCCCCGTCTCTCTGTCTCTGTCTCTCTCTCTCTCTCTCTTGCTCTCTTTCTCTCTCTCTCTCTCTCTCTCTCTCTCTCTCTCTCTCTCTCTCTGTCTCTCTGTGTCTCTCTCTCTCTCTTTCTCTCTTTCTGTTTTCCTGATTACAGATTCATAGCTCTGTTCATGATACCACCTAAACTGCTTATAATTTGTACCACAATTTGTTTATTTATCCCTCAATTGGTGGGCATTTGTTTCTAGGTCTGTGCCATTCCTACTGTGAGTATATTGAAGAAGTTGGGACTTATTTATCTTTATGCAGTATGTAAAAGTCCTTTGAAGAAAACAGGAATGTTTGATCTGGAGAAAAGGTGATTTAGGATAGTATAGTTGTCATTAAAAACTTGAAGGACTTTTGTTTAGAAGGACATTAGATTTGTTCTGCAAGACTCCAAAGACCAGAACTGGCAACAATGGATAGAAATTTCATAAAAGTGGATTTGAACTTGATGTAAGTATAAGGAAGAACCATGGTAGCAATTAAAGCTGTCAAAAAAAGAAGTGTGTTGTTTTATAAGGTAGTGAATTCTTGTTTAAAATTTGGATGAGTACTTGTCAGGGATAGGCATGGAATGGGATAGATTACTTCTGAGGTTAATTAGGACTCTAAGATATCATGATTCCATTAAAAATGTATGAAAAGAACCTTCTTTTCCCCAGATGGGGCAGAGTTGAGTTTCCTAAACTCTTCCACACTAAAGTTCTCCCAAAACTTGCCTGAGTTGACCATGATTCTTCCTGAGTCAGGAGTGATACCATCAAGAATGACATTTTCCCTTTATAGTACCTCCAATTTGTGATTTAAATCCTGTACTCTTCAGATTGAATTCAATTGGTCTATTCATTACATTCCTGACTTTATACTTGACAAATCAAGATGGTTCCTAATGAATTATCACTAATCAATGTCAATGACAATGTCAAGTTGGATGGTGGTCTGGTGAAATGTCCAAGAGCTTTGTTCTTGTAAGTGTTCTATTTAGCATTAGAAATGAATTGGATAATGCAGCCAGAGTGGTAATAAGGGGAAGTTTTATATCTCTAAATGCTTACTTGCATAAAATAGAAAAAGAGAAGATCAATGAATTGGGCTTGCAACTAAAAAAGCTAGAAAAAGAACAAGTTAAAAACCTCCGATCAAATACCAAACTTGAAATTCTAAAAATAAAAGGAGAGATCAATAAAATTGAAAGTATAAAAACCCCAAAACTATTGAATAAATAAAACTAAGAGTTGGTTTTATGAAAAAAAAAACAAAATAGATAAATCTTTAATTAATTTGATTAGAAAAAAGAAAGAGAAAAATCAAATTGTTAGTCTCAAAAATGAAAAGGGAGAACTATCCATCAATGGAGAGGAAATTAGAGCAATAATTAGGAGCTACTTTGCCCAACTTTATACCAATAAATTTGACAACCTAAGTGAAATGGAGGAATGACTGCAAAATTATAGATTGTCCAGATTAACAGAAGAGAAAATAAATTATTTAAAGAGTTCCATTTTAGAAAAAGAAACAGAATAATCTATTAATCAACCCCCTAAGAAAAAATCCCCAGGACCAGATGGATTTACATGTGATTTCTACCAAACATTTAAAGAACAATTAACTCCAATAATATATAAACTATATTTAAAAATAGGGTATGAAGGACTCATACCAAATTCCTTTTATGACATAGACATGGTACTGATAGCTAAACCAGGTAGGACAAAAACAGAGAAAGAAAATTATAAATCAATTTCCCTAATGAATATTGATGCAAAAATCTTAAATAAAATATTAGCAAAGAGATCACAAAAAATCCCCAGGACAGTACACCATGACCAAGTAGAATTTATACCAGAACCAGCCCTGCATGGTTCAATATTAGAAAAACTAGTAGCATAATTGTCTATATTAATAACCAAATTAACAAAAAAACATATGATTATTTCAATAGCTGCAAAAAAAGCATTTGATAAAATCCAAAACCTATTCCTATTAAAAACACTAGAAAGTACAGGAATAAATGGACTTTTCCTTAAAACAGTCAGTAACATCTATTTAAAATCATCAGTAAGCATCATATATAATGGGTACAAACTGGGACCATTCCCAATAATATCAGGAGTGAAACAAAGTTGCCACTATCACCATTACTATTCAATATTGTATTAGAAATGCTAACTTTGGCAATAAGAGAAGAAAAAAGAGATTAAAGGAATTAGAGTAAGTAATGAGGAAACCAAATTATCACTCTTTGCAGATGATAGGATGGTATACTTAGAGAACCCCAGAGAATCAACTAAAAAGCTATTAGAAATAATCCACAACTTTAGCAAAGTTGCAGGATACAAAATAAATCCACATAAATCATCAGCATTTGTATACATCACTAACAAAATTCAACAGCAAGAGATACAAAGAGAAATTCTCTTTCTCTTTTAAAGAGAAATTTTAAATATTTAAATTTTTTTTAATAATTTAAAAATAACTGTCAGTAGTATAAAAATATTTGGGAATCTATTTGCCAAGGGAAAGTCAGGAACTATATATGTAATATATATATATAAGCAAAACTACAAAATACTTTCCACACAAATAAAGTCAGATCTAAACAATTGGAAAAATATCAATTGCTCTTGGATAGAGTGAGTGACACTACTACCTAAACTAATCTATTTATTTAGTGCTATATCAATCAAACTCCTCTGAAAATATTTTAATGACCTAGAAAAAATAACAACAAAATTCATCTGGAAGAACAAAAGATCAAGAATTTCAAAGAAATTAATGATGAGAAAAGCAAATGAAGGAGGCCTAGCTGTGCCAGATCAAAAATTGTATTATAAAGCAGCAATCATCAAAACTATTTAGTATTGGCTAAGAAATAAAGAAGTTAATTAGTGGAATAGGTTAGGTTCACATAACAAAATAGTCAATGACTTTAGCAATCTAGTATTTGACAAACCCAAAGGCCCCAGCTTTTGGGATAAGAATTCACTATTTAACAAAAACTGCTGGGAAAATTGGAAACTAGTATGGGAGAAAGTAGGCATAGACCCACACCTAACACCATGTACCAAGATCAGGTAGAAATGGGTTCATGATTCAACGTAAAGAATGCTATTATAAACAAATTAGAAGAACATAGGATAGTTTATCTCTCACATTTGTGGAGAAGGAAGAAATTTGTGACCAAAGAATTAGAGATCATTAATGATCATAAAATAGATAATTTTGATTATATTAAGTTAAAAAGTATTTGTACAAACAAAACTAATGCAGACAAGATTAGAAAGGAAGTAATAAACTAGGAAAATATTTTTACATCCAAAGGATCTGATTTCTAAAGGGCTCATTTCTAAAATATATGGAGAATTGATCCAATTTATAATAGTTCAAGCTATTCTCCAGTTGATAAATGGTCGAAGGATATGAACAGACAATTTTCAGATGAAGAAACTGAAACTATTTGTAGTCACATGAAAAGGTGCTCCAAATCACTATCAATCAGAGAAATGCAAATTAAGACAATTCTGAGATACCACTATGCACCCGTTAGATTGTCTAAGATGACAGGAAATGATAATGACCAATGTTGGAGAGCATGTGGGAAAACTGGGACACTGATACGGTATTGGTGGAACTATGAACAGATCCAGCCATTTTGGAGAGCAGTTTGGGACTATGCTCAAGAAATCATCAAACTGTGCATATCTTTTGATCCATCAGGGTTTCTACTGGGATTATATCCCAAAGAGATCTTAAAAGAGGGAAAGGGACCCAATATGCAAAAATGTTTGTGGTAACCTTCTTTGTAGTGGCAAGAAACTGGATGCCCATCAGTTAGAGAATGTCTGAGTAAGTTGTGGTATATGACTGTTATGGAAAATTATTGTTCTGTAAGAAACGACCAGCGGGATGATTTCAGAGAGGCCTGGAGAGACTTACATGAATTGATGCTAGGTGAAATGAACAGAACCAGGAGATCATTATACATAGCAAACAAGACTATATGATGATCAGTTCTGATGGACGTGGCTGTCTTCAACATTGCGATGATTCAAACTTGTTCAGTGGTGAAAAGAGCCATCTACAACCAGAGAGAGAACCATAGGAACAGAGTGTAGAACACAACATAGCATTCTCACTCTTTCTGTTGTTATTTGCTTGCATTTTGTTTTCTTTCTATTTTTCTTTTTCTTCTGTCTTGATCTGATTTTTCTTGTGCAGCAAAATAACTGTATAAATATGTGTACATATATTGGATTTAACATGTATTTTTAACATATTTAACATGTATTGAACTACCTGCCAACTAGGGAAAAGGAGGGGAAAATTTGGAACAAAAGGTTTTGCCAGAGTCAATGTTGAAAAAATTAGCCATGCATATGCTTTGTAAATAAAAAGCTTTAATAAAAAAGAACTGAATTGGTTATAGTACAGACAACAGGTTCATTGCATTTATAGGTGACCCAGTAGTGAGAGGGACAGCAAAACTAGGGTCAAGAATATCTTTCATTAGTCTAGAATGAAGGACTGGCTTTAAGTAGATGAAATTTATTAGAAATAAATGTAAATTTCTATCTGTGGGTTCAAAAAATCAACTTTAGAAGCACATTATGGGAAGGTGTGTTTAGATGAGAATGAATGAGACATTGACCCAAAGGTCTTAAAGGACTTTAGGCTACATTATGACATGACACTCCAAAAATTCATTAAGAGTTATATCTAGGACTAGAAAATGGGAATCAGGAGGAGAGACTGTGAGAGTTCTATTATATTTTTACTTAGTCAATTATAGTTTGAAGAGCTGTATTCATTTCTCATTTAGGAAGGTCAAAATAGAGTTCATCAAGAGAAACACCAACTAATGTGGGTTAACCTTGCCACACAACTATAATTTGCAAGGAGTGAGGCTGTTAAGCTTGGAGAAGAGACAACTTAGAAGGGGATACAATATCTGTCTTCAAATATTTGGATGGGAATGTTGAATAATTACATTTGTTCTGCTTGGGTCCAGGAGACAGAACTTAGAACAGCTGGCAGAGGTACAGAAAGGAAAACTTAGGCTTAATATAAGAAAAGTTGTTCAGTCCTTTGTAGTAGTGTACAACTCCTCATGATCTCATTTGGGGTGTTCTTGGCAAAAATACTGAAATAATTTGCCAGTCCCTTCTCCAAGTCATTTGACAGATGAGGGAACTAAAGCAAAGGTAAATTACTTACCCAGGATCACACAGTTAGTAAGTATCTGAGGCTTCACTTCAGATGATGAGTCTTCTTTACTCTAGATACAGCACTCTATCTACTGTGCCACCTAATTAAAAAAAAAAAAAGATTTCCTCATAAATAGAGATATACAAAAGTAAATTGGAGTAGCTAATGTTAGGTGATATAATGAGCACCTAAGCCTGGAATAATGAAGATCTGAGTTCAAATCCAGTCTCAGACATTTTACTAGCTATTTGACTCTTGACAAGTCAAGAGTCTGTTCTTGTTTACCTCAGTGTCCTCATCTGTCAATGAACTAGAAAAGGAAATGGCAAACCATTCTAGTATCTCTGCCAAGAAAATCCCCAAGTGGGGTCACAAAGAGTCAGACACAACTCAACAACAGTAGCAGTAGCAATAACAAAAGTGGGATGAATTGCCCCAGGAGTTCATGAGTTTACTTTCAGCAATAAGCCATCAAGCAAAGTCAAGACAATCACTTGCAAGTAATGTTGTAGAGGGATTACTATTAAAGTATTGCTCAAATGACTTCTGAGCTCTCTTTGGAGATTCTATAGAAGTACAAAATGATGACAAAATATATGTATTTACTAACATCTTTTCTCTTCATCCTTTTCTTTCTTCAATCCCTCCTTTTCCTTTTCCTTTTTTCTTCCTTTTTTTTCTTCCTTCTACTTCTCTTTCTCTGTCCTTCTCCTCTTCCCTCTTTTCTTTTTTTCTCTCTCTCTCCCTTCCGTCCTTTTTTCTTTTTCTTTCTTTCTTTCTTTCTTTCTCCTACGCTTCTTCTCTTTCTCTTTTTATTCTTTATTATTACTATGATTACTACTATACTTACCATATTCATCTGTCTGTCTCTCAGTATGAACATATATAATCCTTGTTTGAGTCTAACCATCATTTAATAAATGTGATGTATGGAGAAAGTTTGGGATTGGCTTCCTTGAAATCTTTCCTGCTGCCTTTAACTAGTCCCTGACTTTAATGTCCCATGTCCCAACAGGAGACCCAGCAGCAGAGGAGTGGTCCCCATGGAGTGTCTGCTCAACTACATGTGGTGAGGGATGGCAGACCCGGACCCGTTTCTGCGTTTCTTCATCCTATAGCACTCAGTGTAGCGGACCCCTGAGGGAGCAGAGACAATGCAATAACTCAGCCATCTGTCCAGGTGAGCTTTCCTTTCAAGGAAATTTTGGAATGGGACCTCTGATTGAAGAAAAAGTCTAAATTCCTGATTTCTGGAACTTTGTTTTGGAAGAGAAAAACATGCCCCCTTTCTTTAGGGGTGACAAATCTTTCTCTTAGCAATCCTTAGAACTGAAAGGGAAAAATAGCCCAGGTCTTCTGGGAGCCCGTGGTCTAAAAAGGAGGTATAAGCTCTGCCTTCAGGAGGCTCCTAGTTTGAGGAGGAAACATAATATAAATACACTTTCAAACCTGGATAGAGTCCATCATACATTGTCTTGGTTTAATCAGAGGAGGCTAATCAAGGAAGGCATTCTAATGAAAGTTAGTTTTCAGGAGAAAAAGGGCATAATGAAGGAAGGAACAGATCAGCAAGGATCTTGGCTTCTATGATATCCTTGATGGGGGTTGTAGTTAAAAGTCTAGAATGTTATAGAGGAAGGAGAATTTCCTGATGACTTTACTTTTTCCTCACAGTTCATGGTACTTGGGATGAGTGGTCACCCTGGAGTTTGTGTTCATCTACCTGTGGGCGAGGCTTCCGGGACCGCACCCGCACTTGCCGCCCACCTCAATTCGGAGGCAACCCTTGTGAAGGTCCAGAGAAACAGACCAAATTCTGCAATATCGCTTTGTGCCCTGGTAAGTTGGAGGGAGAGAGAGCCCTTGGCCAGAAAAAGCAACTGGTCTGGCCAAGCTGGGGTGGCTGATGGACGTGGCAGAGCCCCTGAGCAGGCTTTGAGGAGGATCTGCCTAGAGGCAGAAGTGAAGAATGGATGTTAACCTTCGCTATATATTTTGACTGAAACTAGGGATCATTTCTACTCATGATACCACCATGTCTTTCTAAGAGAGAGAGAGATGTTGATATCAGTGGTCAAGTGGTCATTGCATTTGTATAGTGACTCTTGTAGTTGCTGTCAAATTATGAGAACAAATGAAGTTGCCACCTGAGGATTCTGATACAGGAGATATAAAAGTTCTTTGGATATGTTATATGGAAAATTTCAGATTAACACAAGAAAACCATATTTATATGTGAGCAGAACACAACTGCTCATCTTTTCTACCATCATTATGTCCCAGCCCATCACCATCATTCCAGCTTTCAGTTGCTTCATTTTTGTTTATGTATATTTCCAGTACCCAACATATTGAAACTGGCACATTGAAGATGCTTAATAAATGCTTGTTGACTCAGTCACTATTTCTGTTGTTACCAGAGTAACTTAACCATTACCAGCATAATTTATTCATTTATCATTTATTCAACAAACTTTTATTAAATGCCTTCTTTGTGCCTGACAATAAGCTAGATACAAATATAATGCCCACACAAAAAGAGTCTTACAAAGAGTTTCCATTTTACAATCTTCACTATCATCCCTACTAACAGGACCATTACTATCACCATCACTATCCTTATCCAAAGCCCCAGCATTCATTGTTGTGGCAGTGGTGATTTGTTAGTCATTTTCAATCATATTTGATTCTTCATGACCCCACTTTGGAATTTTCTTTCCTTTCTTTTCTTATCCTTTCCTTTTCTATCCTTTTTCTTTTTTGAGGCAGAGTTAAGTAACTTTCCAAGGATCATATAACTAATTAGTGTCAGAAGGTAAATTTGAACACGGGTCCTTCTGACTTGAGGACTGGTGCCTTATTCACTGTACCATTTAGCTGCCCTATTTGGGGGTTTTCTTAACAAAGATACTAGAGTGTCTACCAATTTCCTTCTTCTCGTGATTATAAAGATGAAAAAACTGAGGTAAACAGGTTTAAGTAACTTGCCCAATGCAAGTGTCTAAGGCCCGATTTGAACTCAGAAAGATTAACCTTCCTGACTCTAGACCCAGTGCTCTATCCACTGCACTACCTCATCCAGCTATGACTATCTCCAAGATGTAGATAGTGTCTCTTGAGACAGCTAACCCTTCAGCTCCTGATGCTAGTATTGAAAGGTGAAGGACAGGGGTCCATGGGTTTTTCTGACATGCCAATGGACATGATTTTATGCAATCATAATCTCACTTGTTTCTTTAACAAAAAGAAAGCAGAGAGAAATAGCTTAGAGGAAGAAAAATAGCTTTAAAAATAGCCATGGGGATTAAGCAGGCTCCTGGCCAGCTCTGCAAATTGCTTTAATATAAATGCTTTGCTCTTCCCTGCCCCCTCTGCCTCTGGCTGCTAAGAAATCCTCTCTGAGATGTCTTTCCTCTTCCCTCTCTTTGGCTTCTCTTTCTCTCTTTAGCTCTGTGTCTATTTGTTTCTCTTCTCTGTTTTCTTAATATATTATTTAATGTATCTCTTATGAATCTTTCTTACTGTATCTCTATTAAATGTTTCTATTTCTCAGCTTCTGTCTGTCTTTTCCACTCACATTCTCTTTTTGTCCATCAATCTCTCTGTCTGTGTCTTTCTCTACTTCCACTTCTACTGTTTTTTAGTTTTTCTGTATCTCTTTGTCTATCCCTGTGGCTCTGTTTCTGTGTGTCTCTTTCTGTTGCTTTATCTTACTATGGATCACTTCTCCTCAATCCTCCAATGTCATCTGCCCCGAGCTACTTCTTTTAGACTTTCATTTGTCATTGTTTCTCTCATTTTAGTCCCTGTTCATTTAGAAAATTTGTCAAATTGGTTCTTGTTTCACTGGCATCTCCTCAGGATCCTGGCCACTGAGTACTGACTGTCATCTTGGTTCATCATTTCTGCTACAGGGTTATTCATGTGACAATTAGAGGTTTTCCCCATTATATTTTCCCCAGTGTTCATTTCTTATTTATTGAAGCCTTGAAAAGCAGGGATGTCTATAGTATTCCTAAATCTCAATATTTCATCCATGGCAAATTAGGAAGCTATCCTATGAGATTATCTTTCAGGGGACCTAGTCCCCTCAAACTAGCTCCTAGCAACTTGAAGGAATAGGGGAAATGTGGTATTTAGGATATTATAGGCATTTTTGGGTTCAATCTCTCATGCCTTCCTCACATAGTCCTTAATAAAAAAAATAAAAAAAATGAGAACCTTTTAGAAGCTCAATTCAATTTATGTTCTTTACCTTTGAAAACCACTCCTTATTGTCTTATCCTTTCCCTTCTATGGCAGAGAGAGAGAGAGATCTCATTTGATGCTGGTGATAGTACTGCTGCTACTGAGGGTAGTGGTGGAGGTTGCTGGGAATGGTAGTAGTAGTTTCCTAGCTAATGAGAATGGAAATGGTAATTGTTAATGGAGACAATGACAGAAAAGGGATGGGAATGGGAATGATGGCAGAGAGTGATGGTGATGATAGTGACAGTTATTGTGATGCTGGTATGTTGACAGCTATCATGGTGACAGTAGTGATAATGATGGTGACAGTGGGGCTAGTAATAAAGATGATGATAGTATCATTGATGATGGAGATTATAGGGTATTGAAGATAATAAAGTTGATGATGATGGTAGTAAAGGTTTTGGTTTTGGTGGTGATATTAACTAGAGGGACATGAAATCAGAAGTATTCAATACATTATATGATAATCAGGGCTTCCAAATATCTCAACAGAATAGAATTATAAGCACTATTTAAAATGGGGAAATTTAATAGAGGTAAATGTAGAGCAATATGCTTGGATTAAAGCCAATAATTCCATAAGCACAATCATGAATAGTTACCAGTTCATCTAAAAAAGATCTCAAAATCTTAGTAGTCTGCAAGTAAAACATGAGTCAGTAGTGGAATGTGGCAGCTAGAAAAGTTAATGAGTTCCTATTAAGAGAGAAATACTTTCTAGAATTCATTAGTTGATATTATACACTATGTTTTATCTTGGTCATATCTAAGAGCTATGTTTTAGGAAGGTCATTGATACAATGAGGGGCAACTAGGTAATGCAGTGGAGCGAGTGCTAGGCCCAAAGTCGGGACAACTGGTCTTCATGAATTCAAATGTGGCCTCAGACACTTATTAATTATGTGACCCTGGACAAGTCATTTGCCATTGTTTGCCTCAGTTTCTCATTTGTATAATGAGCTGAAGAAGAAAATGACAAACTGCTCCAGTACTTTTGCCAAGAAGACCTCAAAGGGCTCATGAAGAGCTAGACATCACTGAAAAATGACTGAACAATAACCACATTGATATACTGTCCAGAGAATATCAAGAGGAAAGTAATGAAGTCGATGAAAAGACTGGAGAGTAGTGCTATGAAGAATAGTTGAAAGAAGTAGGATTATTTAACTTGGTAAAAACAATTCTTGGAGGGGAGGGGAGGGAATGATAATTTGTCTTCAAGTATTTGAAGGGATGTCTTGTAACTAATAAACTGAATTTGTTCTTTTTGACCCTAAGGGAAGAAACAGAAATATTGGCAAGGATTTATGAGAAGCAATTTAAATCATGAGGAAAAGAAAAAATTCTTTAATTTTTTTTTGGGGGGTAAGAGGGATCAGAGTTGTGTTTTCATTGGCATAGAGAACTACTGGTTGGAACCTTTCTCTGCTTATGCCCATAGTACCTGCTTTGAGTGTTACTTGAAGTATTAAGAGAAGATAAAGACTTAGCAAGGATCACACAGTCAGTATTTGTCTGTGGCAGATTTGAATCCAGATTTCCCAGAAAGCAGTTCTCTATATACTATTTAACAATGTTTATACTAACAATTAAAACTATCCAAAAGTGTAATGGTCTGCCTCAGAAAGTAGTGATTCTTCCTCTCCATGGAAATATTCAAAGACATATTGACTGATCATTTGTAATAAATATAATAGAAGTGATTCTTTCTTAGATATGGTTGGACTAGATGCCCTCTACCTTCGAGATTCTATGATGTTGACCTTGGCGTACTCCCTTGAGAGAGTGCTGGGAGAAGATAGTAGTCTGTTGATTCAGTTGTGTGGCCCCTATGATTGGCCTCCTTTAAATGGGTCTGGACCTTCCCATCATCCTACTCCAATTCTACTAAGACACTACTGAGAGGCAAGGGAATGGCCAGGCCATCCAGCCACTGCTCTGGACCTACGAGACTTGGCAGTTCCAAATGCTAAGCCACAAAGAAATGGTAAGCTCAAGAAAGGTATTCATGCTCTGTGCTCTGTCCCTTTTCCTCCCCCCGGGCCGGGCAGTGGATGGCAACTGGAACGAGTGGTCAAGCTGGAGTTCCTGCTCATCCAGCTGTTCCAATGGCACCCAGCAGCGCACAAGGGAATGCAATGGACCCTCTTATGGAGGGGCTGAGTGTCAGGGCCACTGGGCCGAGACTCGGGATTGCTTCCTCCGACAGTGCCCAGGTCAGTATCTGTCCCCCAAAGGGAGGCTCAGGATGGCTTTGGGAAGGAGGGAGAGCCAAGGGGAGATGGGCCATGGGCACAAGCGGGGACCTTAGAGCAGGGCTGTGGAATGTGAGTCCTCAGCCTCTCGGGTCCCAGCCGGGACCTATGCTGCTCTTGTTCTAGTCATCGGTTCTCTGGATTCCTCCTTCTCCAGTATTTTTATATTTCTATGTCTTCCTAACTTTATTTCTTTTTGTTTCTTGATCTCTTTGTGCTCCTGTCTTGGTGTTGCTCTGTTCCTATGACTCTGTTCTGGTGATTTCATGTTTTTCTGTCCTTTTATTGTCTTTAATGTCATGTTTCTGTGCCTCTGTCTACATTATCTGTGTCTTGTTCTACTTTTCTTTTTGTCCTAACTCCTGTCTCTTTCTTTATGTCTCTCCATGTCTCTATATCTTTGGGTTTCTGTTTCTGTTGGTTTTCATATCTTTGTATTTCTACACTGTCATATCTTACTCTCTCAGTGGATGGCAAGTGGCAAGCCTGGGGCACTTGGGGCAGCTGCAGTACCACATGTGGCGGGGGTACCCAGAGACGTGATCGAACCTGCCAGGGCCCTTTTTTTGGGGGTGAGACCTGCCAGGGTCCCAAGGAGGAATACAGACAATGCAGCCAGAGGAGGTGCCCTGGTGAGTAACATTCCCTTCAAGACACCCCCTCCTCACTCCCTGATACCTCTCCCTTCCTATCCCCTTCGTGCAACTACCCTGCTTCCATCTCCCTCCTCTTCCCTCCCTCCTCCCTGCTAGCCAGAAGAATTCCCCAGAGGCACAGTGGATCTTGGTTTCCTTCAGTCTTCTTGCTTGACTTCTTTATGATTGTGACTGTCAGGAAATTGAGCTCTGGACCTTATAATCCCACTCTGGTTCTAACCAGAGACAGAAAAGTGACCAGGACAGCTCACTGGTTGTCAAGGGACCACTGAGCCATGGTTGTGTCAGGTTCCAGTTGGTAAGGGGGTAATGTTCAGAGGTGGCAGGGAGCTGGCTCTTGAAATCTCTAAAAAGGGTCTAAAAACTAAAATAGACTCAATCTGTCATGAAGTTTGAGGTGCAATGTGAAGCTAAGGTTGGGGGTCATGCTACAGCTGGGGAGAAATTGTTTTTCATATGTGGCTGACTATCCTGAATTAGAATTGACTTTTCTGACTTGGCGCCACTGGACTCTAACAGTTTAGCTAATTGACCTAAATTCCAGCCCATCCACTTTGTTCTTTTCCTTTCAATTCTTTTTCTGAGTCTGATTGAAGTACCCTCTACCCACTTCTCACCTGAATCTCTCTTGCCTTTTGCTAGAGCCCCATGAGATCTGTTATGAAGATAATGTTGGTTCCATGGTCTGGAAGGAGACTCCAGCTGGGGATGTGGCTGCCATACGGTGCCCCAGAAATGCCACAGGTATGAGTCCCTAGGTGGTGCCAGGCACTGAGGGATGGGTTCTGGGATGTTCTCTCATGCTTCTTATTTAACCAGAAATAGAATCATAGACTCAAAGTTAGAAAAGGACTTCAGAGTTCGTCCAGTCCAACCTCTTTCTAAGTTGAGGAATTCTTTCCTCAACATTGCTGTCCAGTGATTATTTAGCTTTTCTTGAATACCATCATTGATGGGGATCTCATTACTCCCAGTACATACTTTTTTCCCATTTATAGATAGCTCCAATTATTAGAGAATTCTTTCTAACACTGGGCTAGAATCAACTTTCCTTCAACTTTCCTCCACTGGTCCCAGTCCTATGTTGGGGGCTATAGATAATAAGTTTGTATTCTCTTCCCAAAAGATATATTGATTCCAGTGCTCTGCTATATTGGGAAGTCTTGGGGGGAGGGAAGAAGAGGAAGAAGAGGGGATAGAAGCCCTTCTTTTAGTACATAGTCTTAAGAGAACCAGAGAGGAACTACCCCTGTTAATAATAGCCATGCCTATTATTCATTGGCTATTCTGTGCTTTTCAGAGTTTTTAAGAAATCGGATTTGACTGTTCAGTTCTGCAAACATATATTGTATCTAGGATATACTGCAACATATCTAACATATATAAGATTGCTTGCCATCTAGGGGAGGGGAAAAATTGGAACAAAAACGAGTGCAAGGAATAATATTGTAAAAAAAAAATTACCCTGGCATGGATTCTGTCAATATAAAGTAATTATTAAATAAAATAAAATAAATTATTTTAAAAAAAAGAAAAAAAATAGGGTTTGAGAGGAAGGGCCTCCTTTGAATGAAGGATTTGGATCTCAAAATCCTCAAAGTCCCTTCCTACACTAGTTCTATTCTGGTCCTACTCTAGTCCTAGCCAGAGACAGAAGGATGACCAGGATAGCCCAATGGCTGTTTAGGGATCCCTGAGACATGACTATACCAAGATCTAGGCAGCAAGGGAGTAACATACAGGGATGGTAGAACTCAGCTAGCTCTTGACATCTTTAACTTGGTTGTAGGAGTCTATGGTTTTATGATCCATTACTGATGAGACATAATCTCCCTTCCCCCTAACCCCACCCTAGGCCTCATACTCAGAAGGTGTGTCCTGGATGAGGAAGGCATTGCCTACTGGGAGCCCCCCACTTACATCAAGTGTGTCTCCATTGACTACCGGAACATCCAAATGATGGTGAGGAACCAATGATCCCTTAGTGGGGATTTTTCCATCTCTCTGTGCCTGTGATTCAAGGTCTCCCCATTTTTCAGCCACTCCCGAGAGAGATAAAGTCCCTTCCTCTATCACTGTCTGGATATTGGTTTCAAGGACAAATCCTGAAGCTATAACATGGTGCATGGTGGAAAGAAACCCAAGCTTAGAACCAGTAGATTTGTGTATTAGTCCCTCCTTTACTTCTCATCAGTTGTGTGTACTTGAATGAGTAATTTGACTCCTGTTGTCCTCAGTTTTCTTTTCTGTAAATGGCAGACATTGAGCTAGAATGGTCTCTAAGGTTCCTTTCAGCTCTAACACTCTTGTGTTTCAGGATTCCTTTCTAGCTTTAACTTTCTTCATTCTACTACCTAAGGTCTGTTCTAACCTTGGCATTCTGGATATTATATCGTCTGCCACTACCTCATTGTGAACTCTCAGGCAAATCACTGAGCCCCTGAGTCTTATTGTCTGCTTCCAAAAGTGAAGCGTTGGAGGCAGACAGTCTCTAAAGGATCGTTCAGTTCTAACTCTTTAAATTGGGGCTTTGACCCTAATAAATTGTGATCTTAGAAGTTTTCCTCATCTATAAATTGAAGTCTGACTACGTGGTCTTTGGTTTTGTAACTCAGTGAATTCCCACTGCCTGGACTTTGCTTACCCCAGTCCTCACACCAGGAAACTACCTGCTCTGCCTCTCTAAACCCTACCTATTCTTAAGGACCCAGATTCCTCTGGGAAGCCTTCCCTCATTGCTTTAGTCCACTCTGACCATGCCCATCTCTATAATGCCTCTTAATTCCTTCACCTCTGCCAATGTTTCCTGAAACTCTCATAACCCTCTTCCCTCCTATTTCCCTCTTTCCTTCCATCTTCTCTTATTCCCCACACTACCTATTCCCCAGATCCTCCCCTTATACATTTGACAAAATTCAGCACTCATTCCTATTAAAACACTAGAGAGTATAGGAATAAATGGACCTTACCTTAAAATAGTCAGTAGAATCTATTTAAAATCATCAGCAAGCATCATATGTAATGGGGATAAACTAGACCCATTTGGGGTGAAACAATGTTGCCCACTATCACATTACTATTCAATATTGTATTAGAAATATTAGTTTTAGCAATAAGAAAAGAAAAAGAAATTGAAGGAATTAGAATAGGTAATGAAGAAATCAAATCATCACTTGTTCCAGATGATATGATGATAATCAACTAAAAAACTACTAGAAACAATTCACAACTTTAGCAAAGTTGCAGGATCAAAATAAATCCACATAAATCATCAGATTTTTATGTTTCCAACAAAGTCCAGCAGCAAGAGATACAAAGAGAAATTCCATTTAAAATTACTAGATAATATAAAATATTTATGAGTCTACCTGCCAAGACAAAGTCAAGAACCATATGAACACAATTATAAAACTCCACACAAATAAAGTCAGATCTAATCAATTGGAATAATATCAAGTGCTCATGGTAGGCCTAAGTAATATAATAAAAAATGACAGCTCCTTCCCTTACCTCTTGTCTTTCCCGCTGGGATCCAGTCTTTATCCCTTTTTAAGCTGATTCCCACTCTGGATAAGGATCTGGATGAGGTAGTCTCTAAGGACCTTTCCAGCTGTAGCATTCTGTGAGCTTGCTATGGTGGAAAGATGGTGGAGTGGACTGAATACCAGCCCTGGTGTCAAGTGGTCCTGAGTTCAAATGTGACTTCAGACACTTATCAGCTAATTAATTATCAATTAAATTTTCTCACCTGTAAATCTAAGGGGGTGGGCACAATGAACTTTATGTTAATTTCTAGCTCTAAAATTCTGTGATTCTATGATTTTTCTCTCTTTTTCCCCTGTTTCCCCCTTTCCCTTTGTCCTTCAGCCTTTGTGCCCTTCTCATTTCTATCCCTCTTCCCTCTCCGTCCTTGTCCTTTCCTCAGAATCTCTCCATCCTTTTCTCCCTGCAAAGGGATGGAAAAATCAAAGGGCATGTTTTGGTGTGGTTAGTTAGAGACTTGGAATGAAATGTTGCCATTTTGCAGAAACTCCTTTTCTGAAGGCCCCAAAGCATAGAAACTTTAGGCCCTTAGAAATTCCATCTGATTTGCCTTACTATCAGGCAATAGTGCCCCTTCCAGAAAAGAGAGACCCAATAACAGTCCCTGGGTAGTATTCATAAAGTCTAAATAATCTGTCAGAAAAGCTATCTTTATTCTTGCTCGGGGTGGGAAATAAAACTAGATGACATCTAAAGTCTCCTCAAGCCTTGAGACTCTGATGCTAAGAATTGGTTTGCTATACTGACATCATCACATCCAGCCCCCTGCCTCCAATCTTCTCTGGGACCCTTCTCCACAGACCCGGGAGCACCTAGCCAAGGCTCAGAGGGGGATTCCAGGTGAGGGTGTGTCAGAGGTTATCCAGACACTGGTGGAGATCTCTCAGGATGGGACCAGCTACAGTGGAGACCTTCTCTCCACCATTGATGTGCTGAGGAATATGACTGAGATCTTCCGGAGAGCCTACTATAGCCCTACCCCAGGTGATGTGCAGGTAAGGGGCTTAGAAAAAAATCTGCTGGGACCTTTGGGAATCAAGGAGTAGGGTACTTAAATGTACCCCACTAGTAAAAGTTCAGGCCATCTTAAAGGCTTAGTATCTCTGCTATTCCCATGACAACACCAGTCATCCCTACCATCATCATCACACCATTGCCAACACTGTGATACTATCACCATCACTGCTATCGCCAACATATTAAAACACTAATGCTCTAATTACTCTCACTGTTACCACCATCATATTTACATGTTGTCTTCTTCAGTAAAATTTAAGTTTCTTGAAAGGCTGTTCCATCATGAATGGTTAGCACAATGTTTGGCACATTTTAGGAGCTTACTAAATGCTCGTTGATATGATTATCTTAATTTATTACTACCAACAGCAACAACAACAGCAATATCTTGTATTTCAATCAATCAGTTCATCAATATTTAATGAGTTTTCATGTGCCAGACATCTATATAGTGCTTTAAGGTTTGCAGAGCCTTTTACATGTCTCATTTGATTAAATGAGAAAAACATCATAATCATGACTTAAATCACACCATCCCTCCCACTGTTACTGTTAAAAGACATCAACTTGCTGTCACTATCACTTTTATCAACACTGTTAATAGTCAGTCAGTAAACATTTATTAAGATTTTACTATGTTCCAGGAACTGTGCTAAATGCTAGAAATGCAAAAAACAAAACAAAACAACAACAGCCAAAAAAAAAAAAAAAAAAAAAAAAAAACAGTACCCAGACTTCAAGGAGCTTGCATTGTAATGGAGGAAGACAACATACAAAAGGAAGCCGGAAAGCAGGTGGGATGGCACCTGGTGGAAGGCATGAGGGAGAAGTCCAAAGGGTGGGAACAGAAGAGCACCCTCACCATTGTTGGTTCGAACACCTTCACTATTAAGTAGTGGGATCACCATTATTCTCAATATTACAGCTGTTTTCACCATCACTAAAAAGTCATGGAAATTGCTATTACTATCACCATTCCCAACACTATCATTGCTTTCACGATCACCACCACATTACCATGAACACAGTTGTCATAACTCATCATTCCATTTCCACATTGAATCATTGCAAGCACCATCATCAGTACCAATCTTATCACCAACACAATTAGCTCCATTGCCATCACTATCATCATCATATTGTATTCCCCCATCTTCCTATCATCTCTTGAGAACTTGGAGCTATATGTTAGCTTCTCTGTGTCTCCCACAGCCTCCCATATAACTTTTTTCACAGGGAAATTACTCAGTAGAAATGCTAAATTGTGCTTAATGCCCCAAGTTGTAACCAAGTCAGCCTAGAAGCCAAATTCTCCAGCATGTTGCCCTTTCTCCCTCTCTCTTTCAGAATTTTGTCCAGATTATAAGCAACCTGCTGACTGAAGAGAATCGAGACAAGTGGGAAGAGGCCCAATTGGTATGGATTGGAGACAAACAAATCCTTTTCCTTTCCCCCAAATCCCTTAACTAACTGAAGGAGCTTAAAACTCTTCCAGAGGACCTAACCTCCATTATCCTTCTCTAGACAAATGCATCTCCAGAAATAATATTCACTCTTTATTCAAGTTCATTCCTCTTCCCAAGTGGCTATGTATGGTACCAAATCTCGATTATCATATTTAGAGATAACCATTTGCAAATTTCTTGCTCAGAAGGAACATTACTAAATCATCTGCCAGCTTAATCCTGAACACTTTAAACTCAGGGACTGCTAGCTCATTAAAATATGTTAGGATCTAATTAAACAAGAAAGATTAATGTACTTGGAAGAAAAGAGTAATGAATTATAGAATGTAAATAGCAAAAAATATGGCATTTGAATTATCTCTTAAATTATCTATATTTGTTTTTATTTTGTTGCTCCACCTTGTTCTTCTTTTATTTGGTTGGGATTGAGGGAAATTATCTCTTGATTTTATGTTATCAAGAGGATTACATTTCCTCAACACATTGAAAGTTGACTTCAACTTCAAGAATTCCTGTGTCCAGACACATATGTAGAATGTGTTTAGTTGTTCATTTCTTAGCTGTCAGAAAGCAAGAGAGCTTGGTAGGGAAACATGATACCTGAAGATATCTGATGGATGTTCATGGGCATGCAATCAGATTTTTCTTTTTATCCCAAGAGAAACAGAATTGGGACCATGTTGGCTGGGGAGATATTACAAGGAGGCAGATTTTGCCTCAACATAAGGAAACATTTCCTAATAATTAGTTGTGCCCCTATGTAAAGTGGGTTACCTCTAAGAGATAGTAAGTTCCTCATTACTGGTTTTAAAGTGAACTAGATGACCTTTTGCCAATGAAGTCTTGGTGGGGATCCATAGTTTGAATGGGAATTGAACTAGATGGCCTCTGAAGTTTCTTCTTGCTCTGAGAAGGTATCTTTCTGTTCTTGTATTCCATTAGATGGGTCCCAACGCTAAGGAGCTCTTCCGCCTGGTAGAGGACTTTGTTGACGTCATTGGCTTTCGCATGAAGGATTTCCGAGATTCCTACCAAGTGACAGACAACCTGGGTGAGCTTCCCTTTCTCTCTGCCCTGCCATCTTTCTTCTTTTTTCTTTCTCATTTACTTTGATATTTCATCTTCAGTCTTGGTAGTATATAAATAAATTAGCCCAAGCAGGATATACTAAATCCCCCATACCAGATCCTTTATCCCTCTCCAACAGACTAGCACAAACCCAGAGTTGGGTCATAGGCTCTCATAATTAAGAAGGAGCTGTGATGTAGAGGGCCGCAGATAGTAGGGAACCCTGGGTAAGATATAAGACCTTTTAGCCCAGAGGAAACCCACTGACAATACCCGTGGCTCTCCCTTTCTTTTGTTTTTGGAGGAGCGTCTTGATGTCTGTTTTTCCTCTCAACTATTGCCTGTCCTTGAGGATTAAAAGGTATGCTATTGGTGTGTAAAATCTGGGTTAAAGGGTCTTATACCTTACCAAGAATTCTCCCACTATCTGTGGCCCTCTATACTGCCCAATGGTATATGACAAGGAAACATCTTGGAGTAAGCAATCATCCAGTTTCCTCTTGAATTCTTCTTGTGAAGAGTCTTCAAAAAGCATGATGATCCCTCCTTCCTTTCTTCTGTTCATACCTTCCCATGTCTAGTGCCTCTGCAGATTCTTGGTTCTCTTTTCAACACTTGTTCCTGACACCAGCCTGAAATCTCCATTTTCCTTCTCAGTTTCCCAGTGGATGAGAATTGAAAATCAGAAGACCTGGGTTTGAGTAATGGCTCCCCCACTTACTATGTCTGTGGCTCTGGGCGGGTTATGTCACATCTTTTATCCTGTTTTCCTTTCTAAAAATTAGACAAACACTTCCCATCTTTACTTCATGTGATTTGGGTAGCAAAATATTTTGTAAACCTTAAAGTACTCTAAAACTATGAAATTAATATTTCAAGAGGATTTTGTTGGAGTATAAAGAAAAAAATACAATAATATTTATAGATCACATATCTAGAGTATTTTAATATTTAGAAGCACTTATCCCCATAGCAACCCTGTATAGTAAGGAGAGAAAGAGTTACACATAGTCATGTTTTAATAAATATTTGTTAATTATTTTACAGAAGTGGTAACTGAGTCCCAGAGAGATCAAGTCATTTGCTTTGTGTTATATAAGAAAAAACTCAAATCCAGGTCCTTGACACTATGACCAGTTTTCTTTATTAAAAAAAAATTTCACACTTTCTAAATCACACTTAAGGAAAGCAGAATCTTTTCATGATCCTGGGAATGTTCTCCTACGATACTTCCATGTTTGTCCACTTAAGCCACTGCTGCTTTCAGGGACTACCTGGCCCCATTCCCATTGACCTCATATTTTGGCCTTGCTCCAAGTGGCCTTAGGTAAATGAGCCCAAAAGGTCTCTGCCAGTGTTCCTCACTCAATTTGTAATCCTTTGCTTCCTAGTGATGCTATGTGGAGCCCAATTCCCCACCACTATGCTTGGGTTTCTCTTCATTTACTAAGATAACTGGTAACTCTTTGGGATATCCCATATTTCCTTCCTGGAAAGCTGATCTCCACTGAGCCTGGCAGAGGTGGTTATTTCTTTTCCTATGATTTCTATTGTTTGAGAGAATTATGAGATCCCCAACACTGGCTGTATTCAGATAGTCTTGATGGCCATTTATCAGGGATCTGTAAGGAGATCTCTGCTCAGGAATGTGGCCCTTTCTGTCTTGAACTATATACTTTCCAAAATCCTTTATGGAAGACTCAGATTCTATTATTTTAATAATAGCCTTAAAGCATCTAACCACATATTATGTCCAAGACACTGTGTTTTGTATATACAAAGTTATACCTAGCCATTCTTTCATTCACTCTGGTTGACATTGTCATTGAAATTCTTGACCCTTCACTCTTTCTGACCTACCTGTCCAAGTAATTATCAAATCTTGCCATTTCTTCCCTCACAGTGATTTTTTTCTTTCTACCCATGAAGTCATTATCTTAATCCAGGTCTTTATTTCCTCTTTTATGCAATAATTTTTTAACTGATGTCTCTGGCATTAGCCTTTCTTTCCCTTTTCTGATCTATTTTCCACAAATATTCCTAAAACATAGGACTGACCATGTAATCCCCCTATTTAAGCATTTTAAGTAGCCACTTCTTTCCTGTATGATAGCATAAAAACTACTGTTTGACTTCATAGTCTGGCTCCAGCCTACCTTTATGGTTCATTTTATATTAATCTTCTGGTACTCAACATTATAATCTCAATGATTGACTTGGTCTTTCCCCAAACTCTCATTTCCATTTCTGATTTTTCATGGTGGGATATACCTGAAATGCACTCTTTCCTTATTTTCTTATCTTATTCTTATTTTCCTTTATGGATTAACTCAGTGGTCACTTCTTACAGGGAGTCATTACTCTTAATCCCCTTACACCAGTACTTAATACTCTCTCTCTCTTCAAATTATTGTGTTTGTATATACACACGCGTGTATATATGTGTATATATGTATATATGTTTATATGTTATTTCCTCCTAGTAGACTATAAGTTCCCTAAAGGAGTTTTACATTTTGTCTTTGAATTCCCAGTTCTTTGTACATAACAGTTACTTAAATAACAATTGAATTGGATTGGCTTAAATACAAACACCATGGATCAAATGAAATAATATATGTGTTTTAAAAAAAAAGAAAATTTGGGGGCAGCTAAGTGGTACAGCAAATAAAGCACCAGCCCTGGAGTTAGGAGAATCTGAGTTCAAATCTGACCTTGGATATTTGACTCTTATTACCTACGTGACTCTGGACAAATCACTTAACCCTGTTTTCTTTGCAAAAGAAAAAAAAAAGGAAACAAACAACAACAAAAAAAAAAACCCTTAAAGTGCTTCCTAAATATTACATCTTTATTATTATTATCATTAATATACTAGTTTTGTTCTACATGCTACTTTTAAGTTTAAGGTCTAATAGAGGGAAACTGATGTAAGGGCTAGTAGGGGTCCAATCAAAATCATGTGAGATATTTGAGAAAGGAGAAATCAGTTTCATGTTGGGTGGGTGACTTCTTAGGGAAAACTCCTTGGAGGTAGTGGCACCCTGCTTTAGCTATGAAGAAAAGGAAAAACATTCCCAGAAGGTGAGAAGTTGGGGAGTTTCATTAAGATCAACAAAAGCAGACAAATGGTAGTAAAAAACAAGAGGAGAACAGGGCATTGGAAAGACTAGTATGTAAAGAACATGAATTTATAGCAGGCAGTAAGTAGCATGATGGGTTTGATCTTGGCTTAAAATAAGAATGGTCTTGTCAGATTCAAAAGGAAGGTCTTCCCTATAGCCATGTTAAAACAGAATGGGATGTTTGGAGAAGGAATAGATTCACCTTCATTAGAATCCTTCAGAGGGGTATTGAGTAATAACTTATTGGGGATGTTATAAAGAGAACTCCTTTTCAGATTGGGCCTTTCCAAACATCCCAGGCCTAGTCCCAGCTCCATCTCAAACCCAGTCTTCAATAGTTTTGATGGCTGTTGAGTGCTTCGTTTATCATTGTTCCCCACTTGCTATTATACACTATGGGGTGAGGCTTAGGTACTAGGATGGAATGAAAAGGGTCTTTTGGTCAAAAGCTGTGGTTTTAAATTTCAGCCCTATGGTCAATACACTATGCCTTGAACAAGCATCTTCCACCTCTGACTTAAATTTTCATTTGTAAAATGAAACACTGGAAAAGATTATGACCTCAAAGACCCCTGCCCATTGTAATATCAAGATTTTTGAAAAAGATCAGTTTTATCTTGGGTGGTGATGATGAGAGAATTTTCAGGGACAGACCCTTGGAGGTGGAGGAGGAGGTCCTACCTTAGCAATGAAGGGAGACACTCAACAGAAGTTTCATTCAAGCCATGGGAGGATTGTCTGAGCAAATTCAAAGAAATAGAAGTAAAGGCAAGAGGAGAAGAGGGCATATTCTGTGCTGCAAGGACTCTCTCAGCTCTGGCATTTTATATCCCATGTTCTAAGGGCTAAGTTTAATAAATGCACATGGAGCAGCTAGTTGGTGTAGTGGATAGAGCACTAGCCCTGAGTTCAAATCTGGCCTGAGACACTTAATACTTCCCTGGCTATGTGATCCTGGGTAAGTGACTTGCCCAGGATCACATAGCCAGGGAAATATTAAGTGTCTCAGTCAAGTCACTTAACCCCCGTTGCCTCAGCAAAATGAATGAATGAATAAATAGATTCACACTTGGCTAATTCATTGAGGCCTTTGAATTTGAATTAACATTTCCCTGATCTATTCAATTCATTTCAACAATCTAAGTGACTTTCATGTTCAAGGTCCTGGGATATGTAGGGGATACAAAAACAAAATGAAAAATTGCTCCTGCCCTCATGGAGCTTACCTTCCACCGGAGAGTTACAGCATATAAAATAAGTAAGTATATATTTGATGCTTTGAGAAGGAAGATTAGTAAAGATTTCCTGTTGGAAGTGCCACCTGAACTGATCTCTCAGGGAAGCTAAGAATTTCTACAGCCACACAAGAGGAGAGAGCTCATTCTAGGTGTTAGGTACAGTGTATGCAAAGACATAGAGAGGAAAGAGAAAGAAATTGGGAGCAGCAGGTAGACTAGTATGGGTGGAATACAGAATACTTTAGAGGGAATAATGTGAATTTAACCTGGAACTTAAGTAAGGAGAAAATAGTTTTTGAAAGGCTTTAAATGCCAAGGTGAGGAAGTTGTTTCTAATTTCAGGGGAAATATGTAGCTACTGATGGTACTTGAGGAGGAGAATTACAGTGACATGCTATCCAATGCCAATTTTCTATTATTATCACTCCAGCCTGAGAAATATTGTCATATGGGGGTATAGATGACTGTGATTATTTTTTTTCTTTTGTTTAGTTATTTAAATGAGTTAAATCTTTATTCTGGATAGAAGAAGCTGGATTTACACTTATTTATATTTTCAGCTGTAGCAGTGGAGATGGAAAGCCTATCTATGATCAACAAATTGTGGAGTCATGGGATAGCAGCACAGTCAAGGAATTTGGTCCAAAATGTTATTTCACAAGGGAGGAAACTGAGTCCATTCAAGCTTGCAGGGTGCTTGATGTTGAGACTAAAAACAACTGTGATAGACACTTGGGTTGGATTTCTTCAGTACGAGTCACAAAAAGTTAGAGAAAATTCTTAATAATGGGAAACTCCTTTCCATTCTGTTGTGATGTGGCTGATTGATGGAAAGTTCTTCTCTAAGTTGATGGGAAAATCTACTTTCCTGAAACTTTCTAGGCAGAATAATAAGAGTTATGTTGTTCCTTGCCCCATTTCCAAGTCTTCTCCAGGATAAACATCCCTCAGTCCTTTCATTGATCCTTAAGTGACATGTTCTCAAGTCTCTCATCCATTCTGGTTGTTCTCTTCTGACCACTCATCAGTATATCAATATGGCATACACAGCTACACATGGTATCTTAGATGGTGTCTAACTAAAGGAGAAGACTATGGAACTACTATCTCCTTCACTCAAGGTGGTTATTTACTTGTTTCAGTTCTGTTCATTCTTTGTGACCCTGTTTGGGGATTTCTTGGCAGAGATACTGGAATGGTTTGCCATTTCCTTCTCTAGTTCATTTTACAGATGAGGAAATTGAGGCAAACAGGGTTGGGGAACTTGTTCAGGGTCGCATGGCTAGTAAGTATCTGAGGCCAGATTTGAACTCAGGAAGAGGAGTCTCCCTGACTCCATGGAGCTCCAGCACCCTCTAGCTACTACTCCACTAGCTGCTGTCTCACAAAGACATTTTAACGTGGTTTTTGTTCTTTCCCTTCTTCCTCCCCATGTCTCTTGGAGACACCTCCGATGTCCTTCCACCTCCTTTTCTTTCTCCCTTTCTCTCCAGTCCTCAGCATCCACAAGCTCCCTGCCAGTGGTGCCACTGACATCAGCTTCCCTATGAAAGGCTGGCGTACCCCTGGAGACTGGTCAAGAACATCAGAGGACAAGGTTACTGTCTCCAAGAGTGTCTTCTCCACTGGTCTTGCAGGTGAGAGAGCTCTGGGCCTTTGGGCTTGAGATGATGAGTAAGAGGTGCAAGTTAAGAAAGCCTGAAATTTCACAGTTAGAATTCTGAATTCATCTCTGTGTCCTATCACGAGGCCCAGAAGGGCCTGACCAGGAAGTCCTTTCTATTGTCTAATCTCGTGCTTGAAGTGAGGAAGGATGGGAATGTTATCCGCTCTTTCCATTATGGGAAAATATGAAGAATATCCTTCAAGAATATCTCTCAAGAATATCCTTCGGTGACCTTCATTGAGGAAGAAAACATCCCACCCCTTTTTCTCTCCAAAGAAAGCTTATACTATGTAGACACAATATCACACTCATTCCCCAATGATGATATGAACACCCTACCCCATTGCCTTATTTCTCCAAATGAGTCATGCACATGCCTACCACAATATCCCAATGACATTTACCCAAGGGAGACATAGACCATTCCACATTCCCAAGTGACACCATACACTAGTTTCATTTTTTTCAAGTGAAAAACATACCAACAATCCCATTACCTTGTTTTTTCCCTCAGAGATAGGCACAGACTATTCGACTGACCTTTTTTATGTGTCAACTTTGTTACTACTGGGGATCCAAAAATTATTTAAAAGTCCTTGTCTTCAGGGAGTTTAGATTCTCCTGGGGGAGAGCTAATGTTTCCATGTTCTTTTAGTTTTCTCTCGTGCTGGTCACTCTTGTCTGGATATGCTCCAGCTTGTTAAATCCTCCCTAAAATGAGGTTCCTGCAACTAAATACAATTCTTCAGGTGTTCTGAGCAGGGAAACTGTCACCTTCTTCATTCTGAAAACTCAAACTATGGTGGGTAAAAGATGAAATGCTGAGGAAACAAAGGTTCAGTCTTCTGAGTATTTTGAATTTATTAAGCAATGCATGCCAATTGCCCAACAAATCAGGACCAGGCCCCTTCCTCGGCTTAGGGTTAAATCCTGAATACAGGAAAAGACAGTCTTTTGTATATTAAAAATAACTAATCAATTTCTACCATGTTAACATACTACTTGCCATTTAGGGGAGGGGGTGGGAAAGGGGAGAAAAATTGGAACACAAGGTTTTGAAAGGGTTAATGTCAAAGAATTATCCATAAGTATGTTTTGAAAAATAAAAAACTTTAATAAAAAATTAATCAAAAAAGGCCAATTAATTACAAGGAAACAATGGAATATTATGTAATCTGATTTTTAATTGAAGGAAAAATAGGGATTTTCCATGTAGGGAAGGGAAGAGCAAACAGGTACAATTCCCTGAATTCAGAAAAAGAAGTGTCTCAAACTCTCCCCCCAAGTATCTATAAATAATCAAAGGAACATGGAAACGATAACGGATTAGTCAATGTGTGGCCAGTTTTCAAATAAGACCCATGGGTTGCTTGGGATATAAAACTGTGAGAAAACTCTTCACATCAATTTTTTAATATAACTGAATTTCTGGTCAGCATAACCCTTAACTAAGGATTTCTAGGCAGTAGGGAGAGTGGTTGTCCAATTTCTCAGCCTTGCAGGACTAGGTCCAAACAGTGCTGTAAGGTTTTCTCCCAATTCCCACAGTTGAAAAAACTTTTTTCACAAGACAAAAATTGAACTAGATCCAAAACTGAAACAGAAAAGGAGCCGAGCTAGCTCCAGAATTGAGTCACAAGATGGAGTCAGTGAGGTTCACTCAATTCCTACAATTAACCACTTGCTATTATAATCTCCTCAATTGCCTTGATTTCTTCAGTGCCCCCTTTTGATTTATGGGGGAGTGGGTAATCCACTCCTTCATGGATCATTTATTAATGCTATTTTATTTTTCTAAATGCATGCAAAACTTCTATTCCAAATTTTTCTCCCTCCTCTCCAAGACAGCAAGCAATCTGACATAGGTTAAACATGTGAATTTATTCTAAACATATTTCTATATTAATCATGCTATGCAAAAAAAAAATCAGATAAAAAGGAAAAAATGAGAGAAAAAAAGAAAAAAAAACAAGCAAACAAACAACAACAAGGTGAAAATACTATGCTTATGGATCACTTTTTCATATGCCAACTCGATAAGGTTTTTTCATATGTTCTTAATAATTATATAAGTTAGGTTACAAATCAAAATACTTAGCATACTGGACTAATTTTGGGAAGGGAGATTTATTTGTCACCAAAGTAACCAAGAGAATTTACACATAAATATAAATACTAACACCAAGAAATAGCAAACACAACAATACAATAATGATCATTAATATTATATATTATTTTATATATTATATTAATTAAGTTACATTTATATTATATTATTATATATCACATGTAATATATATTACATTATAATTATATTAATAATAATACTAACATTATTTCCTTATATCCTAGTAGTCCACTCCCAATATTTATTTGTTAATACTTTTTGAATCCCAAATGTCTCATTTAGTTGTCTAGTCCCTGAATATCTTCTTTTGGACATTCTGGAATAGGCCTCCTTCTCATGCTGAATGGGGCTGTGCTTCTCTGGTTTCAAATCATTTGTTTTAGGTAATTATCCTAAAATCTGCCAGTAGCAGGATAATACAATTTAGTATAATCTCTTAAATTTAATTACCAAATCTGAAACTTCAGAGAATTTTATTTTTTACATACCACTTGCTGTTTTTATCTTTATTTAACTCCTGTAGCTGATATAAGAATCTTTAAAAAATTCATGAATCTAATTCTTCTGCCTTTTAAAATTATCAGAAAGATATCTTAAAATGGGAAAATAATTTCACTTTCTTTAAAATTATCAAAGCAATTTTATATGTAAAATCTTTACTCTGATTTTGAAAACTTATTATTGAAACATAATCAAAGCCTGATTTTTATTCTAGATACATTTAGAAGCCAATTTTAAAAACATATGTAAGTAGTTCATGGAGGAAGAAAACATCTAATCCTATTGCTTTCTCAAAATTTATTATTCCATTTAATTAAAGAACTTTCACATTATATCTTTGTCTCATTACTTTGTCTAATTCCTCCTTTTGAAGGATTTCATTCCTCTATTATAATTTGACCATAAGTACAGATTAACATTGTAAAATTTTTTACGCTTGTATCATATCATGGTAACTCAGAGATGTTCCAGTATCAATCTGTCAAGATTTAATATTGTACTTATAAAACCTTTGCTGCTTACCTGGATTATTATAGAAAGTTGCTAGGGAAAGAAAAGTAGGGACATTGTTTTAACAATGTCACAACTCCCCTTAGGGGCACAGACGGACTTGACATATATAATAATAGGGGGAAAACTCCCTTTTCTGTTTGACTCTCAGTGCAAGCCATATCATATAGTTACAAGATATCCAAAACCAGGCTCAGAATTAACCAGGTCAGGAAATTTCCTGTTCAAGAAGGAAATAGCATAATGGAGCGCTATTGGGAGAAAACTTATTGTATTGTTTGAATCTTGCCCTGCATGGCTGGGGAACTGGACCATCTCTACCTGGTGCTCTTAGAAACCCTTAATTAAATACCTACATTAGGCTGACCAGAAACTAAGTCATATCCAAAGGAGTTTTCTCACAATTGTGCAGTTCAAATGACCCTTTATAAGATGTCTTATACTGACCAATTATTGTTTTCATGTTTTTTTTTAATTGTTTAAAGATACTTGAGAGGAGAGGGACACTTTTATTTTCTGAATCTGGGGAATTGCCCTTGTTCCAGCTTCCTCTGACAACTTGGAAAATCCCTCCAATTAGAAATCAGATCAACTAATATTCTTTTGTTTCTTTGTAACTACTTAGTTTTATTTGATTACTTATTTTTAAAGTATTAAAGACTATCTCCTCTATGTATTCAGGGTCCAACCCTAAGCTGAAGAAAGGTCCTGATCCTGATTTATTGAGCAATTGGCACGTATTACTTAACAAATTGATATACTCAGAAGATTGAACCTTTGTTTCCTCCTGCCACACGTCTCTCTTAATTCAAACTTAATACTGCTTTGTTTTTTGTGAGGTGGGACTAATATGCTATACTGCTGACCCACATCATACTGCTAATCCACTAATACCCCTAAATCTTTTTCTGGACAAATTGCCATCTAGCCTTGCCTCCCTCATTGTATACTTCTAAAATTGATTTTTGGAGCCCGAATGTAGACTTTACATTTGTCCCTTAAATTTCATTTTCTGAAATCCAGTCTAGCATTCTAGTCAGTCAAAATCTTTTTTGTATCCTGATTCTGACTTTGCATTTTCTTTTTTTCTTTTCTTTTGCTGAGGCAATTGGGGTTAAATGACTTGCCCATGGTCACACAGCTAGGACACTCGGGTCCTCCTGACTTCAGGGCTGGTGCTCTATCCATTGCACCACCTAGCTGCCCCAACCCTGCATTTTCTTTGTCAGTTTCCTGTCTCTATAAATTTTATCAAAAAGCCATCTTTGCATTTATCCAGGTTATAGAAACAAACGTTAAACAGCCCAGGGCCAAGCATTGATTCCTATGGCCTTCCCCTTTAGACTTCCTTTCAAGTTGAAGTGTCCCATTATTCAATTTATTTGAAATCCACCTGATTGTATACACTATCATCCATTCAATTTAAGTCAAAGCATAGTTATTAAGTGAATTGAACTTGATACTTCCTGACCACAGATTCAACCGGAAAAAACACTATTTTCTTTTAGGGCTATGAGGAGGAAGGGAGGAGGGCAGGCTAAGGGCAAGATCTGCACAAGGGTCTTGAGGCCATGGGCAAGAACATCACTGGAGTCTAATGCTGATAGGGCTGTTTTACAGAGACTGATGCCTCCTCTGTGTTTGTGATTGGCACCGTACTGTACCGGAATCTTGGAAGTATCCTGGCCTTGCACAGGTAGGAAAAAATTGGTTCAAGCTGATCCTTTCCCCCTCACTAGACCTTCTCCAAGCTTTTTAGGGGATTCGATTCTGGGATAAAGGGCTCAGCTTCCCCTCTTCTTCCTTTCTTTCCCAGGAATACGACTGTCCTAAACTCTAAAGTCATCTCTGTGACTGTGAAGCCCGCCCCTCGATCCCTGCAAACCCCTCTGGAGATTGAATTTTCCCACATGTACAATGTAAGTGTTTATGAATGTGTTTCTGAACATGTCTACGCATGGGTCTATATGTATCTATGCATTTTTATGTATGTAGGTGTGAGTGCCCATGTTTGTAGATACGTTGGTGCTAGATGCATAGAATGTGTGAGTATAGATTAATTGGTTGTTGTCCTTTTTTCTTGAAGAGAACCAAAATGACATTCCTGTGTTAGAGTCAAATTATAAAGTGTCCAACTATAGCTAATCAGACCAACACAAGCTCAGAATGCTCTGCCACAGGTCAGACACAAATAGTCCATATGAACATTTGGGGTGGCTTCTCTAACTTTATGCATTTCTTCTGAGCTAATTCAATGCTGATTTGCTCATAGAGCTTAGTATCTTCTCTGATGATGGCATACCTGTGCTAGGGTCTCCCATGTCATACAATCAATTCTAAAAGTTCTTATGGGAGTCCTTGTATCACTTTTTTCTGACCACCTCATGAGAGCTTGCCATCTGTGAGTCCTCCATAAAATACATTTGACATTTGAACAATGTGGCTGGCCCAACAGAGTTGTGCTCTTTGCATTATAAATATATATACATACACACATGTACCTGTGGGTATAAATGTAATCTATTTATGTATGTAGCATATGGAAGTTTCTGTTCACTGGACCTCCATTTTCTCATCAGTGCAATGGAATCGCTGAAGTCACACACATGATCCCATGATACCAGCATATGCTTTGTTAATAAATGGGGATGACCATCTGTGGATGTATGTGGGCATGCATATGTGTCAGTTACTGTGTGGGTATAATGATCGTGTATGTACATACATATCCGGAGTACACGGGAAGGTGTGATGTATTTGTCTACATGTATGGTGCATGTATGTATGTATATGATCAGCCTCTCCCCATGGGTATTATTGAAAGAGCCCTAGTGCTTTGGAGAGCCACAGAACTCTTGGAACATTGATTAGAGAATGTTAGAATTGGAAATCATTTAGACCACCTTAGCCTTCCATTTTATGGAGGAGAAAACTGAGGGCTGAGGTACAAGAGCATAGGAGAGTAGGACTTCCACCCATTAAATTCATAATGAAAAGTCAGGTTTCCAAACTCCTACACCAAGTTTTGTTTTTCTGGTTTGTTTTTGCCTTCCTCCTTCATGCTGGGCTATGTTGTTTCATTTCCATAGAGCCTTACTCTTGGTGATATAAAATAAAGCAATCCCTACTAATGTGTGAATAATGTATAATTGCCTAAAAGAACCCTATTCATCCCTCCCTAGAGTGTCTTAGGCAGCTCTTGCAGAATGAAACTCTGGGGATGGGGTCTAATATCTGTTCCTTTTCTCTCTTCACTCTTATCAGGGCACCACGAACCAGACTTGCATCCTCTGGGAGGAGGCTGATGTGTAAGTTTAGCTGGGGTTTGCACTGGGCTTGGTGGGGGATGATCCCATTGCATTAGGCCACAAGGGAGGGAGACATTCTGGCCAGGGGAGTGAGGAATGATGAGAAGAGGGTACATCTGATGTATGGTACTGAAGAAGCTGTAGTGTTCTGGAAATTGCTGATTATACCTGCCATGTATGTTCCTTTCCATTCTTCTCCCCACTTCTGGCACATTCCTTTCTGCCCCCATTAAGCTAAATGAATGGTCCCTGACCCCTCTTTTTCAATTCCTAATGTTTAGTTCCCAAGGTTGGAAGAGATGTAATTGGCTTAATCTCCTCCTACCTTTCCTAAGTTCTTCTCCATCACATAAATAGTCTCTCTCTCAATCTTGGCCTATATCTGTTTCTTCTTTATTTCTTCTAAAAATGCTTTCTCTCTTCCCTAAATGGCCTCTCCTCTGCTCTATCCCTATGGTCCACTGGTTTCCTCTGAGTAGTAACATGGTATAAAGACCTAGTGGGTAGTTGTGACCTAGCGCTATTTGTGAATTTCAGAATTGTAGTGGATTCCTTGAACCATGCTATTCTATTCTTTGATTGCCCTGTTTTTGACCAAACTTCCATATTTACTTTAGACTTTAGACAGAACCCAAAAAGGGCAGCCTGCAAGATAATAGATCTCAATAGAAAAAAAGAATTTTAGATTCTGGATTATCAGATTATAAAATCATGGTTAGCAAAATGGAGTAAAATATTTGAGACATTAAGTCAAGAAGAGAATCACAGAATAATCAGTAATAGCTTTAATCAAATCTAGAAGAATATTCTAGACTAATTAGTAATGGAACTATAGAATCTGTACTTTAAAGTATCTGGATTATTATGGATGTCATAAGATTTTGGAACAAGAATCATGGAAGCATAGAATAAGAGACTTAGAGACTTGTTGAAAATTGGCACTTAACAGATGTAGATTTAATTGAATTGAATAGCAGTTTCACAGAATAACTGATCTGGAATGAAGCCACAGGGCCTTCTAGCATGAGTTCAGTATCAAGATGTTTATTCTAGTGTGTGTTCCATGATTATTGGGCTGGCATGGTGAAGCATCTCCTGTCCTGCCTTCTATCTACTTTGTGTGGTATTTAATTTTAATGCTCTGGACCTTCCCCTCAGATAACATCACTCTAAATAACTTAGTCACTATCACTGTCATTGAGTCAGTTTTACTTCCTATGAATGGCAGGATTCATATTTCTCTGGAAATACTCTTTTTCTACCTCTCCTTATTTGTTCACCTCCCTCTCTTCCATCCTAATGCTGGGACCCTTCCATCTGACATGACTCTGTTCTTAGAGAAGTTGGTAAAACTTTGGGCTAATTGGCCAAGGTTGGATTACAGAATTTAGTCTGAGAAATAAGACTGTGGGTGGAGGTAGGGAAGAAAAAAGGTTGAATCAAAAGTTCCTTAAAGGTTTTTGATGGTAAACATATTATGTAAAGTTTGGCAAATCTGAACACACTAGGGTATTCATCTTCTGTTTGGATGTTCTGTTCTGTTTTAGAAAAGGTCTTGGAACATGGACCTGAAGTCCCTGAAAAGTGTTGATGATACATTAATCATGGGCAAGATGTATTAACGTCTCTATTTGATTGCTATCATTCAGATACTTATTCAGACTACTGAATTCTTTATTATCATTATTATCACCAACATCATTGTGATTGCCATCACGATGGTTGCTATTACTGGAATTACCAATTGTTATCACCATCAAGGGAAGAAAAGGGAACAACTAGTTATATAGTACCAAATATGTTCCTGGCACTATGCTAAGTGCTTTACAAATACCTTAAAACAACCTTGTGAGAGATGTGCTGTTATTCTCATTTTACAGTTAGAAAAGTGAGAAGTTAAATTATTTGTCCAAGGCCACACAACCAGTAATTTTCTGAGCTCTCTGCTCAATATATCACCTATCTGCTTCTTTGTGCCTTTCATAACTAGCAGCAGCAGCATCTCTCTCACTAAAATCACTGTTAATACCATTGCAATCATATCTTCACCTTTTTCTATGTATCTATGTCTTTCTCTGTTTTATCATTTTCATTTCTATCACTCTGTCACTCCCACTATCAGCACCTACTAGATCATGATTTCTTTGAAGTTATGGATTGGGTCTTATTTATCTTTCACCCACTCTAGTACCTGGCATAGGTCCCTTTCCATAAGGGATACAGCATATTAGCTAAATCATGGTAACCTTCACTGCAATCATCACTATCTCTATCATCACTTCATTCTTTTCAAAGCTTTCTCTAATCTCTCATGTCATTGAACAATCAACTTGCTATCGGACATAAGAACTCACACAATTAAGGAAGGTATGACTATTAGAGTTACCAGTTTTATTTCTTTTTTTTTTTGAATGTGAAAAGAGGTTCAGGAAATAGAATTAAGCAATCCAGGTAAAGCTGATGATGGCTTTTTTCTTTTTTTTCTTTTAAAAATAGCTTTTTATTTTCAAAGTACATGCAAACTCTTGCAAAACCTTGTGTTCCAATTTTTTCTTCCTCCCTTCTCCCCAGTCCTTTCCCTAAGAGAGCAAGTAATCTAATATATGTTAAACATGTACAATTCTTCTAAATATATTTCCACATTAATTATGTAGCACAAGAGAAATCAGATCAAAAAGAAAAAAATGAGAAAAAAAAAGCAAGCAAAAAACAACAAAAAAGGTGAAAATACTATATTGTGATCCACATTCAGTCCCCATGGCCTTCTTTCTGGATACGGATGGCTCTCTCCATCAAAAGTCTATTGGAACTGCCAATCTGAATCATTTTATTGTTGAAAAGAGCCATGTCCAAAAGAATTGATCATCTCATAATCTTGTTGTTGCTGTGTACAGTGATCTCCTGATTCTGCTCATTTCACTGTAAGTCTCTCAAGGCCTTTCTGAAATCATTCTGCTGATTGTTTCTTATAGAACAATAATATTCCATTACATTCATATACCATAACTTGTTCAGCCATTCCCCAACTGATGGGCATCTGCTCAGTTCTTTGCCTCTACAAAAAGGGCAAGTTTCTTGAGAACTTAAGTGTTGAGTTCCTTTGCGCGGCATATGAAACTCTTGCTTTGATATCTTGGGCTCATCCACAAGATGGGGCCTTTACAAATTGGAGTAATAAAATCTAAGATCTTAGACCCATCCATACTCATGACTGTTTTTGGCTACTCTCAGAGAATGTTGGGAGGATTGTTCTGTCCCTGAATCTTGAAAGGTACTGGTTTTCCTTACTGGATTTGTGGACTATATGTGCAATAAAAAGTCATCTCTGTCCAGCATACCTGACAGTCGTTAGAGGTCTCAGAAAGCATTTGAAATGCTTTAAAAATATTTCTAGGACAGAGACACCACACAGCCAGTGCTGCAGGGGCCAGGATAATCGTGAACAAAGAAAGTCATAGAATTACAGACTTTAGATTTAGAAAGAATATTTCAGGGTATCTACAATTTCTCCTAAGGCAGGAATGAAATCCACAAAAATTAATCAATAGCAAACAAATAATTATTATATAACCATATGCCAGATATTCTGTGATAGGACCTAAGGATACAGATACAAATAGGAAAAAGTTCCTGTGGGCAAAGAACTTAAGTTCTAACAGGAGAAACAATGTATATATTTGTAAGTTTTTACAAAACAAGCACAAGACAACTGGAGGGAGGCACTATCACCTGAGGAGATCAAATTCAGGAGTTTGAATTTAAATTAAGTTTCAAAGGAAAAAAAGGATTCACAGAATCTCAGTTAAGGCATCCCTGGCATGGTGGTCACCCAGTGCAAAGAAACTGAGAAAGGGAATGAAGTGTTTCTAATACAGAACAGTAAGGTGCATTCCCAATAATTGGCCATCCTGCCTACATTACTGAGGAAGTAAGGAAGCTTTTTCAACTTTTAAACAACTTTGATCCTTTGGAAGGTTTTGGTTTGAGTTTTATTTTATTTACATTAACCCAAAATTTATTGCCCTGCCCCTTCTTGATAAAGTGATAAAGGAGACATAATCCTTACCTTCAAGGGGCTTACTTTCTAGTAAGGTAGATAACACCCAAGAGGCAGCATGTGGAAATCTGGCTCTTCTGTTTACTAGTTATGTGACTGTGAGCTTCATTTCCTTTCTCGGGGTCTCTGAAAAATGAAGGGATTGGACTCATGACTGTCATTGATCTCCAATGCCTAACAGAATTAAAGAATGTTAGAAGTAGAAGGGATCCGTAAAGTATTAGCTTCCTTCTTTATAAAAGTCCAGCCCATTTTCCACTAAATGACTTGCCCAAAATCAAATGTTGATCTAGTGACAGAATCAGAATTAGAATTCAGATCTCCTAGTTCCTAACCCTGTACTTTCCACTACCACTACTCTGTTGGAAACAATAATATAGAATCCAGTTATGAGAACCCAAAGCTTATATCAGTCTAGACAAGACCAGAACATTTGAAAACACAAAAACAAATTGTTGATTTGCTTTTGCTATATAATCTATTAAAACTAAATAAAACTGATCATCTGAAATTCGCCAAATTATTTCACTCTTGAGTGAAATGTTTTTTGGTCTAAACTGATCCCTATCTGCAGACTGAGTCTGCCATTTTATTTTTATTGCCATTTTATCTTTATTGCCTTCTCCAACAACCATATCAAAAAAGAGGGAAAAATTTCCATTTAATAATTCGAAAGTGCATCATACATATAGTATCTGATTTAATATTAAAATTTAAAACTTAAATTACATAATATTTTATTAAAATTCCTAAGTTTACAGTTTTAATTCTATACCCATTATATAAATCAAGGGGATCCATCTTGAGAGTTAGAGAGATGAAGAGTTGGTCTTGAACCCAGGACAAATCTCATCTTTGACATATACTGGCTGCATGACCCCTGGAAAAAATACTTAATCTCTCATTGCCCTCAGCAAGTTTCTAAGACTATAACTTATCAACTTCCATTTATGAGTGTTTCCTTACCTGAGAATTCCCTGAGAATGCCAGTGATATCACATATCTAGTTCCTATATATACTTCTTATATATAGATAAATGTATAGATACATAAAGAGATAATATATAGAAGCATATATATATATATACATATATATATATACACACTTCTTACTTTGCTGAATATATCAAAGCTATTTGAGATCAACTTGAAACATTTTCTCTTCTATAATTTAAAACTTGTCTGTCTTTATTCATTCCTTGTTTTCTATCTTTTAGGAAGGAAGTTCTTTACTCCTTACCAAGGTTAATTAACCTTCTGACAATCTGGAGCTTTTCCTTTTCTCTTTCTTGCTTCTTTAGCCTTTCTTCTTCCTTGGATTCTTTTTCCTTGGCCTAAAAATTACTAGCCATCATGCATATAGTTGTTGGATTTGTAGAGCTTTTTTTGGACTAGATCTATGATTTCCTTGATGTAGTGAGTTCATTTTGAGTAATTGCCCTTTCCCAAAGCATATTGACAACTTCTCTGAAACTTACTGTCTTAGAGAATTATTAAAACAGTGAGATATTAAGTGATTCACTATAGATCAGAAAACCATGGATTTGAATCTGGGTTTTCCTGACCCTAAGATTAGTTGACTATCCATCATACATGGTGATTTAAGATTGTAAAGCGCTTTATATCCATCTATCATTTGATTGCTTCCAACAGCCTTGAGAGGTAGGTACAATTATTATCCACATTTTACAGACAAGGAAAGTGAGATTCAGATCACTTAATAAGACAAATAATCCCTGCCCTCCAGAATCATCTATTGTAATAAGTAAGACAACATGTAAATAATTAGATACATATAAGAATAAAGAATAGATGGGATGTAATCTGAAAGGAGGTAGGAGGTTGGCTTTGAGTTTGATCTTGAAGGAAGTTTGGGAAACTAAGAATCCAAGGGGAGGGGGCAGAACATTCCAGAAATTAGAGACAGCCTGTACAAAAGCTTGGAGATAGGGGGTGTCTAGGTGGTACAGTGGATAGAGAACCAGCCCTGAACTCAAATCCGGCCTGGTTTGTGTGACCTGGGCAAGTAACTTAAGCCCAGTTGCTTCAGAAAAAACAGTACGGAGATGGAAAGATCATTATAACTAACAAGATCAGTATAACTAGAACTAGAAAGTCAGTAGGAATAGTAAAACCTAAGAAGACTGGAAAGATGAGAAGGGGCCAGGTTATGAAGCATTTTCTTTTTATTTGATCTTGAAGGTAATAGGGATCCACTGGAATTCATTGAGGAGTGGAAGAAGGGAAGATGGGAAGATGGGGAGGAGGGACATGAACAGATCTGTCCTTTAGGAAAATCATCTAGGCAGCTGAAGAGATGATGAACCGAAGTGAGAAGAGACTAGAAGCAAGCGAACCAATTAGAAAATGATAGCAGTAGTCCAAGAAAAAAAGTAATGAAAACTAGTACTTAGGGTGATGGCTCCAGGAGTGGAGAAAAGCTATAAGGTAGAAAGGGAAGACCATGAGCAAAGGTGCTGAAGTGGGAGAAAGGAGTGAGATTAATATGAACAGGTGGGGTAATATATGACATTGCATTTTTGGAATTTCTTAAAAGACTCTGTATCTGGAAGGTCTATCTAATAATATTCTGCCCCCCACCTCATTTTGTAGGGGCAGACAATTTAATACTCAGAGAGGAAATGATTAGTTCAAATACATATAGTTGACCTTGGAAAAGCTGGAACTAAAGCTCTGTTCCTCTGCGTCCTCAGGGGAGAGGAGCCAATAGGGAGGCATGGTCTCTCCTGAGATGAAGAATCTCACCCTGGATCCTCAAATACACACTCATCCCTATCAAGGGAGGGGGAAGGACACTGAGGGATTCACTGAGGGACAAAGAAGCTGACTGTTTCTTAGGAAAGCTTTCTTGGCCCACCCACTGCCATTCTCTCCCTCCCCCTTCCCTCCTTCTATCTATTCCCCTTTTCTGCATGTTCTCTTTACCTCCCTCATATTCTTTCCTCATCTCCCCTTTGCCTTCTCAGTCTTTGAATTATTTAAAAGGAAAAAAAATTCCTCTTCATCTCCCTCTGGTTTTTTTGTTGTTGATCTCTTATGTCTTCTTTCAGTGTGTCTCCTCATCAACTTTATCCTTTTTTCTTTGGCTGGCCTTTTTTCTTTCTTTCTCCTCTATATGTCCTCTCTTTACCTCCCCTCTTCCCCCTCTCTCTTCACTGCTTCCTTCCTTCCTCTCCTTCTCTCTATGTATATGTGTGTATATAAATACATACATATCTACATATATCTATACATATATGTAACTGTATATATACATATATCTATTGTGAACATTATTATGTGTATGTATAGATAGAGATATTTCCTCCATCTCTGTCACTTGCTGTTATTCTTCTTCTCTCTCTCTCTCTCTGTCTCTCTCTCTCTCTTCTTTCTCCTCCTCCTCTTTTACCTCCTCCTCTTCCTCTTCCACCTCCTTCTCTTCCTCCTCCTCCCTTCTCCCCATCCCTCTCTCTATTTATGTGTGTATATAAATACATACATAATACATATATCTATATCTACATATATATAGATCCCTTTTGAAATATGGTAGAGTGTAAAAGATGCTAGATATAGAGCTTGAGTTAAAATCTCTCCTCTGATGTTACCTGTGCAATCTTAAGCAAATTCCTTCACGTTGATAAGCCTCAATTTTTCATCTAGAAAATGGGAGGTAGGGTAGATTAGATTGTCTCTCAGATCCCTTCCAGCTCAGATTCTTTTCTGTATTTTTCCTTTTTCTTTATCTCTTTTCTTCTCTGTTGCTTTCTTTTTTCCTATTGTCTGTCACTTGCCCTCCTATCTCTGCCTCTATCTTTTCTTTGCCCTCAATTTCTTTCTCCTGTTTCTTTCCTTTGTTTCTTTCATGTTTAGTCTCTCTCTTCTATATGAATCTGTTCCTTTCATTCTCCTTTTTTGCTTCTGTCTGTACCTTTCTTTTCCTCCCATTATCTCTCTTTCTCCAGTTCTATTTCTGTTTTGCTGGGTCCTCTCACTTACTCTTTTTTTTGTCTGTCTCTTCTTTGTGTTTTAATTTCTCCTCTTTTCCTCCCTCCTCTGTCTATTTCATCTCCTCTATCTGTTTCTGTAGCTTTCTTTTTTTTCTATCTGTCTCTCCTTGCTTTCTACCCTCCTCCCATTTCCTAGTGCTCCCTCCCCTCCACCTTCCCATCTCTCTCTCTCTCTCTCTCTCTCTCTCTCTCTCTCTCTCTCTCTCTCTCTCTCTCTCTCCTTTGCTTTCTCTTATCCTTTCTGTCTCTCTCTGTTTTTAGGTGTTTGTCTCTGTCTCTCTGTCTCTGGCTCTGTCTCCTGTGTCTCTCCATGTTGGGTTCCCTCCAGCTCTGGGTGATGGAAGTCCTAATTGGATGTGTTTGGCTCTTGATCAACTGCCAGGATCTGAGCCTCGCCTCTCCCTTTGAACCGGCTAAATACAGGTCCTTATGGGCTACCATGTTTATACATCACATGTCTCCTTCCCTTGTAATTCTGGCAGTACTTTTTTTATGTCTTTGTGTATCTGTTGGTCTGTATCAGTACCCATGTGTTTGTCTCTGTAAATAGGGGTGTCTCTGTGTGTGTGTGTCTGTGTGTGTGTGTGTGTGTGTGTGTGTGTGCGTGTGTGTGTGTGAAGCCAGTTCAGTACTGTGGATTGGTTTGGGGTTGGAGTGAAATGTAGTGAGAGACAATAATGAAGAGAGGAGACTTCTGAGGGGAACTGAGTTAATTTCAAAGACCTTCTGGATGAGGTAAGTCTGTGATAAAACTAGGTTAGTGTTTTTCAGATTGGGTCCTAAGTGTCTATCCCAATATTTCAAAACAGACTTGAAGAGAAAGGCAGACACCTGAGATGGGATGGGAGGAAGGAAAGGATTACTTCACCCAGAGAAACAGGAATGATTCTGGGCTGACACAGATGCACAGAGAGACCCTAGTCCTTATTCTTTCAGCTCTCAGAAGGAAACAAGCATTTATTAAGCATCTGCTATATGCCAGATACTGTGCTAAGTACCTGAAAATATTATTTCATCTGATGCTCACAACAACCCTGAGAGAGGTAGTATTACCGTTCTGAGGCAAATAAAAGTTGACTTACTTGCCTAGGATTACATAATCTAAGTATCCGAGCCAGAATTTGAACTCGAATCTTCCTGTCTTCCTCTAAATACTGTTTACTGCACCACTTAGCTGCTTTCTAGCCCATCATAATTACTTGAAGAATACTGCAGTTCTTAGCTGCCATAGATTTAGGTTTGAGCCAACCTCAAGTTTACCATCTGAAAGAGGCTCTCATATTCACTCATCTTGTTACTGTTCCAATCTCGAGGGTTCTGAAAGGATAGCTCCCATCCCCCTTCACCATATGGGCCCATTATTAGGGTCATAGGATTTACAACTGAAAGAGCAGAAATCTTAGAAAGAATCTAATGAAACTGAGCCCCAGGGAAGTTGTAGCCTGCTCAAATCTACACTCTGAGATGTGGTAAAACCAGGCCTACCACCCGGAGCTCCAGACTCCATGACTAGAGTTCTCTCAACTAGGAGAGAAATCTGTAGGTACCAAAACCAGCTGATAATAATTACAGAAAGGTCCTGAGAGCCCCATACCAAAAATTCTCAATTTATAGTTTAAGAAATGAGGTAATTATTGAAATTTCTCTCTGGATAAAGACATTTCATATCAAATAGTATTTAAAATGTGATCATATAATATTTCATACATATTTTATATATTTGTAGATGTTATATACATATATATATGTGTGTATATATATATATATATATATATATATATATATATATCCACATGTATGTTTATATATAGATCTAGGCCCATACAGATATATTTAGCTCTAGATCTATATATAGATATAGTTCTCTCTCTTCCCCTCCACATACATATATTCATATATCTCCTCTTTCCAGGGATTGTCACATGCTAATAATAAGATGCCTCCTTAAAGCAAGGCTGAAGTGCTGAGCATGAGTATGAGGAGAAGCAAGGGCTATAGGAATAACAGAAGCCAAGCAAGATTAATCGTTGAAGCCTTCCTAGAGAAAATGACTTTTGTGATCAATTTAAAAGGAAGACAGAAGCATGGTGTGCTATTGAGTAGAAGAGTTATTCTTGGAAGAAGGCTTGAAGGCTAGTATTCTGTGCGTCTCTGTCAGCCTAGGGCTTTCTGAGGAGGGAGGGGCTTCCTTTGTCCCCTCAGGTCAGCGGTACCTGAGTCAGGGGCTGTGTTGTTGCTACAGATTAGGGATTGTACGAGGGAGAAATGGTGGCTATCTCTTTCAGACCAGGAGTCCCTGAGGATGAGCTCCCAGAAGCAGGGACTGTTTTCCCTAATAGATCAGAGGTTCCCCAAGATTAGTTTATCTGCCCCATTCCTATTAATTTGGAACTCTGGAAGGCAAAGGCTCTGTCTCTCCTAAGAGCATGCTATTATTCCTCATCTTCTGAGCATATATATCATTCCTATCCTTTGAGTGATGGCCACTTTAAGAGCATATCCCCAAGGGTCTCTTCCCTCCTCTAGTTTCCATGGCACAAAGACGTTGTGTGGGGTGCGGAAGTGAGTGTGCTGGCAGAGAGTAGGGCCTCCTCGGCAGCCTCTTCACCCAGCACGTCCCTCCCCTTAGGCCCAGTTTTCTCACAAACCCAGGACCCACCTCCTAATGAGGGGACAGCGGGAAGAGGGCCCCTGGGAGAGGAGGCTGGGGGAGGGCTGGCCAGCAAAATGCTTTGGGGAAAACAACAAAGAAACTTTCTTCAGTTCCCTGGGAAGAAACCAGGCTCCTCTCTTTCTTGAGATTGTGCCAAACTCAGCCCTAAAGGATAAATAACTCTGGTTACTATGGCATTTCTCTTTCCAGGGCTGCCATGGCCCAACTTTCCTGGGAACCCAGCCCTCCCCTCACTCCTATATTCAGGATAACTGCAGGTGTAGGTGGGACCAGGAAACTTCAGAATGTCATTTCAGCCTTGAGATCCTATTATTTTGAAATCTTGCTATCTTCCCTACAAAAATCTTTGCTGAATAGTTTGCCCCATGAGACTCCTCCCTTTCTTGACACATGTGTATGGATATATGTATGTATGTATATATATAATACATATTAATATCATGTGTACATATTAATAGAATATATAAGGGGGTTTTGTCCCCTTTATATCTTAACACTTTTCCCCTTCCCCTCCCCATCCAGCAAATCAGCCCTTGTAATGGAGATTAGAAAAGAAAAATAATGGTTCCAACAAAACCAACCAACTCATCAGCCCCATATGAAATATTCCACATTCATTGTCCCCCACCTCTGCAAAGAAAGAAGGGAGAAAAAGTGCATTCGATCAGCAATCCTACAGGACTAAGCTGACTCATTCAATTTTTTTTTTAGCAGGAAAGATCCTTAGAGATCACATTGTTCCATTTCTACATTTAACAAAGGAGAAAACTGATATCCAGAGAAGGAAAATTATTTTCTTAGGGCATTAGTGGAAGATCTCACAGCTAGGAATCAAATCCAGAGAAATTTAAAGCAGAGAAACTAGTTAGAAAGTTATTGAAAAAGATTGGGTAAGAATAGATTTGGGCTTGACCTAGCACTATGATTATGGGAGTGGGGAGAAGAATCCATATAAGAGAGACGTTAAGGTATAAATGCTGAGATGTGGCTATAGATTGAATATGTGGAGTGGATGAGAGTGATATTGAGGTTTGAGTCTGAGTGACAAGGAGGATGGTTGTACCTTAGGGAGTTGTGTAGGAAATATAGTGACTCACTACATGGGGTAAGTAACAGGAGCAGGATTTGAATTCAGGTCTTATCCATTACTTCAAATCATGTCTGTCTCTTTTCATATTGTTACTATAAACCCCAGTTTCTTCAACTATGGTTCATGACCCCATATAAGATCTTGTAACTTGAATGTGGTATATGTGTAATTATGATTTATTATCAGTAAATGTTTGATTTTTATGCCTATTTTATATATGTTTATGTAAAAATTTCTCGGATGAAAAAGAGTTACGAGAGGAAAAAATTTAAGAAGCTCTGCTGTAACCAAGTGATATAGTGAGTGACCTGAGAATCTCCAGCAACAGGGGGATCATTACCCTTCCAGAGTCTCACAGATACAAACATTCAGAAGCTCTTAATTACTTGATGTGAATTCTATTCCTACCAGAACTTTGGTCTGTTGTGAGTCGTTTTTGTTGTGTCTGACTCTTTGTGACCCCCATTTGAAGTTTTCTTGGCAAAGACACTGAAGTGATTTGCCATTTCTTTCTCATTTGACAGATGAGGATACTGAGGCAAACAAGATTAAGTGACTTGCTTGATCACACAGATAGTAAAGTGTCTGAGGCTGGATTTGAATTCCCAATTCCAAACCTAGCTACCACGCCACCTAGCTGTACTATAAAGTTGCCCTCATCTATTGACTTTTCCCTAAATGTTCTTTTTCTGTGAGGAGGTTACTCAAGACTCTGATATGTGCCACCATAATAGGCAATATTTCTAAGAGATCTCTCCTCTCAGCTCCCAAAATATTAGAATTGGATCCTAGAGATCGGCATTAGGACCGAGGCTACCCAACTTGTCCTGCCAACTACATAAACAGGGAAGGTTCGCCTCTGCTTGGCCCTAGAATCCACTTTGCCCACACGCCCACAACTTGACTGACTCACTCACTATAATAATAGCTGACATTTACATAGTGTTGAAGGTTTGCAAAATTATTTTCATGCATTATCTCATTTGGCTCCTCAGAAGAATCCTATGAGGCATATGCTATTATTATCCCCATTTTACAGATGTGGAAACTGAGGCTCAGAGAAATTAAGTGACTTGCCCTTGTTCACATGGTTAGTAAATGTCTGATGCAGAATTTGAACCCCATGCCTTCTGACTCAATGACCCCCGCCTCCACACACATAATACATCTATCCCATGATGTTAGGTGCCACTGATCACAAAATGGCCTTCAAAGGTCTGTACTCAGACTCTCTTCCTTTTTAATATTCTGCTTCTTTAATATTCTCGGACTGAATTTCAGAGAGTACCATGCCTGGATGCTCACTGTCCCAAAAGTACACATTCTCTTGTACTCTCATTTCATTTCATTCACCCATTGACTATTCCACAGACACACACACACACACACACACACACACACAAACACAAAAGTCTCATTTTCCTCTGTCTATATAATGCCTACTTGCCCTGGCTGTTACCCAATCAACAATGAGCAACATTAAGAGAATAGCTATCATGGTATTTTTTAGAGTAAAATACTATCTAAAAGAATATTGATTGTTAACATCATTGTAGAAGGCTCAGTTAGGTGGTACTTTAGTTGAGTCTTAAACATCATTTGCATCTTGCCTATGCCATCATCAACTTTCTCCTGGTAAGTCGGCCAGCAAGGCATTTATTATGCACCTACTATGTGTGCAGATTTGGGAATACAAAAAATGTAAAAAGTAGTCCCTCCTATGAAGAAGTTTGCAATCAATTGAGGTAGGCAACATGCAAATAATTATGGACAGATAAGTTTGGGCTTAATGAATTGGAAATAACCAACAGAGGGAAGGCACAAATATGATTGTGAGGAAATTCCTGTATTAAGTGGGATTTTACCTGGGACTTGAAGGAAGCCAGGGAATCCAGGAGGCCTAGATGAGGAGTGAGAGCATTCCAGACTAGAGGGACAGCATGTGAAAATATCCAGAACTGAGAGATGAAGAGTCTTACTTAGGGAACAACAAGAAGACCAACATCTCTGGACACTGGCAAGGAGAAAAATCAGAAGACTGATGTAAGGGAGCTCTGAAGGTCTTTGAAGGCCAAGCAGAGAATTTTATATTTGATTTTTTTAATGCTCCTACTTAGCACACAAATTGTAATATTATGGAAAAGCTTTAAGGTCTGGCTTAACCTTTAAATTAGCTCAGCAAAGTTTATTTATTAAACACCTACTGTTTACAAGGGAAATATCTGGCACTGGGGGAGAAGCAACACAGTTATGGTACAATGGAAGGAACACTCTCTGCTTCAGTCAGAGGCCCTGGATTCAAAATCTGCTTCCAATGCTCACTGCTTGGTTTGACATTGGACAAAGCCCTCAAACTCCTTGGGCTACTGCTTCCTTAAGTATAAAATAAGGTTATTGAGTTCCTTCTTCCATTTTTTTTTTATCTTATGCTCCTCAAGGAGTGGAATCTTGAGGTTATATTCTATATGTATGACATAAGGCTCTATGTGATAGGACTCAGAAAAGATCAGACAAAGCTCATTCCAGCAAAAAGATTTCTATTTTGTGTCTGCTTCTATGTGTCCATGTTGTTTCCTCATATAATCTCTTTGGGGGAGGGGTATAACTGTTTTGTTGTTGTTGTTGTTGTTAATGAATTGGAAATAACCAACAAAGGGAAGGCACAAACATTCTCAGGGCCTAAAGCAGTCCCCTTATCAAGAATAAGCAGCTGACAAATACTTATTGTTTGTTTCAAGGAGGGAGAAAGCTCACCGAGGTGGTACTTTAGCTGAGTCTTAAAAGAAGAGAGGAATATCAAGAGAAGAACTGGAGAGGTGTCCATTACAGACAAGGGGGGAGTAATAATAGAAAGTTGGAACAGGAACAGGAATGGCTAAAAAATACCCAGTTTGATTAGTTTGATGGAAATAAGACTAGACAGGAAGATTAGATCAGAAAACTGAGGACCTGATTTAGTCTTCCTGTGACATCCTGGAGGATCCAAGCAAAATAATTCTGCTTTCTCATGCCCAGTTCACTTTGATTCCACCAGTATTTCTTACTTTCTATCAGGGAATTTGCTGTTTTGTTGTTGTCATTTCAGTCATGTTCCACTCTTTTTGGAGGTTCTGCCCCATTTTGGAGATTTTCTTGTCAGAAATATTGGAGAGGCTTGCTATTTCCTTCTCCTGCTCATTGTATAGAGAAGGAACTGACCCAAACAAGGTTAAGTGACTTGCCCATGATCTCGCAGCTAAAAAGTATCTGAGGGTTTTAAACTCAGGAAAGTGAGTCTTCCTGATTCTAAGCCCAGTGTTGTATCCCCTTTGCTACCTGCCTGCCAGAACCACTCACATATTTCAATACAAGTGACTTTATCCTGCCTGAATTTTCCCTTCTCTTGACAGAGCATTCTCATTTCCATTAACCGATCCTCACAGGTGCTTTTAATTTAGCATTTATAAATAGGCACACTTAGATTTAACATTCAAAATAGAGTCCCTGCCTGCCTGTATTACATATATACATGAACAGTTGGGAGAATGACCTGTTCTTTCCAAAAGTGGGTGTAAATAGAAGTAGTAGTAGTAGTAGTAGTAGTAGTCATCATGGTAGTAATAGTAGTCATGGTAGTAGTACTAGTCGTCGTGGTCATAATTGTAGTAGTAATAGAAACAACAATAATAAATGACACCCATTTCTGAAGTTTATAGTAGTAGTAGTAGCAGTAGCAATAGTAATGGTAATATCAACAATAACAATAATAATAAATAAGACCCACTTCTGAAGTTTACAAAGTGCGTTCCTTACAACAACCCTGTAAAGTTAGTTATTAATATCCTCATTTTATAGATAAGAAAACTGAGGTCCACAAAGGGATCAACTAGTAAGTAGCAAAGAAGTTTGTACCCAGGTCCGTTTGAACTTTAGTCCAGTTCACATTCTTTGTACATGTTGGAAAGGCCACAGAAGCATGAGAGAAATGAATGGGAGAAATGAAGTATTCAAATCCCTTCATTTTACACATTTGGAGACTAAGGTTCAGAGAAAGTTCTATAAGCTAAGTAGTAAATCTAGAACTTGATTTCAAGTCTTTTAACTCCAAATCTCACGTTCCCAGTATGACAGAACGTGGTGCCAGGAGGAACCTCATAGGACATCTTCTAGACACTGAGTCCTCAGGAAGTTAGGGAACTTGCCCAAAATCTCAAAGTCTCACAAATAGTAAGTGGGAGGGGTTTGAATTTATTTGGAATCCATTGGTACCACTACATCACACAAGAGTCATTGAATTCCACTATGGCCCTTTCATCAGGATGGCTCAGTTCCATGCTAGGTTTTCGAGAGTCCTGTGGAGCCAGAACATTGCTAGCAGGTGGCAGAGGAAAGCACCTGATGAACCTGTCTTTAATTTATTCCAGTGCAACTGTAGCCTAGGGAGGTCTATAAATTCAGTCTCTACTTGTTCACTGCCTCATATTACTTGGACCCCTCGTGTGTTTGAGGGAGTGGCAACTTATCCTCCCATGGTATTGTTGAGGAAATTGAGATCCAGAAAGAACAAAGCCTTCCTACAGTTACACAGTAAGTCCAGGATTAGAAGTCAGGAATTTTACTTCTATTTCCATGAGCTCCACAACATCCCAAAGGGCTACCTTCACTTGTCACCCAGAGGGCTTATGTGGTCAGGGAGTATCTACAGAGGGTACAAGTCAGAAATCCAAGCTGAGGCTAAATCCTAACTCATGTTTCAGATTGAAACAGATTAGTGTTAGACAGAGAACAGTGGATTCTGGGGCAGAACTAGTGTTCAAATTCAGACCTGGATACATCATTTCTCTATTATCTTAGACAATCATTTCTATTTTCTGACAATGCACTTCCTTGTTTGTAAAATGCATTTGGATTAGACGATCTCGAGTTTGCTTTCAAGACTTCTTGTTGTGCAATAGATAAGAGCGCTGGACCTAAAGTCAAGAAGATTCATCTTCCTGAATTCAAATCTGGCTTAAGACATTTGCTGGTTGTGTGACTCTGGGCAAGTCACTAGCCTCAGTTTACTCGTTTGCAAAATGAGCTAGAAAAAGGAATGGCAGATCATTCCCGTATCTTTGCCAAGAAATCCCCAAATGGGGTCACAAAAAATCAAACACCACCAAAAAAGGATTGAACAATAAGTTTCCTTTCTAGCTCCAGAATAACACCCCCTCATCCTCCCCAAACTCATTCCGCAGACTGAGCTGTGACTCTGGTCACAGACAGAGTCCGAACTTGGTCCTAGGTTGAGCCCTGACCTTGGTCCCAGATTGAGCTCTGACCCTCCTCCCAGTCTTAGTCCTGCTCCTGGTCATAGATCCAGGGCTGACCACCAAGTAAGGCTAATAAATGTGTGTGTAATTGAATAAGCATGAGAATGGAGCTGTCTCAGTGTAGCCCATCCCCCACGCCAGAAGCCCAGTTCAGAGCCAGCTGGAGGGAGAGAGGAGGGGGGGAGTTGGAGAAAGCCTTTGTAGAGAAGGGGGATGGGGCATATTTGTTTCTCAGGTTACAAAGCTGTAGAAGATGTTATTCTCCTTGGAGAGAAGGTGTGAGGGATGTGCAGGGAGCTCTAAGTATTTGCAAAGGGAATGTCTTGTCTGATGAATGTAAATGGTGTTTAAATCTCAAAGACTTGAGCTGCTGGCAGCCCTGCTGCCCTCCTGGGGCCCTGGCTCTCTGCAGGATGCCTGGCTCTCGGCTGGGTTCTAGATGTGCACAGGTGTTTAGCACCTGCGTATGGATTGATGAATGCACAGGAGTGGAGCATGAGTGCAAATGGCTGCACTGACATGCACACACTGGGCTGTACGTGTTTATAGGGCTAAATGGAGGGGCACTGTGTTTGTATGCAATGGGAGCTGTGCCTACGGTATATGCTTGTGTTTGTTTGGGGCGCTGTGGAAACATAGGAACGTGTGTTTATGTCTGCCTCTTGTGTGTTCCTCCATGTGCGACAAAATGTTTGGAAGGCGTGTTTCCAGATCCACCCCGGGATCAGCCCTTCTTTCTATGTCACCTCGTGCGTTCATGGGGACAGGGGTTTGTGGGCCTAGGATTGTGTACATGCACTGGTGCGTTTGCGGGAATGTAGGGCAGGGTTGGTATGGCCACTTGGACGGGCATGAGTCAGTGTACTTTGTGTAGCTGTGTCTGAACGTGTGCTTTTATGTGTTGCTGTGACTGGGTGTGAATCAGAGTCGTGGGTGACTCAGCAGTCCCTGGCGAGGTGCGTGGTGGGCACGAGCCATCTGCGAATGGTGACATGGGGATGAGGAGGAACCCCAAAGAGACCAGCCAGGTTAATGCAGCAGGATGGAAGCGGGGTGAGGTCCTCCATTCACAGTCTGATACTCCCACTCCACCTGGTCATTGCAAATCACTCAGTAGAGAAGAAGATGGCAAAGCCTCCAGCATCCCTCCTGAGAAAACCTCTGATGGGGTCATAGAGCATCCGATGTGCTGAAAGGTGACTGATCAATGGCAAGTCCCATCAGCCAAGTATAACAGACAAAGGGGCCGATTACTGCATCAATGTACATAGGATGTAAATAGACCTGATCCATTTCCACTACCTTATTTGAAAATATCTTTGGATGACTATTTCAGTGATTGATTTCCTTTGTAATCCTGTGCATTTTATCTTAGGCAGTTAGAAACATTATTCTGAGAAAGGGTTCATAGACTTCCCCAGAATGCCAAAAGGACCTGTCTCTGTCTCTATCTCTCTCCATCTTCCATCTCTCTTGTATCTCTTCCTGTCTGTCTCTTCTCTCTCTCTCTCTCTTTCTCTCTCTCTCTCTCTCTCTCTCTCTCTCTCTTCTCTCTCTCTCTCTCTCTCTTCTCTCTCTCTCTCTCTCTCTCTCTCTCTCTCTCTCTCTCTCTCTCTCTCTCTGTCTCTCTCTCTCTGTATTCATCTCTTTCTCTTTCTTTATCTCTCTCTGTCCCTCTATCTCTATCTTGCATCTCTCTCTCTCTGTGAATCTCTTCCATTTCTGTTTCTGTCTCTGTGTGTGTGTCTCTCTCTTCCATTTCTCTCTCCATGTTTCCCTTTCTTCCATCTCTCTGTCTCTGTCTCTCTATCTCTGTCTCTCTGCCTTTCTCTGTCTCTGTGTCTCTCTCTTCTCTCTCTCTCTCTCTCTCTCCCCCCTCTTCTTCCCCCTCCCCCTCTCTCTGTCTCTCCTCTTTCTCTCTGTCTCTCTTTGTCTCTCCTCTCTCTCTCTCTGTCTCTCTCTGTCTCTGTCTCTCTCTCTCTCTCTCTCTCTCTCTCTCTCTCTCTCTCTCTCTCTCTCTCTCTCTCTCTCTCTCTCTCTCTCTCTCTCTCTCTCTCTCTCTCTCTCTCTCTCTCTCTGTTTCTGTCTCTGTCTCTTTCTATCTCTTATATATACACACACAACCACACACACATACATTAAGTACTCCTTACAGAGGGAGAGCTCTTGAAGTTTGGATAGATCATTCTCCGGGGTATTTAAAGAGCTGGACATATTTAACCTGGAGGAAAGAGGGCTCAAGACACATGGATCACAGTATCTAATAGGTTGTCATGTGACGCAGGGATTGGATTTATTCCCCTTGATCTCAAAGGGCAGCATTCAGGGAAACAGGTAGAAGTTTAAAAAACCAGTTGAGTATTGATGTCAGGAAAGATGTCCTAACAAGGAAGGCTGTCCTATAGTGGCCCCCTTTCCTTGAAGGGCTTCAATATAACCATTTATCAAGAATCTTCTGGGGAAGGGAGACTTGTCCCCCTTTTTTCCAACTGGTGAATTCTGGGATTTTGTGATTCTGTCAGGGATGACATGGGTAAGAAGAGATGGGGAGATTCCCTGTCACTAAAGCACAATCCATGTTGATGCTCTGAAGGCAATATGGTGTATTGGATAGGGCATTGGGCTTAAGTCAGGAGGCAAATTCTGCTTTAGATATTTACTGGCCGTGTGACCCTGACAGAGTCAAATAGATATTCTTAGTCTCAGTTTTCCCATCTGTAAAAGTGAAGTGAGACTCAGTGAAGTCATAATCCCTTCTAACTAGATATCTGATGAGATAAGAACAGAACTCCATTAAAGTATGCAGTTTTGTGTCTCAATATGGATGTGCACATGTTCACATGGGTGCACAGTGCCTGGCGCTTAGTAGGTGCTTACTAAATGTTTTTATTGATTAGTTAGTTGGTTCCTGATGATCATGTCCCTCAGTGTGAGCTTCTGTCCATTATTGCATGCTGAGCGCTTTCTTTTCTATGAATGTCTTTCTGTTATGTAAGCTCTCTGTGCTTAGGACCGTGTGAGTTTTCTCCTTTCCCTTTTGCTTCCAGGGATCTGAGGACTGGCGCTGGCAGTGTATTCCAGCCGTCTATGTTAGGCTAGGTACAAGCCATCTCCAGGCCTCTAGGCCCAAAGGGTCAGTGGAAGCCAAGCTGGATTTGACACTGTGGGGGGGACCTCTGAACTGGATTAAGAATGTGATCCCATGCTTCCTGGGCTAGCAAGGCCCTCAGCTCAGATATTATCTATTTCAATTTTCCATCTAATACCAGAACCTCCCCAATAAGAGAGTTAGTTTTCCAGCCTCTACTTCCATATATATTCTGACAGTCATAGCTCCCTCATAGCCGAAAGCATGCTCCATTGTGATTATCTGCACACAATTACTCCAGCTGAGATCTCCCCCTATAGAACATGTTTCTGTCAATCCTCATGCTGCTTTCTGGTTCCCAGCAGAACAAACAATATTCCTCTGCTCTATAACCAGCCTGCAGTTATTAGACCATAGCTTTGAGATTGCTCTGTGATAAAAATCCTGTCTTTCACCTAATCCTCCAGCTTTGCCACATTCTGGCCTCCTTTTTCTAGATATACTCAAGTTGGTTCTGACTTTTGAGGTTCTCACCAGGTCATAGGACAGCAGGACTATCACCTCCCCTTTCTTGGATCCTTTAGGTCCCAAGGAATGGTGCCTAAAGGCATCTAAGTGCTCAGTAGTACTGGACTTTAGAATCAGGATAGTCCTGAGTTTGAATCCTGCCTTGGACACTTAATAAGTATATAATCAAGCAAGTCACTTAATCTCATTTAGCCTCAGTTTCCTTTTCCATAAATTGAGGGAAAAGCAAAGGAATACCAGCACATACCTCACAGGGTTGTTGTGAGGATCAAATGAGTTAATCTATGCATCGCACAAGCATTAAAGTTCTGTATAATTGTAAGCTGTTTTTATTGGAGAAGGTCACCTTCTTCAGCTGAGCTTCAGGGAAGGGAACACCTGCCGAGACAGCCAGGTCAGCCAAATCAATGCTGTCCATCAATAGGTGACAGGTGTCCCAGCCAGATGGCCCTGATATCGCCTAGCTCAGGTGGAGGGGAAAAGGAGAACAGGTAGGCAGGAAGGCCATTTTGCAGAGGAGGAAACTGAGACCAAAAAAAGAAGGGAATCACTTATGTGGAGTTTGCACAGGTGATAATCTGAAATAGGTGCGACAACTCATCTCACTTACACAAGTCTTAAGACATTTGTAACGTAGTAGGTAAATAAATCATTGAGAATTGTGTGAATGAAGGAGCTTAGGGGAAGATTAAAGACAGCTGGTTGGACAGTGGATAGAGCGTGGAACTGAATTCAAGGATTCTTAAGTTAAAATCTGACCTCAAATACTTACTGACAGTGTGATTCTGAGCAAGTCACTTTGCCCCCACCCAGTCTCATTTTCCTTATCTGTAAAATGGAAATCACAGTATCATCTAAGGACAGCTAAGAGCAGCACAAAGGATAGAATGCCAGGCCTGAACTCAGGACTTCCTGAGTTCAAATCCTACCTCAGACACTTATTAACTGTGTGACCCTGGACAAGTCACTTAATCCTGTTTGCCTCTATTTTCTTATCTGTAAAATGAGCTGGAGAAGGAAATGGCAAACTCTACTTTTGTCAGGAAAACTCCAAAGTGGGTCATAAAGAATCAGACAAAACTAAAATTATTGAATCACAGCAACGATGAACTAGTATTTGTAAAGTGTTTTGTTAAATGGCAAGCATTGTGTAAATGCTGGCAATTATTAGGGATCTGTAATAGGATTCAAACTCAATTCTCCAGGTTTCAAGTTTAACCCATTATCCCTTATGCAAAGTGATATCTCTTTGTGGGAGATGTTTCTGGTCTTGGGTTTTTTTGGTTTAATCTGGACCTGTGGTGTCACTGCTGCCCAGAAATCTCAGTGTAAAGACTGCTTCCACCAATGCAGATAGCTGCTATTCTACTCCTTAGAGAGTTAGCTAGGAAGCATGTGTCAAAGGTAGGATTTGAATTCAGGTCTCTTTTCCTCAAGGACCAACTGCCTATCCATCACTCCATAGTACACTTCTAGCCCTTGACTTTTACAGTTGTACAAATAGCAACTCAGACAGTGGTAGTCACTTACACAGAGGCATATAGTAAAGTCAGTTGGTTCAGTCATACCAGTCATGTACAACTTTTCATGACCCCTCTTGGGTTTTCTTAGCAGAGATGTGGGAGTGGTTTGCCGTTTCCTTCTCCGGCTCATTTTATTGATGACAGTGTTTAAGCAACTTACCAGGATCACAAAATTAGTAAGGATCTAAGGTTGGATTTGAACTCAAATCACTCTGACTTCCTGTGGGGAGCTCTAACCACTGTGACCAGAGAAAGAGCAGTTATCTGCTAGTTCACAGCTTCTTCTATTCCACATTTCACATTATTTAACCCTGAAATATTGACAAGAGTGGATGCTTGGTTAAATATTTGCTTATTTATGGAAGCAGACTCACGCCAAGTTGGTGGCCTTGAATGCCAGTAAAAGAGCTCGACATTTTTCTCTCACATTTTCCACAGCTGTTACAACAGCTGGCTTTGCTTCTGGGCATTGGCTGGGCAGGGGGAGGAGGGAAGCGGGTGAGACCAGGAAGTGGGAGGGGGACATTGAACTGAGGAGATGGCAGAGAGGAAGGGAGCTAATTAGCTTTTCTCAAAGAGAAGGGGCCAGAGTGAGACTGAGGAAACAGCTATATCGAGATGCACTGATCCAGACAGCTGACCTTGCTGAGGGCACAGCATTTTTGAATCTGGGAAGGGGCATATTATCCATCTCACAATCTCATGTTTGTGATGTGAAGGCTCTTTCAACCCACTCTAAGATATTCCCCCCCAACCCTGAGGGACAGGAAAAGAACTCCCATAGACTTGAAAAATTAAATCTAAATAAAATTGAAAATTCATAAGATGGCCTATTTTCATCCCAAAGGAGGACTGGTAGTGGTGGTGGTGGGTGCTATGGAAGGGAAACTGGGGCTGAGAGTCAAGAGACTTGAGTTTTGTTACCCAATCAATTGCCAGCAGGCTACAGTGCTAAAAAGAAGCTTTTTCATTTGTTTGTTGGCTCATTCACCTTGCCTTGCCTAATCCTGCTTTCATGATCCCCTCCACAAAGGTTGATTCCTGTGTCTGGGGCCTTGTTCATACCCAAAGTTGAGGATAGAATATTGTTATGTGACTAGCTTGTTATGTGATCTTGGGACATTCCTGACCTCTGTTTCTCTGTCTCTAAAGAGACACAAGTGGATGAGATAGTCTTAATGACCCTTCTTGCTCCCATTTCAGGCCTTAGCTCATGAAAAAATAGATCAGGAAGTAGCTGGAACTTTACTTTCAGGTGGAAGCTTGCTTGGATCCCCCTTTCTCTCCTGTTCCCCTGTAGAAATTGCTTTCAATCAGCAAGAAACCTTAGAAGTTACTGAGCAGAAATCCCCTGCTCCTTTATACCTCACAAATGGTCATCTATCTTTCTCTTGAACATCCTGGGTGACTGAGAACTCACTACCTCCTCTGCTATCCCACTCTTCTTCTGGACAGCTTTTCTTCATGTCAAGTAAAAATCTGCCTCCCTGCAATTTTTCCTGCTTCACTTTTCTCCCACTTTTTGCTCTCTGGAAGATACAAGAAAAAAAATTATAATTTTTCCCTTCCTTCCCTGCTCACACATCATTGTGCTATAATTGGAAAAAGTCCAAAATTTTGAGCATAAAAACCTAGGTTCAAATCCCAGCCTCTGCCTTACTTTACAGTGTGATTTTGAACAACTTCCCTTTTCTGAGCTTCATTTTTTCCTCTCCTTAAAATGAAAGGGTTTTCTTAGTTGAGTCCATTCCAATTCTTAATCTTAATCTTGATGGCATTTTTTTCCTTATGCTGATTCATCTTTAATCAGTCCCAGATTGTTTCCTGGAGGAAATGGAATTTGGAGGGTTGTTTCCTTATTCGTGGCTTCCTATAGACTCTTCCAAGTCATCATGATACCAGGTTCTGGAAAGTGGGGAGCTTGGGAGTGGAGCTGAGCTTCCCACAGCCAGGAACCCATAGGCCTGGCATTGAGAGAGAGAGAGCTCTCCATTCCCCATCTCCTGCCTGGTAGTACTGCAGGCAACTTGAGATTTCCCTAGCCGGATCTCTCCCAGGAGCTCGGCTGCTCTCACCCACAGCTGGGAGCCCCATTTTAATCACCCAGTCCAAGTACAGCTCTGGGAAGAGCATCAGTAGGGGGTATCACAGCCAGGTGGATTAGTGCCGGAGCCACTTACAGGGTCTCATCAAAGGGAAAAAACATTGCTAGACTGGGAAATGAGGAAAACATTCTCGTGGTGGAAACATGGGAAGGCCAGTCCCAGCCAAAAGGGAGAAGTATCTGATGCTTCAAAATAGCAGTCAAAAAAGCTGCAAAAACCAAAACCTGTATGTTAGGTTGTGTTTGTAGATGCAGAGTGTCCAGAAAGGAAAAATTGGTGGTCCTGCTGACCTCATCTTACCATATAGAAGATATTGAGTTCACTTGTAATGTCACCTTCTAAAAAGGACATTTGTGAGTCACAGTGCCTCCGGCTCATCTTTTTTATACCTTATCCCTTCCACTATCCTCCTCCACTGGCCTTTCTGCTGTCCTTTACACAGGTTCCCCATCTCCCACATGCAAGCCTTTGTTCCGACTGCCCCTGTACTTGAAAACCTCTGTCCCCTCATCTTTATCTCTTAGTTTCTGGGTTCCTTAAAGATTTAGCTCAGATCTCATCTTCTTCAGGAAGCCTTTCCAATCCCTCCTTTTCCTGTCTCCAACTTCTTTCTAATGTCTTTTTATCAATTCTGTGTATATCTTTCTCTGAGATCACCTTCCATCTACTCTGTGTATATCATGTATGTCCTTAATAAATGATATATCTCCTCTATTAGAGGATCCTGCTTTTCCCCCTTTTTAGCACAATGCCAGGCTCATAGCATGTGCTTAATAAAAGTTTGTTGACTACTAACAATGCAGGGCTAGGATGATTGAGGGGAATGAAGACCATTCCATGTGAGGATTGATTTGACTAAACAAGACTAAACAAGAAAAAAATTGGGTCAGGGATGGAGATGATTTCAACTAATTGAATCAGTGTTTACTTAACTGTGTGACTTTGAACGTCACTTCCTTTCTATAGGAGTGTTCTGAAAGAAGGAGACTTTGTTAATTCCCCTTGTCCCCAGAGAATGGATCTTAGAAATAATGGATATAAATTTTAAAGAGACAGATTGTAGTTTAGCAGAAGGAACTTTCTAGCAATTTGTATCTTCCAAATGGAGAATGGGTCTCCCTCAGAAGGTAGTGAACTTCCTGTCATTAGACATCTTTTTTCCCCTCAATAGTATTTTATTTTTCCAAATACATGAAAAGATAGTTTTCAGCATTCATATTTATAAAACTTTGTGTTCCAAATTTTTCTTCCTCCCTCCTTCACTTTCCCCCCTCCCCAAGCTAAAAACAATCTGAAATAAATTAAATATGTGCTCTCCTTTTAAACATATTTCCATATTTGTCATATCATGCAAGAAAAATTAGACCAAAAAGAAAAAAAACCCAACCAACAAAAAGGTGAAAATAGTATGCTTCTATCCATAGTCAGTCTCCATAGTTCTCTCTCTCTCTCTGAATATGATTTACCATTTTCCATCCCAAGCACTAGACATCTTTAAAAGCTAGCTAACCACGTGTCAAGGATATTGTACAGAAGATTATGGCTCAACTTTCGGTTAAGTGTGCTAGACTCCAAGATCTCCTCTCAGAAATCCTGTGATTGTGTGAGTTCAAATTCAATGGTCTTTGGGATCTGTTACTAAAACTCAGACTTGGAGTTTGGGTTTTTCCCCTGAAGGGGGAAAGCAACTGTGTATGGCCTGAGTCTGGACATTTAGCCACTTGGGCAAGGAGGACTTTTCTAGGTTTAATATGACTTTCATTCCAATGCATGGGACATTGCAGAGAGGCAGATTCCTTTCCAATATAAGAAAGGTATTTGGCAATTAGTAGATGTGCTCCTCAATGGAATGGGCTATCTCCTGAGGTCCTGGTTATACCAGTTCCCATTTTAAAAAAATTATGAAGTACTCCATTACTCTCTATAGGAAGCAAAGATTGTTCCTCCCAAATTACAGATAGTGAAACAAGTTCAGAAAAGTCAGTTGCCTTAAGTCTGCAGAGCTGATTGTGTCAGAACCTCAACCTGAAGCTAGTTTTCTACCTCCCCAAACAGTCCTTTTGCCATGATATCACATTGTGCTTCCCATCCTTGGTGGGGCCCCAATGGACGTTGCATGGTCTCTGTCAGGACCCCCTCACTGGGGACTAGTAAGAAAAGACTTGAGAAACTACAGTCCCTTTCAGCTCTGAGCTTCTATAATTCCAAGATAATGATTCTATACTCAGAAAGGACCTTGGAGGTCGTATGATCCAACCCCTTCATTTTACAGAAAAGGAAATGGAGGCACCAGAGATCTACCTACTTAAGGTCACGCAGCTATTAAGTGTCTGGAGTTGGATTTGAACCCAGCTTCTCTGGCTCCCAAACTGGTATTCTTCCCACAGTAACATGCTGCTCTTGTTCTGAATTTTGAAAGCTCCAGAAGTTTAAAGTTGGATGGTTCTGTGATTCTGTGACCTTTGTGAATACATGGAACAAAGTAGCTGTTGAGAGTGAGAACTGCAGGGGAGAGACATGCACACCAGCCTTGCTCAGCTCTGTGGAAAAACTTGGAAAAGGCAGTATGCTCAGGGTTGCTGAGATGATGTAACTCAAGGAAGCAACACATTTAGACAGAGGAGAAAGTGAGGGTGTTTTTGTCCCTCCTTTGCAAAACTGAGCTCAAAGCTCCCTGTGCCAATGACACTTAATTACCCATCTCCCTTAGGAGAACAAGTCTTAATCAAAACTCTGACTCCCCAGGCGATAATAGTGGTTTTCAAGTCTGTGGATTCTGGGAGGGTGGTGACCAGCTGTTCTCCATCTTGGGAGGACAGAACAGGCAGGAGCAAGCTTTGGCTGTAGAAGGGAGAGAATCAAGTTAGATACAAGTAAGGACTTTCCCAGAGTAAGGATCAAAAACATGGCATTGGCTGCCCTATGAAGGGCAAGCCTGTTTTAGTCAAAGGGCAATCTTTCTTAGAAACAGGGGGAAGGGAAATGAAATAACATTTTAAATAATCCCAGGGCATTGTATTCATGTATTGGAGATGGTGGTCATAGGAATGGGGATGTCAGTGGAGATGGTTATGCCAGTGATAATGATGATGATAATAGGGATGTTTATGGTGGTGATGGAATTGCTTGTGCTGCTGATGGTGATGATAGTCATGGGAACAGTTATGCTATTCAGAATATCGACAGTAATAAGAATAGTTATTCTGGTGGTACTGATGGTTAGGATGGGAATGGTTTATACTAGTAGTAGTGATGGTATTGATGGGGGTGGTTATGCTAATGGTAGTGATGGGGATAGTTATGTTGGTAGTAAAGATGATATTGATGAAGCCAGTTGGGCTAATGGTAGTGATGGCATCAATTGGAATGGTTATGCTGGTGGTGGTGATGGGGATGGTTATGCTAGCAGTAGGATGTTGTCTACATGAATAATTATTCTAGTGCTAGAATGGTTTGATAGCAGTGATGATGGCTGTAACCAATGGGAATAAATCTGAATAGCTAAAGGGTGATGATGTGACTGTGGTGGGGTGGTTGGGATGACGGCAATCATGGGATGATAATGCTGATGATGGTAGTGATGATGATGATGATGGAAATTTTCTTGTCTTTGTTCATATTCTTCCTTATACAAAAAATGGCCATGTTATTCAACTATCCTCCAATTTCTACTAATTGAACTCTAATACTACCTTCTCCATGAGATCTTTCTTGATTACCCAGACCAACAATGATGTAGTATCTTTCTCCTTGGAAGCCTTGTAGCACTTTGTGTACCTCTTATGCATTTGTTGACTTCTGGTCATACTCTACTTAGCTGAGTACTTGTCTCATCTGCCCTGGAAGATTTCAATATATGTTTGATCAGAGACTTACTTGTTTTTGTATACACCACAGCACCAAATACAGGGTACTGAGAAAATATTTGTTGTGTGAATTAATATGTGAATGAACAATGGGCATAGGTAAACAAATCCCACTTTTCAAATGGAAGAGGGCAAAGGAAAATGTAAGAGGTAAGATGAGGCTTCAGAGGCTAGTCATAGCTGACTCTCTAGAGTCCTAGAATATCAGAGCTGGAAGGAACTTTAGAACATAGGATGCTGGACTTTAGAACACAGAACATAGAGATTTTAGGGCAAAGAGGTGTAGAGACATAGGATATCAGGAGTGGGAGTGGAAGTAACCCTTTGAGATTATCGAATCCAACCTCCTCATTTTCAGATGAAGAAATTGGAATCCAGAAGGAAATTGCCTGTCCCAGAGTCGCATAATCAATTATAGCAGTACCACGACTTCACCAAGAATGAAATCTAGACACCCAGCTATGTTTCCTATTTTGTTTTCGGTCTAAGTTTGCACACATTCTAATGAATACCATAGCCCATTATTGGGAAAGAACTGGGGACACATGGAGACTTCTGTCCCTTCAACAACATTTGCATTACAGCTGGATAATAGAAAGGAATGTAGCAAGAGAGGGAACAATTTTGGCTACATTTGCAACCTCCCCTCCTGGAAGACGGTTGGGTTCCAGGGAGATGACTCAGTATCTTCCGACAGAACTGTCACCCACTGCTCAGGAGCCCACAGAACCCAAATGAGTGGGCCGTGGCAACCCTCTTACATTTCTGGCAGGTGAACTAGATTCCTACCCATGATCTCAGTAAGTTTTCCTCTGCATGGGATAAGCTAACTTGGAGATAAACTCAGCTGGGCTGAGCTCTGGCCTTGGTCCTTAAGCTGAGCGCTTTCCCAGATTATAGACTGAGCCCTGGCTTTGGTACCAGAATGACTCCCAAGCCTGATCCCAGACTGAGCCCTGCTCCCTAAGGCATCCATTCTGTAAATCTTCATTCAGTCTAATGATCTCTCAGTGTCAATGCCTTCTATTTCATTCTCTAACCGAATGAATCTTAAATGAGCCTCAAAACCAGCACTTCCATTTCTGATCTTCCTTGCTCCCCTATTCTTTTATGTACCGTGTGTGTGTGTAGGTGGAAGGGGTGAGTAGGGACAAGGACAGAGTGGGTGAACTTCTTCTCTGGCCAAAGACAGGAATATTTGTGACCTTCTCAGCAGTTCGACCTTCCCTTCTTATTCTCTCTTCCCAAGGGATCCACTGGCGCCTCTCCTCTCGGGTGCCAGGAGTGGAAGGGTAAGCCCCGGGCTCTTAAGGCTTGGTGACTTCTGAGTGTCAGCGCCTGGGAGTTGAGGAGCTAGGGGAATTGAGGAAGACCTGGAGCCAGCATTAGGAAGGGCAGCCTCTGAGAAGGTGTGATTGGCATCTCTGTGCAACAAGAGAAGGGCCAGGATTCATTGCACATCAAGCTGCTATTCCTGGCTGTGCCTCCCTGCCTCCCCCTGGGGATTAGCCACGCAATGGCTTGGTTCCAGTCACAACACAGACTGGCCCTGTGTCTGCTCACTGTCCCTAGCCTTTGGATAGTGATGTCTTCTCTGGAGCCAAATGGCCCATTCCTTGAAGGCCCAAGGGACCAGGGACTCAGTCCTCAGCTGCTCTTTTCTCTCTCCCTCCACAGTAGGAAAAGGACTTATAAATCAGGATGCCCAATCCATCAACTGGTTAGTACATTTATATTTAATCTCCTATCTCTGGCTTCATATGGGGCTCCATTATCCAAGAGATAGACAAAAGGTAGAGATTTGTGCTAAGCTCAGGTTTCACTCCCCATCCCCAATAATTCTTCCCTCTATGCTCACCATGGAGTTAGATGAAAAGGATTTATACATAGAAATAATAGGTGGTGGGGATGGAACAGGAATTTGGAATCATAGAATCAAAGAATCATGAATTCTTGGAGATTTTAGGGTCCTCGAACAGAGAGACAACATGATGCAGGGAGTATTGGCCTTGGGCTTACAAGCCTCAAGTTCAAATTTTGGCCCTGCAATTTATTACTTATGTGTCCTTGGGCCAAATCATCTTCTGCAGGAAGCTTTTGATAATCACTCTTAATTCCACTTTGCCATTTCCCTGTTGACTATTTCCTACTTAACCCCTATGCAGGTAATTTGTATATAGCTGTTTTCATGTTGTCTTACGAAGTAGACCATGACTGCCTTTCTTTGTATCCCTAGAGCTTAGCATAGTCCCTGGCATGTAGGTGGTGCTTAACAAATGCTTATTGACAATTGAACTTTTCTGGACCTTGGTTTCCTTATCTGAAAAGAAAAATGGGGGAAATAGACTGGATTATATACTCTCCTCTACCCAATTCTCAGATTTTTTCTTACTCCATTAGCTCATCAGAATAAACCACTCTCCCCTATGTGAACCAATATGGAAAAGTTGACTTTGGAATGGAAACCCAGAGCTGGAATTACTAATAGACAAAATTACTCAAAATCTATCCTTATAATTGTAAATGTATACAGTCCTATGAGGGTCAACTGATTGGGAGGGACCTGGAGACCATGCCAAAAGTAAAGGTAAAGAAAGTGGGGATGTTTAGTCTGAAAGAGAGAACTTTAAAATGTTAAGACCATAGAATCTTAGATCTGGAAGGAATTAGATCTGTAATGTTCATCACTTTACCTCCACTTGAAGATGCTCAGACTAGAATTTTTAAATTGAAAAGGACCTCTAAAATCACCTGATTTTAAATTGATATCCAGGGCAGCCTCAAGTATAAGATTAAATGGAAGTACCATAGAAATCCAAAGACACTGGAATAGCTAGAGGAGTTTTCCTAGAGGATTAAAGACTTGAGCTATATCTTAAAGGATGAAGAAAATATAGACAGAGTAGAAATGGAAGACCTGCAGTAGAAGGGACTGAATCAAATTGTGAAGAGATGGGCTTGGTAGGCCCATAGAATATAAGAGTCATAGAATATTTGCATTTATTCCAACTCTTTTATTTTACAATGATAGAATAAACAAAGGCACAGAATGAGGAAAGGGTACTATCAAGGTCACATAGAGAATTAGTGATGGAACTACAATTCCAGCTCCAAGTTTCCATCTTTTCCATACTGGTTCATGTCGGGAATAATGAAAGTCTATCTAGATTGATTAGTTCTGATTGGGTAATAGAGTAAGAAAAAGTTTGAGAATTGGGTGAGGGTATATATTGGTATAGATTGTGGGGGAACTTGAATAGCTGGTTGGGATTTTTTATATGTAAACAGTAGGGAGGCAAGGCTGTGGAGATGAGGAACAGCATATTTTGGTTTTAGAGCTGGGGAGGTATTGGGGAGTCACAGGATGAGGAGTTTGGATTTTCATGTAGGCAATGGGGAGCCATTAAAGGCTTCTGAGCTATGAAGTGATGAAGTGATTCCATTGCACTTTATCTCTTTCCTCCTCCTCTACTCCCCCCACCTTACTCTTGCCATGCAAAGAGTTTGGTTCATTGAAGAGACTTAATTAAAATCTTTTTTTAATGAATCAGTGTGGTGTTTTGGAACATTTATTCTAGCAGAATAAATATTTGTGATGTTCTGGGCTTGTCCCACTTTACATCAAACTCGAGTCCCCTAAGGTTTTGTCTAGGGCTTAGCACCCTCAGTCCATCTGGATAGCTTCCCAGGAACAGCATCCTTCCTGTCCCATCCTGGGTTTCCCAATCAATGACTGTCCATTTCAAGGAAGGATTAATCAAGTGATGCCCAGCATCTATTGATCAATTATTGATCCATCCCCAGCATGATCTAGCAATTGGGTCAGGTCTCTGCTTATTGAGGATGAAAGAGAGGATAGTGTGAAAAGGAAGGAAAAAAGATGAGTTGTAGCTCCTGAAGGCCTTCATCTCAGAGGGCTACACAACCCCATCTTTCAGGTAGAGACTCAAAGAGACCCTCTTCTGAGGGAGAGATATGGCTTTGCCTCAGGGCAGACCTCCAGGGAAAGAGAGAGCCCAGCCATACATCTACGCAGGCAACACTCCCATATAGAGCAATGTACCAAGCAACGCCACGGGATTATGTTGCAGACTGTGCAGAGAGCTATTGAAGGGGCGCCAAGTTCTGGAGTGATTGGAGCAGGCTGGGGAGGTGGAAGTCTCTGAAGGCTGTAAAAAGAGGAAGATCCTCAAACTGCCTTTTGATTAAAGAAACATGGAGGTGGAGTAGTGCTTTTCTGGGAACTTAGTATTTAGAGGAAGTAGGGACCAAAAGACCCTCCTTTGACATATGAAGAAACAGAGACCCAGAGAAGGAAAGGCACTCACTCAACATCACACAGGTAGGAAGAAACAGCCAGGATTCAATCTCTTCATATTTCTTTTATTGTTTGCTTGAAAAATAACATTTGAAATGAATGTAATTTTAAATGCACAGCTTGTTCACTTTATTAGGGTAAATGGCAGTGGCTTGTGATCTCTTTTATTTTTTCCTGTGAGATTTTGATCACCTTTCTCCTAGCATCGATCATTCCTCTTGTACTGAGGGAAGTAGAGAGTTACGTGTTTGGGGCTATTTAGATGCTCTATAGTGTCCTGAGAAAAATTGACTAGACAGAGCTCTTTGTTGCATTTTATATCTAATTCATTTTGAAGCTTAGAAGTATTCAAGCTCTTAATCCTATTGTATCTTCAATCGACAAAGAAGAATTCTCTTCCAGCATTAATCTTCCATATGCATTTGGCATCTCATAGTATATAATTCCCATTTAGAATCAATGGTAACTTGTCTTCCCTGGTCATAGAAGGTCTGGGGTCTTGGGGTCCAGCAGTGGAAAGAGCTCTGCATTTGGAATTGGAGGATTTGGGTTCAAATCCAGTCAGTGGACATGTCTGCTTCTTGCCTACTATATCTCCCCCCACCCCCATCTCTTCTTTTCCAACTCAAAATCTCTATGGACCCAGGATTTTCAGATGGATAGCCTAGGGTAGAATAACTCATGTGGGGAAGCACCTTAAGTTTCTAATATTTGAAGATGAGTAGAAGACCCTGAGGATATCTGGCTTAGAGAAGAGAACACTTTAGGAAGATGGGATTGTTGTATGTATGTAGTTGTATTGCTCTCCTGAAGAAGAGGCATTTGTTCTGTTCTCAAAGCAGCGAGTAGAAGCTGCCAAGAGACAAATTTAGGCTTAATATAAGGAAAAACTTGCTATGAATTGGAACTGTTTGGAAGTGAAATGGGCCTCCTTGCAATGTGATCAGCTTCCCCTCTCTAGAACCCTTCAAGATTGACTCCTTGTGGGAGGAGGTAGGGAGGCGTGGGGGTGAGGACTAGAGCTGTGGTTCAGGACTAGGTCTGGTCTGGACAAACTGACAACCCTTCTTGTTCCAACATCCTACAACATGAAATTTTATTCTTCACAACCAACACCGTGCCAGATTAAAGGAAAAGAATCTCTGGATTTCCTGGGATTGGGAGTTGACAGAATACCTACCTTTCTAGGGCTCTGTTCTGGGTGAGGTGAGGTGAGAGGAGGTGGAAGAGGGGAGGGAAAAGGGAGGAGTCACTGACCCACATTCATCAGAACTAGGATGGGGGAGGAAGGACACTCAGCTTCCTGACCTAGTTATTCCAGGTTGGTATAGCCCAGGACGGAGCAGGCTCCTGACAGGGATACCTGATCCTCTCCTGGAGCCCAGGATAAGGAGTTAGAAAAACAAGGAGAAAAACAACATCTTCTGCTCCATTGTAGAATAGAGAAAACATTGGAATTAAAATCAGGAAACCTGAATTCTAGCTCTAACTCTGGCACTGATTAGCTAAAAACCTTTAGGCAAAGTCCCTTGACCTCTCTGGACCTCAGTTTCCCTATATGTAAAATGAAGGACTAGAACTGAAAAAAACAATCTTAATATCTTTCATAGAATCCTATGATACTATGCTGGGAGTAAGAGTGCAAAAAGGTGAGAGTTTAACCACCAGCAATAGAACTTTAAGTCAAACTTTGAGAAGAATTTCTTAATGGTATGAATCTCTAAATGCATTATCTAGGAGCAATAGTTCTTTACCTAAGATCCCTGAACTTGGAATTTAAAAAAATTTAAAAACACATAAGAAAACAAATCAGTGATAAAAATATCATTTAAAAAAAATAAGGTTTATTAGTTCCCAAGATTGTTTTAAAAACAATCCTCAGTCTCAATGAACTGAATACTCTGGGCCCTAAATCTTTTTCCCTTGTGACTTACCCACTTGACTAAATACTTGTTGGTCCCCCGGAACTATCTAGCTGTCTCTCCCAGGATAGACCTTCAAGTGTCTAAAAATAATAGTACCTGCCCATTCTCAGCTTCTCTTCTCCATGTCACTGGCCCCTCACCCAGTTATTGTATGGCATGAGAACCTACTTGACCCAGCACTCTGGTCCATGTTCCCTTTCTGTGTCACCTTAGGTTAGGATCTGGGCTTGGGGCAGCGAGTTGGCGCAGTGGATAGAGCCCTAGCCCTGAAGTCAGGAGGACCTGAGTTCAAATGAGTCGCTCAACACTTCCTGGCTGAGTGACCCTGAGCAAATTGCCTCAGCCAAAAAAAAAAAAAAAAAAGTCCTAGCTAAGCCTAGGGGCTTCCCCTGGCATGTAAGACTGTATGGGGAATTAAAAACCATTTCCATTTACTCCAGGACATTAGTAACTTTAATCTCAGACTGTGATGTGATGGACAAGGAAGTCGGGAGCCTAGATGGTTATAGATTTAGATCTTTCCTTGGTGGATGCACGACTCTGGGCAAGGAACCTCAGCTTCCTTTTCAAAGGTTAGACTAGTTGACCAACTATAATTTAGGGCAGCCAGGCCTGGAGTCAGGGAGCTCCACGGTTAAATTTGTCCTCAGACACTGACTAGCTGTGTGATCCTGGATGATCCTGTTTTGCCTCATGTGTAAAATATGCTGGAGAAAGAAATGGCAGACCACTCCCCGAGCTTTGTCAACCCCCCAAAGAAACCCAAACAGAATCACAAACTGCAACAACCAACAGCAAACTATACCTCCCTTACACAGAATGAAATCTAGAATCCTTGCTATTTTAGAGCAGGAATCACGGCATAGGACATCAGACCCAGGCCCTCCTCGGCCCCAGCTCCAAGAGGACCCACTGCTGTTCCCTTATGCCAGAGTCCATGCCAGCCCAGTGGAGAGAGCGGGGCTGGCCGCTCTCCCACCACCACCTTCTGTGGAGGCTGATAACATAATTAGCACCGGGCCGAGAGCCACTCACAGCCGAGGGAAGCATTTCCAAGGGCCGGCTTCATCTGAACAGCAGGCTGTTTCCCCACTTCAACCATAGGGCCCCTGCTTCCTGGGAGGAAAAACGAAGAGTAAATCACATCCTGGGGTCTGGAAAGCTCTGGGAGCAGACATCCTAGAACCTAGGATCGGAACGGAGCCTTAGAACAGAACTTAGCATGTTAGAGCTGGACAAGACCTTAGAACATATGTCAGAAGTGGACATAATAACAACTAAAATTTCTGTTTCCTTAAGGTTTACAAAAGGTATGAGCCTTCACAGAGTTGCAGAGTCTTAGAGTTGGAAGGAACCTCTGTGTCCATCTAGACTAACCCAGATCTCCCACTATAATATACTTGACCAGTCAATTATACAGACGTAGGTTAAAAATCTCATTGAAAGGAGAACTCTCTACCTACTGAGAAGGCCCATTCCAAGTCAGTAAGCATTTATTGAGCACCTGTTGTATGTACTACAGGTACATGCCTGTACCTCTACTAAATGTTGGGAATACAAAGAAAGGCAAAAATGCGATCCCTGATCTAGAGAAGGAGCTCGTAGTTTAAAGAGGAAGACAACACACAAACAGCCAGCTTACATACAAGCAAGATGCAAGCAGAATAAATTGGAGATAAGCAGCAGAAGAAAGGGGTTGACATTAAGGGTGATTGCATGAATTTTTAAGAATCATTTGCTTATATTAAACCCAACTTTACCTCTTAAGCAGTTAGAATTAATTTCCTAAAATTGCTTCTTTTTTGTGGATGAGGAAACAGATTTGGAGGAATCAAGTGGTTGACTAAAGGTCAGTTTTTGGAAGTGAAGCTAGGATATGAAGCCACATCTAGCCAGGTTTTCTGACTCCTAACTCCAATTTGTCACCCATTTCCTAAAGGGAATAAAACATGGAATATAGAATGTCAGAACTAGAATGTTCTTGAACTCATGGAATGTAAAAATTTGGAGAGAGCCCTTGAAACTACCTACTCCAAATTCCTTTTAAAATTAAAAAAAATTCTTAATATTGATTTATTTTGTTTTTTCCCCCTGAATTAGTTTATTCTTGGCAAACATTAATTTTAAGTTTTGATAGTTGTCTCATGTCCAATTGCTTGTTCATAGAAACAACATCTGTGTTTATCATCACCCTAGACCTGAAGAAAAGGTAGAAATTAAAGCAATTTTTTCAGCACTTTTCATCAAAATTATTACAAACTCCTTAATTCACAGAGTAGTAATTTTCACAAAGGGTGGAAATGACTGAGCCAGTGCCATGTAAACCTAGTACTGGAGGCACAATGAAGGGACCTTGTAAATAAGGGGGGTTCCAGAGGGTAAGGTCCATGTTTCTATCTGGCTTCCTGAGCATCTCCATGGTTAGTGTTGCTGAATATAGTCTGTTGACCCACATGGTAGGTGGGAAGGTATGAGAACTTTCCAGGTCCAGCCTATGACAGATGAATGCTCTCATCACACAATCAGCAGGACAGGGGCTGAGGCACAGGAAGCAACAGTGTCTTTCCCTTTGAGAAGAGTGACCTCAAATCAGTTAAAATAATGTCATCAAAGTGAGAAGCCCTGGCCCTGTACAGGAAAAGTAGCTTGGGGCTTCAGAAAATCCAGCTTCAAATTCTGGCCCTGTCCTTAAGGGACTTATGTGGTATGCAACACTTGGTCAATCACTTTACTCTCCTCTAAGCCTCTATTTCTTTATCTTTAAAATGGGCATGATAATGGTTTCTTCAATACCTATCTCTCAAGACTTTTATGAGGATCAAATGAGAGTCTGGATGAGCTCATGCATTGTAAACTCTAATAGTAAAAATAACAGAACAGTAATAATAGCTCATATTTGTCTTGTGACTTATGGCTATTCAAAGAATTTCCTCACAATGATTTTGTAAAATAGGTATTAATGATGAACTTTATTTTCTAGAGATATAATGAGATAGAGTGAATAGAATACTGGTCCAAGAATTAGCAAGTCTTGGGTTCAAGCCATCACTTTCTCCCTTCAATACACCTTGACTGTGTGATCTAGGGAAAGATTTAACCTTTTAGCATCCCAGCATCTTCCCAAGATTCCTAGTCACAAAATAGGTTGAAACCTGTTTCAGTGGAGGGATTTTCCTCACCAGATCGTATACCCATAAAATCATAGGTTTGGTTGGGAGAGAGGGGAGGAGAGAGAGAGAGAGAGAGAGAGAGAGAGAGAGAGAGAGAGAGAGAGAGAGAGAGGAAGAGAGAGAGAGGAAGAGACAGAGAGAGAGACAGACAGATAGACAGATAGAGACAGAGAGAGAGACAGAGACAGACAGAGACAGAGACAGAGAGAGACAGAGATAGAGGAAGAGACAAAGAGAGAGAAGACAGACAGACAGAGACAAAGACAGAGAGAGAGACAGAGACAGACAGAGACAGAGAGAGAGAGATAGAGACAGACAGAGACAGAGAGACAGAGAGAAGACAGAGAGACAGAAAGAGAGAGAGAGAGAGACATAAAGAAAGAGACAGAGTGAGACTGAGCAAGAGATAGAGTAAAAGACAGAGACAAATCTCACCTCTAGACTAACTGGCTATGTGAATGTGGACAAATCATTGAACCTTTCTGGGTCTCAGTTTCCTCATCTATAAAATAGTGGGGTTGCTGAATGGTTTCTGAGATTCCTGCCAAAGAGAGATAGAGATAGAGACAGACAGAGACTGGAGAGACAGTTAGACTGAGACAGAGAGAGACTGAGAGACAGAAAATGAGACAGAAATACTGAGGTTCAGAGAGGTTGATTAGTTTATCTGTTGTCACACAGCTAATAAGTGTCAGATCCAGGATTCAACTCAATTCATGCTAAGCACTGTGCACATGCCATGAGTTGTTTTTTCAAAAAAGTTTATTTTTTATCCTAAGTTGGCTGGCTATGACTTTTATGCCCTACTATGCAAAGGATGGAAGGAAGCCTGCAAAGTCCTTTTAGCTATCCCCAGGCCCCTCAGCCGGCTTCACCAAAAAGATGGATAGAGGATCGATTTTCTTTTCCAAGACCTCCAGGGAATTAGTCAATCAGCAGCCTTGATGGATGTTGCCTGAGCCCCTGCTGGGGAGGCAGTATGGCCTACCCTGGCTTGGCCAGCAGGTGAGAGTAGGTAATGAGGGGGAGGTAGAGAAGCCCAGGTTCTCCTCCTGGCTTCTCCACTAACGTGCTCTGTGCTCTTGTGCACATCATCACTTCACTTCTCTGACACTGTTTCCTCATAACCATAGTAACAATCCATTTCTACTCCAGCTTACAAACCTCCTGAAAACATTCGGGTAATAGTACAGAATCCTCGTCCCTGTTTGACAAGGGAGAGTCAAAGAAATAACTTCTTTTACGTTTTTAAAATTTCTTAATATTGATTTATTTTAGGGTTTTTTTCTGAATTAGTTTTTTCTTGGCAAATCTTGATTTCAAGTTTTGATAATTACTCCAGTCAAGTAGGAATTTTAACTGTCACCTAGCTAGGAAGGACTCCTAGTTCCACAGTGGGGCTCGTAGAATGAATGGGAAAAGAGAGCCTAGGGGTGTGAGAATGACAAGGAGGGCTGTGGGCCCCGCCAGCCATCCTCATCAAGGGCCTGCAAAATGTTGAGCTCTCAGGTGCCAGCATCATGGTTTTTCTATGTGGGTCACTGAAGTCAGCATGATAAGGAGCTCTTGAACCTCAGGGCAGAGGTAAAGGGAAATCTGCTGCGGAGATGAGATCCTCAGACATGAAAGAGCGAGGAACATAAATTTAAAACAAATGGCTGGTCACTCTGGACCTCCCCAGAAAGATATGTCCACTCATTGGTCATCAGATAAGAAATACCCTGACACAAGGAATCAGCTTGCATCTGGAATCTGAGGATCCAGATTCAAATCTCATCTCTAATACTGACTATGTGAGTGTGGACAAATCATTGAACCTTTGTGATTGAATCATTGAACCACTTGCTGAAGGGTTTCTCTGCTTCCTGTCAGCTTTGACCAATAATCCTGTGATCTATGCCCCTTGTTGCTAAAGTTCTGCATTGTAAGGGATTACATAGTGGTAGTCAGGGGAGGCTTCTTGGAGGAGGGAGCATGACAGACTCTACAGTGTATTGGAAAGAACAGGATTCAGAGCCCAGAGTTGTTGTTGCTGTGGTTGAGTCGTTCCAGTTGTGCCCGACTCTCCGTGACCCCATTTGGGGTTTTCTTGGCAAATGTACTGGCTTGATTTGCCATTTCCTTCTCCAGCTCCTACAGAGAGCCCAAAGACCTAGTTCTAAATCTTGGCTCTGACAGATCAGTAACTGTGTGTTCTTGGACAAGTACTTTCCCCCGCTTGGGGCATCAGTTCACTCACATGTAAGATGAAGTTATTGGGCTGTGGGATCTTTAGGGCTTTTCTGATGACCGTAGCTCTTTGGACGGATGGTTTGTGGTCAGTCCTGCACCCGCCCCCATGGGCAATGGGAAGGTCCTTCCTCCCGCTGTTCTTACAAGAATAGCTCTTACTCCTCGCACTTCCAGCATCCACCTGGGATGCCCCTCAGGAGCCCTCGCTTCCTCCTGTAGCCTCCCCCAAGACTTTAAAGGTATTTCTCCCCTAAGCCTCCTCTCTTCCTCGACTGACAATGAAGCTTTAGAGGGGAAACTGAGATACTCTCCTTTATATCCTTCCATGCACATCTCCATTCACACAAGCTAACCTTCTTACACCGTCACATCCATGTGTCCACAGGTACCCCCTCGGGGCTCCCCCAGTCACATGGACTGTCACATACACGTACCCCAAACCCAAAGGTTCACGTGCTCACACACCTCCCCAGCCCACTCGCCCTTCTGGCGTGCCATACTCTTGCACAGATGTGTATTCTTTCACACTCACATCCACTCACTCCACACCCCCTCCCCCTCCCCCCTTCCCCCTTTGTTTTCCCCTGTGGAGTCTCTGCTTTCCCTTCCCCCTCCAGGCCGGGCTGGTGGGTGCCTTGGGCCCGTAGGAGTGTGTGTATTTGTGTGAGTGAGTAAGGGTTGGGCTTTTTTTTTTGTGGTGGTGGTGGTGGGGGTTGGGGTTGGGGGTTGGCGGCTCTCCAGACTTCAGCAAACGCCTGGCATCTCTACCCACTGCTGGCTGGGTAGGCAACTCTCTCTGTCTCTCTCTCTGTCTCTGTCTCAGTCTCTGTCTCTCTCCCCCTCTCTCCCCCTCCCTAGTTTCTCCCCCATCTCTCATCGCTCTCCTTTCTGTCTCCCTTGCTCAGGTCCCCTCTGACTGTGACTCCCTCCTGCCTTCCTTCCCTCACTTCTCTCCTTGGGTTTATTGGGTTCAGAACTCAGAGGGCTCCTGCTGCTGGGGGCGGGTTTGGGGGGAGGGTGGAGAAGGAGGAAGCTCTGGGGCCTCAGGAGGAGCAGAGAGATGGAGTTCAGGCATCTAGGGGCTGGGGGCTTGGCTGGGGGCAGAGGTGAGAGGGGACTGGACCAGGGCAGCCTGGGGGTGGGAAGATTTTCGACAGATGGATAGCTAGATGGACTGATGGACAGACAGAGGCTGTAGGACAGCCGGCCAGCCAGCCGGCCTGCCAGGCGAAGTCCCCTTGGCTGTATTGTGCTGGCCAATGATCCCTTAATGATTTCATTCCTCCCTTCTCTGCTGCTGCCTCCTCTCACGCTGTGTTTTCTCTCCTTCATGTGTGTATGTCTCTCTCTCTCTCTCTCTCTCTCTCTCTCTCTCTCTCTCTCTCTCTCTTTCTCTCTCTCTCTCTTTTTCTCTCTTTCTCTCTCTCTGCCTCCCTCCTGCTTGGCCTCCTCCCCCCGACTTCACCGCCCGCCCCCCCCTTCACCGCCTGCCTCTCCGGCCCCCCACCCCAACCACTACCTCCACCCCTTCCAGATCTTCCTCCTCCTCCTCCTCCCAGCTCGGCCCCTGGTCCTGGCGAGGCTGCCGCACGGTGCCCCTCGATGCTTTCCGAACCCGCTGCCTCTGTGACCGCCTGTCCACCTTCGCCATCTTAGCCCAGCTCAGCGCTGACGGGGTAAGTCCTGGGGAGACCCAGGGAGAGGGAGAGGAAGAGGGAGAAAGGGGGAGAGAGAGAGGGTAAGAAGAAGAAGGAGGGCGAGGAGAGGGAGAGGGAGGAGGAGAGAGGGAACGGGAAGCAGGGAGGGAAAGAGATGCTGAGAGACAGAGAGGCAGCCCATACATACAGACTTGGACTGGGAAAGAGAGAGAGAGAGAGAGAGAGAGAGAGAGAGAGAGAGAGAGAGAGAGAGAGAGTAGAGTGCTGGGGGTTGGGGGGATGGGGAGGAAGAGAGACAGAAAGACAAGATGGGAAAGCTTCCCCAATGACATTGAAAGCGCTAGATAGAAGGCGTCAGGTGCCTGCTGCTGGCTCTGCTTCTGCCTCTTTCCCTGCCTTGGAACCAGGGGACTGGGGGATCTGGAGGGACTTGGAGGAGGGGACCAGGGGCTTGTTCAGGGACCCTGTGGGTGGCCGGTGCCCAGCCAAGAAAGGCAAGCAGAGGCTGGGCTGGGAAGCTCCGGTCAGAAGTGACTTAACGGGATGTTCCAATAGCTGCACAGCTCGGGCTAGGGATGGGGAAGGAAGGGAGGGAAAGCAGGAGGTGTCAGGGAAGGGAATTGGTGTCCGGCGCTGTCCGATGTCCAGCTCTAGGGACACATGAAAGGAAGATTGGATCCCACTGAACAGGGGGCAGCTCCATCATTCTCACTCCCCTCTTCTGGGCTTTTGTGATCCTCCCATCTCTCCCAATATCTCCTTCCCTCCTCCAAAGAAATCTAGGGATTGAGTGGTCCAAGGGATGGCAGGGGGAGGGGTATCTTAGCCATAGGACTTCTGTGCTGGATCTCACAATGGGTTGTGAAAAGAGCAAGAGTTTCGGCTAGCCAGGTCTGCCAGAAAGTTGGTTTCTTAGACTTTAGACCTGAGAATAGAGCAGAGGAAGCTGGGAGCTGAGTATTCTGGGGAGACTAAAAGAATGAGCTTTGGAGTCTGAGGCATGGGAGGGGACATAGAGGGGAACCAGAGCCTGAGAAGGAATTTGGGTTTTTGAAAGTGTTGGAATGGGTTTGGGCAGGCTGAGGTATCTGGAATCTAGGGGGCAATTCTGAAGTATTTGGGGACTAAAGGGAGCATGAGTGAATCAGAATCTGGGAGAAAAAGGTGAGACCCTGAAGTAGTGGGGCCCCCTGAATGAGGGGAAATGAAGGAACTTGGGGATCCCACTGTCACTGAGAATGGGGAGGAAGAGCTGGGAAGTTGGGAGGGTGGGGACTGAGACAGAGAAGATAAGGGACCCAGGACCCAAAGAGAGGTAACCAAAGGTTATGGGGCCTGCATGTGAGAGGCTTGAGAGGACTCTGAGGGCTTGGAAGGAAGATGAATGGCTAGGATTCTGAGAGAGGTAGGTGAGGGCTTTAGAGGACAGAGAGGGGAAGTTTAGGGATTTGAGGGACTTATTGGGGAAGCTGAAAAGAAGATAAAGTATAAGGCCTAAGATAAAGGATCGAAGCAGCCCAGAATCTGGGAGAAGGAGCTGAGAGATCAGAAGGTCTGGGAGGGGGACTCATGGGACACAGAATCACCAAATTTATTTGGAATGGCGGAGATGGAAGAGATCTTTAAGAGAGACTGAGACGCCCAAACCTTAGGGGTAAGGCACTGAGAGGAGAGGGAAGGATGGTGCTGTTAGCTGGGGGAGGGGAGGGTTGTTCCTAGAACAGCATCCCTCCTCCGCTCTCTCCCCTAAGGCTCTGACTGTCTGTAAGGCTGGGTCTCAGTGCACTCCTGGAGGAGCCTGAGGGCCCCCAAGAGCCCAGTCAGTTGTCTCTGTTAACCACAAGCATGATTCCTGGGATCTGCTTTGGGGTTCTCAGGGAATTGGGGTAGAGCTGCTCTAGCCCTGTCAATCAGACCCATAGGAAATAGGAAGGACCAGACACTGGAGGAATTAACTTGGCCAGGAGGAAAATCAGGAATAAAAAACAAGGGCTGAAGGGACTTTGGTATATTTCCAGCTGTGTGGGTTATATTATTGTTATTGTTGTTATTATTATTATTATTATTATTATTATTATTATCAATATCATTATCACAGTGGCTCCAATAAATAACTCAGTGCATTTGAGGGGGGGCGGATCTTTGGTTTCCATGGGAACTACAATGGCTCCAGGGTACTTATCCAAGGTGGGATAAAGTCCACTAAGGTAGGATAGACCAGCAACCTCAGCCAGTGCTATCACTTCTTACCTTCCAGACTTCCTGTAAAGAAATCTCTCAGCAAACCTTAAAGTGCCCTAAAGATAGGAACTGTTATTCATTTTCTCCTTCTCCTACTAAGAGGGTCCTCTGGGACAAGGCTGAAACCGAGCATCTACTCCCCATCAATTTCTTATCAAGACAACCCCCTTTTTAGGAAATCTAGGCCAGCTTTGGGTTCCAGCACGATGGGGAACGATCAGCATCCTGTAGCCTCATCTCTCAGTGTCTAAACAGGCTAATGAGCAGTCTGTGCATTTAGGATATTGCTACTGGTCTGAGAAAGAGACATAGTCCCTGTCCTCAGGAAGTCCCTGGTCTGAAGTCAAAACAGGGAGCTCTATGTGGAACTGGCACCCATCTATCTAGTATCAAAGCAATTAGATTAAATCCAGGTAATTCAAAGGGGGTCTCCATTTTTCCTTCTGTAAAATGGGGGTGGGACTAGATGGCCTCTATAAGGTTTTTCTCAGTATTATAGACAGGCTATGGAATTCCTGTTCTGAAGAAATCAGAAGATATTTTTAACTATATTTAAAATACGTGGTTGGGCAGGAGCATCTTGAGGTGAGTAAATCGAGGGAAATTCCATTGGCAGATGACAGTTAAGTGGGTTTGATCTAAGAAGACTACCTGGAGGAGGTAGTCACCACAGGAAGGGAAGAGTCAAGTTTCCACAGGAGCTATTGGTTCTTCCCTTTGATTTTAGTCAAAGGCTCTGAGGCAGATTAGGAATCATAGAAACAAATCCCTTTAGCGCTACAGGGGAATAAATCAACTAGCTTAAACCCCTCATTTTAGAAATAAGGAAACTTAAGCCCAAAGCAGAGAAGGGAACCACCCAAGAGGACCCAGCTAGTAAGTCATTCAGTTTTCACTAAGTACTTACTCCGTGCCAAACAATATGTTAAGCTGAGAATACAAATAAAAACAAAACAAAATAAAATAAGACAGTGCTTGCCCTCAATGAACTTACATTCTAATGAGAAAGACAAGCAACTAAGAGTGGAGGTGGGGTGGGAATGGGATGAAGATACCTTTAGGGAGGTGTGGTTGTCAATTCTGAAGAGTCAAGATTAAAACTGGGAAAAGAGACAAGGAATCAACATGATTGATTGACCTAGGCAGTTCCTCAAAATGGAGATTCTAGGGAATTTAGAACTCACCAGTGGGAGAAAGGGATCTCAAGGGCAGAAGGTTCTTTCAGGGCAAGAAAGCCAAAGAGGTAAGAGGAGGTCTTGATCAGACTTCCAGAGCAGGATCCTTTTCACTACAAAAACAATGCAACATGATTCAAGTCACTGACTTCTAGACAAGAGGGGGAAGGGTTCATAGCCAATACAGAGCAGATTTCTCCCTGGTCTAAGATGAACTAGAATATCCTAGAGAGGTAGAGCTTCAAGAGACCTTTCAGTGTTTGGTCAACTTTAAAGGGCTTTGTAATTGTGCCATGTTATCATTTTATAGTTATATTCCTAGTGCTGGTGGTGTTAGTATATCCAACTACCTTGTGTTATAGATGGGAAATTGAGGTCCAGAGAGGGGTCATAAAGTCATTCAACCTCTCAGTATCAGAGTCCAGATTCTAAACTTGAACCCAATACGTTTGAATCTCGGGGGACTTTAACTTGTCAGGCAACCACCAATCACCAGGGATTTAGGTCATATGGAAAGAAGGAGAATGAATGTGATAAGATGCTGGAATAGTGAATTTGTGGATGGCTTGCCAAGAAACAGATCTCTGTAACCCAATCTGGTATGTTGGAATGGAGAAAGGATTATGACTAGATGTGAGAACCTAAGATTTGCTATGCTTTTCAGGGTACTTCCCCACCATCTCCTTTTAATCTTCCCAACAGCTTTTAGAGCAAGAAGGACTAGAACTCTTCTACTTAGGGAAAAGAACCAACAGAGACTGAACCCTGGATCTCCTGACTTGGAGATCATGGTTCTCTTCTAATTACTCTGCTAAGTGAGATAGTACAAGGATATTGAGGAAAGAACACTGTATTTTTTTCTTAATTATCAATTAACAAGCATTTCTTTTCTTTCCTAATTCCCTGTCTACCTCCCTCTCCCACTGAAAAAAGAAAAGAAGAAAAATTTTGTATAAATATGTATGGTCAAGTGTGTCCAGAAATAAATGTCAAATTCTATACCTTTAAGTCTGCCACATCTCTGATGGTTAATCGTAGTTGTACCCAGAAATTCTGGATTTTAATCCTGGATCTAATAACTTTGTGACTCTGTTTCCTCATCTGTAAATTAAGAGACTAGATGACCCTTCCATATACTTCCAGCTCTAAGTTCACCAAATTCCAACTTTTATTGCCACTTTTATTTCTCTACCTCCTTTTATCTTTCTTGCTTCCCAGGGACCCCAAAGCCCATATTATAGGATCTGAAGTTGGAAGAAAGGTTTTTTCATTGTTATACTGGGGAATCCTTTTGTGAATGGATTGGCCTGGATGTTTGCTGGCATTCCTTCCCAATCTAAATTTTGTTGGTTTTTTTGAAACCCTAAAGATCATCTAGTCTGCTTCCTTCATTTTAAAGATTGTGAAACTGAGCTCACAAGGGTAACCTGACTTACCAACAGTAACTGTCTTAGTAAATACAGCTGAGACTGGAAGCTATGTCATTTGTCTCCAAATTCAGATCATTTTCGCTGACTTCATGCGGTCTCCCTGACCCCTTTTCTGCCTCACTGAGGAGTTCAGATTCATAGAGATTGAGAGTTATACAAATTGAACAGGGTGAATTAGAACTGGATTGAATGGATCATAAAATCCAACCAATGTAGGGTTTTGAAAAAAGGAGAAATCTCTATAGCTGGAGCATTCTAGAAAAGCTTCGTAGGGGAGGGTGACTGAAGATATTCAAGAAAAGGCTCCTGAATAGTTCTCTAGGAACCTAAACTCACTAGGGCTGGGCAGCCTATGAATTGACTTCCCAAAACATTCTCCCTAGGAAACATCCTTGGGACCTTTCTCAGTCCAGTACTGTTGAGTTATCCCCCTCTGTCCCAGTGCCCTGCCCAACACAAGTTTGCAGTTCTGTGCCATCCCTCTCCCCAGCCCCCTAAACTGACTTGATTCCTTTTCAAGAGCTTTGGAAGGTCTTTTTTTGGACACAGTTCCCATTAAGTATAATCCAACAAAAATGTATTAAAGACTTCCTGGGTGCAGAACCCTGGGCTCAGCACTGGAAAAGTTACAAGGTTTAAATAAAATTCAATGCTTACCCTCTTTGAAGCTTAAGGTCTATTGGGGCTATAGAATACAAGCACAGATAACTTTAATTCACTGTGTTACCTGATAAATGCATTAGAGTCCTACAAACAAACTGCTACATAAGATCAGAGGAAAAAGTGGTTTTTTTGGTGGGAAAAGGGGGGGAATTGGGAGGTGGTGAAAAAAAAAGATCAGAGCAAGTTTCCTAGAGATGGTATTTGAGTTGGATTTTAGAGAGGTAAGCAGCTGGATGCATCAGTAACTAGATCATGGGGCCTGGTGTCAGGAAAATCTAACTTTGAAATCCACCTCAGACTCTTCACAAACTACATGACCACGAGTAAGTCCCTTCACTCTGATAGCCTCCTCTGCAATATAAAATGGGATTAATAAAGGCACATACTATACAGTTATTGCAGACTTTAAAAGGGTATGTGTGTCCATACCTTAATAGTGAACTTTAATTTTTCATAGCTTATATGGGGTATTCCAAAAGTCATATACATACACACATGTATGTATACATATGGTGTCATATGTATGCACCTATAATAACTATTAGTATTCAGTGGGTGGTAAGGCGTTCCAAACATAAAAAACAAGAAGAAATAGTCTGAGGATAAAACAGAAAGGCAATGGCTGGCTTTGGCTTGAAGTGGGGAGTTTCCCAAGTGTCCAACTTCTTGTAAGTTCCTGGAGGGCAAACTGTTTGTTTTAATATAGGTCTGATTCCACATTGCTAGTATTCTATCAAGAAGAGAAGAGAAGAAGAGGTGGTACAGTGGATAGAAGGCAGGAGGACCTGAGTTCAAATTCAGCCTTAGACACTTAACACTGCCTAGCCAGGGCTAGTCATTTAACCCCAATTGCCTCCGGGGAAAAAAGAAGAAGAGAAGGGGAAGGATGGGATTTGACATGGGGCAGCTATGTGGCACAGTGAATAGAATATTGGATCTGGAGTTAGGGAGGCCTGAGTTCAAATCCAGCCTCAAATACTTACTAGTGACCTTAGGTAAGTGTATCTCAACTTACCTGTCTACCTCAGTTTCCTCATCTATAAAATGAGCTGGGGAAGGAAATGGCAAATCAGTCTGGTATCTTAACCCCTAATTGGGTCCTAGTTTAGTCACTATTGAAAGTGACTAAACAATCACAAAAAGCTTCTGAAAGGAAGGAGTTTTTCATGGGCTGATTCAGAGAGTAGTAAATAGTGTTCCCATTATGGGAGGGATGACCATTTGTCAGAGACTCCTTAACCTGAGATCTGTAAGATTTTTAGAAAAATGTTTTGATAATGATCTGTCAATCTAGTTACTTCCCTTTGCCATCCTACGTATTTTATGTCATACATTCAAGCCCATACATCTGAGACTCCGTGAGGTTTCATGACACACTCACGAACAAGGTTAAAGGCCCCTTACCTAGCCCGGGGCCCTCATTGGATACAGAAGGTCACAGGCCCAGGGAGAGAAGTGGCTCGCCGCAGATCACATAGCTTTTAAAGGGCAGAATGGGGAACAGCTTCTCCCAGCTTTTCTCTCTTTGGGGAAACGGGGTTGGAGCAGCTCCTCCAAGTCAGGCTTTTGCCAGAGCAGGTCAGGGTTTGCTAGAGATGCGGAGGCTAAAATAAGAAAGCAGAGAAAAGGTAGGGCCAGCCAGAGCCTGCAGGTGGCCGGCCCAATTCCCCGGGCCCAGCAGGGACGCGTAAGAAAAGAGGCCGCCTCAGATGAAGGCGGGCCGGCCTCTGGGTCTGGACTCCCGCTTCTCCTGGTGGCCTGGCCTCCTTTCCTAATTGGATGTGGCTTCCACAGGTGACTTTAGAGAGACAGACCCAGCATGGACAGTTAAGAGCTTAAGACTTGGAGCCAGGGGACCCAGTTCAAATCCCATCTCTGCCACGGACAACCGATGCAGTCTTGGACAGATCAGTGAATCTCTCGAGACTTGTGTTCTCATCTGGAGGGAAGGGAAGGGAGAGAAAGGAGAGGGGTCTAAATCAGGCATTCTTAACCTTATTTGTGACATAAGCCCTTTGGAAATCTGGAACCCTTCCCAGAGCAAATTTTTTTTTTTTAATTAAAACAATATAATTGGAGGAAATGCCAAATTTCAATCAAAGGTCAGTGAAATAAAGATATATATTATATATATTTATATTTATATATTGTATATGTGTACATATATGTATATACATATATATGCATTGTATACATATGTGTATATAATGATACATGTAGATACATTTATGTATAGATATATTGTATATGTATATAATATGTATGTACATTGTATGTTTGTGTGTATATATTTACATCTATAATACATTCACCTCTCCTAAAGTTATTAAATGAGAATTTAAGATAACAATAGCTCCTCTTTCCTAAAGGATTACAAAGCAGTTTGTCCACCATAGCCCTGCAAGGCAGGTAGAAACCTATTAGTCCCAAATCAGGTAGGAATTATGATTGACCTGGCCTGGGTGGACGAAGCTTAGTTCAAAAGCTACAAGCACTGAATGAGCAGTTATGGGAAGACCTAAGTCCTTAACTCCCCCTTTGTTTGTGATCCTGAGCAAATTATTGTACTTCTCTGGGTTTGTTTCTCCACCTCAGGGCCTGACTGACTTTTCTTTATCCCCGAATTATACTGAGTTTTATGTTTAGTAGGGGAAGGCAGGAGGGGAAGGGAGACAACCTAGCCCAGCTCCCATTGCTGCCTGTTTGAAGTGATCTTTCTTTGTGACATCTTGATCTAGTGAAAAAAAAAAAAAAAAACCACTAGTCATGCAACTGGGGTATTTACATTGACTATCTGGAGGTCGTGGCCAAGATGAGTTTCCTCATCTGTTAAAAAAAGGGGGAGGGGGAATAAAAACTCCCTAAAGTAGTACTCCTTGAAGGCATGAAAGTATTTATTGAAAAGGACTGGGATTCTGCCTAACTTGGGTCCTAATCTTAGTTTTTCTTCTTGCTGCTTGTGACCTTCAAATCCTTTAATCATCAAGTCATTTTTTATTTTTATTTTTATCTTTTGTTTTTTTCATTGCCTCGATTTCTCTGTTTGCCTTCCACTCCCTCCTCTTAAAGAACCATCCTTATAACAAAAAGTTTTTCATTGTCATTTAACGTATTTGGGAAATAGTTGTGTTAAGGACTTGAAATACTCTAGAAATGGGTGGTACTAGTTTTTTCTGGATCTCATTCCCTGAAGCTTCCTGTCATATGGATTGTCCTGTGCCTTGCATCTAGAAGACTTGAGTTCAAAAACTACTTCTGACACTTACTAGTTAATTGACCATAGGCAAATCCTGTGCCTCCATGTGCCTCGAGCAATTCTCTAGAATTTATCTCCTAAATCAGAGCAGTTAGGATGTGATCTGTGTTGCCAGAGGCAGCTTCTTATACTTACAAAATTACTGATCTTTTTTGGGGAAAAAAAAAGATCCTGTGTTTTAAATATTGTATTGATACTGTTTAAAAAGATTATTCTCACTTCTCAGTGGTCCCATTTCATCCCCAGAGAAACTTCTCTTGTAACAAAGAAGTATATATTTTAAAAAAATAATCCAGTGATGTTGGCTGTCTTAACAGTGCATCCCTTTTTCAGCTCCCATTGTGCACCACTTTTCTGCTGAGAAGCATCATCTTAGTCTGACTTCCTCTTCTCTTCCTCCTGCCCTGGGCTCTTCCAGAGATCTCTTCCAGAGTTATCAGATCCCAATTTGGGGGGATTATTTAGGCTGTATACTCTGCTTATGACCTCTTCTTCTTCTTCCAAGGAGCTGACCACAAAGAAAATCCTTTGTGAATAGATTTACTGATTCTTAGCTCTCTTCAAAGCAAATTTGGGTGCTGCCTCCTCCACAAGCCTTCACTGATCCCCTCAGTAATTAATGGACTTTACCTTTTGAAATTATTTTATATTCACTTTATATTTTCTTTTTTGTATTCATATTTTCCACTGAGTCAGTTGTGAGACTCTTGAGGGCAGGTACTAGTTCTTTATTTTTTATTTGTATTTAATTTCTTTGCAATTAATGCTTATTGGATTTAGCTGAGGAATAATCACTGAAGGGGCTGAACTAGCCCTTCTAAGGCCCCTTACGGTTCAGACCATAGTGTCTGATATTCTACTCTATTTAGGGTCCAGTACATGATGGGATATTCAGGAAGTACTCAGTAAACACTTGTAGGATCAGGCTTAAAAGGGATGTGGGGAAACATTAGGAAGCCTCCAAGCAGGACCAGGAAGGAGATGGGGGCAAGGGAGACCAGCTGCCCTGTCCTAATGAGGGCAGGATGAGGCAGATGGCTACAGCAGATCGGGGTTGGGGAGGGCGAGGGAGAAGCAGACTGGAGGTGCATGGAGAATGAGCCCTCTATCAAGTAGTGCATGTCCATTTGCAGGTGACAGAACAACAGGCCAGGCCCCAGGGTCTCCAGCCAGCCGGCCAGCATTGAATAAGAAGCTAGCTAGCCAAGAGAATGTATTTCCTCTTCAGGGGTCATGCCTCTGGTCATTCCCTCCTTCCCCCTGCCTCCAGGATGCTGTCTGACCTTGTACTCTTCCAGAGTAATTCCGTGTCCCTTGGAGAATAGTTTGCTTCTTTGTGATAAAAATGGTAGCCTTGGACATCTTCCTTCCCCACTGTGGACCTTGGTTTCCTCTTCTGTAAAACTAAGAGTTGTGATAAATTGTTCCTAAAGTCCTTTCTGTTTCTAACATCCTGAGAGTCTTGGCTGTATTACTTACCACTAAGAAAGAAAATTAAGAGTCGGGGGGGGCTCAGTGTTGTTTCTTCTGAAGGGAGAAGTACTACACAAACTTCACCCACATACTGTCAGTCAAGCCTTCTGGTGAGCATGTGTTTGAGACAGATAGGTTTGAACCCAGTCCGTGACCAAGGTCAGGCTTCAGGCTATAACCATCAAGAGAAGTCACTTAACCATTCAGTGTCCAATACAGTTCTTCAAGATAACATTCAGGAGACGTTAATTTGCATGGATATTTCACAGATTTGATCCCTTCTCCCCCAAATGCTTATCACTTTTATAGAGTGTTTTAAGGTTTTCAAAGTACTTTATTCATATCATCTCATTTGATCTTAATAACAACCTCATGAGATAGAGACTGTCATTTTCCTTGTTTGACAGATAAGAAAAAGCAGACTTACCCAACATCCCCTAGCTAGTAGCTATTGGGTTAGGTAAAATTTGGAACCAAGTTATTTTCTGACTTCAAAATCATGTTCTTCCCATTAGCAAAAACATTAAGATTTAGTCTCTAACAAATAATAATTCACATTTCTTTAGAATTTTAAGGGTGTTAAGCCATTTTCCTAACATCAGTCTTGGGAAGTAGATAATATAAGATAATATGTTTTTCAGAAGAGGAAAATCTCATTTCTAAGAATTGAAATGGCTCAATAAGTTAGGGCCAGTTACTTCCCTGCCCTGTACCTCAGTTTCTTCAAATGTACATTAAAGATCTCTAAATTTATGACTTGTGATCTTCCCCATCCAGAATAACCACAAGATAACAGTTAGAAAGATATTAGAAAATATCTAATTCAGAGCAGATAGGTGGCTCAGTGGACACGTTACCGGCTCTGGAATCAAGAGATCTGACTTCAAGTCTAGCCTCAGACACTTGACACTTACTAGGGACTCTGGGCAAGTCACCTAACCCTTATTGCTTCACCAAAAAGAAAAAGAAAAGAAAATATCTCATCTAAAGTCCTCGTGTGACAGTGAAAGAAGGAAATGGGGCCCAAAGGGAAAGGAACTTGGCTTTCATATCTGGCTAAATCAGGGCCAGATATGAAACTAGAACTTAGTTTTCCTGAATTGACTGTCATAATAGCCCCATGAAGGCAATAGCATAGGAATTAATGTGCCTGATTAATGGATGAGAAAAGGAAGGAAAGAAGAGAAACGAGAAATGACCTGGCCAATGGGTGTTAGAGTGTTCAAAGAATCATAGATGTAGAACTGGAAAGGATCTTGAGAATCCATCCAGTCCGTCTCCCTCATTTCACAGATAACATATCCAAGGTCATAAGCTAGGCAACATAGAAAGCAGGATTTGAACCTTTGTTCTTTCCAATATGATTCTGCCTCCAAAGTCTAAGGTAAGATTCTATCTTGAAAGCTCCAAGAGATCTTAGAAATCATCAAGTCCAATCCTCCGGGTGAAGAAACTAAACCTAGAAGAATTCAAATCACTTGTCCAAGGTCATAAAGAAAATAAATATGAAAGGAGGGATTTGAATCCAGGTTCTCTCACCCAGAAGCAGTGTTCTTTTCATTTATTCTACTGTTGGGAAATAAGAATATTAGTACACAAAAGGTGCTCAAATGTTAATTGATGAAGATAATTAGAAACAATGTGAGCAAATGATGAGTTATGTGGCATAGGAATTCCCAGGAGGGAGAACGCAGCAAGGATTGGGAATTTCAGGGATGGGTGACTGTCTGAGAGAGAGGAAGTTGGACAACACAGTGGGACAATTAGCAAGGAAGTCGAAATGATCCAAGTTTAGGGAAGACTCAGGGAGGAGATGAGTTGACTGGAACAGGCTGGGGGTAAGTAATAAAGCTGCCGATTGGGTTAAGCATTTTTTTAAGGCTTTGAATGCCGGGCTGAAGTATTTGGACTTGATCTTTTGAAGCCACGATTCTTTGAGTGGGTATGAGTTGGGAGGGATGTGAGAAACTCTTTTGCTTAACTCCACTGCTGAGGTCTCCTTTCACAGTTGGCTTCAGGATTCAGGCCGCAGCCAGATAGTAGACCTCAGTGCCTTGGAGGCAGGATCAGGGTCAGGTGGTGTGAGGTAAAGAGAAAGAGTGCTCTAAGGTGCTTCAGTGTTTCTGGATGTTCTTCTTTGTGTCAGCTTGTAAAGTAGGTTAGAGTAGCTGGAAGCCAGCAAAACATTGGAGACAGATGTGACCCCAGACTGAAAGGAAGGGAAGGAAAGGTGATAGAAGAAGGCGATAGAGGCAGATATCCAGAGAGATAGAGATAGAGGCATAGAGAAAAATACAGAGAGGAATTGAGACAGAGGAAATGACAGAGAAGGTGATAGAGAGAGAAAAAAGAAAATAGACAAAAATAGGGACTGAGAGAGAAGAAAGACAAAGGACAGAAACAAAGGGAGAGAGTTGGGGAGAGAGTGTGAAGAAGGGAGAAAGGGGAAGGGAGGAAGGGCAACAGAACTATAGACAGGGAGAGAATGAAAGAGAGTAATAGATATGGGAAGAAGGAAGGGAAGAAGGAACGAAAAAGGGGGAAGAAAGGAAAGAAGGTAGGAAAATAAAGGGAAAAAAGGAGAAAAAAAGTAGAATTGTCAATATAGTTCCTTCTGTGAATGCTGTGTGAGACTTAATTGTCAGTGTTCCTCTTTAAACTGCCAAATTCCTTCCCATCCCTCCACTATTCAAATGCCCTGAGATATAGTTGAGAACAGCAGGTGGGGATCTTAGCTCAAAGCCCTGTGAATTTGAGTAAGGGATTAATTACTAGGATGAACAGACAGACGGGAAAAGAATCCTAGAATATGAGAACTGGAAGTCACCTAATAACACAAAGTATAGAATATAGAATTCTGAGGGACCTTAGAGTTAATTTGCTCCAGATCTTTTCCTTTCCCTATCCCCATTTGACAAGATGGGGAACTGAAGCCCAGAGAGGGGAAATAACTTGACCATGATTGCACAGTGAATTATTTTCAGAACCAGATTGGCAGGATTCTGATCCTAGGTGGGAAATTATCAGCTGCTTCTCTTTAGAAGTTCTTGCTTTACGGGCAGGAAAGCAGAGGTCCAGAGTTAATTCATAACTGCCTTTATATTCTAGATTTCTTTGTACATCATTTAAAACTTATTTTTGATCCACCTATGATTTCATTTATCAAGATCAGGGGCTGGCATAAAAGGGGGATGTCTGGGCTGCCTACTATACATAGTGAATACTCCCCAGTTAGGAGAAGGTGGGAGCTATAATAAGCCTTACACAGCTATAAAGATGCAAGACTTCCTGCCTTAGTCTAAATTTTTCTAATCAGAGGGAGCTCACATTCTTCCAAGGAAGCAAATTTCATTGTGGGACAGCTATGATTATTAGAGAATTCTTTCTAGTGGATAATATAACCTTTATGCTTTTTCTTCATTCTGAAATGAATGACGCTTCCTTCATGTGCCCAGTCTTGGGTTATGTTCTGCTTGGGGGTAGGAAAGAGGCAGAAGAAAGATACCCAACTAGGGAGAGATGAACCTCCTTTTCTACATCTCTACCCCCCCCCAAAAAAAAGAGACAGAAAGGCAGACAGCACCAAGATCAAGTGCTTGGCTTCAGGAACTAGTTAGTGAATGCTCTAGGAAGGGGGAGAGAGGGAGAAGGGAAAGGTCAATATTGGCCAGGCAAGGTCAGAAAGCATAGGCAGGGACCAGGGGGAGATCAGACCTAGATCTTTCCTTGGGTGGGAAAGGAAGGGAGTACTTTTCAGAGAGCAGGAGGAGGAAAAGAATGAATAAAAGGAAGGGGCCAGTGAGAACATATTTCATTCATAATTTCAGGTCAAACTTCATTCCTTCATTTGCCCATCATCTTGACCTCAACCTCCCCCCCCAAAAAAAAAATTGATGTCATGGGGTGATGACAGAACCTTAGTCTGGGAATCAGGAAATAGGAATTCTTGTCCTGATTCTGCAGTTGACTTGGCGCTCCAACCTTTTGGCCCTTTCCATTCATGGCTTCACGACATGGAAAAGCTATAAGGCACCTTATGGTTCCACTGCATTGCAGCCTTTTTATAAAGGAGAAAACCTGGAGCCAGAGAGGAAATTTAGCAAGTGAGTCTCAGTCAGGACTAGGATCAAAGTTTAATCAATACCTTCCCTTTCCATTTGAGTCCATCCCATTCGAATCTGTTCCATTTTCCTATTCTTTTCCTATGCCAGGGGCTGACACTGATGTGTTCCCTTCCTCCATTGTGTGTGTGTGTGTGTGTGTGTGTGTGTGTGTGTGTGTGTATGTGTGTCTCTCTCTCCCTCTTGCAGAACATGGAAAAGGCGATTGTCCCCTCAGTCACACTCATCGTGGGCTGCGGCGTGTCCTCCCTGACCCTGCTGCTTCTCATCATCATCTACGTTTCTGTGTGGAGGTAGGCAGGCGGCTGATGGGTTCTCAGGATGCCCTTTGGGATATGGGAGGGGGCCTGTTTGGGTGGTAATGACCAACAGTCAGAGATTTCCCCATACCTGATGTGACACCAGTGCTATACTGACAGCCCTATCTTATCAAATGTTTCAGTGTAATTTGGATGGGGCAAATTCAGCTCCTCCCTCCTTCCCTCCCTCTCTCCCTTCTTTCCATCTTTCCTTCCTTTCTTTTCCCCTCCTTCCCTCCCTTCTTCCTTTCCTCCCTTTTTCCCTTCCTCCCTTTCTTCCTTCCTTCCCCCTCAATCCCTTCCTTCCTTCCTTCCTTCCTTTCCTCTTTTCTTCCCTTCTTTTTTTTTTTTAACTAATTCTCTTCCTTCTTCCCCCTCTCTCTATTGTAAAGGTTAAATGATCTAGGGCTTTGACAAGTGGAATTTTGAGATAGTGTGGAATTTGACTTGGAGTCAACAAAACCTGGGTTCATATTCAGCCTTGGATGCTTACATAATGACTACTTTCAGTAAATCATTCATTCCCTGTGCCTCAGTTTCCCTTTCCTATAAAATGAGGGGGTCCCTTCTAGATCTAAATCAATGATCTTAAATCAGCCTGTAGGCTAGTGTTAGAATGCCCACTTCCACCCACCCTAACAGTTAATCAAAAATGCTCACAAGAGACAAACACTATTGTAAAGTAAAGACCTTCTTAAATGGAAGGACCCTATCTATGTAGGGTACTATGTGAATGGAGGGGGAGAAGGCAGAAATCACTTCTTGTATCTCAGTTTCCCCTTCAGTAACCAAGGGAAAATAATACATTCCCTTATCTGATTATCTAACAGAGGGTTTAATGAAAACTTTATGGAATTATAAGTGCAAGTGCTTTAACTTTTTAAAGCACTTGCACTTATAATTCCATAAAGTTTTCATTCAGGCTTATACTAGAGCACACTAGAACTAAAATGACCTTAGACTGTAGAACACAATGTAAAACCCTGAGGGGGCCTTTAAGATCAACTAATACAATCTTCATATTTAACAGATAGTAAAAATGAGGGCCAGAGAGGGGAAGGGGCTTAACAGGGTCACCCAGCTAATCAGTGACCATGATGGAATATCATGAATGTTTTTTTTATAGATGGGGAAATTACCTCCCAAAGCCTTGGGAACCAGTTACTGATTATTTTCCCGAAGGCATCAGCCTGCATGATCTGATCTCTTTCTTCACCCCACCCCCACTCCTTTCTCATATTCCATTGCCAATCATCCTGAATTCTGGTCGAAAAAGAAAATGGCATTAGTTCCCTACACTGGGGTCACATCGACCTGTTCTGCCTCCAGTGCTGCCCGACCCTGTGAGCGTGTCAAGAACTGTCAGGTTCAATTATCTCTGACATCGTGCTGGCTAATGACCTTATTGAGCTGGCCAGGGCCAACTATAAAAGCAGCTTGGTGTATCAGTAAAAAGAGCTCTGGGCAGTCAGTCAGAGGACTTTTAGCTCTAGCTTGTTTTGTGACCTTGGACTAGTCCCTATCTAGTCCTGAAGTTTCCTCTACAATGACAGCACCAGAGAACATGAGCTCCAAGGTCCTGTGAAACTCAGATATTTGATGTTTTAATGTTCTCTGTTCTAAATTTCCTTCAAACTCTAATAGGCAGCTAGATGACACAGTGGATAGAGCACCTTCCCTAAAGTTGGAAAGACTGATCTTTCTGAGTTCAAATGTGGCTTCAAACATTTATTAGCTGGTGACTCTGGGCAAGTCACTTAACTATTAGATCATCTCAGTTCCTTCATCTATCAAAGGAGCTGGAGAAGGAAATAGCAAACCACTCCAGTATCTTTGCTCAAAAAACACCAAATAAACTCCCAAGTCTCTTTGACATGATTAAAATGACTGAACAATAACAAAATTGTGTTTTGTGTTCTAATACTAACATTCTATATTCTGAAACATTCTCTATGCTAAGGTCCCTTTGTCCTGTAACATTCCCCTTTTCGAGATCCCATCAAGCTCTGTCATTCTGTGTTTTATAGTTTAAATTCTATGTATCTTAAGCGCTCTCCCATCTCTAATATTGTATGATCTATCCTGGACCCTAAGGGACCCAATCTGGCTGGGTTTTGTTTGTTGGTAGAGAAGGCTTTGGCAGAGATTTTCATTGATCTCACAGATTTAGGGGATTGTTTAGACTGGAGAAATGAGTTATTTTTGTGCCTTGTGACTGTTGACTGCTCCAGCATGGACTTACATCCTTACTATATACACTCTCATGCATACCCTACACGTCCAATCTCTGTCAGTTACTCACATCCATTTGTACTCACAAACATATTTGCACACACAGATTCATACATCTGTATGCACACAGCACATACACATATTCCCTCAGATACGCACATAAGACTATATACATTGGTATATCATATATACAGTATATGGGGTATCAAATGGAGTAGCCAAATGCAGATGGTTGGAAATTAAGAATATATTCATATTCTTTCCCCTGCTGGGTCATTGTGGGGCAAGGCTCATAGGGCTGCCTCTCTAAAGTTTATGCCTCAGACATGAGAAAACACAGGACCATACTGATCATAGATTCAGATCATCATAGGGCTGATAAAAGTCAATTCCTTCATTTCACAGGTGTTGAAACTGAGGACTAACATAGTTAAATATATTGTTCAAGGTCACGTAGATCATAAGAGAAAGAGACAGAATTTGAATCTAATCCTTTGTTCCAATCCAGTTGTCTTTCTACTGGATGACACTCTCAAGGTCTGATAAAGTCTTTGGAATAGGGAATATGATGATGATGTTGGGATGGTGGTTATCTTTGATGATGATGGCGCAGGTGTTAGAGATGATAACTGTGATTATGGTCATGGTGATTTTATTGATCATGATGATGAGGGTGATTATGGAGATGATAGTGATTGTGATAATGGTAATGTTGATTTTATGAGATGGTTAGCTACCAAGCCAGCTAAATGGAGAGAGAAAGACAGACAGAAAAACAGAGAGACAGAGACAAAAATAGATAGAGAGGCACAGAGACACACAGAGAGAAACAGAGACAGACAGAGAGAGAGACAGAGAAAAAGATAGAAACAGACAGAGGTAGTCACAGAGAGAAACAGAGAGACATCTAGAGACAGAAAGCCAGAGAGACAGAGAGACAGAGACAGACCAGAGAGAGACAAGAGATAAAGACAGGGAGACAGAGCCAGAGGGATTTAGAGAGAGAGATAACAGAAACAGAGAGACACACACTCAGACACAGAGACAACAATAGAGACAGACACTGAGATAGAGAGGCACAGAGACATATAGAGAGAAACAGAAAGATAGACACAGAGACAGAAAGGCACGGAGACACAGAGACAAATAGGGAGACACAGACACACACACACACACAGAGACAAAAGAAAAAATAGAAACAGACAGAAAGAGACACAGACACAGAGAGAAAGAGATGAAGAGACAGAGATAGAAAGGCACGGACACACAGAGAGAAAGAGATAGAGACAGACCACAGAGAGACAAAGACAAAGAGACAGAGATAAAGACAGAGACAGAGTCAGAGGGATTTAGAGAGAAACAGAGACACAGAGACATACAAACAGAGAAGACAAAGACAAAAATAGAGACAGACAGACAGAGACAACTGAGACAGAGAGGTACAGAGACACAGAAAGAAACAGAGAGACAGAATGAGACAGACAGAGGCACAGAGACAGAAAGGCACAGAGAGATACAGGGACAGAGAGACAAGAAGCTAGAGACATACAGAAACAGAGAGAGAGAGAGAGAGAAAGGCACAGAGACACACATAGAGATAGACACAAAGATAGACACAGAGAGATAAAGAAATACAGGATGGATTTAAAGGGAAAGAGAGAAAGAGACAGACAGAAAGAGTAATGCTAGTAGTGATGGTTATGGTTATCATATAGTTGGGGATGATTGTGATTGTATTTTCATGTGCTGTCATCTGATGGCAATTATGGAGAGAGAGATGGTGATGGTTATTATAATAATGGTAATATTGATTTTATAAGGTAGTTACTTAGTAGCCTGCTAAATGGAGAGACAGAGACAGAGAGAGACACACAGAGAGTAATGCTAGTGGTAATGGTTATTATATAGTAGGGTTGTTTGGGATTATGGAATCCTGCCAATATCCGATGGTCATTATGGAGATGATAGTGGTGTTAATTTTATATTCACTGCTATAATACTGATAGTAATTCAGTGTAGTGATGCTTATGAAAATAAGTGTGGTAATGGTGATGGTAAGGCTGGTATTAGTAGTAATGGTGATGTTGAAGTCAGTTACATAGATGGTGATGTGATGCTGCTCATTGTGGTGATGTTGAAAAGGGTCATGGTGATATAGTGAGGATAGTAGGGTGATGAAGTTGATGATATATAAATGATGGGGTTTATGGGTATTTAAACAGGACTAGGACCTCTGGTACAAGGGCTTTGGAGCCCTTTTAGGTCTGCTCCTCCACTTTTGGTGGTATCTGGCTTTCGACTCTCACATCTGGCTCTAGAAAGCTGTGGTACGTGCAGTGGGCACACCCCAGTAAAACCATGTTGGCAGATGGGGCTAAGCCAAGTTGAGGGTACCAATAGGTCTCAAACCCATCAGTGACTACCTCAAGCATGGGAAGACTTTCCCTGGTGGAATGGGTAGATAAGAATAATTTGTTCCAACAGTCATGAAAGTCACTAAATCAGGTGCCCTAGAGTGCTTAGAACTTGGTTAGATATCAAAGATGTCAGGGTCCTCCACTTCATCCCGGCCCTCATAAGGCATTCTAATTTTGGTTTTTCCACCAGACTTCAGTGACTCTGGAAGAATGAGTGAGATTTATGGCTTTGTGCAATTCTGCTCACTTAAATCCAATTCACCAATTCATTCAATTAGTGGTCAAGACATCCTTCTGCCATGTCATCGGTCCTCTTCAAAAACAAAGAACAAACAACATATAGATGGTGATGACCATTATGTAAATTTACAATTTTAGAGATTTACCTACAAAAGAGTAGCCTAAGGCAGATTAAAATGTGATTAGTAGATATTTGGCAACATGAATAAAAATAGAATAGAATATAGACAAAGCTAATGTGTTGTTTTCCAAGTCAGGGAACCTTGTGTACAGTTTAGTGGCTTGTTTTTATTTGAGTATGACAACACTGGCTTAGAGCATTAAATTTTTTGCCTAGGGGCCCATAGCCAGTTGGTGTCCAAGGCAGGACTTGAACCCAGATTGTCCTAGTTTCGAGGCCAGCTGTCTGATACAATTGTTTGAGATTGTGATTATGTCAGTGATTAAGGTGAAGGCAGTGAAACAATTATGAGGGAGGTGATGATTCTAAATTACCAGGCACTTCCCCAGCCTAGAGTCCCTGAATAAAACACCAGAGCCTGTTGGAGGTATGTTTCTAGACCATGGAACTGGTCCAGTGCCCTTCTGTTTCTTCTCTTCTCCAGGTACATCCGCTCTGAAAGATCAGTTATCTTAATCAACTTTTGCCTCTCCATTATCTCTTCCAACGCCCTCATCCTCATTGGGCAAACCCAGACTCGAAATAAGGTAAGAATTCCTGATCCCATCCCACCTTTACAAATCACTAAAAACAGCAGATTCTCAATTCAGCCCTAGCACAGGTATCTCGTAACACAATCAGTAACAATATACATATATACATATATATATATATATATTTATATATATATATGTATATATATATGCATATATATCAAGATAATGTAGATAAAAGGCTTTATAGCTGAAAATTATTATGTTCATTATGTTATTGTTAAATTCACAGAATTCTACAGTCATAATTGAGCTAAGAGATCTTTGAATCAAAGGATGCTTAACTTTGGGGTGGGATGGAAGATATGATAAACTTGAATGGAAAGAAAAATTAAACATTTATTTTCAATAACTCTTAACTGAAATCAAGCATTTCCTCCAATTAGAGTCAACTGGGTGGCTTCATGAATAGTGTGTTATACTTGAAGTCAGAAAGACAAATCCAAATTCAAATTCTGCCTCAGACACTAATTAGTTGTGTGACCCTGGGCAAGTCACTTATTTCTTATCTTTCTCAATTTCCTCAATTGTAAATTGGGGATTTGCAATAGCACACCTACCTCCCAAAGTTGTTATGTGGATAAAATGAGCTAATATTTTTAAAACATTTTGCAAACATTAAAGCACGATACATACTAGTGAGGAAGAGGAGGAATATAGGCAAAACATTATTCTGAAGTCTCCATGACCTTTACCAGATTTGAAAGAGAACCTTGACACAAAAAAGATTAAGAACTTCTGATTTAACCCAACCCTCTTAATTTATAGAGGTAAAAAGGAGGAGAGAACTGAGACCTAAAGAGAAAAATAATTTTGTCACAGGAAATTAATAAAAGGAGTTGGTTTTTGAATAGTGGTCTTCACAAATTCCAGATCAGGTTCTCTTTCTTCTATTTGTTTCATTCTCATGCAGGAGTCCCCTCATAATTTCTCCTCCTAAAGAAAGTCACTTAAACTCTGGATCAATTCAAATTGTTAGGAAGTTCTTCATATTGACAAAAATATCCCTCCCTATCACTTCCATCCATTGTTCCTATGGTCAAGCAGAATAACCTTTCTTCCATATTACAACTCTTCAAAATACTTAAGCATGTTCCTCTTAAGTATTCTTTTCTTTGGGCTAAAAATCCACAATTCCTTCAACTGATTCTCTTATGATATGATCTCTAAACTCCTTACCATTCTGATTGCCCTTTTCTGGACATATTCCAACTAGTTAATGTCCTTTCTAAATTGTAGTACCCAGAACTTATTCAATCAACAAGCTTCATTAAATGTGCCAGACACAGTGCTAAGCTTGGGACTACAAAGAAAGACAAAAATATGGTCCCTTTCCCATAGGAGCTCATGTTCCAATGGTGAAGACAAAACATAAATAACTGTACATATAAAATATCTCTAATGCATATGAAGAACTGGACATAAGTGGGGTCTGACCAGAGTGGAGGCTATTGGGAACCCCTTCCCTTGATACAGATCCTACTGTGACTTTCTTCACTCAGCCTAAGATCACACTAGATATTTTTGACTTTCACTTCATACTAGACCATTTATACTTTCTCTGTGTAAAGTGGTTTTGGTTCAGAATAGTCATTTTCAATTATTTTAATCTTTTTGGAATTAAACAAAAGGGAATAGCTCTACCTAATACCAGAGGGAATACAGTAAGGAAATACTAGGTTATCTCAAGCTCATTTCATAATGGATAAAGCCCTAAAATGGAAAATATGAACCCTAGATTCCCTTCTAGCTTTCAACAAATTTGCTATGTGATCTTGGCCAAGTCACTTCCCTTATGTCTCAATTTCCTCATTTGTAAAATCAGAGGGTTGGATTAAGATTGTTTTTAGTTCTGATCTTCTTTAATATAGCAACTTAATAGTATTTCTTTAATCTAGTAGTAACACTATATTTATTACCTCATTTCTCTGGAACAAAATTGACATTAAGGGGATTCTTATTCCCAGCTTATTGAGCCTTTTCCCCAGCTCCAGACTGGATCCTAACTTTTGGGATAGGATGAGAGGCCCTAATCTCACTCTCAAATTAAGTCCTACCTCTGGGCTAATAGGCTCATCCTAATGTACCAGACTCAGCCCTAATCCTCATCATAGAATCAGCCACAACCCAAGTCATTAAATCTTTTTTTTCTTTTATGAGGCAATTGGGATTAAGTGACTAGCCCAGGGTCACACAGCCAGGAAGTATTTAGTGTCTGAGGCTGGATTTAAACTCAGGTTTTCCTGACTTCAGAGAGGGTCCTCTGTTACTGCTCTATCTAGTTGCCTCTTCAGGTCATTAAATCTTAAAGCTGCCCCCAGTTTGAGGGATAAACCCATGTCCAGACCAACCTCTAGGTCTGACTGTAAGTAAGCTATAACCCTATTGTCATAGACTAAGACTGGATCCCAGTCAGGACTGAGCCCTATTCCAGGACCTCAATTAAATATTTACCCTGCTTATATACTGAGTGTAACTAGTGCAGATCACAGTCTGAGCCCCTTGACCTGGCAGAGATAGCCCTTGTCCACGCTCCGGCCACCAGGATGTGGGATTCATGGATGGCTTGGTGCAGCTGCTCCCAGCTCTAGAGGAACCAGCTCATAGTCTTCCAGAGAGATAGGGAAAGATCCTAGAGCACCGAGTGCCATTCTGGGGGCCAGGCTGATGGACGCATCCCATCCCTGGGTCCCCCAACTCCCTGGGCCTGCCCCTTCATTCCCTGCCCAGGTGATCTGCACCCTGGTGGCTGCCTTTCTCCACTTCTTCTTCCTGTCCTCCTTCTGTTGGGTACTCACCGAGGCCTGGCAATCCTACATGGCGGTCACTGGGAGGCTTCGCAACCGCATCATCCGCAAGCGCTTCCTGTGCCTCGGCTGGGGTGAGTGGAACTGGAGATCCTTCCTGTGCTCCAGACAAGGGTGGATGGGGCAACAGGCAGTGCCTTGACTTGGGAGGAGGGACACCTGGGCTCCATCCTCTAGGCTGCATCCTAAAAGGAGGCATTGGACCTTGATGATCTCCCCAGCCCTCTGTATCCTGGATTTTGTATCTCTTCTCCCCTGTTTTCTGGCAAAAGATATTTTTATTAGATTGTGCTTACCTCAGTTTCTTCATCTATAAAATCTATAAAAAAATCTATAAAATGGAGTAATAGAGCCTAATTCTCAGGGTTGTTTTGAGGATGAAATGAGATAATAATTACAGAGCATTTAGCACGTGCCTGGCACATAGTAAGCACTATATAAATGTTAGCTGTTATAAGAATCAATTTAGATCACATTTGTAAAGTACTTTGCAAATCTTAAAGCCATATTTAGATGATAGTTATTATTTTTCATCACTACTATTACTGATGTTAATAATAATATAGCGCAATAGTACGGCCATCAAGCATCTTATTCCATTTTGGGCTCCATTAAGAGAGACATCACTCAGACTAAGGAAGGTGGTAGTCCCAATATCCTGTGCCTCACGGTGGGTATTATATTCAATTCTGGGTGAAGTCTGGCTAAGACAGACACTGACAAGCTGGATCGCTTCCAGGAGACAGTGACCAAATGGCAAAAGAGACTAGAGATCTTGCCTTATGAGCAGCCACTGAAATGGATGGGGATGTTCAGTCTGGAAAAGAAAAGACTTAGTGGGGCCATCATGGCTGTCTTCACTCTAATTATTTATTGCAGAAGAGGGATTCAACTTGTTCTGATTGGCTCTAAGGGCAATGCTCAGTACAGTCAATGACTGGAATTTGCAGAGAAGCCAATGTAGATGTCCTTTTTTAAGACTTTCTGACAACTAGAGTTCTCCAGAGGTGAGATAAGGCTGCCTTGGGAGGTGACAGGTCACCCTTATTGGTGATGTTCAAACAGAGGATGATTATAACTGTATTAATGGTGGTTCTGTTGTTAAGAAGAGATTTCACTTCAGCAATAAATTGGACAAGATAGTCTTGAGATTAATCAATTAACAAACATTTATCACGTGCTATGTGTGTGATACAGAGGACAGAAAGACAAAAAATGGGATGGTCCTTGTCATTAAGAATATTATGTTCCATTGGAGGAGTCAATAACATAAGTCACATAAGCATTTGCAAAGTCTGCACAAAGTAAATAAATGGTAAATTTGGGATAGGGAAGTACTAGGAAATGTTGGAGCATGAAAGTAGATGTTATGTGGTGATTTATAAGGTGGTACTTGAAACGAGCTTAGAGGGAAGCTAGGACTCTAAGAGGTAGAAATGAAGAGGGTATTTATGCTAAGTAGAGGACAGCCCATACAAAGGAATGGTAATGGGAAATGGAATGTTCTGTATAAAGAACAAAAAAAATGAAAAATACTAGTTTGGCTTGTCAGTAACATAGCTGAAAGGAAGTAATTATGTAATAAATCTAGATAGGCAGCTGGTTGTGATGGACTTTAAATATCTAATGGAGAAACTGATATTTGATCTAAAAGCAACAGGGAGCCACTGGAGTTTATTGAGCATCAGAGGGACAGGGTAAGACCTGTGGTTTAGTGATATCACATTGGCAGTTATGGGAGGATGGATTGGTGAAAAGACGTGGGAAGAACTGAAGCAGGAAAACTAATTTCAGTAGACTATGTAGGAGATGATGGAGGACTGAGCTAGGTTGATGATTGTACAAATGGGGAAATGCTAGGTAGGCACGACTTGGCAACTGAAGGATGAGGGAGACTGGGGATATTATGTACTCAAGTTAAGGACCTGGTTTCCTGGAAGGATGGTTTTATGGACAAAAATGAGAAAGTTACAAAGGGAGCTGAGTTGGATTGGGTTGGAGGGGAAGAAATTAAGATACTGAGTTCTTTAATTAAGTTGGAAGTATGTGGTAAATATTTGGTGTTATAAGATTGGAACCTGGGAAAGATACCAGAAGTGGATATATAGATCTGGGAATCACTTTGTAGGGATGATAATTGGAAAGAGCAGGATCACAAAAACGAAGAGAAGAGAGGTCATCCAGCAATCCAGCAAGAAAGGGAGGCCAGTGGTATCAAATAATGGTGAGAAAGAAGGCAGTAAGCATGAGGATTGAAAAAGGACCATCAGTTTTGCCACTTATGAAGTCACTGATATCTTAGGAAAGAATGATTTACTTCACACTCTGGGACTCTGGAATTACTTGAGATCTAAATCTTCTAATCCCTCTGTCTTCTGCAAGACAGCCCTTCATATTCTTTAAGACAAGTATTATGTTCCCTCCCCTTCCTTGTTATTCCTCCCACCACTTCTCCAGAGTAAACATTCTCAATAAAGTTTCATTTGACTTGGCCTCCAGGAAGATTCCCAAAGTACCAAACCCCTTCTCAGAATGGGTGCTTGGGACTTCACACAGTACTTTGACCAGGGCACAGTGTAGAAGGACTATCTCCTTTCTCATTGTAGTATTGCGTTTCTCTTAATGCTACTCCAGTTCAAAGTTAGGGTTTTGACTTCCATGCTATAGTGTTGGCTCATAGCAAGCCTGCAGTCACTGAATTTTATTGACACAAGGGACTCCAATGACCAGAGAATCCAATTTGTACAAAAACAACCTGGAACTCACTAAGAATAAGAATAATAATAAGTCCTACATTGGGCAGCTAGTTGGTGTCATAGTGAATAGAGACACTCATCTTCCTGAATTCAAATCTGGCCTTAGACACTAACTGTGTGACCTTAACTGTTTGCCTCAGTTTCCTCATCTGTAAAATGAGCTAGAAAAGGAAATGGCAAAACTTGTATCCAGCATCTTAATCAAGAAACTCCCAAAAAGGGTTCATGATTGCAAACCAATAACTAAACAACAATCCTACACTGAAACAGAACAGTTAAGTGTCTCTGCTTAAAGATCTACTATCATGATAATTCTCTATAGATAGTCCTAATTAAGAAAATTTGTGTTGTTCTACCCCTCTCTCTGCCCCCCCTTTTAACCTTCAAGACTTAGTTTTTCCTTTGCAATTTCCTTTTATTGCTTTTAGTTCATCTCCTTGGGACAAATCCCTCCAGAAATGAAATTCATGAAAATTCACGAGTTGAAGCCCTGAGCCAGCCTTGAACACTGGCCCCTCCACAGAGTAGGTTCTAAATAAAGGATGTAAAAGTTCTTTCACATTTGAAGATAAACATCATGTTCTCCCTAAGTCTTTTCTTCTCCAGGCCAAACATCCCCAATTCCTTCAATTTAATCTCATATGGAATAGTTTTCCCTTTCCTGTTTGCCTTCCTCTGAATATTCCCTAGCTTATCAATTAATCAAATCAACATTTATTAAGTACCTTATATATGACACTGTGCTAAGCTTATCCATGTCCTTTTTTCAATTGTAGTGCCCAGAATTAAACATAATATCCCATATGTGGAACACAATTCACTAAGCTCTTCAGATCCTTTTCACTTGCAACCAAACCTCCCCTTGTCTTTCTATAGTCCATTACAGAACCTCACATTTTTATGGTTCCCAAACTTGGCTCTCACCAACAAGATGGGGCTGTTGAAACCTGTCACAAATTCTACCTCTGAATTTTGACTTGACGGATTTGTGTTATGGTATGAGGGGATAGCTGGATAACAGGAAGGATTAGAAAGCTGGAATCTGATACTACTTTTTTGGTATTTCCCTTTTTAGGGCTTCCTGCTTTGGTCGTGGCCATTTCTGTAGGATTTACCAAGGCTAAAGGCTACAGCACGGTGAACTAGTAAGTACTGAGACACCTTCGTTCCATCTCTCTTTACTAGAACATTGCCTCTTAGTGTGGCAATAGGAATTAGTGAAATGGGAGTTAATTGGTATACTCATTCTCTAGTGCCTACATAGACTCTTTCAAAAATGTAGAGGTGGTTTCTCCAGTCATTCTTTCTTCAAATATCTCCTGAGCACTGAACTCAGGGATGAAATAAATCTGAGTTCAATTAATGGGGTGGGTATAGGAGATAAGAGACACAAAGGCAAAAAATGTTATAATGCAAAAAGTATAAATAGATATATATATATATATATACACACATATATTTATATAGATGTAAGTATAAATATAAAAGTAAAAAAAAAAATCATTGAATGTAAAATCAGAAGATCTGAGTTCAAATCCCAGATCCCATATTTACTATCTATGTGATACTGGACAGGATTTTTAGAATCACTGGATTAGAGATTTAAAACCAGTTGAGATTTCAGAGACTATGTAGTACAGCTCTTTTATTTTATAAAGGAGGAAATGGAGGCCCAGGAAAGTTTTTTTTTTCCTTTCTCTTTGGGCCTAAGTTTCTCCATGTATAAAAGGAAAATATTTAGTTTGTCATTCAGTCATTTTTCAGTCATGTCTGACTCTTGGTGACTCCATTTGGGGCTTTCTTAGCAAAAATATTGGAGTGTTTTGCCATTTTCTTCCTTAGCGCATTTTATAAATGAAGAACCAAGGTGAACAGGGTCACCCTGCTAGTAAGTGTCTGAGGTTGGATTTGAACTCAGGAAGATGTCTTCCTGACTAGTAGCATGGTAGTCTATCCACTGTGCCTCCTCACTCCCCAACTTTTGGGTTATCTGACCTTTAAGATCCCTCTTGGTTATGGATTCTATAAAAACGAGATTGATAATACATATAGCCATGTGACCTTAGACAAATCACCCTCCTTTGTAATCGAAGTTTAAGTTTCTTCATCTGTAAAGTAGGACTCGTTATCTGAGCCACGATCTCAAACGATCTGTGTAAAGAAAATGTTTTATAAGTATTTCAGAAATATGAACTACTCTTGTTCTTATAAAGTAAGGATGGGATAAATGCTATAAGATAAGTCTCAGGGTTATGGAACCTAGAGGAAGGAGAGCTCTCTTCTGATTAGGAAGGAGTCAGGAAAGCTTCTTGGAAGAGTTGGCACCTGAATTTAGCCTTTAAGGATCGGTAGGCTTTTAGCAGACAAAGCATTGGAGAAGACATGAAAACAGAAAGAAGGAAGACATTTTTCAAGCAAAGGGAAAAATCATCAGCAAAGACAAGAAGTAAAAAAATAAGACATGTTAGGAAGCAGTGAATTGTCCATAATATCATAGAATTTAGATCTGAAAAGGACCTTATTGAGCATTGAATCCCATCCTCTCCTTTTCTGAAAGTTGCTGAGTAAGATCAGAGAGAAAAAGTGACATCTCCATGATTGTAAAAACACAGGGATGTGCAGAGCCAGTTTGAATGATTAATGAATGATTGAACATCTAGTAAGCTCTTACCACTTGCCATGCACTGTGCTAAGCAACAGAGATCCAAACATAAACAAGTGAGATAATCCCTGCCCTCAAGAATGGGAACTAGAAAAGGGGCAATGGTATAATTTGGAAATATATTGGAAGTGACATGGTCTGTTTCCTGGTAAGAGGAGATGAAAATTTCCTATCAGGGGCAGAATTTTAGGGAAAGAATCCAGATCCTGTGAGAGAGGGTATTGTTTAACATCAAATTCAATGGAAGAAATTGGTTCATTTTTGTCTTTAATTCTGCCAGCATGGAGTGCCTTCCACAGAGCAGGTAGCAAATCAGTGAAGTGAATTTCCATTAGGATATTTTCTTTGATGGGTGCAAAGTGAAGGGGTAAAGAATGACAAGTAAAACTAGAAATGTGGGTTGGATCCAGACCATGAAGAGTCTTAAGTAGAAGGGGCAAGAGTTTGGATTTGGAGGGGTGTGTGTGTGTGTGTGTGTGTGTGAATTTATACACATACCTATACATATATATATACATATGCATTCACACATATACATACACCTGCATATATATATATATATATATATATATATATATATACATATTTGTATTTTTGTCCATCATTCTCCCATCCCCAATAAATTGTAAGCTCGTTGAAGACAGGAACTTTCTTTTGTCTCTTTTTGTATCCCCAGCACTTAGCAGACTGCCAGACACATAATACATAATAAATGTTGGTTGATTGGACTTCTTCCTAAGTAGTGAGTCACTACTTAGATGTTCTGAGCAAAGGAGTGACATGAGAGGAGTATGGGAGAGAAGTATAAAGAGCACTGGTCTTTAGGGTCAGAAGGCTTAGATTTAAATCCTACCTTTGATGCTTATTATCTCTGTGATCTTAGAGTCTTAGGACTCAGTTTCCTCCTGTGGAAAATGAGAGAGACTGGATTAGTTAGCCCCTGAGTCCCTTTTGGCTGATCAGAGCTGGGCTTTAGAAATATTATTCTTAGATTTAGAGGAGAGCCCAGCACTCTGAGCATGAACTAGGAGGCCATTGCTACACCTGAAAGAGATTGTATTGAGGGTCTGGACTAGGAGAACCAAGACAGCAGGGCCTCAGAAACCAAAGGAATAGTGGTGTAGTCATCAGTGGACTGGCGTCAGAGAGACTGAAATGAAGGAGGAGGGAGGCATTAGAGAGACACAGTACCGGCTTTGGTGAGGGGGCAGGGAGATGATGAGTAGGGCATTTGGGAGGAAATTGGAGGAGAGAAAGAGAGAGGCAGGGAGGAAACCCAAGGGGAATGTCAGGAGCCGAGGATCTTATCGGTGGAGCACTAGCTGCCCACTGGCATCAAGCCAAGAGAGACCTTGGCACCTTAGCACCAGACACTGCCTCCGATGATGTCTATGATTCAGGTGATGGGGGCGGGATGATAAAGAGGCAGAGGGGGAGAAAAACAATAAAAAGAGAGCCCGAGAGACAGAATGAGACAGAGGAGATACAGAGAGAGGCAGAAACAATGGCCGAAAAAAATGAGGACAAAGAGAGAACAAGAAGCAGAAACTTGGAAAGAGAGAAACAGAAACAGAGATAGACAAAGAAAGAGAGACAGACAGACAGAGAGACAGAAAGAGAGACAGAGAGAGACAGAGACAGAGAGAGAGAAGAAGAAGGGAAAGGGAAGGAAAAAGTGGGAGAGTAAGAAGCAAAGAGATGATGGAAGAAATACATACAGGACAATGTGACTGAAAGGGAAAATAGGACATGCAAGCAAGCGTACACACACTCACATATAATGCATATACCACACACACATACACATACACTCATCTATATGATGGAGATGCAGACAGAGACAGCATTGTGTGATGGGTGGTTAAGAGATGGATTCAAAAATTAATTCGCGTCATCTTCTTGGACAAAACCCCTCTGGGACTTAGTTTCCTCATCTATATAAAAAAGGGCTAATTTTTCCCAAATTGACTCCTTCATGATGTCATAGTATGGAAAGAGCTTTATAAATTTTAGAGCTAAAAAGAAATGGGAGTTATTAGGCTTGTCAAACAAGAGAATGGTCTAGAAAATACTTTGGAAGTTCTAATATGCTTTATTATTTGAATCATAGAATGTCAGAACCAGAAGAGACCTTAGAAATTGTCTAGTAGCATCAATTTATCATTTTTCAGAAGTGACCATCGAGGTACCTTACAGGGACATTTGGGTACAGTAGAAAGAGCATTACTCTGGAGTCAGAGGGTCTGGGTTTCATTTTTACTTTTAATAAGTAAAATCTCAGGGCCTCAGTTTCTGCAATTGTTAAATGAAGCTATTGGAGTGGATAATCTCTGAAGTTCCTTTTAACTCTAAACCTACAGTCCATGACTTGCCATGACCCCTTGGTAGTAAGTCTCAGGTACTGAGTCCAATTTCAGGGCTCCCTTCCACTCTAGGCAAGAAGTGACTCTAATTCCTTTTGGTCCTGAATATGACATCTCATGACAAAGGTGTCATGGATGGCTCATTTGAGCAAGAATGAACAAACCATGGAGTTGCTGTGGTCCAGTATTTTTATAGGTGCAAAAATTAAATATGGAGATTCAAGTTATTTTGCAAAAACTTAAAGTACTAAAGCATTTATTTTTTTTTTATTAATTATTTGTTGATGTTTGTTATATAAGTTGGGGCAGTTAGGTGGCATGGAAGATAAAGCATCAGATCTAGGGTCAGGAAGTTTGTTGCTCTGGTTATTCAGTCGCTTTCAGTCATGTCCTGCTCTCCATGACCCCATTTGGGGGTTTTCTTGGTATGGAATTTGTTGCCATTTCCTTCTTGAGCTCATTTTACAGATGAGGAAACTGAGGCAATAAGGGTTAAGTGACTTGCCCAAAATCACAGTTAGTGTCTGAGGCTAGATTTGAGCTCACGATGAATCATCCTGACCCCAAGATCAGAGTTTTATCCAAAGACTGAAATAACTGAACAATGACTATGAAAGTTACCCTATATGACCTTAGGCAAATCATTAACCTGTCTGGCCCAAGTTTATTTTAATTTGTCAGAAGAAGCCTAGATGACTAGACCCTTTATGTTCCTTCCAGTTGTGAATATTAAGCCTCTTCCATTCTGCATCCTGCCTTATTCTGTAATGACATGAATAAGTATAAATGGATTTTGGGCAGGGTATGGAGACACATTGTATGGGGGTCCCCATGGGTCCTTTGATTTCCCATCAAGGAACTTTAATGCAGATTTCTTTTGCTTCCTGGATGTACGTTTTGTCCTATCTAAAATGAGAGCTTTGGTCTCTGAGGTAGCCTCCAGTTCTATTAGTTCATGAGCATCCTAATGCCCCCTGCAGGGAAGCCCCCCCCCATCATCCCTGTACTCTGGGCATGCTTGTGGTTACAAGTCTGTGTCATTTCTCTGCAAGATAAGGAGCTTTCTGAGGACATGGATAGGGTATTATCTCATTGATATTCATCTATATTCTTTTATCATTTACCAACATCCACCTTTTTCAGTCATTTCCACTATTTGTGGACCCATTTGTTTTTGTTGTTGTTATTGATGATGGTTTGGGGTTTTTTGGGCAAAAATACTGAAACCGTTTGCCATTTTCTTCTCCACCTCATTTTCCAGATGAGGAAACTGAGGCAAACAGAGTTAAGGAATTCACATAGCTAATGTGGACCCATTTTTTTGTTTTGGTTTTTTTTTGGGGGGGGTTAGCAAAAATATTGGAGCAGTTTGCCATTTTCTTCTCTACCTCATTTTCCAGATGAGGAAACAAAGGCAAACAGAATTAAGGAACTCACACAGCTAGTGAGTTCCTGAGGCTACATTTGAACTCACAAAGATGAGTTCTTCTGACTCTAGAATAAGTGCTTTATCCACTGGGTCACCTAGCTGCTTGGTTATCAATATCTTATTAGCAGAAAGACTGCATCCTGCAAAATGCTAATCATGACTATTCCCCAGAAATAAATACATTCTTTTAATCCAAGCAGCTTGAATCGTCCCATAGTCCCAGACTCTGAGCCCTGTGCACTGCTCCAGTTCCATGACTAACTTTCACGGGGTTACCTGAACTCAGTGGGCATGTGCTTTTGACTTATTCGATTTCCTAGTGGAAGGATAGGCCCTTAGAGCATTTCCATGTCACTTCCCTTCTTACCCCTATCCAAGGGCAGGTCCTGACACTTAGGATAGAATGTTAGTCCTGAAATCAGGAATCCCCAAGTTTCAAATCCTGCCTGTGACTCTGGGAAAAATCTCATCACCTTTCTTAGTCTCAATGTCCTTGTGGGTAGAATACGGATGATAGCCACATGTAGATGGCATGGTGAGAACTGGAATGGAGGCCCAGTTCTGAAACCCAGGGTCCCATAGATGGGGTCCAAGGACACATGTTAGAGAAATGAGAAGGGTGGGCAGAGTGTGGGCAGCACAGGATGATGAGCCAATTACAGTCATACTTCAAGGCTCCTTCAGAGATTAGAAGGGAGTTTTCGCTGCCCTTTTCCCTGCTGTGATAGGAGGTACCCAAGGGAGTCAAGGAGAAATGCTCATCATCCCAGCCTATTCTGGTGTCTCTGTCCTCCTGTGCCCATCAAGTTGATGGGTAGATCCTAAAGTGTTATAGAAATAGGAAAAAGACGGCAGCTTTGAGAGATGAGAAGGGGGCAGACTTAGGAGAGAGCTACAAAGGCACAATGAAATTACTATGAGAAAGAGCAGAAACTAAAGAAAGGAGGAGTAGCCTCATTGGTGGGGCGGTCGGATGGCTTAACCTGGACTAACCAGCCTGTTTTCTGTGCTCCCTTTTTCTCAGCTGCTGGCTCTCCTTGGAAGGGGGACTGCTATACGCCTTCGTGGGACCAGCTGCTGCCGTCGTCCTGGTACTGCCTCCCCAGCATGGGCTCCTTTATGATTCCCCACCAGCCCTTTCCAAAGACCCTTTATCCCCTAAGTCTAGAGAAAAGATGACCTTATCTCATCACCCCCTCCTCCCCATCCCACCAGAGATCCCATGGATTCTTGGGATTTTAGATCAGGCTTTTCTGTGTGATTTTGGACAGGTTCCTGCATCTAACAAGGGAATTGGTCTATCAAGATCCATCTCTCCCTAATAGTCTCTCTCTGAATCTACTAACTTATTATGTGACTTGGGCATCACCTCCATCCTCTGGGCTTGTTTTTCCATCTGTAAAAAAGAACTTGGGTGGTCTCTGAGGTCCATTCTAGCTCAGGACAATCTGGGATTCTTCTCACTCTTTTTATAACCTTGCAGAAGTCCTTCCCCCAGTCTCAATTTCTTCACCTGCCAGGCTGGGTTCAACAGTCTCTAAGGAACCATTCCTACCTTAATAGTCTAAGGATTGAAATCTTCATAGCAAAATATTACCAAATACAGGCCCTACTTTAATGAATAGATAAGAACCATTTATCATTTGCACACAGGCAATTCAGTTTAATAGGCTTTCATCCAGGGCTTCCGGATCTAATTTAGCTGGATACACATCTGGCCTTGGGCTCAGCTACACAGTGGGTGAGACTAGAGGAGGGGGCTAAGTGACTTATCTTGAGGTCATGCAGAGTGATACTGCTGATAATGGTTATATATACTATTTCCCTTAGCATCTGGGCCTCAGTTTCCTCTGGTGTAAAATGGGAACCATAATATTGCTACCCGCTTCAGCATGCGTTTTTGATCCATATCTTATCTTTCCAAATCCCTTTTTCTCTTCTTGTCATTTTTCAGTCCTACTCAAATCTTCACAATCCCATTTGGGGATTCTTGGCAGATACTACAATGGTATGCCATTTCCTTCTCCAGCTCATTTTCCAGAGAAGGAAACTGAGGCAGACAGGATTAAGGGACTTGCCCAGGTTGAGAGAAAGGTGTTCACCATCCTCTTCTTTCCCAAGAAAGATCCTAGAAATCAATGTACCCAGTTTAATTCCTAGCTTTGTTGATAAGTCATTGTGTAATTTTGGGCAAGTTCTCTCTTTGCCTATTTTCCTCAATAGAAAAAGGGCATCAGTCTGGATTCAACTCTGCAGATCAACCCTAAGAGGGAACCCTAAGTCTAGCATAAGAATTAAAAAAAAAATACATATTATAGCCCTGGAGCATACACCTGTTTGTTTTTTCTTTTGCTAGTTTTAAAACAAATAAATCAGCAACCCTTATTTGAAGGGAAAATAATTTCATAAATGAAACAAATGAATCAAACAAATTCTATTTGAATTTGACTAAATTCATCAGGATTTTATTGAGTACTAACTGTGTGCCAGACCCCATTTTGTTCACTAGAGATACAGACATAAAAACAAAACTGTCCCTGCCCTCAAGTTTGCATCCTAGAGGAGAAGAGAGAATGTATGCAGAAAAGGTAGTATAATACGTATCCCAAGCAATTTCAAAAGAGCACTAGTAGCTGGACATTTAGTAAGCACCTATTGTGTGCCTGGCCTTGACAAGGCACCAGGGGGAAATACAAAGTTTAGAAAAAGTTAACACAGCTAATTCTAAAAGTTAACTTTAAAGTTAACAGTTAGTTCTAAAGCCCAATTTTATATATGAAAAGGATACAAGAGATGTACTAACAAAACTCTATTGGAGATCTGGAGGGGAAGGTCATTGCCAACCGTTAGAGTAAAGGATGATGGAAGGTGCAATTTGAGTTGATTTTTAAAGGACAGATATGTAAAACTTTAAACAAATGGAAGAGGAAGGAATTCCAAGCATTGGAAACAGATTGAATAAAGACATAGAGTTAGGAAATTTCAGGATTTATTAGGGGTAGAGCAGCAGCACAGTTTGTTGGAAAAACAGGATATAACCAGGTTGGATAGGGCTTTCAATGACAGACTAAAGAGCTTGAAACAATAGGAACCCATTGAAAGATTAAGCCAGGAAACTATATAAGGAAGATTGCTTTGGCAGCTTATAGCAAACTAATAGGTTGGAGGGAAGAGAGAGAGAAAGGACACAGACAGAAAGACAGAGAAAAACAGAACGACAGGAGGAAGAGAGAGAGACAGAAATACAGAAAGAGAGGGAGAGAGGAAGAGAAAGAAAGAGAGAGAGAGAGAAACAGAGAGAGCTAGAGAGAGAGACAGAGAGAGAGAGAAAAAGAGAGACAGAGATGGAGAGAGACAGAGAGGGAAAGAGACAGAGAAAGAGAGAGAGAGAGAAACAGAGACAGAGATAGAGAGAGAGAGAGACAGAGACAGAGAGACAGAGAGGGAGAGAGACAGAGATGGAGAGAGACAGAGAGGGAGAGAGACAGAGAGAGAGACAGAGAGGGAGAGAGACAGAGAGGGAAAGAGACAGACAGAGAGAGAGAGAGAGAGAGAGAGAGAGAGACACTAAACTGTACTAGGCAGTGAGGAAACAAATGAAAAATATGTACTTCCTGCTCTCCTTTTAGCCTAACATTCTAACTGAGGAGACAGACTAGATAGATAGGTAGATATTTGGAAAATCAGTATAAGATAATTTGAAGAGGAGTCTGAAGTTAGGAAAATCTGCATTCAAATCTGACCTCAGGCACTTAGTAGTTATGTAAACCTGGACAAATCACTTAATCCTATTTGCCTCAATTTCCTCATCAGTAAAATGGACTGGAAAAGGAAATGGCAAACCACTCCAGTATCTTCACCAAGAAAACCTCAACTGGGATCACAGAGAGTCAGATATCAGTGAAATAACTGAATACAATTTTGGGAGAGATACTAACAGCAAAGAAAGAATTCATGTGGAAGATGGAGCTTAGATTGAACTTCTTAGAGGGTTAGGGATTTTCAGAGACATAAATGAGGAGAACATTCCAGGCATGAAGGAACAGCTTATGCAAAGACAAGGGATTTAACAACTGGGGCATCATGTGTGAGGGTCAGCAAAGAGACTTATTAGGTTGCCCCATAGAATGTATTGAGGGGAGTGATATCTAATAAGCAAGGGAAAGCAGCCTGGGGTCAAGTTGTAAAGGGCTTTAAAAGTGCCAAATACAGAAGTTTGTTTTTTCATGGTGGGATTTCCACAGAGGAAGAAAAGGGGGAAATGCTACTGGGATAGAAATAGCACAAAAAAAAAAAGGCAGGGGCCTAGGAAAGAGTGGCACCCATTCCTGGGGATTTGGAAAGATTCAATGAGACACTGGATTTGAAGTCACTTTTTGCATTAGAAAGTGCCATATATATGGCAGTCCATGCTCCTCCCCCTTCCCCTTCACACACATCTTGTCCTTCTAAATCTGCTCAGGGAAGATACTATAGGATTTTAGAATTGGCAGGACCTTAGAAGTCATAGCACGACTCCTCATTTTACTGAATAAGAAACAAGCACAGAGATAGGTGGTGACTTTCCCCATGTTGCACAACTCTTAATAGCAGAGCCAGATCTTCAATTCGGGTCTCCTGGCTTCCAGCCCAGTGCTGCTGTTGCTATCCATGGTTCTCTTCTCCAAGGTTGTAGCTGCATCCCCAGCAGAGCTCCCTGTATCCTCCCTTCTTGAAAATACCTAAGAAGAAAAACCTAAGTTGGTAGGGGGAAAGACACACCTTCATTATCTCAATCAATCCCAATAAAATTAACTATTCTTCTCCCCCTCCCCCTCCTCAGCTCAGACCCACCACCGTCCCTTTGATGATCCCTACATTGGGTCTGGAATCTTGACATTCACAGGCTAAGAGAGGATTCAGGCTCAGGGGAAATTCTATTTCAGCACCCACCCCACTCCCATAAAAGTAGGGCCCATTTTAAGCAAACCCAGAATTTCAATTTTTCTTATTTTGACATAATCTTAGGCTTAAGCCCTACAAATCCAGGACAATTATTCATGTCTAAAGGATCCATGTTTTGAGCATTTAAGTTTCTGTTTAGATTTAAGTATTGGTTTATGGATCCCCTAACATTGTGATCTGGTGTGAAGTTGTTAGGTAGGAAGGTTAGTGGTTGTGGTGATGGTGGTGATAGTGGTGAGGGGATGGGGCAGTGAACTTTAAAACTAGGTTCTGAGAAGCCCTTGCTCACTGCTGATTGAATAATTACAGGAACTTCTGGGGATGCAAAATTTGGCTTTACACTAGGAAAAACTCCCCAGTATATGAAGCAACTTAACTAAACATACTAGTGGGCTACATTGAGTTGTAGTGAGTTCCCCATCACTGAAGTTCTTCAAATAGAGGCATTCAGTTTAGTCAATCAACAAGCATTCATTAAGCATTTACTATGTGCCAGAAGGGCAGCTTGGTGATGCAATGGATAGAACCCTGGACTTGGAATCAAGAAAACTCACATTCATGAGTACAAATTCAGCCTCAGACACTTACTATCCCTGTTTGCCTCAGCTCTTTGTCTGTTTAAAAAAATGAGCTGGAGAAAGAAATGGCAAACGATTCAAAAAAAATACAGAAATACAAAATGCGGTTACAGAGAGTTGAATATGATTGAAACAATTAAACAGCAACTGTGTGCCAGGAACCGTGCCAAAGACTGGAGATAGAAAGACAAAAACATGACCCTTTTCCTCAAAGAACTCACGTTCTAATGGAGGTTAGAATATGCAAATAATCATTCGTACAAGATGTAGCCCTCATTAGAATGTGAGCTCTTTGAGGAAACAGGTCTTGTTGACCTATGAAAAATAATTGCAGAGGGGAAGCAACAGGTACCGGGAGAACCACATGCAGAAGGGAGCATTTTAGCTACATCTTGAAGGAAACTAGGGATGCCACGAGGCAGAGGTGAGAAAAGAGAGCATCCCAGGAATGAGGGCAGCCGGGACAAAGCAAATAATAGGAATCAGAATGTTGTGTCTGAGGAAGAGGAAAAAAGCCAGTATTTCAAGAGCACAGGGTACTTGAAAGACAATAAAGAATAAAAAAAGACTGAATAGGATAGAAAGGGGCCAGGTTGTGAAGGTCTCTAAAAACCACTGCAGTTTATTGAGGGGGAAATGGTGACGAGATCAGACATGTACTTTAGGAAAAACACTTTGGCATCTGAGTGGAAGATGGATCTGGGATGGGATAAATTGAAACCAGGGAGACCAAACAGCAGGCTCTTTCATTAACCCACTTATGAGATGGTGAGAGGCTGACCTAAGGTGGTTGCCATATCAGAGGAAAGAAGGGGATTTCTACAAGAAATGTGAAGGTAGAAATGACACACATTGGAAAGTCCCATTCCAGCACATTTGGAATTCAGTGCTCCCCTTCCAACTCTGAGAAGTCTTTTTTTTTTTTTTTTTTTTGATGATCTAATAAAGCATCTCAAGGAGAAAAGGAGATTATTAGGAGTAAATAGCATTCCATTTGTACCAATTCCCTTTTTTGCCTATCTGTCTAGAGCCCATTAAGTGAGTCACAGAACAACTGGATTTCCACAACACCATTTTTCCTCAAGAACCTTCCCTGATGGCTTTTGTCCTTAGTAGAGAATGCCCCTGCTCTCCTAGGACAGCAATTGATGAGAAAAGGACAGAAGGTCAAAGATAGAATTCTTTCTCAGATTCAGGGTCCCAAGGGAGGGAGGCAAAAGTCTGTTTGTCCTCCACCTTGGTAAGAGCAAATCTGAGGGTCTGTGTTCAGAAGTGAATGCCATATTTTAGGATAAACTAGAAGAGGGAGACCATGTTAGAGAGAGAAGACAATGTAGGAACTTGAAGGAAATAGAATGTTTTGCTTGGGAGGAAAAAATATTCATAGGGCATAAGTGAATATGATAACTGTCTCTAGGCATCTGAAGGCTTAGAGATTAGACTTGTCCTGTTTGGTCCTAGAGGGAAGAAGTAGAAACCCCGGAGTAGAGCAAAGGAAGCTAGAGGAATCATGGGATTATGGACTTAGAACTGGAACTTCTGAAGTCATCAAGTTTCTCATTTTTCAGACGAGGAAACTGAGGTACAGAGAGATTTGCTCAGGATTACACAGCTTAGTAAGTATCTGGGGTAGGATTTGAACTTTTCTTCTTGACTTGGAAATCCATTGCCTCTCTCCGTGAGATAGAATTCAGCTTAACATTTCTTAACAATGAACATTCTCTCTCTCATAAGTGATGTGTTCCTCATCCCTGGAGGTATCCAAAGAGCTATTGGGTGAGAGATAACATCTCGTGGTGGTTTCAAGTCTCTAGTCTGCTACTTAATTGAGTAAATGAATTAATCCTCTGGGATACAATTTCTGCATTTGCAAAGTGAAGGGATTGAACTCTGGACTCCAAGGTCCTTTCCAGCTTTACTATTTATTCAGAGAGTCTAGAGGGTTTTCTTATATTGTGTAAAAATGGTGGGACAAGAAGGATGGAGTGAGTAGAGAGGGCAGATAGCCTCTGGGAGCCTTTCCAATGCTGAGATTGTAGGATGGGGACCAGTTCAGCTGTGGGGCTGATCTCCTTAGGTCACTCTCCTTCCTTCCAAATGCTTTCTTTTCTTAGACTGCATCTCATCCTATCACCCCCATTCCTCGAAAGCACTGCAGGAGAATTAAGAGTGTACTGTGCATATTAATGGCGGACCTGTACTTTATATATCAGACATCCTGGGCCCTGCAGCACTTTCTTGGGAGTCCTGTCTCAGGGGAGTTATTTTTACTTCCCTTTGACAAATTTCTATCCATGTATTCAGTGCCAACCTCGGAAAGGGAGGGCAACGGGATAGAAACATGAGGAATCTGGAGAAAGACAGAGGCAGAGATACAGAACAGACAGAGACAGACAGAGACAGAAACAGAAAGAGAGACAGAGACACAGAGACAGAGAGAAGGAGGGAGAGAGAGAGATGGGGAGGGAGGGAGAAGGGGAAAGAAACAGAGCAAGCAGTGCGAGGAGGGAAACAAGACAGAAACACAGAGAAAGAGATGGAGAGAAAGACAGAAACAGAAAGAGAGAAAGACAGACAGACAGACAGAGAAAGAGTAAAGAGGAAAGGGGGCTAGGGGAAGAAGTGTTCTGTATAGGTCAGACCTCCAAGGGTTGATACATTGTCTGGGATCTCTGTTCCTGAATCTCTGGCTTCAGAGATTTACAGTGACCTTGGAGATGATGCCTCTTTCCTGACTCTCTCCTTTGTTGGAAAATGAGCAGGTTTCCTAATTCTGACTGAGTGCCCATGGCTAGGAGCCAGACTAAGCATCCGGAACACAGGGCTGTAGAATAATAGAATCATAGAATTATGGAACAGCAAAAAGAAATCATAGGCTCCAAGGATCATCGGTTCACAGAGCCATACATTTATAGCAACACAAAGGCCCAGAAGAGCACACTTTAGAATCCCTTACTTCTGGTGCAATAGAGTCTGGCGAGAACTCAGGGCCTTAGTTCCCAGACATCAGGTGGGAGGGACCCTGTCAATAGGGTTGGGTCTCAAATCAGGAAAACTCATCTTCCTGAGTTTAAATCTATTCTCATTTACTAGCCATATGACTTTGGGCAAGTCACTTAATCCTATTTGCCTCGGTTTCCTCGTCTGTGAATGGGCCAAAGAAGGAAATGGCAAACCTCTCCAGTATCTTTGACAAGAAAATCCTAAGTGAGGTCATGAAGAATCAGACACTCTTCTGAAAATGAAGACAAAATTCTACATGTTTAGTAGTCAGTCACCTCCAAGACAAGTTTGTTCAGCAATATACTATTAGATATGCAGGAGGGATAAAAAGTCTGTTGTATAAGAAAGTTGCCAGGCTGGCATTGTTACTCATAATAATTATAATGACTAGTATTTATTTAGCACCTTGAAGTTTGCAAATCTATAACTACAAATGTTATAGATTTGATCTTCACTTCAACCCTGGAAGGGGAGATGGGTTTGTTATCCCTGTTTTACATGTGAAGAAACTGAGGCACAGAAAGGTTAAATGGCCAAATAAGTGTCTGAGGCCATATTTGAATTTAGGTCTTCCTGACTCCAGCACTCTCAGACACCTAGTTGCTTTGATTACCAGAGAATAGAAGAAACAAATGGGCCTATAGCACAATGTGTGTGAGGAGGAATATGGAGGGATTAGGAGCAACAGACTAGAAACCGAAAAAGAAATGCCCAATAGTATGGCTTAAATCTTGGAATCAAGTCTGAGAGAGGGGTTCAGTTTCCTACCCTAGTGGTTTCTAACAAGACTTTTAAGGTCCCCATGGTTCGGCAATGACTGTTAATGTTCTGAAAGCCTTTTATGGTTTCTGAATCGTTTCTGTTAGAGCATCTCACTGGATGGCCACATCTATGGGATAGATAATTTTCTTTGAAAGGAGTGAGGCTGGACCTATGATTTCACTGAAATAGGGAAGGGAAGGGGAGGGGGATAGTGGGAATAAGCATTTAGATAGTGCCTACTATAGACCGGATACAGTGCTAAATGCTTTTTATAATTATAATATCATTCGATCCTTGTAACAACCCTGAAAAGTAGGAGCTATTATGTCCCCATTTTATCATTGAGGAAACTGAGGCAAACCCAGAGGTTAAATAACAAAGCCAATATGTATTAGGCACTTCTAAGTTTGGGCTAACTTTTGTCTCTTAATGGTATTGTTTTGCCTATTTCACAGATGACAAAACTGAGGTATTTCAAGTTTAAGCATTTTGACTAGGATCACATAGCTACTATTTGTCTGAGGCAGGGTTCAAACCCAGAACATCATGACTCCAATTCTGCTATCCATTCCTTCCATCCTGCCTTCTATGATCCCATGACCCAGACTAGAGGCAGGGGACTGAACTAAGTTACCTGGGAACACTGAGGAAGGATAGTATTTAAGTAGGTAGGGGAGAGAATTCTAAATTTGAAGTCAGAACATTTGGGATTTAATCTCAGTTCTGTTACTTTGTGTGACCTCAGGGAAATCACTTTCCCACTCTGGCCATCAGTTTCCCTTCCTGTTAAATGAAGAAGCTGGCTTAGTTCATGCCTTCTCTAAATTGGAAGGGTCTTAGATGTCTAAGATCCCCATTCAGCAACAGTCATAACAAAACCCCTCACTCTGATGACCTCCTCATCCTCCATGGAGTGCAGGTGATCATGGTGTATTCCAGGATTAAAATATCCACCCCATGCATTATTGGTGGTTGTTTTCCACTTACCAGTGCTCCTGAGTTGGAGCTTGGAGAGGGTCATGGTAGGCAGTGGAGATTAACATATGGCTTTGTGGTCAACAGATCTGTCCGGGCAAATCATTTATATTCTGGAATCTTAGTTCTCTTGATGTTTTAAGGTCCCCAGAGGCCAAGGCTCTTAGGGCCTAGCTCTTCTATGAGGCACTAGAAGAGAACCGATAGGAAACCTGCACTCTACCCTCAGAGAACTTATTAGTTAGCTCAGTGAGTGGGATACTAGACCTGGAACCAAGATAAATTCAAATCCTTCCTCAGGCACTTACTATGTAATTCTGAGCAAATTATTTCATCCCTGTTTGCCTCAGTTTCCTCATCTGTAAAATGGTGGTGATAATGGCAAGCCGCCTAGGACTGTTGTAAGAATTGAATGAGATAATATTTGTAAAGTGCTTAGAGAACCTTTGAAAGCACTATATAAATGCCTAGCTTTATTATTGGCTAGCCTAGATAGAGGCAAATGGTTATACAGTGGACAGAGCACTAGACCTGGGACCAAGAAGTTATGAATTAAAATTCTGTCTCAGATATGTTGACTTTGGGCCAGTTATGTCACCCTTGAATGCCTCAGTTTCTTCATCTGTAAAGTGGTGGTAATAATAGCACCTACATCCCAGAATTATTAAAAGGATCAAATAAGATATTTGTAAAGCATTTAGCACAGTGTCGGGTACACAGTAGGTGCTACATAAGTGCTTATTGCTTACCCTTTCTTTCTCCACAAGCACATCTCACTTTACACAGCAATTGTGATGCCAAAGAAGATGTGTCAGCTAAATTCGTGTAGATGGAGACCAGTTTCTCTGCTGCCCAGGCCATCCATTCTACATCCCCCCCTTTTTTTTCTGATGAGGAAAATAAGTCGGAGTGAGGGTAATTTGTCCAAGTTGCCAGACAGGCAGAATTTGGCGGCAATGGGATTCGAAGGCAGACCTTCTGACTCCAGAGGCAGGGCTATTTGCATTGTACCACTTCTTCCTACCTAGGGATAGATCCTTTTCAGTAGAGGAAGAGGAAAATCAGGAAAAGCTTCATGAAGACCATGTTACTGGGACTAGTCCATGAAAGGATAGAGGACTTCAATAGAAGGAAATTAGGGTGTGGTGAACAGCACTCTCAGACCCCAGGGAAGGCAGGAGCCAAAAAACCCCTGGAGAGGATAAGAGGGACAGGTTAATTCATCTTGACTGCAAAGAGAACAGCCAAAGGGCAATTGTGTGAAGTAAATCTTACATCTGACATAGTTCCTTCTCATCTCTTGAGGGCTGGTCCCAGACTGAGGGATCCACACACAGCTAATTCTCCTTGCTTCCCAAGCCTACCAGATTTCCTGTTAAGGAATGTATACATTCCTTCTATACAATGTATATTGTATATACATTGTATATAATGTTTATAAATATACTTGTATACAATGTATATAAAACATATACTTTGTTGCAATGTGGGAGATGAGTGCTTGGGAAAATAAGGAATGTTTTTAAAAAGTGAATAATCATCCTACAGATTTATTTGGTTATTAAGTGGGAGGAATCCATTTCTTTGGTTTTCTTATGAAATATAAGGTCATCTTGGATTCTGGGATGAATTTTGCCTCCATTCCCAAGATATTTGAATGAGACCTTAGAGATTCTTTCCCAAATCCCCTAATTTGGGACATGCTGGAGAATAAAATGCTGGACAAAGGATCTTTCATTTAATTTCTATCACTCCCCATTTCTTGGAGATGGGAGGAAGGGAATAGAATTCGGGAGTCTTGGATTTGAGTTCCAATTCTTCCACTTGTGACCTTGAACAGTCTCTTCCCCTCTGTGGGCTTCAGTTCTCCCATCTTAGGATTGGAGAGAATAATATCTGATCCAGCTTATCTGTATCACGGTCTTTTGGGAACATCAAGGGAGATTTGAGTCAAAGAACCAAGTGCTCCCAGAAATGTATTATTGCTATTACCCCAATATTGGAATTGGTTCCCAAACCAATGTCACATCAAAGCAATGATAGATTTCCCAAGGAGTGGAAGGCATGACTCTATACCTTTTATAGATGAGGAAACTGAGGTCCAAAGAAATGAAATTGACTTCTTTCTTGTGTCAGAAAAAGAGCATTGTGGGTCTTGTGAGAGCAAGACCAGACAAGACTTGAGTTCATATCCCATTCTGCTGCTTACTAGTTGTTTGCCCCTAGATAACTCATGTAACATCTGTGAGCATAACTTCCTCATCTGTCAAATGGGGATGTTCTTCATTGTATTCCATGCCTTATACAATTATTGTGAATAAAGCACTTTATTAAGTGCTAAAGAAAATGGGTATAATCATTACTCCCCAAGATGACACTTCTCGTTAATAGCAGAATTGGAGCTCAAAATGTCTTTGGCTTCCATGAGGTGGGATCTGCAAGGGTTCCTAGACACAATGAAAAGAAGTCTGTCATCTTATCATTTGCCCTTCAAAGCCCATCTATATCACTTCAAGTACAACCAAGTCTTCCAAGGGCTAGTTATTTGATTTCTATTTATTCTCCCTGCCCTCAGACTGAGCACTGATCTCATCAGCTGCTTACAAACCAAGTCTTGCCCCTGCCACTAGCCTGAGCCCTGACCTTGGTCACAAAAGGAACCTCCTCTTCCTTCTTAACACTTGCCTTTGGTCAGGCACCAGCTTCCCCATTCTTTCCCATGAGGGAACAAATCCAGAGTTATGGTGACAGCTGTATGGTACACAGAACATCAGAACCATCTCTCCCAATGGTCAGAGACTCGGGGAAACAGGGTCTTCCCAGCTGATGCTAATGAAGTCCAAGATTCATTGACTTAATTTTCACTCTCCACTAGGTATCCATCTCTGTCCCCAGCCAGGTTAACTTTTGGTACCATCTCTTCTCCCACAAGGTGGCCCATAAGGCTTAATATCTGTGTGTCTATTATATGCAAACCCTTGTATACCATATGATTTAACTCGATTCCCAAAGTCCCTAAAAGAGGGCTTCCTGAATCTTTTTTGCATGATAATCTCTTGACAATCTGGTGAAGTCTATGGCTCCCTTCCTAGATGTCTTTAAATGTATAAAATAAAATACGGAGGTAATCAGTTATGTTGAAATTGTTATCAAAATATTAAAATAAATTTACAGATTCCAGGTTGATTAAGATATTTTAAACCCTTCCTAGCACATAGAAATACTCTAGTCCTTCACCATCATTGCCCCCTAGAACACTTCAGGATATTCAAACTTTCCTAGGGGGATCTTTGGTCTTTATATATAACCTGTAAGGATGGGCTGGTCCCTTACGCTTCCATGAAATGGTGGGGCTCCTCACACTTATTTGGTAGGTACTAGATCCTTTTTCTTTTTTCACCAGGGATGAGATAAAGTCCTTCCTATCCCATAAGAAGCCTAAGAGCCTTCATGCTATCTCAGGAATACCCCAGATGCCTCAACTCCTCTGTGGGAGATTGGATGTGGTTCATATTAATTGAGTCACTAGCATTTCTGACATCTCCTGAGGATGGCAAGGTCCATGGTGCTGAACCTTCTCCTCTTTCCCTCCAGGGATGCCATGCGCCTTTTATATCCCATAGGGATGCCACAGTTTGTCATCTTCTTAAGAGTCCTCCCCAAGCCCTTCAATCCTCCCAGAAGTGCCATTCCCCTAGGAATGTTCTGGGTCCCTTTATACTTCCTAGGGACTCCTCACCACTCATACTTGAAATGAACCACCCCTCTGCTCCCAGATTTGGGGCCATCCAGAATTTAAGGACTGAAGCTTTGGCGAGCAGATCTATGTCTCCGGTCCAGTCAACATTCTCCTAATCATGCCATACCAGGTCTGGTTGTTAGATGGTCTTGAGGTCTCAGGCTGAGGAATAGAGCAGAGGGGAAGCCTCTATAGCCAAATGGGGCCTGATGCCATTCCTCCATACCCCATACAAAGGCAGTGTCCCCAAGGGAGGGAACAAGCAAGTGAACTGCTGTTCCTGCCAGCCCCCTCGGGCCCCGCCAACTCGTCTCTCATTTTCTGTGCCAACAGGTGAACATGGTCATCGGGATCTTGGTTTTTAACAAACTTGTGTCCAAAGACGGGATCACAGATAAAAAGCTGAAGGAACGGGCAGGGTAGGCGGCCTCATTCTTTCCTCTGAGAAGATGAAAAAAACGTGTTTTGTTTTGTTTTGTTTGGAAATATTGAAACCACACACACACACACACAAGACTTCCATGTTCCTGAAGACAATTTTGATTCATAACCAAGCAGCAAGATGGGATCCAAACCCTGATCTGCCATCATGGGATGGAGTGAGTGGGGATGGGGAAGAGGTCAGGCTCCTCCCTTTCAAGGAGAAATGTGAGTGCAGAGGGGTGATTGGGCAAAGCTGAGCTGGGCACCTTGGAGCCATACATCTCCATTTTTGTTTCCTCAGCCCATCAATGAGGGAGTAGGAAACATGTAATGTGTGCCTAGGAGAACTATCAGGAGCTTGGGGCCAATGGGCACTTGAATTCAGGAAACCTGGTTTGACTCCCATGACTTACTTTCTAGGAGACCTTGGACCAGTCCTCAGTTTTCCTGTCTGTAAAATTATCAGGATTGATTATAGACTCTTCCAGGTTCTTCACAGCCCCATTTTTCTATGATAATTCTTATCAAGGATGTACTTAGACAGGTCATTTAACTTTTCAGAACTCAGTAGTCCCTTTTGTCTTCAGAGCAAACCTGGAGAATAGAATTTTTCCCCCTGCCTTAAATAGTTGGAGAAAAAGATTTACAGAAGGGTGTCCAAGATCATATAGAGAATCACATGGTGGCCCAAGAGAGTCCTTTATTTCTTGCTGCTGTAAGGAACACAATCAAATGTACTCTCCTGGGAAGGGCAGGACAGGGCTGATGCCTCAGCTGGCTGGTTATGGATCTCATTTTCTTGTTGAAACTTGCCCTCTTGCTCCCCAGCCCCATCTCTGTTTCTTGGCGCCACTCTGTTTCTGTGTGTGTGTCCGTCCGTGTCCGTCTGTCCGTCTGTCCGGGAAGGTCTTTAGCATTCTGCCTGTTAGGAGGTTTGCCACTCCATAACCACCCCTCCCTGCCCCCAATCCTCTCGCCCTTCCTCTGTCCCTCTCCCTCTTTTTTCCTCATTCCTCTTTCCCCTGCCTTTCCTAAGCAGTGGGCAACACATTCCCACTCCCCATAGCTCCACAATCAGGTGGTCCACTCACTCAACCTTAGCCCTCTGCCTTTAGCCATTAGCTCCCCTCTGCTCCTGGCTTTTGACCCTCGGTTCTCAGCTTTCTGGCCCTGCCTTTTATCTCTTCCCTGAACACTCAGTTCTTAGCACTGATTCCTTAGCTCTTTACCCTCTGCCCTTAGCTTATCAGTCCTAGGCCCTCAGCTCTATATCCTCCAGCCCCTTACTTTTTGCCCTCTACCTTTGACCTTCAAATCTTAGCTCTCAGTTCTCAGTCCTTTGCTCCTCTAGTCTTAGAGCTGCCCTGAATGTCCCTATATGGGAGGGGGTACTGGATCACTAGGATGGAAGAATGGGGGGACCCCCCCCCACTCAAGAGTGCAACTTCAAAGACATTGCTGTGTCTCATCCTGATATTCGTGGATGTGTACTTACATACATATACATATGGATACACAATAATAGTAATACTAGCTAAAATATACATTCATATATGTATGTGTGTTATATATATATATATATAGTATGTATGTGTGTATGTATATATACACACACACAGCACTTTAAAGTTGGCAAAGAACTTTACATATATAGGATTGTTTCGTTTGATGGGAACAGCAAATCTGTGAGAAAGGGACCATGGAAGTGCTCCAAAACTCACTAGCAACAAAGGGAGTCCAGTTCAGGGTCTTCTCCTTATCCAATTCCACAAACATCATTAAGCATTTACTATACCCAACTCCCTTTATTCCACCTAGAAGAGGGATAGGCAACCTTGCTCTCTATGAGCTTTAACCTAACAGAAAGATATGACTATGATAAATCAAAGAAGAGGGAGATAGTCCAAAGGTGAGATCCACATAATGATGTGTTATAAGAAGTCTGGGGAAGGGGAAAGAGGCTGATATAGGGGAAAGAAAACTAGTCAGGACATCAGAAGGCTTGAGCATGAGTTCAGGGATGGGGAAAATGTTTCAAGAACAGAGAAAGACTAATGTTAGTATGATTTTCAAAAGAGTGAAGTGAATGGATTCTGTAGCCCATGGGAAAGTGAAATGGATTTTGATTCTTGGCAGAATTCGAGAACATGTTAGTTAAAAGAGAGTGAACTTGTAGAAAAGGAAGCAATAATCAAAAACAATCACACAACTAGATCAATCAACATGCCTTTATTAAGCACCTGTCATGTACCAGTATCGTGGATGCAGAAGTACTTTTGGAGTCAGGAAGATCTGTTTTTACACACACTGACTGGGTGGCCTTTGGTGAGTTTCTTAATCTCTCATCATCACAGGCAATGTATTAGTCACCAAGAGGGGGAATATCTACATTGGTAGAGAAAGTGTCTCAGCAAGTACTCTTTACATTGACAGAATCTCAGGTATGCTGTTTTAAAAAGCTTCCAAGTCACTATGCCAGATCTATGTCTGGCTCTAAATACAAAAATGAAGCTTTCTTCTCAAGGAGTTCATGTCCTAATGGGGGTAGCAGCATTTACACATAATACATATACATACATAAATATATAAATATATATATATATATATATACACATATATATATGTGTATATATATATATATATATATACATACATATATATATATATATAATTATATTCAAAGTAAATACAATGGTGGCAAGTCTGGAAACACTAGAAGCTGGGGTAGTTGAGAAAGTACTCAGGTAGAATATGGTACTTGAATTAAAATTTGAAAGAAACTAGAGGCATAAGAGGAGAACAGGGTTCAGGCTGTTCAGGGCTTCAGGGACAATCTGTATAAAGCAACAGAAGAGGGAATGTCATATGGGAGGAAGTACATCATCAGTTGACTTACATAGGATAACCACATATGTAGCTATATATATCAATCTATAGATAGATTTAAATACATATATTCTATACATACCTATATATGTATGTATGTATATACAAATAGGGTTAGAAAGACTTATTATATATACATTTATATGTACATTGTACAACCTATTTGTATGTGTGTATATACATACACAAATGTATCTGTATCCATATACTTGCATACATATATTCACGTATACAGTAAACATATATATATATACATGTACATATACACACGTGTATACGTATGCATGCATACAATACACATCTTTACACATATACACATAAAATATATATACATATACATACTAGAAAGGTAAGTTGGAGCCAGTTTCTAAAGCACTTTAAATAATAATTAAAGGAGTTTACATTTGACCCTAAAGGTATTAGGGAGCTCCTAATTTTATTGAACAGGTGGTTGACATGGTTAGGTCTATGCTTTAGGAAAATCATCAATAGCAGATCATGCTACACTAATCTTCTTTTCCAATTAAATCAAGGGATTTGGCAGATCAAGAGAGTGCTGTGGATAACATTTACTCCAATCTGAGCAAAATATATAATAAAGAATTACATGTTATTCTTTGTGATATGTGATCTAGGCAATAGTTCATCTGGTTGGATGTCCAGTAATTTGAGTGGCCATTCATGGTTCAATACAAAAAAAGTTATCTATGATCTGGAATCTGAGATACTTTTTAAAAAATTAATGATTTGAAAAAGATAATCATATGACATATGCCACAAAGCTGGGAAGAAAAGCCCAAACATCGGATAATGGAGTCAGTAATTCAAGCAATTTTCACAGGCTGAATATTGTCCTAAGCATAATAGAATGAAAATTAATAAGGACAAATGCAAAAGCTTATTCTTGGGCTCAAAGAATCAACTCCAGAAGCATAAAATCATTAGCTGCAGTTTGAAAAAGATCTGGGGGTGTTAGAGGACCACAGGCTCAAAAATAAAATGAGTAGGGGGTAAGAAATGCAATCTGAAGTTGCATCAAGGGAAGAATAGCATTCAGGATAAAAGAGATAATAGTTCCCTTGTCATCTGCTCCTTTTCTCTTATTTTGTATTCATTTTTGAGTGTCACTTTTTGGAAGGCCATCACTGGGTTAGGTCAAGCCAAGAAATAGCCAACAGGATGTTGAAGAGTTTTAAGTTCATGCCATAGGGAGATATATTGAGGAAACTGGGAAACAGTATTTTTTACTTGTTATGCTGGGCCCTGGGGAAAATAAGAACTAGGAGGAATGGGGAGCAATGGTGTGGATACACACACATGATGGCTTCCTGAAGAGTCCCAAAATAGAATTGGCTGCCTCAGGATGGGGTGGGTTTCCCTTAACTGCTGTTCTTCAAACAAAAGCACCTCCCTGACTCTAATCCTTATTATCTCTGTGACCTTGAGCAAATCCCTTTTGCTTAAAATGACAGAGTAGATTAGATGACTTCTCTGGTCACTTCTGGCTCTAAAGCTAATAATCTTTTGATCTTTATTTGGCACCAGAGGTGGAGAAAAGTGCAGAGCAATGGTTCTCAAACTTTTGTTCTCAGTATCTTCATACTATTAAAAATTATTGAGGATCTCTCCAAGAGTTTTTGTTTATATGGGTTATATTTGTAGATATTTATCATCTTAGAAATAAAAACTAATTTTGAATTTGTTGAGACTCTGAAAGAGTTTCAGAGACCCCACAGAATTCCCTGGACCACACTTTGAGAACCACTGTTCTAGAGAAGATGGCCCCTGAGTGAGACCGGGAAGGAAGGTAATGACTATAGCAGATGGAAGTGAGGTCAGCCAAGAGTGTCTATGTCTTTAGTACTGACTCTATCCCTAGATTTCACAGTGGCAACTAAGTGGTAAAGTGGATAAAATACTGGGCTTAGAAAAAGGAGGACTCTTCATCCTAAATTTAAAATGGACTTTAGATACCAGCTGTGTGACTGGGCAAGTCACTTAACCCTATTTGCCTCAGTTTCTTCATCTGTAAAATTAACCGGAGAAGGATATGACAAACCACTACAGAATCATTTCCAAAACAAACAAATGGGATCACAAAGTCAGACATGCTGAAAAAATGACTGAACAAGAAGTAACCCTCCCTCTCTCCCTCTCAATGCTGTCCATATCCTCTTAGCTTCAGTCTAGACACTCCTTTCCTTCACTCAGCTTTCCTAAAACAGGGAACAAGTTTTCCTCCAAAAAGAGATTTAATAATAATAATACCTGACATTTAGATAGCATTTTAGGGCTTTTTTTTGAAGTTTGCTTTTTAAAAATTCTGAATGTCACAAATATCTCTTCCCTCCAAAAAAGTCTATATATTAATATAGCATTTTGAGGTTTGCAAAATACTTGACATTATCTTCCTGGAGCTTCATGATAACTCTGTGAGATGCATATATGGTATTATTTCCATTTTGCAGATGAGACAGCAACATCTCAGGGAAATTAATTGATGTATCCATAATCATAATCTAATAAGAAATTAGCTCAAGACCCCCTGTCTTCTTGACTTTAATTCCAGAAACTCCTGGAATCTGTGGTGTTGTTTATTAAGGAAACTATTACAAATAATGATAGAACACCATTTCCCATCCCTGCGATATTGTAAGGTTTCAAAACACTTTCCTCATGGTGGTAGAAAGTAGGGAATCCAATACCTTTGCTCCCATTTTATAGATGAAGATGATATTGAACCTGTATTGATATCTTCCTCCTGTGATTATCATCATGGCATTTTAGGAGTTTTATCCTTGTGAATAAATTGATGGATGACTTACCCACCATAATTTCTAGGCTCCTTATAAGCTATGCCAATGGAGCGTAAGCTTTGGGGAGGTTTCAAGTGCAGACATATGAGTGGAGTTTGCCTTCTGTGTTCCATGAGATCCCTAGGTCTAAAGTAGGAGAAAAACTGACAAGTTATCCTCATCCAGCCCTCATTTTATACATCAGGGGTCTGATTTGAACACAGGTCCTCCTAACTTTGGAATTGGTGCTCTATCCACTGAGCCATCTAGCTCCCCTTGAATTATAATTTCTTTGAAAAGGGGCACAATCCTGGGAAAAAATGATGGACTAGTTACTTCATCTTACCAAACCAATATTGTTCTAGCTCTAAGTCCCCAACAATGTTTACAGTATCACATGCATATCACCCAAACCAACAATATTTGTAATTTCCCATTAGTATCACACAAATTGAACTAGGTACAATTTCAAGCACTGTATACCAATAATAAGAACAGGGGTGGGTGCAGCAGACAGAGCATCAGCTCTGAAGTTAGGAGGACCTGAGTTCAGATCTGCCCTCCGACATTTAATACTAACTAGCTGTGAGACTCTGGGCAAGTCACTTAATCCCTTTTTACCTTGCCAAAAAAAGAATTATAATTTTAAAAAAAATAAAGAAAGGGCTATTTCTTCACAAGACACAGTAGAGTGAGCACCAGTCCTGAAGTCAGAAAGACTCATCTTAATGATTTCAAATCTGGCCTCAGATACTAACTAGCTATATGAACTTGGGCACATCAATTAACCGTGTTTGCCTCAGTTTCCTCATCTGTAAAATGAGTTGGAGAAGGAAATGGCAAAAATTCCCCAGTATCTGCCAAGAAAACTCAAATGAGATCACAAAGAGTTAGACAAAACTGAACAATAACAGAATCTCTATACACACATACACATACACATACTCACACACACACACCATCACACTTTTTCATATATAATTATTATAGAAGCAGTGTAGTCTAGTGAAAAAGACCACTGCAATTTCCTTTGTGATTTCCCCTCTCTGAGTCTTTATGGCCTCCTCTATAAAATAAGAATTAGGATATATACACTATGGACTTCACAGAGTGATTGCAACAAAATTGATCTTTGAATATATCACTGAACACTCTGAGCTTTAGTTTCCTTCTCTGTTGAATAGATGTATAGAAGTGTAAGTAAGACCTGCCCAAGGAGGGTTGGGTTGGAGGGTTTAAGGAAATCATTTCTACAAAGAGCCATGCAGATGGGAGCTCTCATCATTATTTTTCATTAGTGCTTAGCCCGGGGCTTTGAACAGAATGTGGGCTCTGGAATTATCTGTCAGATGAGTATAATATTAATAGCTAGCATTTGCAAAGCATTTTACAAATATTACATCATTTGTTCTTCACAATATCCTTGGAAGGTAGGTGCTATTACTATTCCTATTTTACAGACAAGGAAACTGAGGCAGGCTGAGGATAAATAACATGTTTTTAGTCATACATTAGTAAGTGTTTGATTTGGCCTTCAGGGCCAGCATTATATCAATTGTACCTCTAGTCATATCCACATATATCCCCCAGGCTCATACTTGCTTTATGTATAAAGAAGGCATGAGCAAGCTAGAGCAGGTCCAGAAGAGTGTACTAAGCATGGTAAGGAAGGAGATGCTGAAAATAGATAGAAGGAACTGGGAATGTTTAGTCTGGAGAAGAGAAAACCCAGGGACCAGAAGATGAGGGTGGATTGGCAGGGAGAGGGAGGCAAGTTTTGTCAGCTGTCTTTAAGTATTTGAAGGGCTGTCCTGTAAAGAGGGATTAGCTTTTTTCTGCTTGGCCCCAGAAGAAGGAGCTAGATAGAGAGAGAAAGGATTATTAGTATGCAAAAGTCCCAGGCTGAAGTTTCACTTATACTGTTTGCCACATCACCTTGAATAAGTCAAGTCATTTCTCTAACCTGCTCTTTCCTTATCGATTAAAAAGAAAGGACCAGTTAATCCATCCCAACAGTTACAAGGAGGCAACTAGAAGCTCTATTTAAAGAAAGAACTTGGTTCTTTAAGAGTTAGAGCTGTTCAGCAATCAAATGAGCCAACTCAGAAAAAAGGGAACTCACTATATGTATGTGTGTGTGTGTGTGTATACATATATACATATGTATATATGTATACACACACATATGATGTTAAAATGGAAATTACATTGTTCGTTTGCGAATATAGAGTCAATACATATTCTGTTTAGAACAGCGATGGATTTGAGAGGCCCATTTCAGGGAGTTAGGTGGTACTGTAGATAGAATGCCAGTACTGGAGTCAGGAGGATATGAGTTCAAATTTGGCCTTTGACACTTACAAATTGTATGACCTTGGCAAATTACTTAATCTTGTTTGCCTCAGTTTCTTCATTTGTAAAAGTGAGCCGAAAAAAGGAAATGGCAAACTGTTCTAGTATTTTTGCCAAGAAAACTTCAAATGGGGTCATAGGCAGTGAAACATAAGTAAAATGATTCAACAATAATGCCAATCTCTTTCTTTTAGAGCTAAATAAAGAGGCACAAAAGAAATGTTTTGCTCAAGGACACATAAGCAGTGAGTGTTAGACAGAACCAGGCAAATGTTTAAGAAAAAACTGGCTCTCTGGAACAGCAGGAGTAGGGGGCAGGGAGGGTGCCACACATAACTTTAAATTTTAACCTATATTATTAAAATTTTCTCCATCACTTTAAATCTAGTGCAGTGGTGTCAAACTCAGATAAAAACAAAGACCATTAAATAAATGTACATAAAGATCCCTGCAGGTTGACTAAAAAACCCTCAAAATAACATTATCTACTGTTTTATCACATTTTTACTTAAATTGTTAATTATTTCCCAATTCTATTTTAATCTAGTTTAGTTGCAATAGGGAATGAAGGCAGGGCTGGTCATTTATTTGACACATTTATTGACTCTAGACAATCAACAAAGTACCAAATCAAGTACTGATGAGTAGCATTTGCCTATTTCAGACGGGTAAATGCTTACACTGAAAATTTTCCCATCAGCTTTTGCTAACTGGTGAGAACCAATATCAGCATACTATTGGTTAGAGATCCCAGGTCTCAAGGCTCTCATGATATTTCTCTGCCCACTGATCCTCTCTGGCTTTGGGAAAGGCAAGCCTTAAATCAGGAAGGACTGAACTTTAAGGCCTTTTCTGACTCTAGTGTTCTGAATTTGACTTCTATACCCATATGCTCTCACACACAGGTGCATTGCTGATTATAGATAGACATGTAAGCAGACATCTGTTTACACTCCTATTAGTCCATCCATCAGTCACCAGGTCTGTACTGAGCCCTGTGATGCTGAACTCTGTTACATGACTGGAAGGGGGAATTGTGGTGCTGCCCTTGAGAAGGTCAGAACTACAGGGAGATGGACAGATATCACACACACACACACACACACACACACACACACACGGCACACAGGTATATGCAAACATACACACATACATAGATATTCAGCTCTAGACCCACTTTTCCCCACTGTGATATAAATAGATACCCAGATAATCAATTTCTTCAACTTTCCAGGACAGGAATTCAAAGCTGATGCAGTAAATGAAGCAGTAGCCCTGGAGTTAGGAGGACCTGGGTTCAAATGCAGTCTCAGATACTTGACACTCATGAGCTAGATGACACTGGACAAGTCTCTTAACTTTGATTGCCTCAGGGGAAATAAACTGAATAATAAATCCCACCAAACCCCCTTCCCTATGGCACAGGATCCCTTCCAACATAATCCCTGACCCTCCCAGCCCTCCCAAGCAGCAGCTTCAGCTACATACTTTGCCCCCTTTCCTCCCAGGGCTGCTGCCAGTCAGGAATCAGGGACAGAGCTGGGCTTGCCCTATCACCTTCCCCAGAATCTCAGAGCAAGCCTGGGCCAGAGACTGGACTGGGAGACACTCCACTCCTCGGTGCTGGTGAACCTTTTCCTATATTTCTTCTTCCCCACCTTCTTCCTTCCTTCCCCGGTGCATCCGTCCTTCCATCCTCTAGACCTTCCCTTCCCTAATAAGTTTGGGGTTCTTTCCCTTCTTTCTCCTTTTCTTAGCCCCCTTTTCTTTTGTGTTCTGAGAGCAAAAGATATTTGGTTTTGTTTCAGTCTTTGATTTCACTTCCAGTCAGATGGCAGTGCCCCTGTATGGTCTGGCCTTGAAATGTGCCAAGTGCGGAGTGGTTTCTGCGGCCCAAGAGACAGCGGCCACCACCAGTAATGCCATGTTAGTGCAGCCCCTTTCCCCCTCTTTGCTCCTCACCTCCTGCCTCTCTTACCCTTCCCATTCTTATGGAGGCCCTCTTGCCCTTCCTGCTTAATATCACCCAATCTCCTGGAATTTTTTTCCTTCCTTCCTTCCTTCCTTCCTTCCTTCCTTCCTTCCTTCCTTCCTTCTTTCCTTCTTCCTTCCTTCCTTCCTTCCTTCCTTCCCTCCTTTCTTCCTTCCTTCCTTTGTTCCTCCCTCCCCCAGTTCCTTCCTTTCTTCCTTCCTTTGTCTCTCCCTCCCTCTTTTTCCTTCCTTCCTTCCTTTCTTCCTTCCTTTCTTTGTTCCTCCCTCCCTCCCTTTTTTCTTTCCTCCCGCCTTTCCTTCCTCCCTCTTTCCCTCCCTTCCTCCTTCCTTCTCCCCTCCATCTTTTGTCCTGGCTCTTCCTTTCTACCCCACCTCCTCTTCCATCTTGGGTTTTCTTATCTCCTCTGAAATGAGGCAAGGGAAGTATCTGGAGTTAGTCTGTGATCAAGAGAGCAAGACTCAGTCTGAGATTAGGTTCATGATTCCTTCTCTAGTTGGGATCAAGGTTCAGGTTTAAGGTTCTGTATCTAGTCAGAATTAGGGCATTTGTTTGGGCTCAGTCCATTGTCATAGTTATAATTCAATCTATGCTTACAATTAGGTCTCAGCCTTTGGTCAGGTTTGACAGTTTGTGGAGGGTCTCCAGCCATGGTCAAATCTCTATCTGCAACCAGGGTCAAGCTCAGGTCTCTCTCTGTCTATGACTGGGCAGAAGTTCAAGTTGAAGCTTGATATTAAAGGATCTCTCTGGGGTTATAGAAGAGAGTCTTCTTAGAGGGAGTAATTGAGTTTGTAAGATGAGGAAGGTTTCATGAGATAATCAATCCTAGGCCCCCTCCATGCTCTAAATTCTATGTTCCCAGGGCCCACGCCAGAATCAGATCTATTACTCTAGATTAATTTTGATTAAACTCAAATGTATGAAGCACCTAAGTGTTCAGAGCCCTATTAGACTCATTGTTAAAAGACAAAAAAAAATATACTCCTTTTCAAGGTTCAATAGTCTTGCTAATAGACCATTGTGATTCTGACTTTTACATGTCCTATTTTGAAGAGTCTGGAATCTTCAGGAATAGCTCCTAGGAGGAGGTGCTGAGGATTGAATTTTGAAGAAAATACAGGATTTCATGCAGATAAATAAGAGGAAGGGTCTCCCCTCACAAGATGAAGGGCTGAGCCTGGCTTATATAAGAAACCAGCCTGACTGGGACAGGATGAAGCACATAGGGATATTAGAAGCACCAAAGGTACTTGAACAGGAAAGTAATGAGACCTTGAGCAGGGTACCTAGGAGAGAAACAAGTAAAACAAAAACAGTGAAAAACAGAAAACAGAAACAAATGAAGAAAAAGTGAGGATGGAATACTGTGAGAGAATATTTAGTTAGACTGATTCAGGACCCAACACAATGGGCATTAATGGCACCTTCGTCTTCTAGGGAAAAGAAATATTCACTTTCTGAAGGTCCTGGCTGGGTCTTGAGATTCCCCATTGTTTAATCTCATTCTAATTCAATTGGAGCATTTATTGTGTGTTAGGTATGATTGGGAGGGGTTAATGCAGAGAAGAGAAGGAAAAGGGATAGAGATCAGCAGTAATACACTATCTTTATATAGCACTTTCCTATAATAATATATATTTTCTATACTAATAATAGCACAAAAGCATGACTCCATTTGTTCCACATGATATCCCTTATAGATAGGTAGTGTATTATAATTATCCACATTGTGAAGAAACAGGGGTCAGAAGAGATGAATGTTCTGACCAAGGCTGCCCAGTTAAAGTAAAATTTGTCCTTGATTTACTGTATGATCTTGGGTAAGTAATTTTCTACATTTGAGCCTCAGTTTCTTGACCTTGTGAAAATGAATGAATATTTTAAAAAGCACTTATTATGTGCTAAGCACTAGAGAATACAAATAGAAAAAATGAGAAGGTTTTTATTCTCAAGGAACTCACATGCTAATTGGGAGAAATAATATTACATAAAAGAGGATTCAGTTTCAAGGCAGAAAAGAAAGTCCTGGATGTCCTAATGTTTCTGCAGAGCTTCTTAGCTCATAGTTTTTGTTTAAATGACAGCACTGGGGATCTGCAGGAGATATTGGTGGGACAGATAAGAAGGCCTAGAGGACTTAAGGGGTCAGGATGAGCAGACAGTAACATCTAATGACCATCCATCTCACTGGAAGAGTTGGTGACTTCCATTTAGCACCTAGGTGATGGCAAGTTTTTTGCTGGAGCTTGCTTCCTCCCTTTCTAGATGGGTTCTAAGACCATCTATCTGTAACTAGGAGAGAGTTCTGGGACACAATTTTTTTCATCTTTAAAAGGAAATTTCTTCAAGGGAGTTGGAAGAAATCATTTCAAAGGCTCTTTTCAGCTCTTAATCTGTATTTTCCATGCTCTGTGACTCTTTGTACTCTAGGTCCTGAGAATTTGTGCCTTCTGAGCTTTAAGGGGCTTCAACTTCTTGAAATACATTAGGGAGTTGCACATTTTCCCTTATCTTTTTTTCTTTGGATCACTGTATTGACATAGACCTGAAAAGAACCTTGAAAACATCTACTCCAACCTCTACAAATGAGGAAAGTGAGGGTCAGAAAGTAAAATGACTGATTCAGGATCACACAAGTAATAAGTGGCAGAGGCAGGATTTGGACTGAGGTCCAGAGGATAGCATGGAGTCAGGGAGACCTGAATTCAAATATGGCCTCAGATACTTACTAACAGTGTGACTCTGGAACAAGTTATTTAGCCCTATTTGCCTCAATTTCCTCATCTGTAAAATGTTCTGGGGAAGGAAATGGAAAACTAACTCAGTATTTCTGCCAAGTAAACCCCTAATGGGGTCACAAAGATTTGGACACAACTGAAACAATTCTCACCCCTGCCTCCAAATTCAGCACTCTTTCCATTGCACATTTGCTATAAAATTCCTGAGACTGAGTGTGGAGTTGTTAAAATGATATAATTTCTAGTCCCATGGTTGTGACCCATGGTGAAAGCCTTAGTTATGTTTTAATCAGCTGTTGACATTTTCACAGAACCCCTCCTAAAACTTCTTAGCCCAAGATTAGCCCACTGGGTAGGTGAATTATGAAGACACTAGACAATTAATAGAATTGTTGTGTTCTTCCTATTCCAATATTACTCTCCCACCCCCATCATCAACATGATTATCATTAACATTTTCAAGATGCTTTCTCTATAGTAGGTAGGGTAGGGAGTATACAAATAATTTTCTCCCATTTCATAGAAAGAGAAAGAGTCCCAGAGAGTGTAAGAGCCTGCCACAACATTTGAGAGGTCACATGGTATAGTAGAAGGAATGCTATATCTGGAGTCAGAAGGTCTTGGATTTGAATCCTGGCTCTGGGAACTTATTAATTATATGACTATTGACAAAACATTTAATCTCTCAGCCTCAGTTTACTGATTGGTAAAATAGGTATAATGACATTTGTTGCACAGATGTTTTAATCAGATAAAGTTTCTGGAAAACTTTATAAATGTTAAAGTGCTATATAAATGTTGGCTATTATTAATAGTAATATCATTATCATTATGTAGAAGATGAAGGGCTTAAGTCCAGGACCTAAACTCCAAATCTGGAACTCATCCCACTGCACCCCAAGAACTGCTTAGGAAGCCTGAGAGGGAAAAGGTTGGTGGAACACAAGAGAGACTTATGAAAAGGAAAGAGACCAAAGAGAGAGAGTCTGGATATTATCTCATCATTTAGGTCTTTCTAAGCCCTCCTAGAGCCATTGCTCGGGAGAGACTTGGGCATCCTGCCTAGCAACCAGGCCGAGGCTACAAGCCTTGATGCCCCAGCTGATGCAGGTTTGGGATAGGTAAGGACACAGCAGAAAGTTAATGTCACCAAGATCACAATTTCCTTTTCTTTGCTGTCTGGTTGTATTTACAGAGAAAAAAAAAAAAGCATTTCTGTCTATGAACTATGCTCTACACCTGATCACAGAAAGAGCTCTGATTTGGGTCATTGAGCACTAATCCTGGTTGTAGACTGAGGAACCTATAGGCTGATCCCTAATTTTGGCCCCAGATTGAGTCCTGAAGCTGGGTCCTAACTCTGTTTAAAATCTGGGGTTCTTAACCATTTTGTGTCATAAACTTCTTTGGCAGTCTGGTAAAAGTTAGACTAAAAACTGCCAAAATGAACCTATGGATTTTAAAAAATAATTTAATTAAACATTTATTAAGTACCTACGTAAGTGCTGGAAATAACAAAAAAGAGGCAAAAGATAGTTCCTGACCTCAATAAATATGACCTAATAAAATAAACAATTATAATCTAATTGACAGAAATACTTCATGTCAATTAGAGATTAATGAAAATAAAGACACAATGCTTATTCATTAAACCCCAACTCTATCTCCAAACAGCTATATTCTAGCCCTGCCTATAGACTGAGTTCTAAACAAAATCAAAGTGCAAAGTGTACATGGATGGTCCAATACATCCCGCTTCCCCTACTGGAGACATAGCTTAGAACTTAGAGCCCCCACCTGCTGATGTGATTTAGGACTCTGTACTTTATTCACAGAATTTGGTATTTATTGCTAGATCTCTGTGAATACTAGGTTCCTATGTCACAGGAGAGTTAGTGTTAACTGATGTCCAAATCAGGTTCTGTGCATGAGATAGAGACCTTCTGATGGTTTTATATTTATAAGGATTTGCCAACATTAATGGTCAAATCAAAAGGCTAATTTACCTAGTTTCCACTTCTGCTAAAATCCCATTAGTAACATAGGATTCAGATGATTTAGGAAACATAATCTGTATCCTTGAAAAGGCCTAAATTTCTTGGGCCTTGCCCTCAGGGAATTTCTACTCTGATAAAAATATCCCTTTGATCATTCAGGATGTAGGGTCACTACAAAATAACTGACAAGCTAATATACCATATAGTAGACTGGATCCCTTCTTAGATTCCTAGTTCAACCAGAAAAATGCAGAAAGTGAGGTTGGAGATGAATGCAGCCAGCAAAGAAGGAGACACCCCACAGTTGAGAAGGAAAGTAGAATAGCATTATCCCCAGCCCCAGGCAGGACTGTTGCTCAGGGAGTGTGATCTATTGGGTAGGGCTCTGTATCTGAAGTCAGGAGATAATGATACCAATCCCTCACCAAGTCTCACACAAACTCTGGCAAATCATTTTTTTTTCTGAGAGTTGGTTTCCTCTTCTATAAAGAAGGGAACAGGGGGAAGAGTAAACCTCATATTTCCTAACTTAAAGTAATTTAGAAATGGGAATATGTATTATTATTAAACCAAGATTTCAAGGTGGGAGAAGTGAGAAGGATGCTTTAAACTCTATTGCTGTTCCCAGGAAGCATTTGCTCTGTCTTGCCCCTAGAGAGTCTTAAAAGGTCTTGGGAGAGAGAGGGCAAGAGAAATGGAAACAATGGGTTTCTTCATCAGGAAAATGGAAGGCTCTTATAGTCTGATTGGGTCAACAATTCTGAGAGAATGGGAAGATGTAAAAATGTCAAAAAAAAAATGGACTCCTCCATTCCTTCCCCACCCACCTCTGTTCACTCTACTCACACTACCAAACCACCACAGTATTAGGTTAAACTTCCAAAGAAAGAACCATTCCAAAAAGAAAATGACAGGCCACATAGTGAGCTCCCCTCACTAGAGATCTTCAGGTCGAGAAGCTGGATTTAGGCAGTATTGTAGAAGGGATTCCTGCTGATGTACTGGCTGAATAAGATGATCTTGGAAGCTCTTCCACTTGGGAAATTCTGTGAAACATCCACTAGGTTTCAGAAAAAAAGAATGTACCCTGAGGGTACATATGTGAATGTGTGTTGTATGTATTTTGTATGTATCCTATGCACGCATGTGTTTTGTGTGAGAATCCATATCTTGTCTGTATAAATGGAAAGCTGTGGATATATATTCAGTAGAGCTGGGTATAAGACTCCATTCTGAACTTTGCTAGTCATATGATTTTAGACAAGGCCCTTTTCCATACTTCCTTTCTCTGGGTTTCAGTTTCTCCCTTTGGAAAGAAAGGAGGTTCATAGATAGTCTTTCCAATCTAGTATTATGTGATTCCCTGTATGTGTACATGTGTGGATATATGTGCATTGTGTGTATATTTGTGTGTGGTATGAGAGTTCCACCTCATCCCAGTAATTGGACACTCCTTTCTTGTAAGAAAGATTGCTTCTGGAAGGTGTCCTAACCCAGTTCCCGAGCAGGTTTCCTCCTTGTCTTGAAGCTTCAGGGACTTTGGGCACAACTGGACAAGCCCTTATTATCTCCAGTGCTCCTTCCCCCCTTTCCTGTTACTTCCCTCAGTCCTCTCCTGGATTCCCCAGGCCCTCCCACTTGCCTATCCATCCTTTCCTCCTTTTAATCCTTCTCTTTGAGCTCCTATCTTCCCTCTCTAGCTTCTCTCCTTTCCCCAACCTTCTCCTTTTTGCTGCCTCCATGTCCTTCTGCCCATGTCCTGTCCTGTCCTGTCCAGTCCCGTCTTGGCCCCATGGGGATGGGAAAAGGGGAAGGGGGAGGAGCAGGGGAGGGATGATAGATGGGAGGGAAGCCCAGGGACGCATCTACTGCCTTTGAACAGACCAGAGACAATCTGTCAGGAGTCCTCAATACATAGGTAAGGAATGAGCCACTGGATTCAATTATCAGCTGAGTTCAAGTAGACTATTAACCTGTCAGAGTCCCTACTGTGGGTCCAGCTCTGTACTCCCTGCCACAGTGGTGGAGACAGGGGGAAAAATGGGCCAGACTCTGTCCTTAGCAAGTCATGGGATCAGAGAAGAAAAAACTCAAACCTGGTCCTGAGGGAATCCACAATCTAGGGCAGGCAGAGGAACAAACTTATGGCTGCTCTCTGAGAGCTTACACTTTGAATAGGAAGATAAGACATCCATAAAAAAGATAACATGTTGCAAGGCCCAAATAGTAAAGTATTCTATTTCTCTGGTTCTGTATGACTTCCTCCTTCCCAAGTTCTCTCTTTCTATCCTCTGTTCTCTCAGTCCTCCTCTCTCTCCTTTTCTTTTTCTCCCTCACTACATTCCCTCTTTATCTCCTCCTGTCCCCCGCTTTCTTCCTCTTTTTCCCTCTTTCTCTTCTGGTCTCTCTGTCTCTGTCTCTGTCTCTGTGTCTTTCTCTCTCTATCTGTCTCTCTCTTTCCCTTCCTTCCTGCTTCCCTCCCTCTCTTTCTGCTTCTCTCTGTTTCTTCTCTCTTCTCTCCTCTCTCCTCTCCAGTTCTTTCCTTCTCTGCATTCTCTTTCTCTGCTCTAATGACATATCTGAAAAAAAGGGCATATTGCAAATAAACAGAGAAAAATAAGAGTAGTTCTCCAGGAGAAAAACCTAATCCAAATGTCTAACTAGCTCTAAAAAGAAAGAAAAGAAGGGATATGCCCAAAAACAAACCTAAAATTTCCTAAGGAAAAAGGTCAAGAGACTATAGATGGTCACATAATGCATATGCTTTATTTATTTAGCACAGCTCCCGAAATGGGAAGGGGGTTGATGTTTGATGACCCTTCTTCAGGAGAAAGATTGAAAAATCTGCATTCTAAAAGGATGGAACCAGTACCTATTTTCTGAGGACATTTGGTGTCAAGGAGAATGGGAAGGGAGCTAGAGGTCAGGACCCATTTTTCACTCCTTGAGGATCCTGGTATTCCTTTTCTTGGGGGAAGATGGCTTGTGATTGGGCAACATTTGTCAGGTTTCATATTGACTCTTTTATTCCTGGATTCTGTGTAACTAAACCCAAATCCCTGGAGTGAAGTTTGGCCATCTTGTCCTACCAGATCTGAGCCCATCCTCCCTTGATGGAGGACTTTGGGGAAGTGAAAAAAACAATTTTTGCTCCCTTCTTTCCCAAAATATCTCGTTCCACATTCCCTAGGTCCTGCTAGTGTTTGGAGGGTTCTGATCACCATGGTAACATGAGAGAAGACCCTGCTGTTGCCTAGCTACAGCCATAGACCCCCTGTGGGACTGGCCCCTAGATTCCTCTTGCTAGCTGTTTCCCAATTTCATTGAAGAACTTGGGAACCTAGGAGAAAGGAGCAATGGAGAGTTCAGGGCAAGTCCCAACTTCACATTGCCCAGCCTCAGCTGCTGAACCTCCAAGAGTTAGAGATTTCCCGTGGAGAGATACAGGGAAAAAGAGGAGGAAAGTTTCATGATCAGAAAGTTCTTTTTGACCAAGAATGACCAAAAGAGACACAAGGGAAAAGAAAGATTAAAAAACCAGAGAGATAGGTCCAGAACCAGAAATAAGACAGAGTAACAAACATAGAGAGAAGTAGAAATAAATGAAAAAGACAGACAGACATAGACCCAGAGAGAGAGGTAAGGTAAGAGACTGGAAGAGAAAAAACAGAGATGGGTCCAGAAGAACAATGCAGAGAGAAACCAACAATGAGACAGAGACAGAGAAACAGAAGCTGAGTGAGAAGAGAGAGCAGAAGGCTGAGACAGAAACAGGGAGAGAGAGAAGCTGTTATGAGTAAAAATACATAGGGAAAGACAGAGAGACAAATGCCACAAGGAAGGAAGGTTGGAGGGCCCAGGGTGGGGGATTATTCTGTTCCCCAAACAAAGAGTCCCCTTTTCTCTTCCATCTCTTTGCTGAAATTGGGTGGTCAAGAAGTCTGCTTATCTAGGCTTTTCCTATTTGTTCTTTTAAGAACAAGACCTGTAGATTGGATAACCTTCTCCATGCTTTTCTCTGTTGAGCTCCAGAAGCATTCCTAGATTAGCTCTTGTCTCTGGTTGGTTCTTGGGCTTTCCCAACTTCCCTTGGGGCTCTCCTCCTGGGCAGATGGTGGGCAGTGGGAGTCAGGAGGTGGGAAGCCCAAGTTGTGAGAACTTCCTTCCTCCCTATGATGGGAACAGACATTATCACCTCTTATCTAACCCTCCTCTCTGCCATCCTTCCTGCAGGGCCTCTCTATGGAGCTCCTGCGTGGTGCTGCCTCTCCTGGCCCTCACCTGGATGTCTGCCGTCCTGGCTGTCACCGATCGGCGCTCTGCCCTCTTCCAGATCCTCTTCGCCGTCTTCGACTCCCTGGAGGGTTTTGTCATCGTGATGGTACATTGCATCCTCCGGCGTGAGGTGGGCCATCTCCTAGGGATGCACTACACACTCAGCCATATGCACTGAATTCACGAAGCCTTGGCTAGCCAGTCCAACCTAAGCACTGAGAGAGAAGGGGAATTATGGCCCGGCTTCCAGAAGTCTATGGTCCAGAGACCAAATACTGACGGCATCCTGGCCTGGCTGTTGTGATCTTACTCCATATCACCATTTTCCTTTCTGGGTTATGGATTCCTGTCTGGAAACTGAGGGAGGTGAACTAAATAATCTGTACATGTTATTCTTCATGCTAATTTTCTGTGTTCCAAGATCCAACTTTGGCATTCCACATTCTAAGTCCCCTTCCATTTTTGACATTCCATTCTATGATCCAAAACCCATCCTGGCTTTGATATTCTATATTTTAGGGTTCCTTCATTCTAAGATTATGAGATTTTAAGTGATAAAATCTATAATACAGATGACAAGTACTATGGCCAATGATCTACACTGGAAAAAAATATAGCAACAACTATAATACAAACTAACTCCATAAATGCTTAAAGAGTTATTATCAGTGAAGTGAAATTCAAGGAAAGCTTGAGTTTTAACCACTTGCCCCAAGGTGAGGAATATTAAAGCGAGGTGAACTTGATGTCAGGGCTCAAATTGAGGCTCAGATTCTCAGCTACTCATGCGATGTTGGGTAAGACACTTCTCTCTGCTCATTTTCCCCTTTATAAGCAGAGGCCATTGAATCTACTATCAATGAGGTCTCTCCCAGCTCTTCATCCCATGATCATCTTGAGGGTCAGCATAGTACTATAGAAATAATCCTCAGTTTTTAATCAGATAACTTGTATTTGAAACCTGATTTCTGCTCTCTTACTGTTAATATGAACTTGAACACATCACAACCTCTCTAAACCTTTGCATTTTTGTCAAATTAGAATTAAGGTTGACTTAACTATTTTAAAGGTGCCTCCCACCTGAAAATGGATAGCCACTGCCAATACCATTGTCAGCCCATGATGAGATTAGACGAAATGACCCACTAAGGTTCCTCCCAATTCTAAACCTGTGATCCCATGATCATATGAATCTTTTTTTCTGCTTATTTTACTGTAAGTAGCTCACAATATTCCTCAGTCTAGTACACTTCCATGATTTCATTGACACATCACTCTCCTCTAAGACAATTGACTCTTTTTTAGTAGCCAATCCCCTTAACTCGAGCTGGTTGCCTTTTTTTCTTAATTTGTGAATGTACATAATTTCCTCAATTTGAAAAACATTGTTCAATTCCTATTATAAACAATAGATGGATGGGTAGATAGATGATAGATGCATAGACAGATAAGAGAGATGATTAGATAAAAATGGAGAAAAATAAGAAATAGAGATAGATATTAGATAAATATAGGTATAGATCGATGTAGATAGGTAGGTAAACAGGTCATTTACTTTCATGTTTACTGTTGCCACGTATTGGTAAGCAACAGGATCCAAACATAAGGAAGTCAGACAGTCCTTGTATTCAAGGAGCTTATAATCTAATAGAGGAAGACAATATACATAGAAGAACTGTAAAAGGGGTCAGGGGATAGAAAAGGTTGCCTATGTTGGATGAGCACTAATTTAGAGAATATCTGAACTGTTCAATCATAAGGTCAGGAGTATAGCAAGTGATGGTAGAATAGGGAGATATCAGAGGAAGAGTCAGACAGGAGAAATAGGAGGTTGGTATAAGGGGAAAGAACTTTGGAATTGAAGATCATAGATATGGCAAAGTTGTGGTTAATAGTGATATCTTAGATGTGACCATCCTTATTATATAGGTCATGGGGAAAAAGAAGGCTTATGAACAGAGAGGGTAGAGTGTCAAAGGCATATCAATGCACATACTGTAGTTTCCAGATGTGAGGTCAGGGTTTAACAAGAAGGTTAAAATTGAGCCAAATAGTGAACTTCTTCAGAAAGTAGGAAGAATGTTCTGGGAAGGATGAGTTTAGCAAGAATCTAGATCAGAAGATATTGACAGATTGAGTGAACTCCATTCTGAATGATGATAGCAAAGGGATAAGGAACACTGAATGCCTATTGTGCTTTTTCATATAACATGTTGGAAGTCGTGAACAAAAAAGTCTTCAGTGATAGAGATAGAGGTGTCTTCTAGAGGGGTTTCAGTTTATTTAAAGAGCTAAAGTTGGAAAGAGTGCGAAATGAACAGATCTAGAATAAAGTTTGCAAACAACAGCACAGGGCTTTCAGAACCTACATCGGGACCAGGAGGGCAAAGGAGGATCTGAATGGGAGACAGAAAAAGTTGAACTGGCATGATTGAGAGCAGGGGAGGAAAGAAAGGATTGTCAACAAAGCAGATACTAATTCTGAATCCCAGAGAGAAGGAAGATGGCCCCCTGAGCCTAGAGATTTCTTATAGTGCCTTATTATTACAGCACAGCTAACTCTGCCTCAATTTTCCTCATCTGTAAAGTGGAAATTATAATAGCACTGCCTATCTCAGAAGGGCTGCTGTGAAGGAGGTACTTTGTAAAACTTAAAGGGACTCTTTAACTGTGAGCTGTTATTATTTATTCTCTGTAATTCCCTTCAGCAGGTAAGTTTATTCCCAATCTCCCAATTTATGGAAATCTCAGACTTCTTCAAGATTGTCAGCCCCTTGCAGACAGGTGTTGCGTATACCAATTTTGCGATAATGAGGATTAGATTGTTGTTGACATTGTATTTTTGGTTGCTGTAGCACTCTTCATGACCACTTGATGCTCTTTTTTCCCAGGTTCAGGATGCTGTGAAGTGTCGGGTGGTAGATCGTCAGGAGGAAGGCAATGGTGACTCAGGGGGATCTTTTCAGAATGGCCATGCACAGCTTATGGTAGGACCCTATATCTTCATGGCCCCTAACCCCAGCTGAGCCTGGGGTCACAAAGTCATGGGGGTCTCAGTTGCTCACTTTTCTCATTTTAAAAATGAGGATAAATCATATTTGTAATACCTATCTATCTCACAAGTATTTTGTAAACCTTTATTCTGTCACAGAAATAGAAACTTTCATTATCAAACAGCAGTGGCAGCCAATTCAACAAGCTTCCTTATTTGGAAATGGGATATTTGGCCTGGCCAAAAAATGACTTAGGGGTGGTATGAGATTATATTTGAATAACCAAAGGCCACTTTATGGCCTTTATGGTCTTTTGCTTGACCCCACAGACAGAACTAGATGCAGTAGGTGCAATTACAGAGAAGCAAACTTAGGCTCAAATGTGAGAATAAAAAGACATTCTTAAGAGTTAGAACTGTCCCAGAGTGAAATGTGCCCACCTAAGAAGTATTGATTTTGCTGTCATTGGAGGTCTTGAAGGAGAAGTTGGATAACCACTTGTTAGGACTGTTTTAAGGAGGATTCCTCTGTAGGATTAGATAGACTCAGATCCTTCCCAGCTCTCTCGGACTGTGTTTATAAGACTGAGGACCTAGATAAAATAGCAGAGCCTTCATGAAAAATAGATGTGGACTTCTTCTAGATGGGATATTATCTGGATGTTAGGATAGTCCCCTTCAATTCTGTTCCCCTGTCTGGGGCTCACCTGGACTCAGAAATCTCTTTTCTGTCCTTAGCTCACTTGAGATGGAAGTTTAGGATTTTCATCCAAGCTTTGCCATTCTCAGATTCTGAAGGACTTGGGTTCAAATGCCACTTTATATTGTCTGTGTGACCCGAAAACAATCATTTAACTTAGGACCAGACATTGCAGAGTAGTTGCTGGACTGCCTTGGATCAAAGGGGTACTTCAGTAGGAGTTACCTGGTTGCGTACAACAATTGAATCATCTCTCTCAAACCTCAATTAAATTAATCTCCCCCCCTTTTTTTTTGGTTTCCAAGTAGGAACCCCCCTGGCTTTTCCCGTTAATTTACAGGGTCAGTACTTCTAAGTAATGATAAAATCATAGGGTTTGAGCTTAAAAAAAAAGAAAGAATTTTAAAAACCAGAGATGCCTCTGATCCATCCCCCTCATCTTATGGTTATATCACCAGAGGAAGACTGGTGCTTAGAAGAAGTTCTCCAAAAGCTACCCAGCCTTCCTTCTTCTCAAATAAACCACATTGGAATTAGTGTCTAAGAGAAGATGAGACGCAGGACTATGGGAAACTCAGAAGAGAGACAAATAGAGAGAGAGCCAGAGATACTTGAGAGATAAACAGACAGAAATGGAGAGACTGAGCTTGAGTAGTAAGAGAGAGGTTGTTCATCACAGTACGCTTCATGGTAAGAAGGGGGCATTTGAATCTCTCCTCCCTCCACAACAAGTGATTATCCAGTCTCTTCTTGAAGATACCGGTCTCCTGCCCTCATGGAATACACAATATGATCAAAGAATAAGATTTGGATAGTGATAACTCTAATTCAAATTAATATGATCAGTTTAATAAAAGAGAAATAAGCACAGTGTTAGGGAAAGATTAGAGGAAAGGGAGAATATTTCTTTTTGTTATCCATTGATATAATAATGACATAGATAAATAGATGGATATAGATATACTTAGATATATATATATAGATATACAGAAATATTGACATATGTGGATATAGACAGATAGATATAAATATACCTATATACAGATGTAGATATATATATATATAGATATAGACAGATAAATAGATATAGATATACAAAGATATATAAAGATATAGATATTGATAGACATAATAATGGCATAGATGGATGGATATAAATATCATAGATATAGATATATGTAAATATTGATTTATGTATAGACAGATAAATAGATATAGATATACATAGATATTGATATAGCTACAGACATAGCTATGGATAGGTTTAGCTATGCCTAGATATATACAGATATAATATACAGATACAGATACGGATAGATATAGACAGATAAATAGACATAATTATACAAAGATATATAAAGATACAGATATTGATAGACATAATAATGGCATAGATAGATGAATGGATATAGATATACCTAGATATCTATAGATACAGATGTAAGTAGATATTAATATATGTAAATATAGACAGATAAATAGATATATAGATATACATAGATATTGATATATATAGATATAGACAGATAAATAGATATATAGATATGCATAGATATTGATATATATATAGATATAGATAAATAGATATAGCTATACAAAGATATATAAAATATAGATATTAATAGACATGATAATGATATAGATAGATGAATGGATATAGATAGATATAGATATAAGTAGATATTAATATATATAGATATAGACAGATAGATATGGATATACATAGATATTTATATACGTAGATTAGAGATACAGATATATATATGCAAATATATATATATATATATATATCAAATGTATATATACAGAGGAAGAGAGAGACAGAAAGAGAGAGAAGGGGAGGTAAATAGAGAAGGAGGGGAGTAGATAGATATTGCTTGAAGATTTGCAAAACTCTATACATAGTTATCTCATTTGATCCTCACAAGAGCCCTGGGAGGTAGATGCTATTATCATGCCCATTTGACAGATGAGAAAAATAAGCATCAAAGAAGTTAAATGATTTGCCCTGGGTCATATAATTGGTAAGTATCTGAAGCATGATTCAAATTCAGGTCTTATCTGTCTCCATATCTAATGTACTATCATAGTGTATTTAAATTAGCATCAGTCTAGCCATCCAAAGACCTGGGTTTTATTCCTGGATTATACTTTTATAGATTATATGACTCTTGGCAAATCATTTTTGCCTCTAAACTTCAGTTTCTTCATCTGTCAAATGGGCATCATAATTCTTGCGCAGTGTATTTTACTATATCTATGAGAAGCAAAGTTAAATTGGAGTGAAAAGGCCTGCCTGGGTTCATTATCCTGCCTCTAATATTTATTGTGTGACTTTAGTCAAGTCATGTCCTGTAAGAATAAGTTATATTGTTTTTAAATGGAGTTAATAGTAGAGAGCAGTAGAATAGTGAGTCCTATCTCCAACACATACTGGCTATGTGACTGGAGAAGTCTTTTAATCTTTCAAGCCCCTCAGGTAACTGCCTAAGACTATACATTATAGATTTTTTAATCAACAAGCATTTATTAAGAGCCTACTATGTGCCAAACCCATACAAAAGTGAAACAATCCATCTCCTCAAGAAGCTTACTTTCTTACAGGGGAGAAAACATGACAGGTATCTATGTTGTATCTATTCAGTGTAGATACAAAATCAATAAATACAAGGCAGTTAAGGAGAGAGGGCTCTCACAGGTTATTTGTGTCGAAGGTAGTTTTGAATCTTGAAGGCAGCCAGAGATTGCAAAAGCTAAAGGAGAAGAGAGAAAAAATTCCAGAGATAATGGATGGTCAGGACAAAAAGGTGATGGAAGATGAAGCATCATTTATGAGCAAGAGCAAATAAGCCATTATGACTAGACCATCAAATGATGTGGAAGGATGTAATGTGTAAGACAGAAAGTGGCAAGTGTTCACATACCTGGATTTTTCTACTCTAAACCAAAAAAAGCAATAATAATACACCAATCATCTCAGAAAATTTGTGTTCTAAGTGAAGTACCTTAGAGCCTGGGGTTTTCTGCACAAAGGGAATTTCTGATGGTTATTTAGGATGAGGTAAACTCTTTGCCCTACACCCCATCTCTGTTCACCCTGGGCTCTCCTCTCTGTCTTTCAGACTGATTTTGAGAAGGATGTGGATATGGCCTGTAGATCAGGTGAGCACCTGACAGGTGAGAAATCAACAAGGGACCTGCATTTGGGGGTCCGCCTTGGCTTTCTCTTTACTTCATGTCCTTGTTTGTGCAGAATCTGTGTGGGGTGTGGGAGGGGGTAGAAAGGGTGCACGTATCTGTATATAGGTGTTTATGCCTTTTGTCTCCTTCTAGCTCCCTGCTTCTGGACTCGGGCTGGGCTGCTGCCATATCCTTTAGCCTTTCCTTCCCTGTCTAATAGGGGTTAATTTGGTTTTGCTTCAGAGCAAGTGAAGGAAATTCTTTCTCCAATACTCAAGCCTTTTTTTATCCCTCCCTGCCCCCCCCATCTCCTGTGTCCCTGGCCAGCCCATAATTCTTCATGTCTACACTGCAGGAATGAAGGGAGGCTGTTTTCTCAAGTGTTATGCCAGGGGAGGGCAATAAAGTCCACTGGCACCTAATGGTGTATATTTTCTGTGGCCATAGCTAAGAACTGAACAGGAAGATATATAGAAAAGAAAGAGAAGACCCAGGCTCACCTCTAGGAAATTCAACCTGGAAAAGGAGACATCTTCTGCCTTTGGGGGATGCTGAGTCTAAAGAAAAGCTACAATCTTTGTCATCAGGGAATCCCTCTTTTCAGGGAGAAGATGCTAATAAGATCCATATCTCGCCCTCAGAGAGTTCCTGTTCCTGTTCCCATACCCCAGAATATGGTTCAGAAGAGCAGATTTCTCATAGTGATTTGGCTTCTTCTTCACCAAAATGTTCTTTTTCTCCATTTTAAGAGACAGGCTCCCCAAGCTCCCTTCATGTTCCTCCATACTTTGGGATCTCGCTATTAAGCCTTTCCCTCTTTGCCTTTCCCTCCCATGTAAATAAGCTGCCTTTTATCTGTCACTGGGAATCTGGATTTCTCCTTTGCAGGTTTTTCCTACCTGTCTGATAGTTGGATCTGGGCTGAAAAAGGAAATTCTTCTTTTTAGCCTGTGGCTTAAGTAATATGCCCTTAGTCAGCAGGCATTTGTAGGGGTATAGAAGGTGGAGTCAAGAGTTAGAAAGGATCATAGAATCTGTGTAGAAAATGAGATGCCAAGTGTGGAAGGTACCTTTTTGGTAGGTATGACAGAGTAAAAAGAGCAATTGAGCTCATAATAACAAAGTTGAGCTTCCTCTTCTTTGATTTCTACCCTTGGGGAGCCTTGAGGCTAAGGGCAGCCACAAGGTCTATTGTCAGAAAACCCTTCTCAGGGACAAGATGTGGATCCTGCTCATTAAAATCCAAGCTCTTGTTCCCAACTCCACTGAGACTCTCCTCCTTCTTCCAGAATGGGCCATGTGGCCCCACTGACCCATAGACCCTGGTCCCACCCCTTCTCCCTTTCCCTAACAGAAAATGAGGGTCTTAGACATAGTAACATATAAAGTCTTTTCCAATTCTAAATTCCATGATCTTATTAAGATTTTAGAAAGGTCTTAGAAAGATTGTCCATGATCTAGACACTGACCTATGGAATTATAATCATCATCATCATCATCATTAATATTATTATTATTATTTTGCCGAGGCAATTGGGGTTAAGTGACTTACACAGCTGGGAAGTGTTAAGTGTCTGAGACAGATTTGAATTCAGATCCTCCTGACTTCAGGCTGGTGCTTTATCCACTACACCACTTAGCTGCCCCAACCTATGGAATGATTGAAGTCCTATCCCCACTCTTCCTTGCTTCCCTAATTTTTGAAAAGGGACATGACTGGGCCCTTCTGGCTGAACACCCTTTGACTTTGATGGCTAAGCTCTGATTGACCCTCATTGACATACATTCCCCTCCAGGAAGATCAAATTCACTCAATAGTCTGATGTCCACGTTAACATCCAGTTACTCTCACCAAAGTCAGCGGCCTTCACTGACCCAGTTCCCATCCAGTAAAATGCGTTGCTGACTTTAAGGAACGCCAAACCCCCACCCTCAGTCTCAGGCCCTAGCCTTTCCTTTCCCCTTTGAGCAATTCTTTTAACATCCCTTTCCCTGACCTCTTGGGTTGAGTTATTTGATCTCAGCAGACCCGCCTTCTAGGGCCTGGCTCCAGATCTTGTCCTTCTTGCTTCACTTCACCTCGGACCTCTTTGCCTGCAATTTAATGCTTTTTTTTTGCAGCCTGGACCCTGCCACCTGCACAAGTTGGGGTTCCCGCAAGAGACAAAGAGTAGATGTGCTTGTGTGTCTGTGTCTGTGTGTATGTGTTCATATTGTTTGTACTGCCCTGGATCTGGGTCCCACTCTCCAAACTGGCCTGGACTCCCCTAAGTCTGAAAATCTTCTGAGGACAATGAAAGTTGGCCAATCAGGGTAGGGTCTTTGGACCAACATTCCCAATTCTATCTTAAGTCCTTAAGTTAGGTTATCCTACCAAATAATAATTAGTACTAGGGAAAAATCATAACTTGATCAATGCCAACATTAATTTGCAGGATCATGGCATGATAAGGTTGTTTTTCTGGTAATAATAATAATGTAGTGCTTTAAAGTTTACAAGGTGCCTTTTTTCCAACAACTGTTTAGTAAGTTCCTACTATGTGCCAGGCACTATGCTAAGCACTTTACAAATATTATCTTATTTGATCCTCAAAACAATTTTGGAAATAGGTGCTATTATCATCTTCATTTCACAGATGAGAAAACTGAGGCACCCATTTAATAAGCACCTACTGTGTGCCAAGCACTATGCTAAGTACTTTACAAATGTTATCTTATTTGATCTTTACAACAATCCTGGAAGTAGGTGCTATTATTATTTTCATTTCACAGATGAGAAAACCGAGGCAAACAGCAGTTAAGTGACTTCTCCAAAGTCACATAGCTAGAAAGTGTTTAAGGCAGGATTTGAATTCAGATCTTCTGGACTTCAAATCCAGTGTTCTATCCACTTCATTGTGTAATCAATAATAAATCTTTTTAGTCATTTATACCTCAGTTTCATCCACTATAAAATGAGAATACTATCATTTTAGAGGCTTTGATGGGAACCAACTGAGAAAAATCAGGGAAAGGACTTAAGTGAAATGGAAAGGATCTTGAACTTCCTATCAGAAGACCTGGGTTCAAGTCTTCTATTTGTTGCCTCTGTGCTGTTGGGCAAGTCACTTAATATCTCTTGCTTCAGTTTACTTTCTTGTAAAATGTATGGATTGGACTAGGTGACCTACAATGCCCTCCCAAGTTCTGCATTTTATGAACTTATCTAGACACAGTATCACAAGATAGACACAGTATCACAAGATATCAAAGTTGAAATGAGACCTTTTAGGCACATAAACCAAACCATGGCTGAATAGGAACCTCATCCAAAACATCCCTGGCAAGTTCTTTCAGCCTTCACTTGCTAGAATACCTTCGGGAATAGGGGTGCTCACTGCCCATTCATTTATCAAACACAATCCAACTCATATACTACTATATTCAGACCACTATTTAATGCTGGAATTGACTCAGAGTTCAGATGAGATAGGTTCCCTGTCTTTATGTACCACATGGTTTAATAAAAAGAAAAACATTAAGCACCGATAACTGCATATTATTTTATGAGCAGTGCATCAGAGAGGGACATTTTACTATGTAAGGTATCACAGTGAACATTGCTATCCACCAGAGGGAGGTATTGTGGGACAGAACTGATTGTTACACAATTCTTTTCATATGAGCCAAATCATTTTCCCTGCAGCTTCCCTTCCCTGAAATCTTATTTTTCCCAAAGATGACCCTGATTTTTCATAGTAACCATTTTCTGATTTTACTCTGCTCTCTTGGCTCTGCCTCCAATAGTAATCATTTTTTCAAAGGAAAAATGAAATCATTTTACATGGATGCAGAGAATGGCAAATCAAATAATTGCCTTTTTGTATGATCTATTTTGTCAACTAATTAGTATCTTTAAGGGTCACCGACCACCTAGGAGAAGGTAGCAAAACTTAACCTATTTGATTATCTCTGTTAGAGTGGCACAGTGTGCTTATGTCAGATAAGACAAGAGTCCAGAGCCATACAATGCCCTTTCCCAGAGGTTTCAAATCTGCTGTTTAAATGAAGCTGAACCAGATTAAAATGTAATTGGAACATGTTTAACAAAATAAATAAAAATGCAGCATAACAGAAGTAATGCTAATTTGTGGTTCTCTAAATTAATAGGGATCCGTTTCTGTTTGAGTTTGAGGCCTCCAGACCACTCAAGGTCTATCCCACACAGAGCAGAGACCCAGACCCCCATTGGAGTGGGGCTGTCCCAGCTGGCCCGGGGGTTTGGGGAGGGAGCATGAATGTGTGAGTGACCCTGCGGTCTCACAGAAAGGGATAATCCTGAGTTTCCTTTTGCTTTGTGTCTCCCTTTCTGCAGTGTTGAACAAGGATATCACGGCCTGCAGGACCTCAACTATCACGGGGACCCTGAAGCGCCCCTCCATTCAGGATGAAGAGAAACTGAAACTCAATCATCCCAAGACCCCCTCTAACTTTAACAGTCTTCCCACCAATGTGTCCAAGATGCACCTTCAGGGGTCACCCCACTATCTGGGCGGGGTCAACCTGGGTGAGTTTGCCAACCACACGCTGACGCTTAAGAAAGACAAGACCCCCAAGTCCATCTATATCTGCGATGGGGACATCTTTAAGAAGCTGGACTCCGAGCTGAGCCGGGCCCAGGAGAAGGTGCTGGACACCAGCTATGTGATCCTGCCCACCAACACCGCCACCCTCCGGGCCAAGCCCCCCAAGGAAGAGGGGAAATACAGCATCAACATTGACCACATGCCCCAGACCCGCCTCATCCATCTCAACATGGCAGCTGACTCAGGCTATGGGGTGAAGAGCCCACCCCGAGAGCCAGCCTCATGTCCTGAGGCCCAAGCCCCATCCCTGACTCCTGCACAGCCCCCAGCCCCACCTTCAGCCCCACCCCCACCTCAGCAGCAGCCCCTTCCCCCACCCCCAGCTCCTCACAGCCTGGCCCCGGAGCCACACCCCAGTAACCTAGGTGAGCCTAGCAGTGAAGGGGCACCCACGGGGATCGTGAACAAGAGCGAGACTGTCTCCACGCTCTCCATGAGCTCCCTGGAGGTGAGTGGCCAATATTCCTTCAAGTATAAAATACTATAATTGGGCCCAATATAGGCTGTCCTCCCAGCATGAAAAACCTTTTAAGTAAAATGGAAATTAATTTAAAAATTTGCAAATAGGTATTGATATATATATAATATATATATATATATATGCATACACACACACACACATATGGTATGACACAAATGTGTAAAGTACTGTACTTAGCACTTAGTATTCAAACATTAGAAATCACATTTTAGAGGAATTAATGGAATTTTTTCAGGAACTTCATTAGTGATTAGACTGAACTTCTTGAGAACAGGGAACATTTTTTTTCAACTTTTCTTTTTATCTCAAGTTTTAGCAGTGTCTGACATATAGTAGATACTTAATAAATCACACACACAGTCACATACACACACAAATTACATTGTGCTGCCCTTAGAGAAATCATAGGCAAATGGGGAAGTATAACATATAATCAAATAAAGATCCTCAAAGATATAACATATACCAAAGAAGAGAAGCAGCAATCTAGAAAAACTGACATGGTTTGAAGAGGGGAAGACTGCTTCCAGCTTCGTGGAGAAGATATACAGGGCTCTGAAGGAAGATAAGAATGTCAGGAGGAAGAAAGGCAGAGGAAACTGTCTCCCAGGTTTGGCAGCAGCAGCTTGCATTGGGCAGGAGAGGACAAGTCAGATTGGGAAGTGCCAGAGAGTGTCTGCTTTAGTTGTCTAGGAGAGATTTAGAAGGGAAAAAAGAGTGAAGAAAGCCTGGAAACAGGAGTAGGAGCCAGGTGGAGGGCTTAAAAGGCCAGACGCAGGAGATTATAAGTTATCCTGTAGACCAGAGGTTCTCAAAGTGGGGTCCAGAGGCCATTTCCAGAGGTCCACAGGGTCAAAAGTTATTTCATAATAATATTATGACATTTTAATTTAAACAAAAGATATTTGGAGTATCCTCATTAGTTTTTAAGAGCATAAAGGGGTCTTGACATCAAAAAGTTTAAGAACCACTAATATAGATGGAACCAATGCAATCATTTGAGCTGGAGACAAACATGATCACACATTTTTTTAGTTAGGAAGATTATTTTGGCAGCTGTCTACATGATGGCCTGGAGAGAGGAGAGGTCTGCTGTATAATGTAAAAAGGGCACTGCTTAGTAGCCTTACTAAGGCTTAATATCAACCAGTTTCTCTTTCCCTTTTCTTTCCTCTTCTTTTTTCCTTTCTCCTTCCTTTATCTTTTCCTTTTTCCTTTTCCCTCTCCTCCTTCTTCTTTTCTTTCCCCTTCTTCTTCTCTTTCCCCTTCTTCCTTTTTCCTGTCTCCTTCCTCTTCCCTGTCCTTCTCTTCTTCTTCCCCTTTTCTTTCTTCTTTCCCCTTTCCTTCCCCTTTCCTTTACTCTTCTTCTTTCTCCTTCTCTTTTTCTTCTCCTTTATCCTTCTTTATCCCCTTTCTCTTCTCCTTTCCTTTCTTTCCTCTTCCTCTTCTCCTTCTCCTTTCCTTTTCCTCTTCTCTTTCCCCTTCTTCTCTTTTCCTTCCTTTTTCTTTTACCCTTACTCTTCTCTTTCCCTTTTTTCTTTTCCCCTTCCTCTTCTTCTCCTTCCACTTTCCTTTCCCCTTCATCTTCTTTCTCTTTCCCCTTTCCTCTTCCTCTTCTCCTTCCCCTTCTCTTTTCCTTTTTCTTTTCTTTTTCCTCTTCTCTTTCCCCTTTCCTTTTCCTCTTCTCCTTTTCCCTTCTCCTTTCCTTTCCCCTTCTTCCTCTCTTTCTCCTTCCTCTTTCCTTTATCCCTTCTCTTTCCCCTTCTCCTTTTCTTTTCCTTTCTCCTTTCTCTTCTCCTCCTCTTTCTCTTTCTCCTTCTTTTCTTCCCCCCTTTTTCTCCCCATTTCTTTCAATCCCTTCCTCCCGTTTTCTTTTCTTCCTGCAAAGTGGCATATAATTAGACATATATTTCTCCCTTAGTTGCTATGCTGATAATACGGAGCTAGGGGGCAACTTAGAGCTATACTTTCAAACAAGAGGCAAAGGAGCACAGGCTAGAGCTAGTTTCCATCATGGTACCTCCTTAAGGCAGCTAGGTGGCATACTGGATACAGAGCTGAGTCTCTAGTCAGAAAGACATGAGTTCAAATCCAGTCTCAGACACATACTGCCTGGATGATCCTGAGCAAATCATTAACCTCAAACTGTGCCTCAGTTTTCTCATCTGTAGAAAAGGGAACATGATAATACTGATGAGATAATATTTGTAAGTCACTTAGCATAATGCCTAGCACATAGTAGGTGCTTGGCTGTTCTTTTTCCTATTGTAGCATACTGAGATAATGTATTTTGCATTATTCCCTTTTCTTTTACTGAGGCAGTTGCCTCAATTTCCCCATCTGTAAAAAGGGGAACATAATAACACCAATGAGATAATATGTGTAAGGCACTTAGCATAATGCCTGGCACATAGTAGGCATTTAATAAATGCTGTTTTCTTCCCTATTGTAACACTATACTAAGATAACATATCTTGCATTGTTCCTACCTTAGTTTTCCTTTACTGTCATTCACATATGCCCAACTCTTTTTGATCCTGTGGACCATACTATCCATGGGCCATTCTTGGCAAATTTACTGGAGTGGTTTGTTTTTGTTGCCATTTTTTTCTCAGTGGATTAAGGATACATAACTTGCCCAGCATCACACAGCTAAGTGAGTGTCAAAGGCTAAATTTAAACTCATAACTTCCCGACTCCAGACCTAGTGCTCTATCCACTGGGCCTTCTAGCTGCCCTTTTCTTCTCCCTGCCTTACTTCTATTTCATAAGAGTTTCCACTGCTTTCTTATTGTAGTCCCTGCCCTGGACTTTATTCCCCTTCGATGTCTTTCCACCTGCATCCAAAACTGTATTTAGAAAATGCTCTGAAAAACTCGTTGGCACTGAGACTGTGATAATACCTTTGGTTTTATCCCCATTTCAACATGAGGGCCAGGAGCAATAATGATGGAATTTCAAGCAGTTTGGGAGTGAAGGGGGAAAGTGTGTGATCCAGGGGCCTCCTGCAACACTTAAGATCAGCCCCCTCAAGAAGAAGGAAGGAGGAAAGGGCAATGATGTTAGGATTGAAGGGGAACCAAGGGATAGAGCTGGTAAAAAATTCATGCATGTTTTAAGAGTAATTTGCAAATTCCCACTGAGCTTTCTCTTCCTTATCTTCACAGAGGAGGAAATCTCGGTATGCAGAGCTGGATTTTGAGGTGGGTGTCTCTTTCACTCCCTGCATGTCTTTCTCTTATCCTCAGGATTCCCCTGCTTGAAGGGGAGGAAAGGCCACTGTCTCTGGGGTATCGATGGTTGGATAGAGAAATTTTCTGAGAAACAGGGAAGGATCTCTGACCTTGCTAGTTTATTCACAAGTCTAACATGGGGAAAGTATGACTTGACAGAAGTCTGTGTGAAAAAAAGATCTGGAGCCTATCTGGGGGCTGCAGGCTCAGCATGACTTAGCTAAAGTGTGATGTGACAGTCAAAAATAATAACATAAAAGTATTGTGCTCTTGCATTGCATTGGAAGGCATAGTTTGAAGGAATAGGGAGTGGATGGTTCTCCACTCCTCTCCCATGCTGAATAATAGCTGGTATTTCTATAGCACTTTAAAGTTTGCAAAAGCTTTTATAAGCTTCTCATTTGATCTTCACAACAATCGTGGGAGGTGGGTACTGTAATTATTCCCATTTCATAGATGAGAAAACTGAAGTGATTTGAGGGTAATTGACTTGCCCAGAGTCACTCAACTAGAAAGTTTTTAAAGCTGAATTCAGACTTACATTTGGGGAATTATGTTCGGTTTTAGAAGCCACAATTTAGGGGAGGCATTGTTAAGTCAAAGAGAATTTGAAGTAGATCAGATAGAATGTTAAGAGACATCAAACCTGCCACATAAAGATTAGTTGAAAGACCTGAGGAGGTTTAGCTGGGAGAAGATTTATAACAGACATAAATGATAGCTGTTTTAAAGAGGCAGATAGGTGACACAGTGGATACAGCATAGAGTCAGGAACAACTGAATTCAAATACAGCCTCAGACTCTTACTAGCTGTGTGGACTCCTAACTTCTACATCAATTTCCTCATCTGATTAGACTTGTTCTAATCCCTTGAGGGAGAGAACTAGGGAGAAAGGAGTAGATATTGCAAAGAAGCAAATTTAGGCTTGACATTAAAAAAAAAAAACTTCCTAAATTTAAGATAATCCAAAATATGTTGAATTGCCATGGAAGGTAGTGAGCTGCTCTTTACTGGAAGTTTTCAAACAAATGCTAGATTAATGTGTTAGAGTGGGGATTCTTTTTCATGGACAGGTGGGCATGGATGGCTGCTAAGGTCCTTTTGGAGACAGTTAAAAGACATAATCAAGGAAAAGTAGGGGATGGAAATAAGCATTTATTTAGGACCTACTAAGTGTCAGACACTGCACTAAGCACTTTATAAATAGTATTTCATCTGAGAGTCAAGAGAGGCTGAATCTGGAGATAGGAAATCCTGAGTTTAAATCCTCTCAGATACCTATTAGTTGAATGGCATTAAGCCATTCAATAAACATTTATTAATCACCTACTATGTGCCAAGCACTGTGCTAAGTGTTGGAAATTCAAAAAGAGACTAGGATAGTCCTATCCTCAAAGAGCCTTCAATCTAATGTGAGAGACAACTTGCAAATATATACAAAGCAAGCAATATACAGGATAAATAGGAAGTAATCACCCACTGGAAATTAGAGGAGTTGAGGAAAGCTTTCTGGTGAAAATGTAGTTCTCTTGGAATTTGAAGAAATCCATTGAAGCCTGAAAGTAGGCAGTCACTTAGCCTCTGTCAGCCTCAGTTTCCTCATCTGTAAAATGGAGATAAGAATAGCTCCTATCTCACAGTGTTGTTGTGAGGATCCCATGAGATAATAATTGCAAAGTGCTCAGCACAGTGCCTGACACATAGCAGGTGCTGTATAAATGTTATCTATTATCATTATTATGAAGATCAAATTAACTAATATATGTATAGCATTTTGTAAATTTTAAAGCAGTATATAAATGCTAGCTATTATTATTCTACTCAAGATTCTTTATAACTTTATGAACCCCAACTCTAACTTGTAAACCAAGTCTAATAGAGATCTGTTTTCTGAGAATTCCTTTGTGGATAAAGTGAGTCCCAGAGAGTTCACTGATTGACATTTCAAGGGTCCCCTACCGCATCAGTAAGGGAAATTGAATGCAGCTTCAGGCCAGATATGACTAGGCACTTAGCCATAACCCCTACGACTTGAAAGCCAGTGTTTCTGAAACCGATGAAAACTCCAGGGTGACCATTAATTTCTCTCTCCATCATGCTTTGTTGTAAGTATTTCTCCCTTTCCCCAGAAAATAATGCACACCCGGAAACGCCATCAGGACATGTTCCAGGACCTGAACCGTAAGCTGCAGCATGCAGAGAAGGAGAAAGAAAAGGAGCCACCTGTTGCAGAGAGTAAGGTCAGTGACCTTGTCTAAGAGCCAAGGGCTTAAAGCCTAGTGTGGTCCATGGAGCCCCAGGCTGGGCATCAGGAGTACTGGCATTCAGTCTCTGCTCTGTCAAAAAACTCACTGTGTAATCTTCACTCAAGCCCATTCCCCTCTCTGGACTTGATTTCCTTTTCCATAAAAATCCAAGGATTAGATTAGTTCATCCCTAAAGTCCATTCTATCTTTAACATTCGGGAAGGTCTAGGAAGGGCAGCCAATTTGGGGAGGGACATGAAATCATAGAAGGGAGTTTAATTCAGTCAGTCAATAAGCATTATTTGTTTTGTATATACCAGGTGCTGGGCTAAGCCCTGACAATACAGAAAAAAGAAAAAATAGTCTCTGTTCCCAAAGAGCTGAGCCTTCTTTCTAATGGGAGACACCGTGTAAATAGCTACAGACATATGAAATATATACAAAGTAGTGGGAATTGATTTCAGAGGGGGAAAGTCCCCAGCAGCTGGGGGTGATGGAGGAAACTGGAAGAGACTTTCCACAGGAGGAAATGGAATTGGAGCTGAATCCTGAAGGAAATCTGCGATTCCAAAAGACTGGGATGATAAAAGAGAACATCTTGGGTAGGGGGGGCAACCAGTGACAAAGGCACAGAGAAGGGAGAAAATAGTAATAATAACAATAATAGTAATAATAATTGCTACAATGATAATAATAATAAAAGTAATTCCATTTATGGAAGTCATGTTCCAATAAGAACAAGTAGTCTATTGAAGCTGGATTGTAGAATGCATGGAGGGGGATAAAATCTAAGAAGATTAAAAAGAGAGAGATTATGAAGATAATAGGGAGCTACTGGAAATTATTAAGAGAGTGATATGCTAATACTCACACTTTAGGAAAATCACTGTGGCAGTTGAAAGGACTAAATTGAATTCAGCCCAGTAAATATCTATTAATAGTGAAAATAACAACTCCCATTTCTCTTTTGTTTTAACATTTACAAAATGTTTTCCTTAGGATAACTCTGTGAAACCAGTAGTGTAAGAATTATTAGTTTCATTTTACAGAGAAGGATATGAAAACTTAACAGAATTCTGATCTTTGTGGGTAGGATGTGTGAGGGAGAGGCAAAAAAGGGAAATTTGGAGATGTAGAGTGGTACCAGTCATGAACTCTTAATTACTGTGTGACCTCTGAGACTATTTCCCCATTGCAAAATAGAGATAATACCTACTTATCTAGCTTACAAGGTATTGTGAAGAAAGTGCAATGAAATCTTAAATCACTGTTGAAATGGGAGTTATTACTGTTCCAATTATCTAGTAGTCTCCAGATAATTTTCCTCAGCTTTCTCAAGGAGTTCAGAACCTGACTCACAATTTTTTCTTCCATTGCCAGAAAGAGACAGAGAGACATAGACATAGAGAGATACATAAATATAGACATGTGGAAAAACACACAGGCAGAGAGAGAAGGGAGATAGATGATAGATAGATAGATAGATAGATAGATAGATAGATAGATAGATAGATAGATATGTAGGGAGACAGATAGATACATACATACAGAGTTCCTTTCAGAACTAACTTCCAGAAAAGCACCATTTATGTCATGACTTCCATTTTCTTACCCTCCAGATTCTTCCTAAACCTTATGTAAGATATTGATATTCCTTTGAAACTCTGATATCCAAGTTCATTAACTCTCCCAACCATCACCTTCACTCCTTCTAAGCCAAAACCTTGATGATAATAATAATAAGGTTTATTTAACTTCTCTAGCATGTACCAATTCTTTAAGGGACAATGTGGTCAGAACGGTATTTTAGGAAAATCATTCTGACAGTTGAGGAGAGGATGAACTAACATGTGAAATAGGGAGACCAAATAGCAGACTGTTACAATAATCCAAGAATAGTGGTGCAGGTCTGAAATTGAGAAGACTCATTTTTCTGAGTTCAAATCTAGCCTCGAACACTTATTAGAAGTGTGATCCTGGTCAAGTCACTTTACCCCAGTTGCCTCAAAAAAAAGAAAAAGAAAGAAAGAAAGAAAGAGAGAAAGAAAGAAAGAACGAGAGAAAGAAAGAGAGAAAGGGGAGAAACAAAAAGACAGGAAGGAAGGAAGGAAAAAAGGAAGAAGTGAAGAAAGAAAGGAAGAAAAAGGAAGTAAGAAAGGAAGAAAGAAGGGGGGAGGGAAAGGGAAGGAAGAGAGGGAAGGAAAAGGGAAAGAGGGAAGGAAGGAAAGAAAGAAGGGAGGGAAGGAAGAAAGGAAGGAACGAAAGAAGAAAGAAAGATAGAATGAGAAGTTGGGCACTGGCTTTGGAGTTAGCAAGTTTTCTCAAACGCATAGTGAAAATGTGACACTGAGTAAATCAGCACTTCTTGGGCTGAGTTTCCTTTTCTGCAAAATAGGGATAATAATAGCACCTCCCTTACAGAGATGTTTTGAAGATATAAGGGAAAAATGTATGTAAAGTATTTTGTACTAAAAGTACTATATAAATGTTGGTTGTCATCCTCATATGGGAGGTTAGGTGGTGCAATGCGAGGTCTGGAGTTAGGAAGGCTTATCTTTGGAAGTTCAAATTTAGTCTCAGACATTTACTAGCTGTGTAACTCAGGCAGGTTACTTAACTCTGTTTGTCTCAGTTTCCTTATCTATAAAATGAACTCGAGAAGAAAATGTCAAACCACTCCAGTATCATTGCCAAGAAGATTCCAAATGGGGCTATAGAGGGTTGGACACAATTGAAAACCAACTGAATCATCATTGTAATTGTTATTTTTTATCTTCTGGAAAAAGCTGAACATACATATGTCCTAGATTCCCCACAAATTTATGTTCTATGATCTCCCTTGAGTCCTTCCTAGAGCCAACAACCATTTTATGCCATCTGGTTTGCCTCCTTATCATACCCAAACTATGGCTATTCTAAACTTCACCCTCTTCCTTAGCTTCCAAGAGCACTTCCTCCCCTCTCCTACTCAGCAGAGAACCTCACCTCTTTCTTGATTGAGAAATCTGAGGCTATTTGTCCTAAGCTGATTCTCTCCTATTGCCCCCCTCAAAATCTCTTTTCACTATCTGCTATTCTCTCCCTCTTTATTCCAATTTTCAATGAAAAAGAATTTCTCCTTGTGATGACCAACCTTTCATCTATTCCTTTGAGCTTGTCCCCTCCTATCTCCTCTTATAGCCTACCATCAATCATCTCCTTCCTCTTATCTTCAGTCTCTCTGTATTAACAGCTCCCTCCCTAATGCCTACAAACATTCCCCATCCTTAAAAACCCTTCTCTTGATCCTATTAGCCTTCTAAAATCCTCCTCTATTTCTTCTCCCTTTCAGAACTAAACTCAGAGCATTATTTATGTCATGACCCCCATTTTCTTACTTCCCAGACTTTCCTCAATCATTCTGGTTTCCAACCTCATTATTCAGCTGAAAATGGATTTTCTGTGATCAGTCATCTTTTAACTGCATTCTCCTTGACCTCCTTGAACTTTTTGCCACTAGTAACCATCCATTTCCCACTTTCTCTGGATTCTGTCTCTCTTCACCCCATCTCCCTTGCCACTTCCCTTATCCCATTGCTTCCCCAACTCTTCTGCTGTCTCCAGCACTATTGCTTCTCATCTCTTTTACTGGCTCATCATTATTTTTCTTCTCAGTATATATGAGCAAAATTTGTCTTGGGCTCCCTTCATTTCTTTCCTGATATTCTCTCACTTGATGATCTCATCAACTCTCCTGGGTTTAATTAACAACTCCCAAGGGTTTAATTAACATCAACAGTCATGGGTTTAATTAACATTTCAATGAAGATTCCTCTCAAATCTCCACATCTAGCCCTAATCTATTTTGAATATCCAACATTACTAATGGCCTAGTGGAAATCTCCACTTAGATATTTCTAACTCAAACTTTCTAAAGTGGAATGTCTTCCTCCAGTCCTCCATGTTTCTTTTGAGGGAACCATCTAAGTCACCCAGAGTTGCAAGCTCAGAGTCATTCCTCAATAATGCTCCTTCCTGACCTTTCATGTGAATAAATGAAAAGCATTTATTATGTATGCCAAGACTTGTTAGTTCTTCCCCTACTATAATTCTCAGACTTTTCCCATTTTCCCCTTTTACCCATCCTCTATCCTAATTCCTCTTGGCTCTCATCACTTTTCATCTGGAATAAGATAGCAGTCTCCCCTCTCCAATTCATTCTCCACGCTGCCACCAAACTGACCAAACAAGATCTGATCTTGCCATTCCCTTGCCCCCAAATCTTTGGGAGTCTTAATGTCTCTAGGAAAAAAAATTAAAATCTTCACCCTGCTGCTTTCCAAATCCAGCTGCAGCCGCCCCATATCTTTCTAGTCTTATTATTCTCCTTCATAAATTCCATGTTTCAGTCAGACTTGTCAAATGCTGTCCCCAAAAAGTGACATTCCATTTACCACTTTTTTTTTCTCTTTGCACAGACTTTGTACGGACTTCATGGTCAGAAGATAGTCCCTCTTCGGTCTCTAAAAAACTCTAGCTTCTTTTAAAGCAATACTCAGGGACCATCTTTTACATGAAGTCATTGCAGATCCCCATTTGTTTTTGGCCATGATGGTAGTAGTAGCAGCAGCCAGCATTGTATAAAACTTTGAGACTTGCAAAGCATTCAAATATTATTTCATTCACTTTATCCTCACAAGGATATGTATAATTATAAGTATATGCTATTATTATCCCTCTTTTACAGATGAGAAAATTGAGGCAGATAGAAGTTAAGTGACTGGGTCAGGGTTCTTTCCCTCTTGAAATCACTTTGTATTTAAAATATATATATGAGAGAGAGAGAGAGAGAGTGAGAGAGAGAGAGAGAATTCAATTGGTTCAGTCATGTGTGACTGAAGAAAACCTTTAGCAAAGATGGAGGAGAGGTTTGCCATTTTCTTCTCCAGCTCATTTTACAGATGAGGAAACTGAGGCAAACTGGATTAAATGACTTGTTTGGGGTCACACAGCAAGTGAGCATCTAAGGTTGAATTTAAACTCAGGTCTTCCTAATTCTGACTCCACACAATCAACTGTTCTGCCTAGCTGTGCTATATAGATATAGCTAGGTGAAAATATATATACACATATACATGTATATGCATAGGTATATATTGAGTATGTGAGTATACACAGGTGAGTGTACATATACAAGTATGTGCATATAACTTAGTTTTATATGAGACATGTATATGTGTATAGCTACATATTTGCATTTGCACACGTGTGTGTATGTGTATATGTGTGTGTTGTGTACTTTTCTGTGTTTATGTTAAGGCAATACTTGAACCCAGGTTTTCCTGGCTTTGGGAACAACTCTCTGCACCTTTCACCCTACTTACCATTTTGTCCACAGATTATGAGTTTCTTGAGGGCAGTTGTTTCCTTTTTTCCTCCCCCTTTCTCCTCTCCTTTCTTCTTTCCTCCTTCCCTCCCCTCTCCTTTCTTCTCTCTCATTTTTATCCCTGTCTTGGTCCATATTTGTCTTTATCTCTGATTGCTTTCCTCTATTTCTGTCTCCATCTCATTCTCTTTCTCATTTCTTTCTCTCTCCCGGTCTCTTCCTCCTCTCCCACCCTCTACAGCCAGAGAAGCAGCAGACTCCAAACAGAAGACCTTGGGACAGTGTCCGGAAAGGTCAGACAACACCGGCCTGGGTGAAAAAAGAGATAGACCTGCTCCCCCCTTCTCCACTAGAACTCAAAACCGTGGAGTGGGAGAAGACGGGGGCCACGATACCTCTGGTGGGACAAGACATCATTGACCTCCAGACCGAGGTCTGAGCTGGGGCCTGGGGCTGGGGACGAGGCAGGACTCATCTTTCTCCCCCGAACCCCATTCCCCCACACCGCCTCCCACCCCAGACTCCTGCGAGGAAACCTGCTGCACCTGGCCCCGGGACCCATGGGCCTGAGGATCCCCGGAGTGGAGGTGGGCTCGGCAGGGCCGGGGCAGGGAGGCGGCGACCCCGGTTCCCCCCGAGGAGCTGCCTCGGAGCCAAGGAGCCCGGCCTCTGGCTAGGGCACAGAGATGGGTATCTCTGGGACATACAGTAGTGTTAGGTTCTGGGAGGGGGGGGGCACAGAGATGGGCGACAGGGAGGGGGCCCGTGGCAGGCCTGCCAGCCGCTGGCCAAAGGGGACCGTCCAGCCTGCTGAGACCAGGCAGAGGAGCCAGACTGGACCCATCACGTGGTTCTGGGAAGACCTCCGAGCCCCGACAGGGTTCTAGGACTCCGTCCTGCTCTGACAGGCCCCTTGCCTGTTCTCACAGTGGGCTGTGGGAGACAGAGAAAATCCTTAGCTGGTTCTTCTCAGCCCCGAGGCCCCACGGCAGGGAGGAAGGACACACTGGTGAGCAGAAAGGCCAGCTTCCCCAGGAGCAGCCCTGGCCTCGCCTCTCAAGCCCTGGACATCCTTTTTTAAGACTCCCCCTAAATCTTCCCCCAGGGGAGAGTATTTGGACACTACTCCCCAAGCCCAGGCAGAGAGCCTCCCACACCCTGGCCCTCCCTGTGCAGAGGGCCAGAGCACCCACCCTCCAGAGGGGAAATAGGGCTGGGTGTACAGGGATGGGGGTAGGGGGGGAATCTATTTTTTTCTCTCCTTTTCTTTTCTTCAATAAAACAAGAATTAAAAATGGAAATACTCTCTCTTCTTGATCATTGCCTCTCTACCTCAGCCTGATCTTTAGAAACGATGGATTTAAGTGTATTTGGAGTCAGAAGACCTCAGTTTAGATATAGATTTCATCATTAACTTGCTATGTGCTCTTAAGACATAAGTCATTTGAACTCCCCAGGCCTCATTAGACATATCTTTAAAATAAGTATAATCTTCTTACAGAATTATTGCTGTATTTATATGCTTTGTTTTTATTTTTTCATGTAATAAACATTTATTTTCTTTCTTTTCAATCTCTACTTCTCACCCCCACTGGGGGAAAAAAATCTCTAATAAAACTTTAACAAATAGGTATAGGGAAGCAAAACAAATCAATTCCTACACTTTCCATACACAGAAATTTCTATCTCATTGTGCATTTCACCTCTGTCAGGAGGTGAGCAGCACTGTTGTTAGTCAGTCCTCCGGAGACATGGTTGATGATTATGTTGGTATTTCTTCAACATTGTTTTTCTTTATAATGTTGCTATTTTATAAATTGTTATCCTCCATCAGTCCCTAGTTTCTCTGAAAAAAAAAATCCCTTAAGCCATTTCTAATAACAACAGTATTTCATTATATTCATATAACATAATTTTCTCAGCTGTTCCACACTTGATGGGAAGCCTTTTAGTTTCCAGTTCTTTGCCATCACAAAAGGAGTTGCCATCAATAATTTTATATATATATATATAGTCTTTTCCTCTTTGTTCACTTTGGAGGTTAGGATTATAGGGATATTGTGAGGAAAACAAATGGTAAACCTGAAAGTGCTATCATCTTGGAATTTATTTTAACCTCCTCCTCCTCATTATTATTGTGACTTTTTGCCTGGGTGGAGAAGCGCCAGGCTTGAGAAAGGCCAAGAACCACTGGGTGGAGATAAGAGGCCCTGATTCTAATTCTGGCCTTGTCTTTGACTCACTGTGTGATCTGAGGGTTCCACACATTCAGAAATCCCTCAGTTTTTGTCCTTTGTTCTCAACAGAGACCAAAATGACATCACTGTTAGAATCAAGTTATGGTGTGTCCAACTGTGACTGATCAGACCAATACAAGCTCGGAATGCTCTGCCACAGGTCAGACACAAATAGTCCATATGCACATTTGGGATGGTAGGTATCTCCTATTTCTTCTGAACTACTTCAATGCTGGTTTGCTCATAGAACCTTCTCTGATGAGGGTGGTCCTGTGCCAGCATCTCCCATGTCATACAATGGATTCTAAAATTCTTAAGAGAAACCTTGCAAGTATTCTTGTATCACTTTTTCTGACCACCTTGTGAGTGCTTATCCTGTGTGAGTTCTCCATAAAATAGTCTTTTTAGCAAGTATACATTTGACATTCGAACAATGTGTCCAGCCCAACAGATTTGTGCTCTCTGCAATGGAGTTGCGATGCTTGACAGTTTATTTTGAAGAAAACAACCTCAGTGTCTGGTATCTTACATTACCAGAGGATCTTCAGAATCTTCCTAAGCAATTCAAATAAAAGTGATTCAGTTTCCTGACATGACTCTGGTAGACTGTCCAGGTTTTGTAAGCATTCAACAATGAGATCAATCAGCACAGCAACTCTGTAGACCCTCATGTGGCAGTTTGGTGGTCATTCTAATACCTGTCCTCTCCCACACTTTCCTTCAGAGCCTCCTAAACACTGAGCTAGTTCTAGCAATGTGTGTATCAATCTCCCTGGACATTTCATTTTTCCGATAGGAAAACAGACCAAGATAAATCTTTTCTGAGGATATAAAGAAAGTCAAATGTTTCAAGTTGGGATTTAAATCCAGAGAAAATGGGCTGCCTTTGGAGCTATTGTAGCAGAGTTGAGATGGCCATTCCAGAGGTGGGATTCCTACTGAGAGAAGAGTTCTGGAGCCCTATTAATCCTGAGATTACACATGATTCTTGACTCCAGATATAATATTTTCCTTAGGATAGAATGTTTTCCATCTCTGGGCTTCTCATTTCTCTTCTCTCAAACAGGGACAAGCTTGCTCCTGTCTGTTCTACCTTACAGGGCTATTTTAAGGTGTGTGTGTGTGTGATAGAGACAGAGACAGAAGAGAGACAGAGACAGAGAGGGAGGCAGGAAGAAAGAGAAGGAAGACAGAAAGAAAGAGAGGGAGACAAAGAGAGAAAGAAGGAAGAGGAGGAGAAGGAGTACTAAGAGCAAGGTGGCACAAGTGATAGCCTTTGGCCCAGCATGGCCAAATAGTGTGTCCAACTGTGACTGATCAGACCAATACAAGCTCGGAATGCTCTGCCACAGGTCAGACACAAATAGTCCATATGCACATTTGGGATGGTAGGTATCTCCTATTTCTTCTGAACTACTTCAATGCTGGTTTGCTCATAGAACCTTCTCTGATGAGGGTGGTCCTGTGCCAGTGTCTCGTCTCCCATGGGACATGGGATCTTGACCCAGGTGTCAGATAGTAGGTTTTTTGACAAGTAATATCTTTCCTCCTTTGGGGGATTGACTCTGGGTAAACAAAAAATACCTGTGACATTTTTCCTGCAATCATCTGGGTCATGGGCAAAGGTATGTACAATTCTAAACATGTGCCCTCTGGGTTTCTGTGAGAAGAAGAGAAAGAAAAATGTTTCTACTCTAGGCATAGCATCTGAGGCCACTTGAATATTGTCTGGTCCAGATTCCGGGAAGAACCAGTTTCATTGTCCCTGATCTCATCCTTATGCCTTCTTCCTTCCTCCCCATGTTTCACTACATCTCTCGGGTCATAAGGATATAAGGATCTATAATTAGTGCTTGGAGACAAAGGATAAGGGGACTGGGATTAGTGAACAGATTTTTCTATTCTGTTTGAATCACCTTATTTTGATTCCTCACTGACTCCTGACTCCATAGCTTAAAAAAAAAAAAAAAAAAAAAAAACAACCTGTTTTATGTAAGGACTGAAAGATCTTTCATAATAGCTGAAAATCAACACTTTTCTAAAGTTAATTCTTTTGTTTCCTCTTTGATCTTCATCTACTTCAGTTCTCCTTCCTCTTCTCCTTTCTCTGTTCTCTTTTTTCATTCCCCTTTTTCTTTTCTCATCCACATCTACTACTCTATCCTTCACCTGGTCCCTCTTTCATCTACTCCCTCCTTTCTCCTCTTTCCTCCTTTCTCTGTTCTCTGTTCCTTACCTTTTTCCTTGTCTTCCTTTGTCCATTTATTTTCCTTTCTCTTTTCCTCTTCTTCTTCATTCACCTCTTCCCTTTTCTTTTTTTCTCCATTTTTCCTCCGTTTCCTATTCTTTCCTTTTTCTTTTCTTCTCAAAAGTATACAGAGACTATCAAGTTCAACCTATATTTGAAAAGAAATCCTTTCCACATTAAGTCCTAACACTAGTCATCCAGCCTCATTTTGAAGACTCACCTAAAAATATCCCTCCTTAATAAGGATACCATTCTACTTGGGCAAGTTCTATTAAGATGTTTTCTCTTACATTAAGGCAGTCTGCTTCTCTGCCAAATACATCCTTCTAAGGATCCTTGCCCTCTAAAGCCAAACTGAACAAGCCTTTGCCTTCCTCCTTATTTTCTCTCTTCCTACTCACCTTTTCTCCTCTTTCCATTTTCTTCTCTTCCACTCAGATTTTTCTGTCTCTTATTATCCTTCTCTCTTCTCCCTCTCTCTGATTCTTTCCTGCCTTCCTTTTCTTCTCTTCCTTCTCTTTTCTCTTGTCTCTGTCTCTCAGTGTCTCTCTTCTTCTCTCCTTCCCTCCCTCTCTCATTCCTTCCTTCTCTCTCTCTTTCTCTCTCTCTCTCTCTCTCTCTCTCTCTCTCTCTCTCTCCCTCCCTCCCTCCCTCCCTCCCTCTCTCTCTGTCTCTTTGTCTTTCTGCCTCTCTCTCCCTCCCTCCCTTCCTGTCTCCTGGTTTTTATATGCCTAGACCTGTGTTGCACACATAACATGTATGTACAGTACATGTTTGTCTCTGAACATGTATAACTTGAGTAACAGTGATGTCATTGTGATCCCTTCAAGAATGAAGAACAGTAAAAATGAACATATAAGTCTAGACTCATAATGCATGTGTGTGTATACTCTAGAAATAGACCTGAGCTCATGAAACGTGTACATATAGATGTAGACTAAAGATTTATATACATACATATTGATCTAGGTGTGTGTTTGGACTCATGGCATATGTACATGTATTTCCAAATATATATATCTGGATTTGTAACCACAGCATGTTTCCATCTTCCAGACACATGTCATGTCTTTCTAGACTATATATATGCATGTGCCATGGGTCTAGTCATACATAAATATTGTGATGTGAGTTTAACTGGACATGTTTGTTTGGACACTTGCCTAGTTCTATGTGTACTTATGTCTTGGGATATGTGTGTACATGTATATGTGAAAGAAAGAACAATCAGTATCATTGACTGAAAACATGAATTTACCACTAGTAAGGAGAAAACAAAAGCAGCTATTAGTAATTGCTTTGCCCAACTTATGCTAATAAAACTGATAATCTAAATGAAATAGATGTGTATTTATAAAAATTTAAATTACCCAGATGAACAGAACAAGAAATAGAATACTTAAATAATCCTATCTTAGGGGGAAAAAAAAGAAATTGAGCAAGCTATAAATGAACTTCCTAAAGAAAAAAAAAAACAGGACCAGATGCGTTTACATGCAACTTTATGAAATATTTAAGGAAAAATTAATTCTAATACTAATTAGACTACTTGAAAAAAAATAAGTAAAGGAAAAGTCCTACCAGATTTCTTTTATGACATAAATAGGGTCTTGATATCTAAAGTAGGGAAAGCCAAAACATAGGGGAAAAAACATAGACCAATATTTATAATGAATTTTGATGAAAAACATTTTAATAAAATACTTGCAAGCAAATTATAGCATATGCCACAAATATCTCAATATTATCACAATATATCACTGTGATCAGGCTGAATTTATACCAGGAATGCAGGACTGGTTTAACATTTTAAAAAACTATAAGCATAATTAACCACATCAATAATAAAAATAACAATAATCATATGATTATTTCAATATATGCAGAAAAAGATTTTGATAAAATACACCCATTTCTGGCTTGTTGTTTTTTTTAAAACACAAGGATAAACAGCATTCCTTAAAATAGTAAGTCATATCTATTTAACACCAAGAGCAAGCATTATCTGTAATGGGAATAAGCTAGAAGTCTTTTTAGTATGATGAAGGGTGAAGCAAGGATGTCCATTATCCCTATTACTATTCCATTCTGTACTAGAAATGAAAACTACAGCAATAAGACAAGAAAAAGGAATAAGAATATATATAGTAAAATTAGCACTTTTCCCCAGTTATATGATGGTTGACCTAGAAAACCTTAGTATATCAACTAAAAAAATTAATTGAAACAATTGGCAAAGTTGTAAGACATAAAAAAATAATAAATTATTAGTATTTCTATATATTACCAACACAAACTAGCAAGAAAAAATAAAAACAAGTTCCATTTAAATTAACTACAGATAGCATAAAACACTTGAGAGTCTGTCTACTTGCCAAAATATACATAAGAACTATATTAACAAAATTACAAAACATTCTTGACATAAATAAAGATTGAGCTAAAGAATTATAGAGATATATTAGTTGCTCAAGGACAGGCTAAGCCAAAATAATAAGAATGACAACACAATCTAAATTAATTTACTTACTCAGTGCCATACCAATTAAACTACCAAAGAATTAATTTATGGAGCTAGAAATAAAATCACAAAATTTATCTGGAAGAACAGAATGTAAAGAATATCAAGGGAATCAATGAAAAAAATGTGAAGGAAGGGAGCCTAATAATACCTGATCTCAAACTGTATTGTAAACCTGTAATCATAAAAAATTGGTTTGGAGTAAGATATTAAAAAATTTATCAATAGAACAGATCACGTATGCAATATACAGAATCTGATGGATACAGTAACATAGTGTTTGTTAAACTTGAAGATCTCAGCTACCAGGGCAAGGACTCATTATTTGACAAAACCTACTGGTAAAATGGGTCTAGCAGAAATTAGAAAAAAATAAACAACATCTTATATTACACACCAAGCTAAGCTCAAAGCAGGTGCTTAATTTATACATAAAGGGTGGTATCTTAAACAAATTAATACAACAGGGAAGAAATTGCCTGTCAGATTTCAGAGTTCAAGACCAAATGAGATAGGGCAGTTCATGAGAGGTAAAATGAATAATTTTTATTTTACTAAATTTAAAAGGTTTTACCCTAACAGAAGTAATGCAGCTAAAATTAGAACCAGCTAAAATTAGAAGAAAAGGAAATGGGGAGGGGGAAGAGAAGCTTTGCAGCAAGTTTCTCTTATAAAGATTTAATTTCCAAAATATATAGGAAACTGAGTCAAATTTAAAAGGATAAGATCCACTTGCCAATTGATAAAACAGACAAAGAATTTAAATAGACAGTTTTCAGAGGAAGAAACTAAAGCTATCAATAGCCACATTTATAGTCCTGGTGTAAGCCAGTTCACTTTAGATCCGTTCTAGTTGTTAGGAAATATTTCCTTTTATTGAGTCAAAATTTGCATCTCTCTAACTTTCACCCTTTGTTCTGGGTTGGTCTGACAACTTTGCAAGTTGTTTTGTTTTTTTCTTTTTTCTCAGTCTAATCCAGGGATGGTGAAATAAGGATACTGGTTATGAATTAACTCAAATAGGTGACTGAAGCAGTAACGATGGTGGTGATGATGAAATAACAATGGGAATTGAGAGTATTTAGGGTCAGTAATTCCCTAGAGAGGAAAGAATAGTGTCTCTGATTAGTGGCTTCTGTGTGATTCTGAGGACAGATTCAATTAAGGAAGAACTAACGAGAACAATTAGAGGTGTAGTGACATGTCACCCATACTCCCTCTCATAAGCAATAATAATGAATCACCTACACTCATTGTCACTAGGTTCCAAGTTCCTAAAGGGAATCTTTATCTGATTCACAGGTCCTCAATTGTTTTTTCTGTCATGCTTCACAAGTCAAGGAATTCCAGGAGGCAAGAAAATATTAAAAGGTTGATAAATTACTCTTACTTTAAGAAGGAAATCTTAGACTTAAAGAATATCAGAGCTGGGATTTTAGATTATAGAACACAGAAGGATAGAAAAAAAATAATAGCTGAAACTAGTGATCAAAATTACAAATATTAGTCTATTTCATCGGAGGTACTGAAACTATAGCTATTTTTCTTTTATTTATAAGGAAAATTTCTTTTTTTCACATTTTTAAAAAAATTTTATTTTATAATAACTTTTTATTGACAGAACCCATGCCAAGGTAATTTTTTTACAACATTATCCCTTGCACTCGATTCTGTTCTGATTTTTCCCCTCTCTCCCTCCACTCCCTCCCCTAGATGGCAAGCAGTCCTATATATGTTAGATATGTTGCAGTATATCCTAGATATAATATATGTTTGCAGAACCGAACAGTTCTCTTGTTGCACAGGGAGAATTGGATTCAGAAGGTAAAAATAACCCGGGAAGAAAAACAAAAATGCAAATAGTTTATATTCATTTCCCAGTGTTCTTTCTTTGGGTGTAGCTGCTTCTGTCCATCATTTATCAATTGAAACTGAGTTAAGTCTCTTTGTCAAAGAAATCCATTTCCATCAGAATACATCCTCAAACAGTATCGTTGTTGAAGTGTATAATGATCTCCTGGTTCTGCTCATTTCACTCAGCATCAGTTCATGTAAGTCTCTTCAAGCCGCTCTGTATTCATCCTGTTGGTCATTTCTTACAGAACAATAATATTCCATAACATTCATATACCACAATTTACCCAGCCATTCTCCAATTGATGGGCATCCATTCAATTTCCAGTTTCTGGCCACTACAAACAGGGCTGCCACAAACATTTTGGCACATATAGGTCCCTTTCCCTATAAGGAAAATGTCAAAGAGGTAAAGTGATGGTAAATTTCAGAGACAGGATTTAAATAATCTTTCCACTACATCCCTAGTTAGAAGAACTCCATGAAGGACTCTTAAGAGATCACCTGGTTCAATCTTTTTACATAAAGGGAAGCTGGGGCCCAGAGAAAGGGAGATTTGTCCGCTCAAGGTCACAAAGCAAGTCAATGGCAGAAATAAATGAGAAGATTTGAGTCCTCTTTCCATCTGAGAAGATGTTAGCCCTCTAACAGCTCCCAAAATTACCCCAATAGCTAAATCTCTTATTTGTTTGAAGGTTTATTTTTAAAAACAAAGGTTCCTAAAAAAATAAAGGTTCCTAAAAATAAGGTTTATTTTTAAAAATAAAGGTTCCTAAAGGGAACTTTTATCTGATTCACAGGTCCTCAACTTTTTTTCTAATATCTCTAGTATCTTTCTAATATCTCCCCAATTACTCCAACAGCTAAATCTTTTGTTTGCTTGAAGGTTTATTTTTTAAAACTCCATAGCAGTTGCCCTCTATCACCTGCATTTCAAATTTTATAACTACTTCCATGGCATCCTTCCTTATAAGTAACCTAAATCCTGCTGCTTATTAATCCTTTTTTTCTGCAGTAGAGACAGGATAGTAAATACCCTGCTCTGAAAAATATTGAGACACTCAACATTCCTTACTGTATAGTGAGTAGTTTCAGTTTCCTTTTGTATATAGTCATATTAATCCTCCTAATGCCCAACTCTGGTTATATGATCCACCTATCCTGACTTTTAATGGTTCCCCATTTTGCCTATGGCAAAGCTTCTTAAACTATAAGTTGTGATCCTATATGGGGCCACATAACTAAAGGTGGGAGTTATGAAAATATGATTTATAATCAGTAAATGTTTGATTTGCATGCCTATTTTATTTACCATAAAAAATTAAAGGCAAAAAGAGGTTGTGAGCAGAAAAATTTAAGAAACCCTGACCTGTAGGATAAAGTCCCTGCTCCATATTTCTTTTTTTTTTAATTTTTTTTATTTTTAATAACTTTTTATTGATAGAACGCATGCCGGGGTAATTTTTTACAGCATTATCCCTTGCATTCACTTCTGTTCCGATTTTTCCCCTCCCTCCCTCTACCCCTTCCCCCAGATGGCAAGCAGTCCTTTACATGTTGAATGGGTTGCAGTATATCCTAGATACAATATATGTGTGCAGAACCGAACAGTTTTCTTGTTGCACAGGGAGAATTGAATTCAGAAGGTATAAATAACCTGGGAAGAAAAACAAAAATGCAAGCAGTTTATATTCATTTCCCAGTGTTCTTTCTCTGGGTGTAGCTGCTTCTGTCCATCTTTGATCAATTAAGGCTCTCTTTATCAAAGAGATCCACTTCCATCAGAATACATCCTCAAACAGTATCGTTGTTGAGGTATATAATGATCTCCTGGTTCTGCTCATTTCACTCAGCATCAGTTCATGTAAGTCTCGCCAGTCCTCTCTGTATTCATCCTGCTGGTCATTCCTTACAGAACAATAATATTCCATAACATTCATATACCACAATTTACTCAACCATTCTCCAATTGATGGACATCCTTTCATTTTCCAGCTTCTAGCCACTACAAACAGGGCTGCCACAAACATTTTGGCACACACAGGTCCCTTTCCTTTCTTTAGTATCTCTTTGGGGTATAAGTCCCAGTAGAAACACTGCTGGATCAAAGGGTATGCACAGTTTGATAACTTTTTGCCTGCTCCATATTTCAAGGCTCTCCACAATTTTATCCAAAATCATCTTTCCAGTTTTATCTCCCACCACTCCCTCTCACCTGTTCTACATTTTAGCCAAACCTCTTTCTTTTTATATAAAACTGTACACTGTCTTGCATGTGAAATTTTAGTAACAGTACTTTTCATATACTTCCCCAACCAATTTCCCTAAAATTTCCAATGCTATCCACTGAAATTTTATCAGATGAATCTCCAATACTACCTTTTTTTTATCTCAAGGTCACATAGCTAGTTAATGACCGAGTACAGTCTAGAATTCCTACCTTCTATCAGGAGATAAGCATTTATTTAGTGTTAATGCTCTGACAGGCGCTATAGGCTAAATACCTCCCAGCCAGTGCCCTTTCTCGGATCTGGCATTCTATTTACTTTGATACTCATTTCCTCTTATTTCATTTTGACAGCATTAGCCAGATGCCTTTGAGGACTGGTCCCTTCCAGTTCCAGAACCTAATGGCAGCAGTGAATGCTCAAGATTTGCCTAATGCTTCCCTTCCCTCCTACCCTTCTATGTCAGGGGACTATACTGGGGTCATTAGTTATCTCGAATGAAAAGATGAAACAACATAAACAAGAAAATGAATATAAAGATGAATGGACTGTGTAAGCTTTAGGTAGATAAAACAGTGGAAGATAGGGTCAAGTGAAAAGGAAGGAGATAGAAGAGAGAAAGGACAAGAAGAGAAAAAACACAAATAAGAAGAAGAATATATGACTAAAATATGGTCAAAATGAGTTTGTGATTTAGACATAAAGAGTGATACTATAAGCAAATTAGGAGAGTAAGGGATAGTTTACTTGTCAGATCTTTGGAGAAACGAAGAATTTATGTCTATACAAGAAATAGATAACATCACGAAATATAAAATGGGTAATTTTGATTACCTTCAATTTAAAAGATTTTGCATAAACAAAACCAATGCAATTAAGATTAGAAAGGAAGCAGGAAGCTGAGAAACAAATTTTATAGCCAGTGTTTCTGATAAAGGTTTTTCTTCTTCTTTTTTTTAATGGTATTTTATTTTTTTCAAATTAATGCAAAGGGAATTTTCACCATTCATTTTTGGAAGACTGGGTTCTAAATTTTTCTCCCCCCATTCATTCTCTCTCTCTCTCTCTCTCTCTCTCTCTCTCTCTCTCTCTCTCTGTTTCTCTCTCATTCTTTTTGGCATTAAGACATTTTATATACCTTTCTTTCTCACCTTTATTCACACACATTTTATTCACCTCCATACTGTTAATCATATGTTCCTTGTTTTTTTTTTTTTTCTATTTTAATGGCTTTTTATTTTGCCATATATGTGCAAAGATAGTTTTCAACATTCACCTTTGCAAAACCTTTTGTTTCCACTTTTTCTCTCTCCCTCTCCCTCCCCCCCGCCCTTTCCCATAAACAGCAAGCAATCTGATATAGGTTAAGGATGTGCAATTCTTCTAAACATATTTCCATATTCATCATGCTGCATAAAAAAAGTCAGATCAAAAGGTAAAAGAAAAAAAGTAAGAAAAACGAGTAAACAAACAATAATAAAAATAACAAAGCAAAAATGCTATGCTTTGATCTCTGGAAATGAATGGCTCTTTCCAACACAAGTCTATTGGAATTGCCTTAAATCACCTACTTGCTGAAAAGAGCCAATTTTATCACAGTTGATTATCATGTTGTTATTGTGTACAATGTTCTTTTGGTTCAACTCATTTCATATAGTATCAGCTTATGTAGGTCTTTCCAGGCTTTTCTGAAATCAGCCTGTCAGTCATTTCTTATAGAACAATAATATTCCATTACATTCATATAAAATAACTTGATCAGCCATTTCTCAGCTGATGAACATCCACTCAATTTCCATTTCCTTGCCATTACAAAAAGAGCTTCTACAAACATTTTTGCACACATGGGTCTAAAGTCCTCATTTCTAAAATTATTAATAGAGAACTGAGTAAAATTTATAAGAATACAAGTCATTTCCCAATTGGTAAATGGTCAAAGGATATGAACAGACAATTTTTAAATGAAGAAATTAAAACCATCTATAGTTAATCTGAAAAAAAAAATGCTATTAAAACAACTCCGAGGTACCATATCACATCTATCAATTGAACTAGGATGACAAGGAAAAAATTATAAATCTAGGAGGGAATGTGGGGAAAACTGGAACACTAATGCAAGGAGTTGTAGAGTTGTGAACTGATCTAATCATTCTGGAGAGTAATTTGAAACTATGCCCAAAGAGCTATAAAAATGTTTATACCCTATGATCCAGTAGTACTAGTACTGTGTCAGTATCTCCAGCAAAATAATAAAAGAGGGAAAAGGTCCCAAATGTGAAAAAAAAATGTTTATAGCAGCTCTTTTGTGGTGGAAAAAAAAATTGAAATTTAGTGGATGTCCAACAGCTGAGGAATCGCTGAATAAGTTATGGTATATGAAAGTTATGGAACTATAAGAGATTATGAACAGGCTGATTTCAGAAAAGCTAGAAAGACTTACATGAATTGATGCTGAGTAAAATGAGCAGAACCAGGAGAACATTGTACATAGTGACAAAATTACATAATGCCCTCTATAATACACTTCACTCTTTTCAATAATGCAGTAATTCAAGACAATTCCATAGATGTGGGATAGAAACTGCTATCTGCATCGAGAGAGAAAATTGTAGAGGCTGATGAAGATCGAAGCATACTGTTTTCATTTGTTTGTTTGTTTTTTTCTTTCTCGTGGTTTTTTCCTTTTATTCTCATTTTTCTTCCACAACATGACAAATATGGAAATATGTTTAAAATGATTATACATGTATAACCTGTAGAAGATTGCTTGTTATCTTGGAGAAGAAGGAGGTAAGGGAGGGGAAAAAAATTGGAACTCAAAATCTTACAAAAATGAATGTCAAAACTAATTCACACATAATTGAAAAAATAAAATGCTATTTAAACAAGAAAAATGAATGTTGAAAATTATCTTTACATGTAATTTTAAAAATAGAATATTGAGAAAAAAGGGGGAGGCACAGTTTTCTACTCAAGTTAAATTTGGGTCCCTTGGGATGTTCAATCATAGCACAAAATTTAGTCAAAAAAGTTGCAATGATTCTTCAGTGGCCTTTGGAATACTTCCTGTACTTCTGATGATAGCCAACACTGTGTGCCCAACCTTTTCCCTTTATGTCTGTATATTCAACTTCTAGAACATTTTGAGTTCTGAAGTTTAAAGAGATATGTGGCTTTTGCACACATTTCATAACTCAAAAGGTCAGTGATTGCTTTGGTCTCCCTACTGAATCAGATGAAAAATTTGTCCATGATTCAATAAAGTCTTCATGATTTGTAGTGGCCCAAAGGACTCATTCTATAGGGCAGGTCTTCTGAGGATAAGCCACTCTGAACTTAGTAACAGACATATATTCTCTGACAAAACTTTTCCCAATAGACAGTATCTACCTTTTAAGAAGTGATGTGTCATGTTAGAAAGAGCATTGATTTAGCTATCAGAAGGTCTGGGATTGAATCTTGCCTCTGCAACCTGTAAGTGTAACTTTAGGCAAATTTCTCCAGATTCCTGGACTGCCTTTATTTTCTAATCTACAAAATAAGAGGTATGAACAAGATAGATTCTAACTTCCCATAAGTTCTAAATTTGACAATGCTATGATAAGATGGAGCTAGTTCTGTTATAGGAACAAAGAGTCACCATCTCCTTAGAATGTTGACATTTTCAGAGCTCAAGACCTCATTTCCACATTTCCTAGCCCAGCAGGCAAAATTTACCCAAAGTCTTGTCCAACACAATGGAACTCATATACAATATGGTATATAAACTCATATGCAATACGATGCAAATACAAATGCAAAGGTAAGCTGATTCCCTCTTCTGATACACAGAGGTCTCCCCTGAATCCCTCATTCTCCCTCCTAAACAAGCATCCCTTCCAAGCCCATTTTAGAATCCAGAGTAGGGAATACACCCCAGCAGCTCTGACTCTCCATTTCAATGCTGCATGTAGGTAGCCTAAACATGGGAATGAATGAATGAATCAACACACACACACACACACACACACACACACACACACACACACACACACACACTTATTAGATGCCTACTATAAGCCCGACACTATTCCAGTTTTAGGGATAGACAGAAAAATGCAAACAAACCCTGCCCTCAAAGAGGTCTATTTGGGGAGACAACCAGTACATATGTAAGTATATTCCAAATGAATCTAAAGTAACTTGGGTGGGGAGGTGGAAGGAGGGATGGAGAGAGAGGCATTAGCAACTAAAGGAGTTGGAAAAGACTTCATGTAGCAGATGGCATTTGAGCTGAGCTTTGAATTTAAATAGAGATTCTAAGGGATGAAGGTGAGAAGGGAACATATTATAGGGACAGGGACAGCCTGCAAAGAGACAAAGAGATGGGAAATGGAGTTTTGTCTATGTGTAACAGCAAGAAGAGTTTGGCTAGACTGAAGTAGTGAATAATTTGTGGCTACCTGCAGACATCATGGGAAAGACGATGATGCTCTCCTTAGTAGCTATTGAAGGAAAGAAAGTAAAGATAAAAAAGCATTTAAATACTACTTACTACGTGTCAGACACCATGCTGAGCACTTTTAAATAAATATTATCTCATTTGATTCTCTCAAAGACTCTGGGAGGTAGAGATGCTATTATTATCCTTATTTTACAATTAAGGAAACTGAGAAAAACAGAAATTAAGTGACTGGTCCGTGCTGTTACAGAGATAGTAAATATCTGAAATATCAAGACTTTCTGACTCCAGGCAGCTGGGGATATAGATAGATACGCCAGCCAACCTGAACGCATCCCCTTGCGTAAGCACCTAGAGTTCCTACTCTGGGAGAGATGTGTGATCCAGCACCTTCTCATACTTCCGGTGTCCCAAAGAACAGAACACGGTGAAAAATCATGGGAGACTCAAATGGCAGGAGATGCCAGTCCCCACTGCAGAGATTCTTGTGCCCCAGTTTCTCCCTGCTTCCTTGAGAAGAGGATAAATGATCTTAGTTATCAGGAGCTGGAGAGGAACAGTTGAGAGTCAAAGGGTGTCTGGACTGTCCAGAGGAGATTTTGCATATAGGCTGGATCAGATGACTTTTGAGGTCCTTCCAGTATTGAGGTTCTGAAATGTTGTGAGTCTGTTATTCTGCAATTTGGAGACAGAAAATGCTGCAGGATAGTCAGCTGCATCTGATGGGTCACTAGCATGGAAGGCAACTGATTTGAAGGACTGAGGTACAATACTCTTTCCATTTCATCCACCACCTGACTCTTTTCCCTATAGCTCGCTGACTCCCAACAATGACTCAAGTCAATTATCTTCTATGTGAAGCAATCTCTCTTCCTCAGAGTGACAACAGCTGACCAAGCCTCACTAAGAGGAAATTAGCAGAGAAAAATAAGTGGGGCCAGGTAGTGAAGGCTTCCTGGAGGAGGCAAGTATGGAAAACAACTTTAAATACTGACTTTGAGGAGGCTATATTTAGATTTGTCAATAGTTCAAATCAGATTAGATGGAAGGTGATGTATACAGTGATAGAGGCTCTCTGAAAAGATCACGGAAAGAAAATCTCTTGATCTAGCTGGACATTGGAAGAGTCAATATCTTACTAGTTTCTCCAGCCTTCTTAGTGGCTGATCTGGATTGTGGATTATTTGAACCACTCTGGGCAGATCAATACAAATTTCTCCAAAAGACAACAGCATCAGATGTCAGAGCTTCATGGGACCAGGGAGACCACTTCTTAATTTGGCACAGGGGGAGAATGCATGGGGACAGAGGGGAATAATGAATGACTGATGACCACACAGAAAGTCAGTGACAAAATCAATGGTCTTGTGATGAAGAGAGCCAGAGAGAGGACTCTGGGAACTGAGTCATAGTATTTTCACTCTTTTTATTGTTGTTTGCTTGAATTTTGTTTTCTTTCTCATTTTTTTCTTTTTTGATCTGATTTTTCTTGTGCAACATAATTATGAGAATATGTATAGAAGAATTACACATGTTTAAGATATATTTGATTACTTTGCTGTCTAGGGTAGGGGGTGGGGAAAAATTTGGAACACAAGGTTTTGCAGGGGTGACTGTTGAAAATTATCTATGCATATGTTTTGAAAATAAAAAGTTTTAATAAAAAAGAAAGTCAGTGGCAGAGCTGAGACTAAAGATTGGTAAGTTCCTTGGAGTGGGAAGGAAGAATATTACATCATTCTACCTGCCTGAGTGGAATTATCAACCATGTCTGCCTAAATTGAGCTAAATGGAGATGATCATATAAGACAGATGTCAAGGCACTTTGTTTGAGGTTTGACAGATGTTTGAGGCACCTTGAGGTTTATCTAATGCTGGAATTTTAAAACCGGTTTTGTATGGTCAAGGAAGCTCTTTGGTGCTCTAGTGAGGTCTATGGATTCTTTCATAGAATAATGTTTTCAAATGTATATAATAAAAATGCATAGATATACAAAGGAAACCAATTATATTTAAATTAGATGTCATTTTCCCCCTTCTAAATTCACAGACCTCCAGAAATCTGTTCCATGGAGTCTCTGTTAAGACCTTTGATTTAATCTCACCTGGTCAACTTTCAGAAAAGGCACAGAGTTGAAGCCATTTTTCCAAGGTCACACAGAGTGAGGTACTGGGTCTGGAGAGCTAATCTCAAAGCCAGGAAGGGCTGGATTGAAGTCCCATCTTTTAACTCTTGAGGCAATGAGGGAACACGGGATATCCAGTTCCAAAGCCAATGTTTTGCCCTGAGATGTGGGGAGCAGATAGGAATAGAAAAAAAAAAAGTGACAAGGGTCGGGGGGGGGGCAGCAGAGATAGCAGGTTGTGGAGCAGAAGCCTTGAATGAAATAAGCTGTATTTTCCCCCAGTTCCACCCACACCCCCTCTCTTTCGGCTGTCAGCCTCCTGCCTGTTGATCTTCCCCCGCATCCCGTGCCAGGTTGATGAGCCTTCTAGAGGGTTCCTGGTACTGCTGGCACTCCGAGAAGTCTTTCCAGGGACTAAAAATAACATGGGGTGGAAACAGCTCTAAATAGCTAGGGAATGTGCCAGTCACTCAGAAGGGAGCGGAAACAGTGCCCATACAAGGCAGCTGGGGATATAGATAGATACGCCAGCCAACCTGAACGCATCCCCTTGCGTAAGCGCCTAGAGTTCCTCCTCTGGGAGAGGTGTGTTATCCAGAATCTTCTCATACTTCCGGTGTCCCAAAGAACAGGGCACAGTGAAAAATCATGGGAGACTCAGATGGCAGGAGATGCCAGTCCCCACTGCAGAGATTCTTGTGCCCCAGTTTCTCCCTGCTCCCTTGAGAAGAGGATAAATGATCTCAGTTATCAGGAGCTGGAGAGGAACAGTTGAGAGTCAAAGGGTGTCTGGACTGTCCAAAGGAGATTTTGCATATAGGCTGGATCAGATGACTTTTGAGGTCCTTCCAGTACTGAGGTTCTGGAATGTTGTGAGTCTGTTATTCTGCAATTTGGAGACAGAAAATGCTGCAGGATAGTCAGCTGCATCTGATGGGTCACTAGCATTGAAGGCAACTGATTTGAAGGACTGAGAAACTCATTTACCTTCCACCTCCATCTGGCCTATTCTTCTTAACCTAAAGCCTGAGATAAAGATCCACCCTCTGAAGAGATGAAAACTCCTTTTCTCTGATTGCTTTTATTCACAATCTTCCTGATTCAGCTCAGCCTTTACCCTTCTTTAGTTCCTGCCCTCTAGAATTCTTATTCTAACATAAACAAATTCCTCATTCTAAGAAATTTCTTCCACAAACACTCCCTATATCTTCTTCTAAAATTTGTTTTTTTAATTCTGGATTCAATGAAGAAAGGGGGAATTGGAGAAAGAGAGGAGAGAAAAAGAAGATACAGAGAAACAGAGAGAGGGGAGTGAGAGAGAAAGAGGAAAGAGACAGAGACACAGAGATAGAAAGACAGTGAGAGAGAAGACACAGAGACAGAAAAAGAGATGGAAGAGAGAAAGAAAGGAGAGTGAGAGAGACAAATTCTATATATAAAGTTGAATGAAATGTGAAAGCACAAATCTCTATTGTAAAATCATGAATTTCTATTATCTATAGCTCACTCAGTAAACACACACACGTGTATGTGTGTAATGTGTGTATGTATGTATGTGTGTGTATGTATATAGACGCCCTCCCCAATGCAATACAAGATCGGGGGAGCACTCGACATATTCTCACAAAAGCCCCATTCCATTTCCTCCTCTGCCCATTCATTGAACAATTTCTTTTTCATAGAACTGCAGAATGAGAGAAATGGAAGGAAATTTAGTAGCTTTTGACTCCAATTGATACCTGAAAGTATTCCCCATTTCAAAATACCTGGCAAGAGGTTATCCAACCTTGTTGTGAAGACCTGAAAGTAGGGAGTTACCCTGAAAGACAAATCTTTCCAATTGGTAAATAATATCTTTCCATCTATCACTGTCCATAATGTCAGTCCTCATGACTGAGAGCCCACTATCCCCAAGTAAATATATTTCCCTCTAACTTTCTAACATACCCTTCAGCTTCCCCTATTTCCACTGTGCTGCAGTGAAAGCAACAAAAATACAAGGTATAGATACTTATATATGTACATTATATGTAGTCATCATGGCATTCTCTACTCTGACTCCAGTTCTCGGTGACAACCAAAAACTCCTGAGGGTTTAGAGTAGGCCAGTACAACCTTTTCCCTCCTCTCACCACCAAGCTTCTAAGTGCACTGAGACCCAAATTCCCCACTGCTCTTCTCTAAAACCACCCTGCTGCTATAGACCCAGAGCCAGTATTTTAACCAAATAGGGCAGTAAAATAAAATGTTTATATATTATTTATCATAAGGCAATACGGATTATTAAACATCATATAGGGGTTATAAAATATATAAAATACAAAACATAGATGTACAATAAAGGATATAATTATATAACAATATTTTTCTTTATGTTTTTCTAATGCTTTACAAAACAATTCCACATCTATTTCTCATTGACCTCAGTAGTCCTGTGAGGGAAGCAAAGTGGGACTTTTAACTCCATTTTATAAACTGAGGCTTAGCAAGATGAAGTGTCTTGCCCAATGTCACTGAAAAGTCCCTAGCCCTTCTCTAATGGAAAGATGTGGTCAATACTAAAAATACTTTTTTTGATGAATGCTTTGCACTTTTCAAACTACAGGCAATAATAACTCTGTGAGAGCAGCTAGGGAAGTGTTATGGGGGAAGGGGTATCCAGATCAATAATAATCCTTCTGTCAACTCCTCAAGCTATGTTTTTTTCCAGTCTGCTTCAAAACTGCCAGAAAGTCATCCACACTCTCTGCCTCCACTTTCTTAACACTTCATACTCTCTATTTCCTTCTTCGTAAACCCATATTTTTTGTCCTTAGCTTGACTTCCACTCTATTCCTTGCTTTTTTCTCAGTCAACAACAGTTGTCATTGATATTGCTTTAAAGCTTGCAGTATACTTTACATACATTAGTTCATTTGATCCTCACAATAACTCTGTGCCATCACTACTACAAATGTTCTTTTCTTCATTGTATAGATAAAGGAGCTTAGACTCAGAGAAGTTAGTTGTATTAAAAGTACCAGAGGGAAGATTTGACCCTTGGTCTTCCTTATAGATCCTAATCTAATAGTACATGTTGATCTGGTCTCCTATCAGTCCCTACACAGTCTTGATCCTCGAGTTAGCCAGTGTAACTATGTATTAGCCAGTGTAACTATGTATTGACTTCTACCCCTGAATGTCTTGCTACTATGTCCCTTTCACCCCCATCACTACCTTCATCATTTTTCTGCCAATCACTTTAAATCCTTCCAGTACTAACATGAGTTACTCCCAAATCTTATCCATTCCTACTTCTGGGGGGCTAATTGCAGTTAGAGAACAAGTTTTTGACCCTGCCAATCAAGTCTACCCAGATTCACATTATCTGATCTTACTTTGCTGCTTCTGTTCAGTTACTTTTCAGTCCTGTCTGACCCTTCCTTGCTCTGTTTTCTGGAGTTGTGAGTCTATATAGATATACTTTTATCCTTTCCTGATTGGCCATTATACTCTCTACAATTGTTTTTCAAACTTTCTCCTGTTCCAAGCCCTAACAGAACTCAGCCACATCTCTTATATAGGATCTATCATTCTCCTTTCTCATACAGAAAATTAAGTCCATCCATCCTAAGTTTCCTTCTCCTCTCCCATACCTCTGTATTCCTCTGAACACCTTCAGCTCTCCACCTCCTCTTCCGTTCCTTTTTTCCAGCCTCTAAGAAAGGTCAATTTCTCTATTTGGGCCTATTCTTCTACCCCATTTTCTTCTCTCCGGGAGTTCTCTCATCTTTCTCCCTATCTACTGGCTACTTCTCTAGGCTCTGCAAACACATTTAGATTTTCTTTTTTTTTTCACATTCAGATTTTCTTTATTCATAAAGTTACTTGATTTGCGGTTCCCTCAAATTATTATACTATCTTTTTATTACTATTATCCTCTATTTATCCACCATCTGGCAGTTTCAGCCTATTTGGGAGCCCTCACCCACAATGCTCTATCTCTTACCTCTGTACTTTTACACTATTCTCTCTCATTCCTGAAATTCTCTTTCCTTCTCTTCAACTCTAACAGTCCCTTTCTTCCTTTATGGATCATCTCAGAAATCACTTCCCACAGGAACACTTTCTTTATCTCCTGCAGCTACTGATATTTGTTGTTCAGTTATTTTCCAGTCATATATGACTCTTTGTGACTCAATTTGGGGTTTTTCTTGCAAAGATACTGGGGCAGTTTGACATTTCCTTCTCCAGCTCATTTTACAGCTAAGGAAACTGAAGCAAGTGGGGTTAAGTGACTTGCCCAGAGTCCTACAGCCAGTAAATTGTCTGAGGCCAGATTTGTACTCAGGAATATGAGTCTTCCTGATGGGAGGCCTGAAACTCTGTCTCACTATAACATCTATTCTGTGGCTACTAGTACCTTCCCCCAAAAGGCTAACTTCCATCCACTTTATGGAGAAATCAATTTATGCATATGTAATCTTACCTATTAGAATGTAAGGTTCTTTGGGAACAGACTTCATCTTCTAGCACCAGCACTTTTTAAAATGCTTGGCACATAATAAGCTTTTAATATTGTTGATCAAATGCTGCCAAGCTCCTAGCAAGTCATCTACAATCTCTTCTGATCCCCACTACTCACTCATTTTTCCACCCTTTGCTTCTGACCCCATCCCTTTCCTGAAACTATACTTTCCAAGACTCCCCATGGTTAGGTCCCATGGTTCCTTCTTTATTATTGCTCATTGATTGCTATTTGACTTTTTGACTTCTATTCAACTTATGAATTCAACAACATTTCTCCTTTGTATGACACTGTTCTCTCTCAGATTCCCTGTCATTTGTTTGGCAGATGTTACTTTGTCTTTTTTGCAGGATCATTATCCTTCTCCACTTAGTGAGTGTAGGTGTCCCCTAAGGCTCAGTCTTGAGCCCTTGCCTATTCTTTCTGTGTGCTATCTCTTGATGATTTCATCTTATCTCTTGGGTTCAATTATCCTTAACCGGGCGATGCCCAAACATCTATACTTTTTGTTTTAATTTTTGTCCTGAATTCTATTTCTATCCTTCTAGGTTTTTGCTGGTAATGTCCACCTACACTGCTGTCAACTTGGATTCACCCAATCCAAAGTGATATGATCTTTTCCACCAAGTCCACCATGCTTCTAAGCTTCTATATTTCTTTTGAGGAAATTATATCCTCCCAGTCATTAGGTTCAAAACCCCAATATCATTATGTGTGTCTGTATCTTCCTATACCTATCATTTGTTTTCATATCACCTACATTTCCCTAGATAACTTTCTCCTTACTTTCTTCCAAAAAGATAGCTTTTAGAGGAATAGGAACTGAATCTGTGATTTCATTGAATAGAGATTGCTGTCAGATAAGGAAACTATTTCTTTTAATGCAGGTCAGCAGCTTTTCTGAACTTAGGCACTTAGAAAGTTGCCTACAGCCTTAAGAAGTTAAATGATTTTCCCAGCTATTATGTATCAGAGACTGGATTTAAATCCAGGACTCCTAGGGCCTCAAGGCCAGCTCTATCTAGCATCATTTCTGTCTCCATAGCTCTTTTTATAAAGATTTTTTTCTTTTAAAAAAGAAAAAAAACAGTTCAGCAAAACTAAATAACATACTAGCTAAGTCTAACACATTATGTATTGTTCAACCTCCATAGTTTCCTGTTTCTGCAAAGAATGGAGGGAGGAATGCTCTCCTGTTTTGGGGTAAGGGGGTGTGGTAAGCCTGGTTATTATAATTTTGCAGCTTTCAATTCCATTGTTGTTCTATCACATTCTTGCTGTCTTTGCTGTGTACCTCCACTTCCTCTCCTCTCATTAACTCCTACTTTCTCTGCGTTCTTTATTCTGACCTCAACATTCAGCCCTAACTGCTCTCTCCAAAGTTACCAATATATAATACTATTCATCATCTCTGCCTGAAAGCTTTTCATCAACCATCTTTTCTTGATTTTTCTGCTTTGACATTGCTGATCTCCCTCTCCTCTTAGAAACTTTCTTCTCCTTGAGATTTTACCATGTCACTCTTTCCTGGTTCACCTCCTACCTATCTGCTGACTCCTCATTCATCTTTGCTGCTTTTTATTCCTATTACATCCTCTATCTGTGGCAGTTCCCCAAGTTTTTATCCCAATCCTCTCTCTCTGTACTTCCTCTATTGGTAACTTCATCTACTCAGGGGGATTTAATTAGTATCTAATGACTTCCAGATTTACATATCTAATCTCAATCTCTTCATTGAATTTCAATCTCACTTTTGGACATTGCAAACTGTTTTTCCTACAGAAATACTATGTCTAAAACACAACTGACCATCTTCTTCTTCTTCTTCTTTTTTATTGGGCAAGGCAACCAGGGTTAAGTGATTTGCCCAGAGTCATACAGCTAGTATGTATCTGAGATTGAATTTGAACTCGGGTCCTCTTGACTCCAGGGCCACTGCTCTGTCCACTGTTTGTATCCAAATGTCCCCCACCTTTTTCTTTCAAAGGATGAATTATTCTTCTGCTTTTACCTTGGCTTTGTCCTTAACTCTCATTCATCCTCATAGCCAATCAGGCAATAATACCTTTCTTCCTGCACTATACCACTGCATCTGATATCTTTTGTCCACTTAAACAGTCACCTTATGTAAGTGTCCATTCCTGAGTGATGGAGGTTTCTCCCAGCCACCTTTTCCTGTATGGGAGGGATCCATGAATAGGGAAGACAGCCTTAGAATGAAACAGAACTGTGGGGTGTAATCAATTACAATGATGACCAGAACAAACTACGTCTGAATGTGAGTTTCTAAGGACAAGGTCTCTGTGCTCTGTACATGATGTTTTTTTGCTTGTGTGTACCTTTTCTTTTCTTTTTCCTTGTTATAGAATAGTCAAATCATGTAATACTAGAGCTGAAACATCCTTAAACACAGACAGGATGGGAGGGGATGGAAGAAAGAAAACCATTCTTATCCATTCCCTCATTTTACAAAGAAAGTACCTCTCGCAAAGTTCTCCTGAGCCTGTGGCACAGCTGAGCTGAGAACCCAGGTTTCCAGAGCCATTCTCCCTGTCACAGTGGAATATTTTCAATATCCACAGAATCTCAGCTACAACAAGGAAAGTAAGCTGTAATCTGTGAAGCATCTTGAGCTGTCTCACACTTTAGGTGGTGCTCTTGGCTTAATCAGCTTTGTGCTATTTTCACTGAGACTATCAAGATCAGCAGCACCAGATGTTTCACCAAAGGCCTTAAATGACCCATGAATTTTCTCTGAGACACCTAGACGATCTGGGAATTGGTTAATTTGCATGTACTAGGTGCATGCAATCCAGCATGAACCAGTCTCTGTGCTAAACCCTGGGGATATGAAGGAAGGCAAAAACCACTCCCTGTTCTTGATGAGCTCACAGTCTAAAGGGGGAACAATAGGCAAACAAAAGAACAGGCCAGACATGGGATAAACTGGAGAAAATCAACAGTAGAAGGCATAAGCATTAAGAACATCACTATCAACTCCTCATGAGAAACAATTCTGTTCTTTGTATTTGGGGTAAAAATAGTGTCTACTCTCAGGTCACTCCTGGTCCATGAGCAGAAATACAATCTTTACCTTCAAGGTGCCTTTGTTGAAGGGCAAGAGGAAGAGAATACAATGTAGGGACTCAGAAAAGCCCTCTTCTAAAGAGGAAACATTGAAACTCTCCAAGGAATACTTGGTCCGAGAGAAGTCCTCACCCATAAAGACAGCAGAGAATCTAACTGATGACCAAATAGTTAAATGGACTCCAGTGCTGAATGTAAATGCCAAAGGCATACAGGGACTATCAGAATTAAATAGCAGAAGGCTCCCCACTTATTATCCATATTATCGTCCATCCTCACCTTTGCTCTAGTTTCATTTTAAGGAGTAGGGCTAGATCAGCCATGTCTTTTTTTTTCCCAGGCTGTATCCTGGCTCACCTCCTAGAAACCAATTAGGAGATTCTGACTCTTGCAATAATCAATTTGAGAAGTGATGAGGGCCTGAACGAGAATGGTGACATAAGAGGAGAGAGAACTAAAAGCTTTTGTGAAGGTAGGATCTGCAATATTTGGCAAGTGATCTCACACACAGATACCTATGTATATAATGCTTCTTCCTGGAGGGCTGAGACAGAAACTCCTTCCAGAGCCTGCTTTTATTGATATTCATTTTCCATCAGTGGCTCTGCTTAGTTTCTACTCCATGAATATCATGCTCCCATCCCTGATGCTTCCTCCAGACTCTTTTTGACTTTCTTACATGTATTGTCTTACCCCAATAGGCTATAAACTCCTTAAGGACAGAGACTATCTATTTTTTTCTTAAATGCATCCTTAATTCTTAGCATGGTACTTGGCACATAGTAGGCCCTTAAGAAATGTTTATTGACCATTAATTATTGTGGAGGATAAGGGAGGTTAAACATGGTGGTTATAAATCCGGATGACTCTCCAACCTCATTGCCCATGGCTCCCTTTTACACACCCTGAGGTCCAGTCACATAAGGCCATTTGTTCTGCTTCAGTTCTTCATTTCAACCATAATACAAAGACCCATCTTAGCTTAGCATCCCCTCTTTTCTTCAAATTGCTCATCAAGGTCACTCCATCAACACCTAGACCCTTAATCTCAATGTCATCCTCAATTCTTCATTCTCTCTTATCCCATGCATATGATTACTAGTCAAACAGCATTATTTCTACCTTCCCAGTATCTCATGTGTTTGTGTTTTTTCACACAGACTAATTTATACCCTCATTATCACCTCTAATCTGGACTATTGAATTAGTTTTTTAATTGAATTTCCCTGAAATCAGGCTGCTCATCATTTCTTATAAAACAATAGTTTCCATTACATTCATATATGCAGCCATTCCCTAAATTGATGGGCATCCCCAATTTCCAATTCCTTGCTACCACAAGAAGCACTGCTATTTTTGCTCACATGCATCCTTTTTTTTCTTTTATGATCTCTCTGGGATACAACCCCAGTAGTGACAAAGCTGGATCAAAGGGTATGAACATTTTTTATAGCCCTTTGGGCATAGTTCCAAATTGATCCCCATAATGCTGGATCAGTTCACAATTTCACCAACAATTCAATAATGTTTCAGTTTCCTATCTGCCATTTCTAAAAAATGATACTCATTTTCTGCTTCCATGCCTTTGCAATGGCTGTTACTCTGTCTTGGGTATATACCAATCCTCATCTTACCTCTGCCACTTCTTTTACTTGGCTTTCTTCAAGAATCAGCTAAAATCCTACCTTCTTCAGGAAGCTTTTCTAAGTTTCTTCAGCTACATGTATACAGTTACTTACATGTTGGTTCCCCCCACTAGAATGCAAGCTCTTTGAGAACAAGGGCTGGAATTTTTTGCTAGGTGTTTTTTTTTTTTTTTTTTTTTTTTGTCCCCAGCATTTAGCATGGTAACTGGCACACAATAAGCATTTAAATATATATTGACTGAATCACAATGTGCTAAAGTGGAAACAGCACTAAACTTGGAGATAGGTTCAAATGCTTGTTCTGGCCTCTTTTATCTGTATGATTATGAGAAAATCATAATCCAACCTTAGCTTCTTCGTCTGCCAAATGGAGAAAATAAAATAAAAGTTTCTATTTATGTAGTAAAGTACAAAATATTTTCCTCACAAAAAAGCTAATAAAAAAGCATGAGTACGTAATATAAAGTATTAATATCTCTATTTGACTATTGAGAAAATTGAAGTTATGAGTCATTAGATGTTTTACCCATAATCATGTAGTAAATGTCTGAGGTAGGATTTGAACATGGGTCTCCTGATCCTAAAGCCAGATTGCACTCCACTTTGCTGAAATAAGTCTCACAAAAGTCAATCAATAAACACATATTAAACACCAGACACTGCTAAGTGCTGGGGATGCAAAAAAAAAGTAAATGATACTCCCTGCTCTCAAGGAGGTAATAGGGGAGAGGACATGTCAACAATTCTGTACAAACAAGCAATAGGCAAGATAAATTGGAGAAAAATCAATAGAGAGCAGAATAAAGGGGACTGAGAAATTCTTTCTGCTTTGTAAAACTTAATAGTGCCAGAGTAAGATGAGTTATTGGAACTTAGAATAACCTGATTTCCAAGCCATTCTCCAATTGATAAATGGTCAAAGGATATGAACAGACAATTTTCAGAGGATGAAATTGAAACTATTACCACTCATATGAAAGAGTGTTCTAAATCATTATTGATCAGAGAAATGCAAATTAAGACAACTCTGAGATACCACTATACACCTGTCAGATTGGCTAAGATGACAGGAAAAAATAATGATGAATGTTGGAGGGGATGCGGGAAAACTGGGACACTAATGCATTGTTGGTGGAGTTGTGAACGAATCCAACCATTCTGGAGAGTAATCTGGAATTATGCCCAAAAAATTATCAGATTGTGCATACCCTTTGATCCAGCAGTGTTTCTATTGGCCTTATATCCCAAAGAAATACTAAAGAAGGGAAAGGGACCTGTATGGGCCAAAATGTTTGTAGCAGCCCTATCTGTAGTGGCTAGAAACTGGAAAAGGAATGGATGCCCATCAATTGGAGAATGGCTGGGTAAATTGTGGCATATGAATGTTATGTTATGTTATGGAATATTATTGTTCTGTAAGAAATGACCAGCAGGATGAATACAGAGAGGACTGGCGAGACTTACATGAACTGATGCTAAGTGAAATGAGCAGAACCAGGAGATCATCATACACTTCGACAACGATATTGTATGAGGACATATTTTGATGGAAGTGGATTTCTTTGACAAAGAGACCTGAGTTTCAATTGATAAATGACGGACAAAAGCAGCTATACCCAAAGAAAGAACACTGGGAAAAGAATGTGAACTATCTGCATTTTTGTTTTTCTTCCCGGGTTATTTATACCTTCTGAATCCAATTCTCCCTATGCAACAAGAGAACTGTTCGGTTCTGCAAACATATATTGTATCTAGGATATACTGCAACATATCCAACATATAAAGGACTGCTTGCCATCTAGGGGAGGGGGTGGAGGGAGGGAGGGAAAAAAATCGGAACAGAAACGAGTGTCAATATAAAGTAATTATTAAATAAAAATTAAATACAAAAAAAAGAATAACCTGATTTCCTGTAGCACTTTTCTCACTCTTGAGCACTTTCTTACCTGTGTGATGGAGTGATATGATGACAAGCTCAGAACATGGAGAAGGAATGACATAAGGACCAGAGAATTAGCCTTGAGGTCAGAAAGTTTGGGGTTCAAATTTTTCCTATGACCCCTCTCGCTGTGTGAGCCTAAACAAGTTCCTTAAAATTTTGGTGCCTTATACAATTCTGATAAACTGTAGGTCAGTTGATACATGTCCCTAGCCCCTTTTGGAGAGGGAACAGTTGGCCAATTATAGCTGGGAAAGACACTTTCAAAGGATGCCTGAATATTTAGATTTGGCCATTCATCCATTACAGTTAGTACTTCAGGAGGTTGGTTGTCCCTACCCCACCCCCTCTCCACAGTTCCTAGAATATTTTAAATGCCAACAGAATTTAACCCTTATTGGAACCTTCATGAACAGGGCACTGTTGGGTAAACTATCAACTAGCTTTGATTTCAGTTGGCTTCTTCTTCCAGGAAGGCTTCCTAATTATGCTGGCTTCAAAGAGAGATAATTTCCCATAAGAGCCTATCCAGTACAGGCACCAATTGTCTCTTGCTGAATGACTGAAAAGCTCTTTTTCTATGGAGGATTTCTCTCTGCTTCCTCTTTCTACCTCCCCTTGGCTTTTCTTCCTCTTAGGCTCTTTCTGATGTATTTCTCCTTTCATGCAACTTCCAAAACAAAAACAAAAACAAGATATCTGTAATGGCTTGTTTCATTATCTGTAAAGTAAGGAAATTGAACCAGTGATTTCTATATCCCTATGACTCTGAGGGAAAAGATATTTGGGGAAAATGAGACAACAAGGCTCCACAAGCTCCCAACTATTCTTCAAGTCTCACCACTTAGGGCAGATGACATAGCAAGGAGATATGGTGCATATGCGCCATATGCAATGTGGGCTTTATTTGTCACAGATGGAAGCCTCCAAATGCCAGGGCTTGTCTCTACATCACTCCACTTGTTAAACACTCGCCCTTTCTTTTCTCTTCTCTCTCACCATATAAAGTGATTAGAAAAGGTTTAAGAATGGAGAGATCAAGAATGAAAGTAATTCCACTATTGTATCTTTGCCTCAGAAACCTGCAGTGATTCCCTAGCTTCCCACAAGAAATAAAAGACCCAACATAATTTGACTTCAGGCAACTTTTTCAGGATCTTCCAAATCTCACATGTATGTACACACACACACACACAGTCTAGACAACAAGACTCATGGCTATTCTCCATATACATCCTGTACTTGCCTCTCTTCTGAACATACTAAGTCCCTTCCCCTTGCCTGAAATGACCTAACTCATTTTGGGGGGACATCTCTGCCTGTAGAACTCCCCTATCCTTCAGGACCAAACTGTTCAAATAGTACCTTTTAAGAAGCACTTTTTTTTAACATCCTCTCCTCAGGCAAAAATAACATCTTTGTCTTTTTGAACTCCCCATGTTCTGTCTACTCTTCTCTTATGGCACTTATCACATTATTTTTAGTAGAGTTATGTGTATGTATGTATGTCTTGTACTAGATTTTGAACTGAGGACCCGAACCCACCTTGTGCTGAACTTATGATGGATCCCATTATATGGAATGTCCTCCTTTCCTCCCTGCTTTGCCCATTATATTTCCACCCATTGATAAAATCAGATTCAACTCCACCTCTTACAGGAAGATTTCACTTATTTCTCTGGTTAGTAATAACTCCTTTATTCTTGGATTTCATAATGCCTTTTGTTTGGTGCCTCTTAGATGCACTTGCTACAGATGATTATTTATGACAGCTATCTAGTCATAATCATAACATAACCTAGAATGTGTGTTTAAATATACTTGTAGTTTTTCCATTACCCAGGACAATGCTGGTCACATTTGTAAAACCTCAATAAATGCTTGTTGAATTAAACTCAATTTTTTATTTCACTATTGTTAAATAAAAGATAAAACCAATGACATTTTTAAAACACAAAAGGCAAATTACTAAAGCTTCAGGTCACATATTTGGACAGCTCATAGATATCTTCTGAATAATTCAGGTAGAACTTTCTGATATTGGGGTCTTGGTCCCTTCTCAGTTCTTCAAACTCTAAAAGGAAAAGGCAAAGAAGGAAAATCTAGCTGCAATGCTTTTACTCAGGGATCTGGAGAGCCCAGGATAGGATGGAGAGAAACAAGATTTGGTGGATTAATCCTAAGAAGAAACTTGAATATTAAAAAAAAAAAAAAACCAGAAAGAAAGACTAGGAGAAAGGCTACTGAATATTTTATTGGGAAAAATGTAGACAGCAAAGGAGATGACTTTTATTATTCGGGAACCCTAGATTTGCTGGAGAGGTCTCTCTTAGGGAGACCTTAGTATGAAAGAAAAAACTCAGGGCCATGTCTCTAGTCTGAGAGAGTGAGACCCAGTCTCAACACTTAGCCTCTAATCTGAAAGGGGGCCATAGCTCTATCATGTGGAAGCCTTTGGTATAAGAGGGAAACACAATGCCCATTCTATAGAAACTTCTGGTCTTAAGACATAGAGCCAGCTCTTAGATACACTCTCTTTCATTGCTTTCCCCTAGAAACTTGTGTCAGGGAGTCCCAGATTTGAGGAGGAGACATAGCCTGCCATATAAGAAGGTTCTTGGTTTTACCTGACTCCTAGATCTAGTCTGTTGGAGTTTCTTACACCCACCCCAATCTTGGATGGTAAAAATCTGAGACTACAGCTTACTTTTTGCCAGTAGCTTCACATCTGACTTGTTCATATAAAAGCAGAGATCAGAAAAATACTCCTGAAGCATTCCACCTGAAAAAGAAAAAAGAAAATAGGTTGGGGCATTAGAGAGATTGCAACTCAGGGCTTTGTTCTTCAACCAGGAGCTAGAACTGGGCACTCCTCTCTTATAGCCTGACTAGAAGTGGGACCAAGGACTTTTTTCCTCAATCAAGGACTCCCCTAGCCTAATTATGGATTTGGGGATTATCACTAACCTTAAGAGAAAGCCTGGAACCTGGACTCACGTGAAGACCACATCTCTGCCCACTTCAGCTTAGGTACAGTTAGTCCTGGTGCAGGCCAGGGTTGGAATGCAAGGGATACAAAGGTTCAGTGAACCTAAGGATCCAGGAGGAGCCAGAGTCAGGGAGGCCTTTAGGAAGATCCTAAGGGGAGGATTTATGGACCAATAAACCAAGATGATCAAAGTTGTATGAGACTTACCAATAAACTTCATGGCAGCCCGTTGGAGGTTCTTCTGAGGGCTCTTAACATACATAAAAGCCTGCAAGAGGAACAAATGGTACTCTCCAAAATTGCTCTCTACCTGGAAAGGAGGAGAAGAAATATGAAAAGTTAAAGAAAGATCTCTCTCAGAGTAGAGAGATCAACAGTGGCTTCTGGTAAATGAGACTGATAGCCCTTCTTTTGTGATTTCTGCAAACCTGGAGGAGGAGGCAATTCAAATCCACTTTTCCTACACATGCATGTCCCCACTAGAATGTCCAGTTGTATATAACTTTAGGCAAGTTTTTTGCCTTTTTAAAGATTCAATTTTCCCCTTCATCAAACTGAAGCTTTGGATTTTATCGAGGATATTAATAAATATATGAGGATTGAATTCAGCAAACTGTGGGACAAGGAAGTAAGAGCACTTTATAGAAAAAATGAGGCAATATGATAAAGGGATGTCATAAGAAAAGGGATTAGATTTGTTCTGCTTGGTCCCCTGGAACAAGGTGGGGAAGAAAGATTTAGATTTGATATAAGAAAAGAACATCTCAAAGATGCCCAAGGTGTAATGAGCTGTCTTAGGATGTAGTATATGTGCTCTCCTACTCCCCCTCCCCATTAGTCAGGGCTGCATAGAAGTAGGGAGCTTTGAGATCCCTTTCAACTCCATGTGATTCTTTTGATTAGGTGACCTCCAAAGTCCTTTCTAGTTCTAGCAGTTTATAACTCTATAATGTTAAGCCCCAGTCAAATGGATGAACAGATAGAGAGATTTTTCAGTTCCTCAAATGAGATAACTATTTCCCTCAATTTCAAAGTTATTTCTGTGTTGGTGATACATAGTTGAAAATCTTTCATTTCCCTTTAGACCCAGTTGACCTGGGTTTTCAAGGTGAATTTTTTTCTACAGGATGCATAGACAAGATGAAAGGACACATCAAAAGTTTTGCACTAAATATGGAGACAGAAGTTCTATAACTAGTACTTAATTTCTTTGAAACACATGTGATTCTTTCTGTACTTCTCTTTTAAGACATATGCCCATGAGGGAAGAGGGAGACTATTAAGCTCCTATTTATGATAATATATGATACATATGATAATAGCTATTCAAACTGAATAGTATTTGATTTATCAGTAACCCTCATCTGGGACAAAGAGAAATGTGATATAGAGGCAAAAGTAGGAAAACAACATCAGGTACCTAGTAAATGATTATTAAATTGAATTTTTAGTCTTGGTTCTCACACTGGTAAGAGCTACATGGCTTTTGGCAAAACACCTCTCCTCATTGTGTCTCAACTCCCTCTTCCATAAAATTTTGGAAAAAATGGGAAGTAGTTTGTAAATTGTTAATGCCTTTAAAATTTTAGAGATTGTTATTATTATTATGGATTAGTTGAAACTCTGAATTTGCAATTGAAGTATATAATTTTGGAGCATGAGTCACTACTTAGTTTAGGGAACCTGAGAAGTTGATAACCCTAAATGTTGACTGAAAATAAAGGAGAAGCCATCAGGAAGGGGTCTAAAGTGAGAAAATAAGGGAGATTAGATCAGGTTTAACCAATATTCAAAATCTTCCTCAAATTGGGTCATTCTTTTCCCCACTTGTTGGTAAGAATTTTCCTCCCTCAAGAACTAGCAATTACAGCAGAATAGGAGGAACTAATACAACCCACAATTAGTACAACAAAGTTCCAAGAAGGTGCCAGAGTTAGTAGAAGGTCAAGAAGTAGAAGAAAAAAAATGGGTCATTTATGTTTTCCTGGTCCAAGATGATGAATTCAGCCCTCAAGCAAGTAAGTTGGTCAGATATTGAGTAAGGTTCAATCTGTAGCTATTTTTCTGACTCCAGAAAGGGATCTCAAATTCAATCTCTGGTCTCTTGATAAGATTAAGCCTATAGCTCTATCCTGAACCTGCAAAACTAACAAGCAGAGCTTACAGGATCTAGGGCCAGAAGTTCAATGAGGGGCAAATCTGTAGTCATATCGTAGATCTAAACTGGGGTCTAGAGTGTGAAAAAAGAATAGCAAACCAGCTATGTTCTAGACTAAATCATACAGTTCCAATTAAAATGTGAGATTCCTTGGCTTGAGCTGCCTCTGCGATCCTGAAGCACATGGTATTCAGTAGTAGCAAGACTCCAGATAAAACAGACCTGGAACATATGGAACATATAAGCCATGACATTCTCTCTAGAAATGCACAGTGTCTGGCTCTACCACACTATTCAGTCTGAGAATGTTTAGACAGAATTAAGACTCCCACCATAAAAATCTATTAAGGTGTCAGGAATTGATTCAACATTTGGCAATATGAGTTTGGAAAGCTCTATCACAAGTCAGGTACCAATAGTCCATAAGAACATTTGCACTGGAGATGTCTCTAAATTTGAGCTACTGCCATTCTGATTTGCTCATAGTAAACAGCATCTTCTTTGATGAGGGTGCATCATGGTAGATGGTCCTTTGCCAGTATGTCCCATGTCTCACAACTGATTCCAGAATTCTTCCCCTTAAAAGTGTCCTCTCTTAAACATAAACAAAGAAGAGGAAAACTCCAAAGCATTGTTGAACAAAACTTCAAAGCAAAGAAAAACAGCTTGACCACAAAGTCAATTAGAATTCACAGGAAAAAATGAAGTAGGTATTTTTAGAGTTTGTTTTTAAGAGTTAAAATTGGTATTATAAGTGAAATGGCAGCATTAAAAGAAAGAATTGGAAAAGAACTGAAACTTTGGAAGGAAGACTTGGAAGGAGTATTAAAATATTAATACAAGTACAAAACCTTATCCAAATAATAGACTCCATGAAAATTAGAAGGAGCCAGACAGAAGCTATTGACTCCACAAAACCACAAGAAACAAAATCAGAAGATGGACAAAAGAGAAGAAATATAAAGTGTCTCTTTTTAAAAAACCAAAACACTAAACAACAATGAGCTTGGAATACAGATTAAGGAGAGATAATATAAGAATCATTTTATTACCCCAAAGTCATAATATAATGGGTATAATATTTCTGGGAATCATGAAAGAAAATTACAAGACATATTAAAACCAGAGGGCATCACCTTCTGAAAGAAATTATAAAAGGAAAACTTCCAGAAATATTATAGTCAAAATTGCAAGTTGTCAGATCAAACAAAGTGTTACAGACAGCAGAAAGGACATAAAAGCCAATCAATCACAATCAGAATCTCACAAGATTCAACAGTATTCATTTTAAAGAAGTGAAGAGTTTGGAACAAGTTATTTCAAGGGTGGAGAAGGGAAGGCTAACCACCAAGAATCATTTACCCAGCAACACTAAATATAATCTCTAAAAGAGCAGGAGGGTACTAGAAACTAGAAAACTTGCAGGCATCAGAACTAAGTAGAAATTTTGAATCTGAGTCAAGAGAAATAAAAAATTAAATACAAGTGAGCAATCAGAAGAGACTAAACAAGGATAAAGTGGTTACATTCTAAGAAGAGGAAATAATATGAAAGTCTCTTCAGAACTCTAATGTCATCAAGATTATAAAAGAAGTTAAACATGACAAAGCCCTTTGGAGTGGTTTTGTTCTGTTTTGATGATATTAAAAGAAGAAAGAAAAGAAAGGGGACAAAAAGGTGCACTTGGGAAGAAATGTCAGGAACTTAACATATCAAGTAATTGGAGGATTCAAGAGGAAGTACACTTAAGGAAAGGAGTGTGGGGATTAGGTGTCATACTTCTTTCATATGAACTGGTCAAACAAGGGTAGAAACAAATATACAGTAGAATAGAATAAAAGGGGGGAAGTAGGAAAGTAAAGGAAGAAATAAGGGGAGAGCTGGATTCAGAAAGGCATTAGTTGTTGGCAAAATAAACTTTAAACTTGGAGGGAGAGTTGTGAAAAGCAATTTAAAAAATAAAGAAAAGGTGAGAATTTGTGATTGGGGTATGAGTGAGGAAAAAGGAAGAGGGGTAGAACAGAATCTTCCTTAAGCATTGGATATTTGTCTCGAACACACTCATCTCCCACCCCATTCTGTTTTTTCTTTAAGACAAAGTGAGGAGCAAAGATGATAAAATATAAAAGAACAAGATGTGGGGAAATACATAATTAAAGAATCATAACTCCAAATGTAAATGAGATGAGATTATCCATAAAACAGAAAAGGATAGCAAAATGAAGCAGAAAGCAGAATATGGTAGTATGCTGTCTTTAAAACATAACACTAAAAAATTCCCATGGAGTTAAAACAAAGAGCTAGAGCAAAATCTATTAGAGGACTTTATTTGTACAGCTCTAGTACTTACATCATACATTACTGCATACTCTACTTTTCACAGTAGCTTCTACTCCAATTGGACAGTAAAACTCAATGGGGTAAAGACTTATTTTAACTTTGTGTCACCATCCTTATCCAACACAGTACTCTGCATAACAGTCATATAATATATATTTATTGAATTAAATAGACTTAGGGGGGAAAGACTCCTCATACAATTGTGACTATTATCTTTTTTGGGGGGAACAAAAAACACATTTTCTAATCGATAGAATCACAGACTCAGACTTCTGAAAGAAAATCATAGTATCAAAACACAATTCAAGTGACTCCTCCTCCATTTTCCCTGATCCCCACCAAGATAAATGATGTATCCCCTCTCCTAGTACCTCACACTCCTTTTGTGTACCTTTTGGTTGTTGTTGAGTTACTTCAGTAGTGTTCAGCTCTCTATGATGTTGTTTTGATTTGCTTTTGGCAAAGATTCTGTAGCGTTTGATCATTTCCTTCTCCAGCTCGTTTTACGGATAAGTAAACTGAGCCAGCAAGGTGAGTTGACTTACCCAGGTGATGCAGCTAATAAGTATCTAAGGTCAGATTTGAGCTCGTGAAGATGAGCCTTCCTGATTCCAAAGTAAAGCACCTGGCTGCTTTATGTACTTATTTTAATTTTGATCATCTTTATTTACACAAAGTCATATTTCCCTACTAGCTTGCAAGCTTATGGAATCAATGATTTTATCCTACTTATATTTTACCTTCTCTAGCATGAAAGGATAGGGTATCTCTCACAGTATCTAGGTCTGGACTGGACCAGTGTTTTGTTATAATAGCAATTCCTCATACAAGTACAGAGTATTTTTACATTCATTATGTCACCTGACCCTCCTGACAGTCCTGAAGGGTCAGGAGATCATAGAGGATACTGCTAGGTATACATAATAATTTATTTATACACAAAAAGACTTGTGGGGATTTTAAAAAAAACTTTAAAAATCAAATAAGAGAGAGCAAAGAAAAATTAGGGGGGAAAGAGGAATCCAAGAAAATCAAGAAAATTAGGAAACGAATGTCAATCAACTAAAAGTCAAAAATCAAAAACTTAAAAAAGAAAATAGCTCTTTGAAAATTAGAGTTGGGTAAAGGGAAGTTAATGATGCCATAAAATATCAAGAAATAATAAAATAAAAAGAATTTTAAAAAGTGAAAAAGTCAACCATCTTTAAAAAAAAAAAATTGACCTCAAGAATAGATCAAGAATGAGGAGAGACTATAAGAATAGTCAGACTATCTGAAAGGTACAATAAAAAGAATATTGTTATAATATTACAATCAATTATCAAGGAAAATTTTCCTGAAATTCTAGAACAAGAAGACAAATCAAACAGAAAAAAAAATCCACTAGTCACTACCTGAAAGAGATCCCAGAAGGAAAATTTACAGGATTATCATAGTTAAGTTTCGAAGCTCCCAGGTTAGGAGAAAATATTGTTAGCAACAAGGAAAAAAATAAATATCATGGAGCTACACTAAAGATTACATAACATTAGTAGCTATTACATTGAAGGACAGTAGATCTTAGAATATTATATTTTAGAAAAAAAAAGCTGGGCTTACAACCAAGGGTAACTTACCCAGCAAAGTTAAATATAATCCTGAATGAAAAAAAATGCACATTTAATAAACTGAAAAATAAGTTTCAGATATTTATGACAAAACAGCAGAAGTTAATGGAAAATTCAGCATGTAAGATCCAGGAGAAATATAAGGCAACTATAAAAGATCAATTAAAAGGCTTTCAATAAAATCAAATTGTCTGCTTCTTAGATGTGAAAATGTTATTGATACTCATGACTTCCTTATTTGGGTTGTTTGTAAGAAATGCTTAGGCTGAGCTGTGCATGATGGTGTGATTCCAAAAAAAAAATAAAATTATAGGGAGAAATAAGGAGTAATTACCTCATACAAATGAAGCATGACAGGAATAATTGATATAGAAAAAGCAAGTGGAGGAAGGATAGTGGGTAATCCTAGAATCTTACTTTCATTAAGAATGGGTTAAAGAGAGAACATACATCTAGAAGGCAGGCTAGAGGAGGAGGGGGAAGGAGGAGGATAAGGGAGGGACTCTTAGAGGGGCAGATAGGCTAAAGAAATAGCAGGGCAAAATACTGGGTAAAAGTAAATTACAATTGTATGGAAGGATAGGATAAATAGAATGAGAAGAATGGTGAGAAAAAAATAGAAAAAAGGGAAATGAAAAAGAAGTAATCATAGCTTAGATGATGAATTGACCCATAAAACAGAAATGGATAGCTGATTAAAAATTTGAATTCAACAATATGTTGCTTTCAGAAAACAATAAAAATGAGAGATACAAACAAAGATAAAATAAAGAACTGGAACAAAATTTATTATATAAAAAAGCAAGGGTGATAATCATGATCTCAGATAAAGTTAAAACTAAAATAGATTTAATTAAAAGAGGAAACATGGAAATAATACTGTGGATCACCAATATTATTCAATATTGTTTTATAGCTTTTAAAAAAACTAGTCAGTATAAAAATATCCAAGAATATATCTGCCAAAATTGACACAGGAACTATATAAAAATAATCATAAAACACTTTACATAAATAAAGTCAGATTTAAACAATTAGAATATTTATTGTTCATAATAAAAAACTTATTTAACTTATTTATTCAATGTCATCTCAATTAGATTGCTAAAAATCATTTTACTGAATTAGCAGAAAATAATAACAGCTTATTTGGAAGAATAAAAGATCAGAATTTCAAAGAAAACAAGGAGAAAAGACATGAAGGAAATTTAGGAGTGTCAGACTTTAAATGACATCAGGTGAGAGCATTGTTGAAATACAAAATGAATAATTTCTATTATTTTAAATTAAAATTTTCTTGTGTAAATAAAACCAGTGTAGGCAAGAATAGAAAGAATGAAGAAAATTAGGAAGAAAGTTTCATAGACAATTTTTCAGATAGGGTGTGATTGTGTTGAAATACTGCTGTGGGGAAGGAAATTATTGACTTAGAAAAAGATGGATAGATGTGGATCTAGGAAGGAAGCTATTATTCACATCCAAAGTAAGAAATGACCTGAGGAAATATACATAGTACAGTTTTTCATATATGTGTATATATGTGATGTTTATTGATATTTGTGTATATGTTTGTGTGTGTGTGTGTGTGTGTATAAATATCTATCTATCTATACAGGTATACATCCACACTAATTATATCCTTTTTTAGGGCAGGTGTAGGGAGAGAAAGAAAAAATAATAAAGTAAAAAGTGCAGAGCAAGGAAAGAGAGAAAACCTAGAAGGAAGGAAAGAAAAGCTGGGTAGCTTTGAAAACAATATATGATATTTTTATATAGATTTTCTTGAAATTGATAGTTATTATTTTATGTTGAATCCTTTCTGATGCCTGCCATGTACATGGAAATGTTCACTTTTTTTCTTTTCTTATTTTGTATTGTTTAAAATAAATTTTAAAAACCTATAAAAATGATAAAGAAAATAAAAATTAAAAAATTTAATATAAAATAAAAATCAATAGAGAAGAATGTGAAGTGATACACTTGGCTTCAGAACTTACAAAATAAGAGCAGGGTGAAGAAAGTTTATTGAGATTATATGAAATAAAGATCTGGTGGCAGGTAATGGGGTGGCTTAATGGACTACAAGCTCAAAATAAGCCAACATTAGCCAAAGACTGATTCAGGAGAGATGTAATGTCTAAAGGGAGATAGGATAGTTTTATTACCTCTGTCCTGTACTGTTTCCTTCCCCAAAAAAGACTATAAGGAATAAATCAATTGCTGAAGAGTATCAGGTGTTTCATAGTGAAAATCATCCCTTTAAATCCATGGCTCTGACCTACTGCTCCTAACTACCCCCAGCTTTGATCACAGATACTGAAATTCCAGAAGGAAACTTTACACTTCTCACCATGTAGAGAAAAATGTCATTCTCAGCTCCCAGGCCCTCTCTCCAGGCTAATGTGCTGAACAGTTCCTTCCGAAAGCCCCAGTTGAATAATATGGCAAGACGCATAAATGTGGATTTAGTTTTCTGCCAGGAAAAAGCAAAGAAATATCATGTCAGAGACTTAGTTTTCAGATTTCACCACAGTCTTCCCAACCTACTGCCTTAGAGACTCTAGGGCCATTACCTGTGCTCCCTATCCCCTTCCTGAGAGCTCCTGAAAACCAACAATGAAAAGGTTTCTAGGCAAGAAGTACTGCAGCAAGATGCCAAGTGATTTTTGGGAATCTGATACCTGGCACAGCAGAGAGTTTTAATGAGTTACTATTCGGGGAGCAGGAAGGAAGAACACAAGAAAGGGAGGGTGCTGGAGCCTCTGTCACAAGCCCCTTTTCTGTAGCTCTGGTTTCCACACTCTTCCCCTTTCACAATCTCTCATTACTCTCTCTGTCTAGAATGACCTTCTACTATTCATTACTCAACCAAAAACTTGCTCAAAAACTCAAAAACTCCCTTAGGAACTCTTCCCTTACTATTCTGCTCTACCATAATGGTGCTTGTGTATAGACTGGTTTGAGTAGATGAAAAGTAAATTCAATTTTAGTATATATAACATTGTAAAATGAGCTGGAGAGGGAAATGGCAAAGCTTTCCAGTATTTTTGCCAAGAAAACCCCAGATAGCATCAAACACTCCTGAAATGACTGAATAACAACAAAATATATGATGTAAGGTGAATCTTCTCTTCCATGTAGGCTCTGGATTATCTGAATGGACAGAAACTTTGCTTCCTCCTCTTTCTATCTCCCCCATAGAGCATCTGAGTCCACATTCAGCTCACAAAAAATTCCCAGTAAGTTCTAGGTGAGTGATCTCTTCTTACCACAACAACCTCTGGGCATGGGTCAGCTAGATGGAAGAGGAGAGGAACCAGGCAATGGAAAGCATGAAGCTTCAATTGTTCCTCATACTTCTTCCCAGCACTATAGATCACGTCTCCATAGAGGAAGATGGCTTCTCCTCGAACTTTATCTCTCTCCTGAGGAGGACAAACTCATTAAAGTAGGATGTTAGGTTTGAGAAGACAAACAAAATGGGGCCATCTATGGACTTTGGGTTTAATCTAGGATTAATTAATCTAGGATCGACAGGTAGGATTCTTCTTTTTCTTGGAATCTTAGACAGAAGTGGAAGAAATAGTCTGACTGTTCTTTGCCTTGTTCAGAACTTAGCTAGAGCATTGCGAATAATTCTAGACACAAAATTTTAGGAAGTTCATTGATGAGTGAAACTGAGAACTTCTCAGAATAATAACTATGGGAGGCAATTGTGGGCAATTTAAGACTCAACACCAAGGAACTGTTAATCATTAAGATTCTGGGAAGAGCAAAGACTTGCTCTTCAAGCAGAAATAATTGAGATAACCCCCTTGATTGAGCAGTTATTTAATTACTTAGAGAAGAACCTAATTATTTAATGGCCTGGAGATAGTCAAGAATTCTCTAAACTAGAAATCTCTGTTTGTTGATTGAGGAAGCCTGAGGTAAACTAAGTCCCCTTGGTTGTTCTACAAACCTTTTTAACCCCACTGGCTTAATCAATTATTTACCTCTAAATAAATCTCCTTATTGTGAAGGATTATGTGGTTTCTCATAAAATCATTAACTAAAGTAGATTGAATCTATAACCTAATTTTCAGTTTATGAAGGTCTGATGGGTTTGGGAAAAGTAAATTCTTTGTACAAACCTTACAATAGTTGCTCATAAGCATTTGTAAACTTTGTAAACAAACTGACCATCATAAACTTAGGTAAACACATTTGCAATAAGTCAACTTTATGAACCTGACTAGAATTCAGCAAACCTGTGCTACTTCCAGTTGAGCAAGCATTGAGCAGGTAGTGAAAATTAATCGGATAAGGGGAAGAGGATTCCTGTGGTTTATGACTATATAATCACCTTAACTTCTGGGAAATTGGCTCTCCTCTCTCTGAGACTTCAGTGAATATATTGCCCACTTCTCACGAGATACAATAAAGCTTCTGTTTTTCACTTTGAGAAATCTCTGAGTAGTCATTTTGAGTTAGGGGTTGCCATCCCACACATTGATAAGATGAAGCAAATCCAGAGGAGGATGACAAATATGGAGAGAGGACTAAACTATAGTACATTCAATTGAAGGAACTGAAGATATTTTAGCCTAGAGAAAGAAGACATCTTGGGATGATGATAGTTGTCTCCAAATTATTAGAAATGTAGAAAAGGGATTATGTAATGGGCTGAGGATTGAGTTGATGCACTGAGGTCCCAAGCACGTGAGGCTAAATAGTAATTGGACCATACTCTATTAATATATATGCTTGGAGAAAGAATGGCCCCCGTCTACTCTTTGTGCAAGTCCTGATGTGTTGTATAGGAAATGATGGTTTTGATGGGTGGAGGTAGGGGAGTGAAAAGGGAAGTGGAAAGAGAGACTGCTGGCTGGTTTCTTGACACAGCTGCTCGCATTGCTCTTGCGACCTGCAATCCCCCTTCACCTCTGCTGGCTGGCTTCCTGTCGCAGTTGCCTATATTGCTATCGCAATCCCCCTTCACCTCAAAAAGAATAAAGATTGAAGATTTTTCCCTTAACCTGAATTCCTGACTCCAGCTGATTTTAAATACATGGTCACCACAGGATTAACTAGTTGCCCTCCAAAATCACAGGCTCCTGATGAATCTCATTCATCCTCTCCATGAAGCACAAGTTTGACCATATTTTATAACCTTAATAAACTCCAGTACTTTCCAAATAAACTCCATTTTAGCATTTATGGCCCTTCACAAGTTGGTTCCTAACCTAGCTTTTTAAATTTATTATTTATAGATGACTCTCCTCCTGATATACTGTGGTCCAGCTAGACTCGCCTTTTGCAGTTCCTTACACTTGACACTTCGTTTCCCAACTCCATGTCTATGTACTTGATGTCCTGACATGCCTGGATGCACTCCAAGGTCACCTTCACTTCTTAGAATCCTTTGTTTTCTCCAAAACCCTTCTCAAAAACCAATATCTATATTCTTAACCTAAGGTCCATGAACTTGTTAATTATATGTACATAAAACTATACTTCAATATTAGTGTCCTTCCTGTGTATTTTACTTCATGCATTTAAAAACAGTATTCTGAGAAGTTGTCCACATATTTCACCAGATTGCCAGTGGATGTTATTTATGATATTAAAAAGATGAAAAATTCCTGATCTCCATGAAACCTTTCATGACTCTCCCAACTTCTAGTGCTCCCCCTACTTTCCCTTGCTTTTTATTTCATACAGAATGTGTATATACTGTACATATATACATATGTACATTTATATTCATTTGTGTATAAATATATGTTTATATATATAATCTCTGCTAATAGAAATTATAAACCATACTTGAGTAATACTATTTGCCAGTTCTTTCAATACTCTAAGTTATTGGACTGTCTGACTTGAACTAATCAAGGTCAGCAGATTTCTTACTATATCCTTACTTATTTTAGATAGCAACTCTCTACTGACCTGTTTGTTTTATCCTTCCCAGTCCAAAGATCTTGATAGAGGAAATAGAAGCAAAATAAGTTATTAATTATTGTCCTTCTATTCTCTTCAAATGACAATCTTAACCTCCTTTCTATCTCTTAACCCTTAATGTAACTAAAAATACCTCTGCACTGTTTTTTGTTGTTGTGCTTATTTCCTTAACAGATTCAGCTCTTTCTGAGTTTGTGTTCCTGACAATATTCTAAGACTCTTGTTACACTTAGTTCTCTTTCTGTTAAAGTCACCTATCCTTGCTTTCTTACATGAGTTTTTTTTTGATGATAGCCATCTAAACCCAGAGAGAGGACTATGGGAACTGAGGCTGGATCACAACATAGCATTTTTACTCTTTTTGTTGTGGTTTGTGTGAATTTTATTTTCTTTTTCATTTTTTTCCCTTTTGGATCTGATTTTTCTTGTGCAGCAAGATAATTGTATAAATATGTATGCTTATATTGGATTTAACATATATTTTACCATGTTTAATATAAAAAAGAAAGACATTAAAAAATGGCTAAAATTTTTTTAAAAATCTAAATTGGTGAGTCTCAATACCTTAGCATTGTTTCCTTTTAGAATTCCTTTTTTTCCTCTGAGTGAGAATTATTTCACTTTCAATCTTTAGTTTTTCATTACTGAGGACTTCCCATTCCTGTTGGGTTAACTTCTTTTCTAGAATTTTAGTCCTGGAATCCTATTTATACTCTCTCTAAATTTACTCTCTCACAATATGAGGTGTATGTTCCCTTATTATAGACTTTATCAAACTACTCACTTCTCAAATAGGTCTTTCCATTATGAAGAAAGCATCTTCCATGCCCTGAAATCTATCACTTTCTTGGGCACGGTTTTGTAATATCTAGCAATCTTCTAGATTCCTCATGGTTGTATCATTTGTACTGAAATAAATCACCAGAAGTGCGCAATATTCATACATCTTAGCCAGTCTTTAGTGATTCCCTTTCATGTCTGGGATACATGAAAAGCCAATTGACCTCTCTAACACTGTTATCAAAAATCTCCTCAGAAAAGAGTCATCAACTTCCACTTTTCTTTTCTTCCTCTTATCATTAGTAAATGAACTCTTTTTCTATTCTACAGGAGAATTGACAACAGTCCTTGGAGGCAAATAATTTCTTTTCTCAAAAGGTCCAGTTCCATCCTCTTTGAGATGATCTTCATAGATTACTTATCTACGTATCTCATGATCTTTCTTCTTTTTATTTTCTGTCACATTCTTTCGCTTCCTCACTTCTTGACAGTAGTTATCATTTCCTTTTACTTCTCAGATTAATTTTATCCTTTAAAAAAATTAACACTAAAGCTCTTTTGCTGACTCTTTCTTTTAAGGGACTCTTCATTCTCATTGATGTGTTCTACAAATTCTTTTAATAGAAGGACTAGAATTTAAGAATATCTAAAATGAATCAAGTTTTTGTTCCCTTGTTTTGTGTCAATTAAAATCCTTTATTGTTAAGTTTTCTTCTAGGAGGGAGAGTAACCTATACTTTTTGCATACATAACAGTCACAGAAATAAAACTATTATATGTTCTATATATCAGTACAAGTTTCTCCCCATTTTTCAGACTTACTGAAGTGAGATTTGAAATTCTTTGCTGTTCCTGCTAGCTGCTATTCTGAAGAGTTGTTAAGGAAAATTGCCTGTATCTTGAACTCTGCCTTGTTACCTTATTAGTACCTTGACAATCATACCCATTTTTCTATCCCTTTCTTCTCTTTTTCTATTCTATATCCTCTTGTTCTGTTTCTTAGCATCTTCTATGAATTCTCTTACTCTTTCAGTTTAAACCCTTCTCCTTCTTCACATGGGATCCATCTACTTTTTCAGATTCTCCTTAAATCATCCGAAAATTTTTCTCCTTAATTTAATTGCTGGACATCTTTGTGATTCCATATGCTTTTGAAATGTCTTCTTTCTTCACCTCAGGCTCTTTCCCCACACTTTTTTGCCATTAAAAATAGAGAATACCTAATGTAATCATTAATCCATGTAGGAGGAGTTTTTTTTTAAGTAGACATTACATACTTCCAAGTGTGTTTTGCAATACCTCTCATCCCATCAAAAGCCCATGAGCTTTTTGATTATTGAGTTATTGAGTCTGAGGACAATAGGTAGATTGACTTTTTGAGGGACATTTTCATGGCAAGAAGAATAGAGAAGGAAAAAAGGAGAATCCTAAGTATGGACAGTTGTTTCCCAATTTATGCAGCTAATGAAAATAGGACAGGACAGACAAACAAATTGGTGACTGAGGTTGAAAGAAATTTTAGAAAGTTACCAGGAAGGGTTGTTTTTACCAGATACAGACAGAAAAATGTATAAAAGGCAAAATACTGGGGAACTGGAAAGTAGTAATCTACTTACTAGACGGTTAAGTATTTTAATGTTTGTGTGATTTCCTTTTCTGTTTCAATTAAATTATTGGTTCTTTGTTATGGACTACCCATGTTACATTTAATATGGTAATAAAAATATCTTGTAATTAAAAGCAGGAGGTTGAATTTAGAAGTCTCCAGTATTACACTGGCACAGGGACTTAAATTATATACATGGTCTGAGTACCAAAAAAGACCCCCATAAACATGAATCCAAGAGAGGTAGGTGATGGTTGGCACACAGACAACATTCTTTCATTCAATAAAGATGCATTAGACTTCTGACACCACTCTAGACTCTGGAAATACAAAAACAAAAACCAAACCAACAAATAAAAATCTCTCACTGATGCCAAGAGACTTGAATTTTGATAGGGGAAATAACATAAATATCTAAAAGTGAATCCAAAATATAGACAAAGTAAATAAAAAGTAATTTGGGGAGTGCACTAGCAATCGAGAAGCAAGATCCCTATTACTGGTGAGTGTATCAGCATTCTCTTAGTCATCCAGGCTCACAATCTAGATGGGTTCTTCAATGCTTGCTCTCTCACCACATAAGCATTTAATCTACTGCCAAATTTTGTCATTTACACTTTCATGAGGTCTTTACACACACACGTATACATCTTGGTATGTATATACACATATACATGATACATACATATACATATAAAGTGTCACATGCATACATATTGTATTATATTGTTATATATGTTTTATGTATGCATATTACATGTATACATACACACATATATCTTTATGTATGTATATGTATATCTCCCCAAATTGCAATGGTCAATGTTGAACTATAGATACATATATCTAAATATAGATACACTAAATACATAATTGGTTGGGCTGTAAATTGATCCAAACATTCTAGGTATCAGAACTATGCAATACATCTTATTAAACTGTTTCTACTCTTTGAGCCAGCAATATCTCTACTAAGCTTATGCCCAAAGAAATAAATAAAGAAAATAGAAACAGAGGTCTGTAACAATATATTCATACTTCTTTGTGGGAAAGAACTAGAAAGAAGATAGGTGCTTATTGATTAGAAAATACCTAAAATCAGTGGTTTATGAGTAGAATGTAATATGTTATTTAGCAATAAATAACACATAGGAAAACTTCAGAGAAATATTACAAATGTAATATGAACTAATAAATAAGAAAAAAGAAACCAAAGGATAATTTGCATAATCAATACCACTATTTAAAGTTAAATGATCATTAAAAGGAAGTAAATACTGAGTCATGATATATAAGTGATTTATAAACTATAAAACATTGTATAAACTTTATAAATTGTATGACTATTACTATCTATTGGTAATTCTATTAATATAGGAAAATGAATTCCTCAGGAAACAAATAATAGAAGCACATTTTCTTCCTCATGGAAAAAAAACCAGAAGACTAAGAGATGACAAAGCTTTATGCAATGTCACCTTATCAAATGTATCAAATGTTTCTTTTTTGTTTTTTTCCATACAAGGGAAAATTCTTGAGAAAGAGAGTTTGTTGCAATTTTTTTTCTTCCAGGTATGACTGTGATATAAAGACAAAGGGCATCAATAAAATGTTCTGTCTTGTCTTAAAGGGAAAAAAAAGCATTTCAAAGTAATACCCCAGGGACCAAAGTAAAGTATTCTAGACCAGACATAAAGGAAAGGCCTGGTGTTCCTGGAAGCTGATGTGATTTAGGGAGACTTCAGGTTAGGGGATGAATTCTTTCCATTAGCTCCTGACCCTGGTTATCCACCCCTTTGCTTAGCCCTGACACTTACATCATCAAAGAGATCATACAGCTGCTCTGCCACCTTGAGGCTGTTGGAGCCTGCACCCTGTAAAGTCAGGCGATGCAGGATTTCACCAATGATGCTTATAAGTACCAAAATGTTCTCTTCTTCCTGATCCAGTAATCCTTCCATCAGGTCAGATAGTTGGCTCCGGAGCAGATTTCCCTACAGGGAATGAGGATGAAAAGAAGAAAAACCTAAGGATACTCCTTCCAAGGATCTTTCAAAAGGCTTTGTACAGTCTACAAAGCTACAATTGTCTTCTAGACCGCTTCCACCCAAAACGCTGTGTCCCTCAGAATATCCCCCCCTAAGCTGTCAGGTCTTTTGAAAAATAGTAAAGGGATGGAAGTTTATGTCAATGCCCTCAATTCCTTTCCTTGTTGGACAGAGAGAGGTTCTAGAAACCTCATCTTATGAAGAGCAATTGAAAGAATTGTGGCCATCTAAGCTGGAGGAAAGAAGAAATGGAGATGCTACAATCATTGCATGTGTACCACATTGTAAGAGGAATATTGATAAAAGTTTATTCAAATGGTGACTTGGATGGGGAGGGAATCTAGAAATCAAATTACATAAATATCAGTTGAAAGAGCTGGAGATGCTTAGACTAAAGAAGATTCTTTGGTGAATTCAAGATCTCATTTGGCTTGCTGTTTATTAACTATTGGTTCAGTAGAGCAAAATGCCACCTAAAAGGCATACATATATAATGTATATATCAACATTATTCAAGATTTTGTGAAATTTATAGACACAGAGAGCCTTATTCAATGAACCTCTGATGATTAAAACCAGATAAGGGGGATGATAATGATATGCCAACCAAAGGTGTTTGCCACTATAAAGGGAGATTTAATTCTCTGTAGAGGGTAAAGTCTTCCAGATCTTCCTCTTTGCAGATGACAAGATTTTGGTTTCATAAGACCCTGGATAAACTTTTTGGATAAGATTCATATTCCCACAAAGGATTTTGACATAAACATCCACATAGAAAAAACCAAATAATCTGGAATTTGTAAAGTCTGGAGTAATCTCTATGGTCTCAAATTATGATGAGTAGTTACAGGAACAACATAGAATTCAGCTATCAGTAACTACTTCTTGGTTAGATGCTGACAGTGGACAATGGGTTTCAGTACTAAAAAAGAGAGTGAGCTAAATTGCTTTCAAGAAATTGCAAAGTTCCTTTAATTACCCTTAAACAAAGGTCCATCTTTTTAATAGTTATATTTTGTCAGCATTGTTTCATGACTTTGTCATTATTAGTTTCTAAGATTTAAAAGTGGATATTACTCAAAGTCCAATGAAGCAACATATGTGGATATAATCCATCTAAAACACATAACAAATAAGGAACTATAAAGAAAAAAACCTAGAGTAAGTGATGTCAACTAAGTAAGTAACAAAAAATGGGATGGGCATGTTACAAAAGCAGAAGATAGCAAACAAAACAACTTGTGTGTTCTATTGCTATCAGTGTTATGTCAAAAGAAAGCAAGGGAGACCAGCATATTGGGTCAACTGCCTTGCCAAGCTTCTTTGGAGAAAAGGACAAGAGTAACATAGGATTGGGCAGGAAGTATATTGCCATAATTTGTATTGTTGGAGGGAACATCTGAATTGGTGAGATTTTAAAAATCTATTTAGAATTTGAATAAGTTATAGATATTGTTTGGACATGTGTTGGATAACCTCTGAGATCTGTGATTCTATATTAAGGGGATGTGAAGAGGGGAGAAAAATAGGATAAAATAGAAGAGGAACTTTTAATAATGCTAAAAGTAGTGTATGTCCAAGGTGAATGTGAAAGGATAGTGAACTTTTTTTTTTTTAAACAAAGTGTTTGGGAAGGAGAGGAAGGTCAGAAGGAATAATCATGGCTATAAACCTTGAATCCTGAACTGGTAGGGATATCCTTTTGGAGGTATTTCCCATCAATAGTATTGATAGTATTTCCTTCTTACCTTCCCAGGTTGAAGTAGAAGGCTACCCAACCCCTGCAAACTCATGGTCTGTACCACCATGTTGGAATTTCTCAAGGAGGAAGTTAGGAAGCTCCAGATAGTCCGCCGAGATTTGTATCGTGCGACCTCTTTGCTGTTGAGAAGCTGAAAAGAGGTCTCATAGTGAGCTTTTCATATTATACACAGCTGGTCCTGACCTCTGGCCATCAAAAACCATTTCAGGGACATAAAAATAGGTATGTGTGCACTAAGAATAATCTCATGCCCTGCCTTTCCTGCCTAGAGGGGGAAATCAAGATGAAAAATACCCATTGCCCAATCCAGATCCTTGGTTTCAATGGGCCCCCAGGACAGGTATGGCCAAAGTTGGTACAATCTTCTCTAGCATCTTCTTCACATAGCAGTGAAACTCAATGGAACTTTGTTCACTGAGCTCAGTGTACTGTCAGTGATTCATTCACTGGTGATTTTTCTTCCCCGCCATTTTGTAGCCAGTTTTTATTCTCAAATTTAACTTCACTTGGGGAATTAGATCCCCACAGAAACTGAATGCTAGGACAATGAAAGCCTAGGATTGAGCTTCCTCTCAGCTATGGGGACAAGGGAAATCCCCAAGAGTCAGTGCCCAGATATTGGGCAACATGTTTAAGCAGCAGATTTCTTATCACTAAGTTAGAGTATTTGATCTGTTTTAATGATAATCGTTTGTCTTATCCTTTAGTCTGACTACTAAGAGCTTCCTTACCCACCTCCTGGATCATTTAAGTGACCTTTCCTAGGCACCTCTTTGGGTCCATTATTGTCAAACTTGATAAAGGCCCAGCTGTGAATCCTAGTTTACTGCCTGTGTGATCTTGAGCAGATCTCATTCTTTCTGAGACAGTTTTATCATTTGTAAAGTCTGGAATATTTTCTATCTACCCTAACTAATACTTGGTCAAAATAAGGCTCACCTTCCTCTTTTTTTCCTACTTACATCCTTTGTTACTAATGACAGAAGAAAGAATCAGAGAGTACAGATTCATGAATCTCAGATTGGTAAAGTAACTAAGAAGCCATCTCCTTCCATTAATAATATGCTTAGGGGAAGGAATTGTTTTTATTTTTAAAATTTGTCTTGGTTTGTCTTTATATCCCCGGTGCCTTATAAATAATGAATATAATAAATGCCTGGATTGGATTGGATACATATGATCCAGGATAAATCTCTTAACTGCTGACAATTTTTCTCCCAGGGTTCTTTTTGGGGAAAGCACATTGTGCTATAGAAAAGTGCTACATAAAACAAATTATTATAGAGAACCCATTTTTCCAAAAGCAGATCATTCCACTTTTGGACAGCTCTGATTGCTAGAAAGTTTTTCTATAGACAAAGCCTAAATCTCCGTCTCTATCCATTCTTCCAAGTTCTCCATTTTAAGACCATGTGAAAATATAATTCTACCATATATATATAAACTTGGAAAAGTTTCACATACTTTGTAACCTTTCCAAAGTCTCTTCTCGCCAGACTGAAAAATACTAGAGTAGGGGACAGAAGACATGAAATTAAATATCCATTCTACTGTAAATAGCTTTAATCTTGGTCAAGACCCTTACATTCCCAGAGCATACATTTATCTTTCTATAAAATAGCAATAATGATTCTTATCCTGTGTGCCCCTTAAAGATAGAAAAATCAAATGAGAAAAAAAATGAATGTGAAAGTAGTTTATAAATTATAAAGCTCTAAATAGAAATGATAAGAATTTATGATAATACCAATAATGAACCACTCTCTTTTGGATAGTATTCTATATCTTTCAAAGTATACATTAAGATTTTCATTATTGCTTGTATATTTATTTGAACCTCACAGGACTCCTTCCCTTGCTTTAATCTTTTGTTTTGGTTGCTTTAATTCCATGCTCTGTCAGTCTATTTCACTACCAAGAACTCTTTGTCTTTTTCCTGAAACTTGGGTTAACAAAGCAAAAAAAAAATAGTTTAAATTCTTTTGGAACATAGCTCACTGCTGCATAATAGATCTTTGCCCCTTAACTTGGGGTAAAAAGCAAGAAAGAAAAACTTCACAATACAGGATAAGAATGGTATGACTAGACAATAACTTCTCTAGGAAAGTATTGGGATCCGAATGGACCACAAGTTCAATGAATCAACACTGTGACATTGTAACCTTCCAAATTGCAGTGAAAATTAGGGAGATATTAAAAGAGTCAGAGCATCCAGAATCAATAAGTCAGTAATTCTGTTCTACTTTGACCTACCCAGAATTTATTGGGAGTAAGGTGTTCAATTCGGGATGCCACATTTTAAGAAATAAATTGCCAATCCAGTGTCTGTCCAGGGGAAGAAAACTAGTATAGAAAGAGGACTAGAAACCCCACTACAGTTATTTTTCCACATCATGGGGTTAGGGGTAGGGCATCCTGTGATCTAGAAAATCCACATAACAGTTTTTGGCCCTTCCTTTGTACCAAAGAAGTCTGAATTATCATGATGTCATGATGTTAAAAATATATGTTTAAAATAAAATAAAAATAAAATATAGATTTATACTATATATATGTATATATATGTGTGTGTGTGTATATATATATATATATATATATATATATATATATATATATAATGCATTTTTGAGTTTCTAAACTTTCTCTGTGCCATTTTCTCGCCTTCACATATCATCTGTGGCTTCTATAAAACTGACAAAAATTTTCTATTTAACATCTTAGGTCAACCCATGATATATATCAAAACTGGTGGGGAAAGTCATGATGTGGAAGAGATAATTGCTCAACTGAGGATTCTCAGTTGAAGAAGAGAAGATTTAAAGGGAATGTGCTAGCTGTTCTTAAGTATCTGGTGGGCTATCATGTGAAAGACAAAATGGATGTTTTGTTGGGCCTCAGAAGGGAAGGACTAGCAACATATAGTAAAAGTTGTGAAAATTTTAGGCTCAATGCAAGGGGGTGAACATTTTAAAAATAAGGACTATCATAAAGTTAAATGGGTTGTCACAGTTTTCTCCATCAGAGATCTTCAAATGGAAGTTGAATTGCTATTTATTGGGGGTGTTGAGAAGGATACTCTTATTCAGGTATAAATGGAACTAGGTGCTCCTTTAAGGTCTCTGCCAACTATGAGATTCTGTGATTCCATCATCTACTCTTCCTGCTCTTATGGGAATGAAGGAAATAAATGTTCACACATGGGGTACCCCCACAATGTATACAATAATTTTGCCTACAGCTACCATGGAGGAGACCTGTTCATATCCATCACTAGATCAAAAGTTATCTGAACAAAATTGCTTCTCTGCTCTCAGCTCATGAGTTCTTCCTCACAACCTTGCAAAGAAGGGACTGCTCTAGATTCTCAGGCTCCTATCCTGAGATCCTAAATGAGAGATCTGGAGTCCATCACTTCGCTACAGAGTAGCTATAGGACTCTGCCTGAATAGTCTTACCTCAATGATAACGAGGATGCCTACCAAATGATCCCTCTCGTATGGACTCTTCATACTAAGCATGGCATGACTTAAAATGTTCTTGATCTCACACTTATAGTGAGTTATGGCCCTATGGAAAGAAATAAGCAGGGAGAAAACTCTTAATCTCTAATGATGGATTTATCCAGTTGAGGATAGGGAATAGAGAATCAGGGTCAGATATGGGAAGGAAAGTTCAGTAAGTCATCAACTAGCATTATACCAGGAACTGTCCTAGGTGCTATACACAGGACTTCTCCATAGAGTAAGGAAACAGCCATCTATGGGATGCAATTTGACAGACACATAATACAAAATATCTCCCTCGTTACTCTATCACAGGACCTGAAATTTTAACATTAATGCAACATTGCCTTGGATTACATATTACCTTCTTCCAAAAAAGAAAGACCAATAAATTAGTGTAGAAAGTAAACAAAAATATATACATACACATATGTATATATGTATAAATGCAAACATATATACTAGAAATATATACAACTCTGTCTCTTCTGTCTCTGTCTCTATCTCCCTGTGTCTACTTCTGTCTCTCTCTGTATGCATATATGTATGAATTTGTATGTTCTCTCCTGAACTCTCAGTTGTCAGTGGAATCACTCTTTCTTGTGTTTCACCCCTTGGATTTTAGTATTTCCCTCCCAGGTTTTCAAAGTGCCAGTCCCTCAAAATGAAGAATACATCCTGTTCCCAGCCATTCAGCAGAGTGGAATTTTCAGACACCTCCAGTCTGCACAGGAGAAAACCAGAAGTTGTCCAAAGACCATGGACATGGGGTGAGAGATTCTGTGGGTATGGAAATAAGGAGAATCATGGAGCACAAATTCCAAAGCTATTACAGGTATGCCTCTTGGGATCTAATCCCCCAAAGAATTGCATATTTCCAGGACAGCATGGCCCAAATTTTCCCTCTAACCTTATCTCTGGTATCTTTTCCCCAAGTACCTAGTCAGGAGAGTCACACCCTGTTTGAATGTATTCATCTTCTTGAAAAGGTCCCAGCCCTGTTGTAGCTTCATATAGGCAAATATCTCCCAATTGTCAGTGGTCCAGAAGAGACCTTTCAGGGCCTCTAGACATGTCCTGTGGAATAGAGAAATCAAGTATGAAGGTTTAAGTTAAGCTCCCAATTTCTGACTCTGGAATATATTTATATGGGTTTGTTCACCTGGACTGCCCTCCACTAATCTGTTACAAACCTATTTTATGGCAGATCAGAGACTTTCTCAGTGTGGGTATTCTCTTCACCATGGGACTTAAATGGTAAAATTTAACTCCTCCATGTATCAAATGGGAAACTCAGGTCTTTTGAGTTGGAGTCTTTATACAACTTTACACTGCTCCTCAGAGCTAACAAATAAATTGATTCAGTACATTTTCTAGCAGAATATTTAGAGTTTTTGTCCACTCTGGAATAGTGTTCTCAGTTCTGAGAACTAGATATTAAAAAGAACATAAATAACCTTGATCACTTCCAGAGGAGCTCCTGGGTGAATAGACGTAAATAGGGTGAATAGGGTGAATAGAATAAAGTGTAAACTCTTTCTTGATTATCCACAGTAGATGACTATCTATCCAAGACCCTCTGCAGGCTAGAAAGTTGGGGTGGCCCTGAAGCACCCTCCAAGTTCGCCTCTAGCTCAAGGACTTCAGAATTTTATGCATTTCCTTACTTTTAGAATGTGTTCTGTCATTGTTTTTTTCTTAAATGAAATAGATTTGCCTTTCTAATTCTGTTTGCCTAAAGCCAATATGAATTCACTTTGGCTGAGCCCCAAACTTTTTCTGAGCCAAGCCAAGCTCAAGACAGCCAAGGACAAAGTACATTTAAATACAAACTCAGTTGTAAAATATCACAGCAGAAGATGTAGAGAGATTACAGGTAGTAACATCTTTTAGGGAAAAAATTGAGAAGTATAGTAGGCATATAAAAGAACCAGCTGATAGCTAAACTTTCCTTTTTACCTTTTCTCCTCTCCATTCTTTTGTGTGGGGTAGAGAAGAAAGAAGAAACATAACTGAACTCTGAAAATGGTAAGAAAGATTCTATTTCCCAGATTATTATGGTCCAAAGAAGAAGTTAGAAAAATCCTGCCTGGAAGAATAAGGGAATCTGGGAACACTAAAAAGAAGGAACATGCCTCTCAAAGAAGAAACTGCCTGAAAATGGCACTCAGAAGCAATGACTGACTTCAGGGGAATGCCAAAGGGTTCTGAGGCAAGTGAGGGGGTTATGAAACTGCTACTGTTGTGCCACAGTTTCCCTAAATTGTCCTGCCTCAGTTTCCCTAAATTTTCCTGCATCAGTTTCCCTAAATTGTTCTGCCTCAGTTCTTTGAATTGTTTTGCCTCAGTCCCCCTGGTTGCAACTTCCCTTCCTGATCATTAGAACTGAGATAATTAGAGCTGTGGAGATCTGGCCACTCTGGCATTCCAAAAGATAAAATTTCAGATGTCCTATCTCAGATACCTAATTGGCAACCTCTATCTCTAAGTTCCAGACTTTCTGTCTCTAGTGACTATTTCCCTTCACTCCCAGTTTATCGGAATTTATGGTATTACCCCTAACCTGTCAGAACCGGATTGATGGTCCACTTCTGGAAATTCCCAGGCTCACCAGAGTTTGAACTTCACCTCCTTGCCTTTGTCTACCTTGCTCTTAGAGCCACATATAAAAATCAATGGAATCTCACTTTTGATGCTGATGTTGATGCTGATGCTAAATGCTTTAAGACATCAGCCTTGGGAACAAAATGGATCCTTTGGTCCCAGAAAATCTCTCCCTCTCAGAAATCCAAATAAAATATTAAAAACTCCCTAATCTCTATCTTTCCTCAGTTTCTCTGGCATCACAGTACAATCTTTGAGAAAGCTGTCCCTACTAGATATCTTTATTTCTTCTTCTGATACTGTCATCTAACTTGTCTGTAATCTGACTTTTTGCCCCATCATTCAAATGAATCTGCTCTTTCTAAAGTTATAATCTCATTATAAATTATAAAGAATAACTTCATAATTGCCAAATCTAATGGTCTTTTTAAAATCTTCATCATTTTTCACCTCTCTGTAGAATTCAAACCTTGTTGATTACCTCTTTTTTGTTATTCTCTCTCCACTAGGTTTTCATGACATTGCTTTCTCCTGGGTCTCCCACCTCTCTCACCATTTTCCCTCAATATCCTTTGCTAATTTGTCCATGTCCCATCCACTAACCATGGGTGTCCCTTAATGCTCTTGTCCTGATTCTTTTTCCTTCTTCTTTTATTACAATTCCATTTTGTGATTTCATCAGCTCCCATGGGCTCAATTATTCCTATGCAGTTGAATCTTAGCTCTATAGAAGCAATCATAGTCTCCTTCCTGAGCTCTTGGCCTAATATCCCTAACTGCATCTTCAATGAGATATCCCATAGGCATCTGAAAATCAATGTGTCCAAAATAGTACTCACGAGCTTTCTCTCCAAACCCTCCCCTCTTCCCAATTTCTAATATCACTGTGGTAGAATCACCATCTTCCTAGTCTCCCATGCCTGCAGTCAATTTTCTTGCCATTCTTGACTTTAATTCATTCACCCCACATAACCAATCTTTTGTCATCTCTACCTTCATAATATCTCATATACGTCATCTTCTCTCCATTTACACAAATATAACCATAGTCAGATCTTCATCACATCTCATTTTCCTGTTCAAGTCTTTCACTACTCCAACTCATCCTCCGAGGTAATTTTTCTGAAGTGTAGTTAAAGCCATAAGGCATTTCCTTTCCAGTAAACTGCCTAGTACTTCCACAATCAAGTATAAATTTCTTTGATTGGCATTTAAAGCCCTATGACCTCATCCCTTCTATTTTTTCAAGCTTTGAATATTACTCTCCCCCATACACTCTATATTCCAGCAACACTGGGTTATTTCTTTGAACAAAGCACTCCCTTTTCAATCTCTGTGCATTTACAGTATCTATCCCCCATGCCAGGATTATTATACCTTTCATTTCCATCTTTTAATTTCCCTGACTGCCTTCAAGAAGCATTTTAAATCCCACCTATTATAGAATACCTTTCTTAGTTCTTCCAGTATGCTAATGACTAACAGCTCACTTTATTAAATGTATACGTGTGTGTGTCTATATATCTTGTATGTGCCTACTTATTTAATGTTGTGTCTGCTATTACAATGTAAGCTCCATAAGGGCAGGGACCAGATTATTTTCTTTTCTTTTCATGCCCAATATTTAGCACACTATAAATCCTGAGAATAAAATGCTTTTTGATTGATTGACTGTTTCTAAGAGAATGTAAAATGTCATGGATAATGTTTTACTAAAAATAAGTAATTCTTGTGTCTGTTTTCTCATCTTTGTAAAATCTTTATGTGAATAGTCTATGAATGCATGGATGGTATTTTTGATGAAAACATCAGGGGGGAAAACAAATTTTCACTAATTTTAACTAATAATTCTATAGCTAACCATACCTCTATAACCATTCAACTGATTGAGGGGTATGGAAAATATTCTGTACTAGTTATGTTTACTCTTTTTAAAAAAAATATTTTTTTAATTTATTTTTTACTTTTAATCTATATTTTCCAATGTATCCCTTCCTTTTCCCTTCCCATCCCAGAAAACCATGTCCTAAAATAAAAAAATTTTGAAAGAAAAAAAAATTCTTAAAAAAAAAACTAGCCAACGCATCAAAAAATTCTGATGTTATAAATAATATTTTATATTTAGAGTCCTATTGTTGTTCAGTCATTTTTCATTGGTGTTTGACTCTTCATTTGACCCTATTTGAGACTTTCTTGGCAAAGATAGTGGAATGGTTTGCCATTTCCTTCTCCAAGTCATTTTACAGATGAGGAAAATAAGACAAACAAGATTAGGTGATATTTGCCAAGGATCACATAGCTAGTAAGTATCTGAAGGTGGATTTTAACTCAGGAAGATGAGTCTTCCTCATTCTAGGTACTCTGTGCACTATGATACTACTTAGCTACCCCTAGAGGAACTGCAGCGAGGAAACAAAAGTGGATCTTCAATAAAGAAGGGAAAGTCATTTCTCATATGTTCTTTGAGACAAAGCTAGGTCATTAGAATTTCACAGAATTCAGTGTCAATTGATTTGTTTTCATTTCATTATGTTGTTGTAATCTGTGCTCATTGCATCTTTATGCTTTTACTTTGTCAGTTTGTATGACTTCTATTGCTTCATGCCCTTCATGCTCTTCATTTCTTATAGCATGATAATACACCATCACATTCATGTGTCATAACATTAAACACCATTCCTTTATTGAAGGACATCTACTTGGTATCCACTTCTTTGCTTCCATGAATATTTATTTTGGTAAATACATTTTGGTAAGAAAAAAGATTATTCTTTCTGTTATTGAACTTTTATATTTGTATATGTATATGTAATATACATATGTTTCAATACATATATTTACACACATATATACATATGTATATGTATAGGTATATTGTATATATGTACACACATATATAAACTGACAGAGACAGAGAGAAACAGAGACAAACACATGTGTGTGTGTGTGTGTGTGTATAAACATACATAGAGAAAAACAGAAAGAGAGATAAAGACAAAAACAAAGAATATCTGAACCAGAGGTTATATGCAATTTAGTCACTTTTTTATAATTTAAAGTTGTTTTTTAGAATGGTTGGACCAACTCATAGCTTCCTCCAACAATGTATTATTGTACTTATCTTCCTACAACACTTACCAGTCCCAATATTTGTTATCTTTGCCAGCATTTACTTTATACTATTTTTTTCAGAAGCATTTGCCTTAGAATAAAATGTTATTTTGAACGCTTTCTCCCTTATGTATGCTAATAGATAGTTTTGCTCAATAAGTGCTAAAACCAATCTATGTTTAAAACAGAGATAAAGCCTCCCTTAAACTGTGTGCCAATATTGCAGATGTCCTTTACAGATTCTAAACAAAAGGTTTCTTTGCTGTAGGGAAGGTCTCCCAATCCAGGAATGAATGACATTGCACCAATACTGATAACTACATTGATTCTGCAATAAAATATATATTAATTTAAAAGACATCAGTCTAATCATACATACTCAAAAAATTAAGCTGGATGAAAAGTGTTCCTTGACTAAATTACAAAATTACTAAATGAGCTGCATGGGCAATTTATTAAGTTTTCCATGTAATAACAATAGTGACAATGATAGTAGTAATAGTAACATTTATATAGTGCTTTAAAGTTTTCAAAATAATTTGCACATCACTGTTCTTTAAAACAACCTTGTGAGGTAAGTGCTATCATTATCCCCCTTTTACAGATGGGAAAACTGAGACTGAGAGAGATTAGCTGACTTGCTCAAGCTACTATACACACACACACACACACACACACACACACACACACACACACACCAATGAATGAGGCTGAGAACTGAGCAGATTGAGGCCATTCTTCAAAATCACATTTAATTATTTGCACATATGCTTTCAAATTCCCATCACTATTAGAATTTGAACCCAGGGCTTCCTGAAGTAAACAGGACTAAAACAAAACAAAACAAAACAAAAATCCCAACTTCCTGAATAACAAGGTGATTCACTCTGTTGGGAGCATGCAGATTCCCTCTCAATGAAAATGTTCACACAAAGGATAACTATGTGGTAGATGTATTGCAGAAGATATTAAAATAGATGAACCTGGAGGTTCCTCTGAACTCTGAAATTGTGGGATTTTTGAAATGATTGATAGGAAAACATGAACAAGAATCACACAGGAAGAAAAGGCATGGAGGAGTTAAATGAAGAGTTGGGGCCATGAGACCTTGGATATTACTTAGCCCCTCTGTGATAGGTTTATTTACCTATAAAAGAATAATAACAGTAATTTCTATTTTTACCTTATAATGTTATTGTGAAGAAAGTACTCTGTAGTTACTTAGAAATGGAAGTTTGCTGATATCTACTTTAGTCTTGTTTTCCTGACTCCCACTGGGAAAATCTAGCTTAAAATTCTCTCACTAATTGTGTGACCCTAGGGAAATTGCCTAATTCACCTGAACCTCAATTTACTCATCTATCAAATGAGGAGGCTGGATTCAATGGCCTCTATTGTCCCCTCCACTTCTAAATAATGGTTGTAAGACAATTTTAGAAAGGCTTGGAAAAATTTACATAAACTGATGCCGAATAAAATAAGCAGAACCAGGAAAAGATTATACACAGCAACAGCAGAATTGTGTAATAATTAACCATGATAGAATTGATCCTTCTCAGCAATCCATTGATCCAAGTCAATCCCAATAAACTTTATATGGAAAACACCATCCTCATCCAGAGAGAAAATTATGGACACTGAATGTAAATCAACACATGCTATATTCACTTTTTTCTTTCTTCTTTTTTTTCTCATGGTTTTCCCCTTTTGTTCTGATTTTTCTCTGCTGAAATGATTCATATGTACATATGTAACCAAAAAGAGTTAATTTACATATAACAGAGGAAAATAAAAATATAAATAAATAAAAAGAATAATAAATATGTGGTTCTGTGGTGTTTTAATTTTAGTTGTTCAGTGTCATTTTCTCCCCCATGGATTTCATCAAGCCCACACTTCTCTGCTCCCATTTTTACAGTCTTTTTTGCATGGCATTTCCCATCTCTTTGATTTGAACCTTCATCCTGACTAGCTTCTAGCCCTGAAATTTTACCTTTTTTCCTGCCTCATGTTAATGTACCTGTTTATTCCTGTTTATCTTCTGCTTGACAACTGGCCTTTGTCTGACTCTCACCTGGCTGGGTATGCCTTTTGTGTGGCAAGATTATATCCAAAATGAGCAACTATTGAGTCAGCCATAATCCAGATAACATGTGTGCATTGTCGATATCTCCACACAGGATACTTTAAGACAGGACAATTGGTATTAAATAACAAATACATATATCACATGAGCATATGTCATTTTTGCTTGCTTATAATATATACACACACACACACACACACACACACACACACACACATATATATATATATATTTAAATTAAATCTCACTGCATAATCACTCCCTTCTCTTAATGGAGCTATTTGTATGAATTTATACATTCATTCAATTCATTCAACAAGTATTTATGAAGTCACTACTGTGTATCAGGAACTGAACTAGGCCCTTGAGAATGAGATGGTTCCTTTCCTCAAGGAGCTTATATTGAGGGGAAATAATATATACACAGAAATTAAGATGCAAAGTAGATACCAAAGAACTCCCAGGGAAAGGGCCTTAGTGATTGGGAGAGTGGGAGAAGATCAGAAAAGGCTTCCTAGAGGAGATAGCACTAAAATCGAGCTTTCCTATGAGCTAAGGGTCATTTGCAAAATTGGGGAAAGCAGATGTCCCCACTGCATGACATGTGCTATACAGAATAAATTTTAACACTAACCACAAGTCATACCAGCTGCTTTTTAATTCTCTCAACAAAGTATGATACTAAAGACCCTCAGGGTGAAGATCTAGAAGCAGATAGAAGAGTATACACTTTGGCTATTCACCAATTAAAGTGCTAGAAAGTTCAAAGTGGAGATTGAGAAATGGGAAAGCATCAATACCACCTACAGACACAGGCCCCCTAAGGTACAGAGGCACAAAGGCTGAGTCACTGTGGGCACTATCTTCCATAAGCAGATGAGGTGTGCCTCCTGGAAAGAACTGGAAAAGCACATATGGGGGCCAGAAGCAACTGCATCTCACCTAATTAAATTGCTGCTGGCTGCCGAGCATGTGTCCTTGATGGGTTGCTGCATTAAAGTAAGCCAGGGGTGGCTAAGAGTCTATGTTTTGCAGCTATTTTTCCTTTTGAAGGGTAGCACCATGCTTTTACAACCATACAACCTCACAGACAAATATGCTTAGTTTGTTGAAAGCTGAGCACAGCACTTGCTCCTTCAAGCAATGTCTCTTGCCATTCTAAGGCAATGATATTCTTTATTGCTTCTTTTTTCATATCTTTGGTGTCAGAATTTAAATTGTGACCTTCTTCGGCTTAAGCCCAGATCCTATTTTCTCTGGGCCCCAGGAGCTGTTAGGGCAGCTATGGACTGACTATGGGTTATCATTCACAAAGTCCTTCCTTTGGCATTTATTTACAGCTTGAAATTAAAGGCCCCCTTCCTTTCCTTTAGCTCAGAGCAGACCTGGGCAGAGAACCTTATAAGCTGCTTTTCCATAGGAAACATTCACAGGCTAGCAGAATTTCTTTCCTTATGAAGGAGGTCCCATCTAGGGAAGCATGAGTGGAATAGAGGGAACTCAAAACCAGACTTTCCTAGGGTTATTTGAGGGAAAGTGAGCATGTTTAACCTGTAAAGGGAAAATTTAGATAGCTGTTGCCTCTGAGTATTTAAAAGACTATCACAGAGTAGAAGGAAACGATGTGACCGAAGATGATAGAACTAAGAACAAACAGAAGAAGTTAAAAACAAGAAAGCTATTTCTTGCATGGATATTCTCTGCTGTTTTCCCCCAGCATTGTCCTTGCTCTGGGCCCAGCCTGGGGCCAAGGACAAAATCAAGTCTTCTCATTCAAATCCTAGTTCCTTGGCTGGTTAGAAAGTTGATCGCTCAGGCTCTGGAGAACAAGTCAGGGTTAAAATTACAGAATACAAAGAACAAAAGCTTTAGTGTGCCCCTTCTATTGCTCCTGGATACTAGACCTTTCCCTCTAGTTTAGAAATAGCTAGGGTGAATTTAGCATCTCTAAAGACTACCCAAAAGCAATCTCCAGGGTCCTGAGGCTCTCACCTGAAAGGACTGAGATACTCCAACTTCAGGGTATTTTCAAAGCTGTCCAGGGAGCTGTCAACCATGTTCAATTCAAAGAGGTAGTGCAGCTGTGTCAACAGGCCCAAAAAAATACCAGAAAATGCCCAGTGGACTGTTAACCGGAACTCCTGGATGTAAAGGAGCTCATACATTGTATTCAGTGCCTACAAAAGAGGATGGAGGTGGGGAAATGAAAAAAAAAACACACAGCTTCAAGTTGGACCACTTTTTAGGCCACACTCCTGATCAGAAACCAACCATGGCTCACATTGCCTCCCCAATCAAGTACAGCCTCTCAGTCTTTAGGTTCAAGACCCTCTATCATCTAGCCTGACATGGCCTGTCTAGCTTTATTTCCCTCCTCAATAGGAAAGAATTTAAGAAATGGCACTGAGGCTGAAAAATTCAGGGCATATAGGAGAGTGGTGAGTAGAGATTTGAACTGGAGCATGCATACATGAAACAGATTTGAAAACACACTCAAAAGATAAAGTGGCAAGGCCTTCTACATTGAGTTAAAGAGTTTGAACTTACTCATTAGGCAATGGGAAGTTATCAGAGTCATGCGCAGAGGTCTATCATGGCCAATCTAGACATTAGGAAAGAAGTCTGGAAATTGTATGAAGAGTGGTTTGGAAGAGAAAAAGAATGGAGTGAGGAAGATCTGCTAGAAAGTTGCAATATTCAGGGCCTAGAACTGAGGATTGGCTATGGAAAGAGGGAAGAGGTGACAAGTCAAGATATTGTTAAGGATTACGACTAAATGCAAGAAGTGAGAAAGAAAAGTAAGAACTACCACCAAAGTTTCAAGCAAAGCTAATATTTGTATGCTTTAAAAAAAGATCTGCAAAATATTTTAATATTTATCTCATTTGAGCTATGCAACATTTGCTCATTGACATAGTTGCCACAATATCATTTCCACTTTACAGATGAAAAAACTAAAGCTCTGAGAGGTTAATTGATTGGAAGTGAAATTGGAATTTAGGATCTTTCTTAATCCAAGGCTAATGTTGTTTTTTTTAACCATACTATGAAAGATGAGTTGAATGATTGTGCCATGAACACAAAGAGAAAAATCAAAAATAGGAGCAGGTTTGGGATTAAGTTTAATGATTTGTAGAGATACTCTGAAAAGCAGTTGGAGTTGGGGGCATTGCAGTTTAGGAAAGGGATTGTGAACAGGCCTATAGATTACAATTCGATCTGTAGAGTTGGAAGTTGAAGGCAAGAAAGAGAAAGAGATGACCAAGAAAGAGATTAGAGAGAGAGAAGAGTTATAGACAAGGAACCTTAATGAATCACACAGGAGATAAAGAGTCAGAGCATGAGACATAAGGGTGCTTAGAGAGCCAAAAGTAGGGACTATGTAAACTCTTCTATGGAAGAGAATATAGAGAAGGATGGGTGATCAAAAGTATCAAATGCTGCAGATAGGTTGAAGATGAAGCTGTTGTTCACTTCTTTCAGGCAAGCGTGACTCTTTGTGACCCCATTTGGGGCTAATTTGCTGTAATGACTTGCCATTTTCTTCCCTTTTACATATAAAGAAACTGAGGCAAACAGGGTTAAGGGACTGGCTCAAGGTCACTCAGCTAGTAAGTGTATGAGGCAAAATTTGAATTTAGGTCTTCCAAATGCAGGCACAGGACTCTGTATCTGATCTACTGTACCATCTAACTGTTCTAAAAGGAAAAGACTCCCAAAAATTGTTGGATTGGATAATAGACAAGCCATTGATTAAAAGATTAGGTCAAATATTACCCAAGAGAGATCAAGATCAATAGAATTGTGGAAACAAAAATTAAGTTGCAAGAAGTTTAGAAAATAGTGAGAAGTAAGGAAGAGGAAATTTTAAGTGTAGACAATTTTTTTCAATAAGTTTGGCAGTGAAAGAGGAAAGAATCTTTAGTTGAATGGATTAAAGACTAAAGGAATGATTTTTTAAAATATTGGGGAGCCTTGATGATGTTTATAGTCTGAAGACAAGGAAGCAATGGAGAGGGTGAGCTTGAAGGCACATAAGAAAAATGAGATGATTTTGAAATAGTACTCCAGAAGATAAGGAAGAATTCCAGCTAAGGGATAAACTTCAACAAGAGGTGGGGATATGTTTTTTTCCTGGCCAGAAGGAAGGCGATAATGGTCATTGCTAACTAAACTTCTTTAGCTCTAAAGAACCAAAAGGACCCAGATTAAGGTCTGGAGATTAAGAGACTAGCTATTTAGGGCTACATCAAGGCTTAGGGGAAAAAAACCCAAAACCTAAGGACTCCTTCTGTGATGTCCCTCTGCATATGAATGCAGATAGGAATTCCAGGAAGGATATCAAGTTCAAAAATATAATAAAACATGTTTCTGTAGCGTTTTATAACTTACAATATGGTTTTCTCACAATCATGTGAAATGGGTAGGACAAGTACCATGAATCTCGCCTTCCAAGGGAACTCAAGTTTAGAAAAGCATCGTGAGGAAAGTTAGAGTGATATAGAAGAAAGAGAACTGAAGATAGAGTCAGAGATCTGAGTTCAAGTTCTGACTACTCTACCTATTAAGTTGAGTGACCATAGGAAAATTAGTAGTTCTACCTAAGTTTCAACATCTTTATATGGGGATTTAAAGGGGAGTAGACTAGATAATCTTTAAATCCTATCTAATTCTAAAACCAGAATTTAATGATACCTATATAGCTCTCAGTTTCTTCATTTGTAAAATGAAGGGGTTGAACTAAATGATCTCTAAGATCTCTTCTATGGGACCTTAAATCCTATGATTACTTATGACTTGCTCAATGTCACACAGTTTGTTATTAAGTTTATTAATCCAGCACTCAAACCCATAGCTCTTGGATTTAAGTTCTATGCTCTTTAGACTATACCATAACTCATTTGATTGGAGCCACCCTGGGTCTATAACTCTGGAAAATCTTGTGTATAAGAACAATAAGATGAGGAATCCCCAAATTGTGAACAGCCAAATAAATGAAACCTCATGAATTAAACCCTACAAAGTAGATGTGTGATTTTTAATGATGGAAATTCAAGCAGTGTGATGAAAGGGAAGAAAGAGATACACAAAGATAAAAAGAGGGAGGGAGAGAGAGATAGACAAACAGAGAGAGAGGTAGAGAGACTGATGAGATAGAGACAGAAAGACAGAGATAGAAAGACACCCACAGAGACAAAGAGAGATAGAAAGAGAGGGAGAAAGATACAAAGAGAGAGGGAAGGGGAGGGAGATGGAGAGGGAAAGGAAGTGAAGGCAGAAGATGGAAAAGGGTAAGAAGGAGAGAGAGAAAGGAAAGATAGGGAACAGAGACAGAGAGACAGAAACATAGACAGAGAGATAGAGACACACACACACATAGAGACAGGGATAGAGACAGAGACAGAGAGAGAGAGCACCAAATACAGACAGAAAGAAAGGGAGAGACAAAAAGAGACAGAGAATACATGGGAGTCGGAAGGAGAAGGAAGAGAAGAGGAAGAGGGAATAAAGAGAGAGACGGAGGGGGAGAGGGATAAGGGGAGAGAGTTACCTTTGACAAATTATTTCTTCTTTCTGGATCTGAATTCTCCCCTTTGTAAAATAAAGTTCTCTTCCAACTCTAAAGGTCAATAATTCTGCTAAGAAGTGTTATGGAAAGAGTGCCCCACATTATTGCTCACCTCTATGGACATCAGTTCTGTCTTATCCTTTATATTTTTTAAAATCATATCTTCTTCTGATGGCCGGACCTTCATTTTGAGGTACAATAGAGTCATCAGTCTCCTCATTAGGTGTTTATCCACTGCCATGATCTTCCACATATCAATGACCTGTCTGTAAAGTATTTCAAGATTACTTCACCCTGTCTCTACTCTTCTTTTGCCCAAAATTTAGGGGATACTTCACTGGAAAAGTGTTAGAGGGAGGGGAAAATGCTTCCACTGTGAAGCAGTAACTTTCCATTTTCTCTAGTGGGGAATTTAATGTGGTCATACCTGGAAGTTACTTTTTGTGGGCATGACTGAAGATCATTGTAAGTGAATGTGATTATATATTTGTCCTTCACTAAGCTACAAAGTGATTTTCCTAAAAAGCAGGTCTCATTACATTACCCTGCTACTCAATAAATTCCAATAGATCCCTAGTATCTCCAGGGTCAAATGAAAAACCCTCTATTTGATCTTAAAGGTCTTCACCAACTGGCCTGTTTCTGTTTTCCAGTCTTTTTACACTTCCCTGCCCATTCCATGCATTCTATAATCTGGCTCTAGTGACCTACTTCTATTTCTAACACATAATGTTCTATCTCCCATGTCTGTGCCTTTCCATTGACTATTTCTCCATGCCTTCTTCCTCAGCTCTGCCTCTTAGTTTCCCAGGATTTCTTGAAAGACTCACTTCAAATGCTACTTTCTAGAGGAGACATTTCCCTTCAGTTGCTAAAACCTTCCTTTCTGAGATTATCTTCTAATTATAAATGTATTGCATATTACTTACTTGTCTCCTCCATTAGAATGTTTTTGCCTTCCTTTGTATCTCCAGCACTTTATACAGTATCAGACACAAAATAGTATTTAATTGATGCTTGTTGACTGATAATATATGGCTATAAATAGATATTGTTGGGGCAGCTAGTGGCAAAGTAGATAGAGCACCAGCCCTGAAGTCAGGAGGACATGGGTTCAAATCTCGCCTTAGACACTTAACACTTCCTGGCCATGTGACCCTGAGCAAGTTACTTAATTCCAATTGCCTCAGGGGAAAAAAAAGATACTGTTATGTATAGGCATGAGTAAACATTATTATATATGACCATATGTTGTGATGATTACTATAGTTGGATATCTGTATAATATGATGTAATATTACTATAGATGGGTATGCATATGAATATTCTACATATATATGTATCTACACATATTTATTTATTACAATAGGTGACCATTATTTCATATTTCTGGGTTTGGCTCTGCCTATACATTATTACATTATATTCTTTTATTATATTATATACTATTATATTTTTGTACTACATATTGTTATTATGTTATATTATACTATGTATCATTATATTAATATCATATGTATTATAATAATATTATACTATATGTTATTATGTTATAATATGCTATATAGTATTACAGGTGTACATACTATATATATTATTATCGGTTAGGTATGATAGCATATTACTATATGTCAGTGAGATTATACATTACAAATAGGATCACAAGTAGTTATACTACTATATACAAATATAGATGCTGACTAACCTAGGAAATCGATGTTGCCAGATTGACTGGTATAGCCAGCAGAAAATAGCTGGGCTCCATTGCCAGACAATCCTGGGATACATCTTGTTACTTTTGTTTCATTTTTTCCCCCTTTTCTTGGCTTGCAAAATGATCACCAATCACAGACTTGGAGAAAGATGGGGCCATAGAGGCCAGTGAGTGAAATTCCTTGATGAAGAAACTGAAGCTCAGAGAGATTAAGTTATTTGTTCTGGGTTCCTCAGAGAGTAGCAGAAACAGGATTTGAGTGCAGGTCCTTAGATTCCAAAACCAGTGCTCTTGGGAAAAGGCCATATTCAAGATTGTTAGAGCATGCTACAGTTAGTATAGTTGTCTCTTCTGACAAGTGAGAGGGACAAATGAGCTATTCTCTAAGGTGTCTGTAAGCTCCGACCTTCGTGGTCTATGTCATGAGGTCACCTTCACCATCTATGAGTCTACAAAAGAAGGGCTTGCTTGGAGAAGGTTGGCTAATCAGGTTAGTTGTAACATGATAAACAGGAACAGAGTTACTAAGAGTTTTTGAGTGGTTGATCACTACTCAATAAAGGGAATGAAAAGGGCAGGTGTTGGGATGACTAGAAAAGTGGACCTCTTTCCACTCCAGGTGCTCAAAGCACCAAAGTCCTGGTTTCCCAGGTAATGAGTGATTCTGTGTTAAAGATGAGGAAAAACATGTTTAAAGAGGAGAAAGGATTTGACCAAATCATAGTGAGTGAAAAGTCCAGGGTGCATGTTAAATATGCAAATGGGTGATTCTGAGAGTCTGTGGAAGTCCCTTTTCTAAAGACAAAAAAGCATGTCCTAGATCACATTAGATCCTATGTATCAGAGCTGAGAAAGACCTTAGACATAATGTAGTCCAATGCACACATTTTACAAAGGGAGGAACAGAAGGCCACAAGAGAAATGGTTTACCCAGAGTCTGATTCTGAGTGTGCATGCAGATGTTTCAGGCAGCAGACTGGGTCCTGCCCATACCCTCAAGAACTTGGTAGTACCTGTCCACTGGTCGGGCGAAGGAGAGGAGTACTTCAACCACCTCCTGAGTGTATTGTTGCCCCAACTTTGGGATCGCTTTTAGAAGGGACAGCCGGACGTCTGAGAATATGACAGAGGGGAGCACCTTGCACATACCCTGAAACACATCTGTCACCTGTAGGAAAAAAAAAACACTCAAGATGAATTGCTATCACCATGACTTCCCATCAAATGATGATGATGATGACATCAATGGTCATGATGGATGGCGAATTTTTTCACTTCATGGTTTACAAAATGTTTTTTCAGAAAGTATTAGAATTTTGCCATTAATGATAAAGAAACTGAGATTCAGGTATTATGGCTTACCCATAATCAAAAAGCTGGTGCAGTATTAGAGCTAAAATTTGATTCCCCATCTTCCAAACACAGATCCAATGAAATATAAATATAAAGAATTGTACCTATCTTAAAAGCACTAAATAAATCTATGATAGTCTTGATAGCATGATGCATGGATTATAATATGTATTTGATAAATGTATATTGATTGATAGGAATGGCTCCAGTGATCAAGCAAAGATATGCCTAGTTAAATAGATTTTTTTCAATCTTTTTCTTAAAGTCTACCTAGATGCTCTTGGTCTTTAATTTCTCTGATACAATGCTTTCAACTGTTATAGTTCTTATTCTCTCTTTCCTGGGGATTTGGATGCTCTTTGCCCACAACTTCTCTCTAAAAATGCTTACTTTTTGATCACACCCTCTGGTTCCTGCTCCTGAATTTTCATCAGTCCTCTGATCTCTGACCAGAACAGACTAGGCTTCTTTTCCCCTCATCTAGCCCAAAGTTCTATCATTTTTGGAGAAGAAGCCTCTCTGTACTTAGGATGTTATGTGGTTATAGGATCATAAAGTCTTTGAGCTGTAACACAGATTCCCCAAAGGTTAATGAAGGTGACTGTAACAAAGGAGCTCACCAGACAATAGGATCTGAGGTAAATCAAGAGCAGAGAGCCACCACCCTCCTAACATCAAGATTCATTGAGTGTCTTGAGTATGACAAACTGAACACAAATACTATGTCTAACTCTAAAGTCTATTGGCTTTCTGAAACTGAAACCTTAAATCTTGAAACCTAGATCATGTCTCCCCTTATCTTTTTTTTTTTTTTTTTTAAAGCAGAACGTGTTTTGAATGTTTGGTATTGATCCTGATTCTTCCCCTAACAATGACTTCGGCTTCTGCTCTTGTTTGTCTTCCCACTATTGGCTTGTTGCCCTCTAGGTATGTCACTTACCTGTCTTGATTTCTGAAATGGGAAAATTTGTGATGCTTATATGACAAGGGATATCTAGATGGTGAAATAAATAAAGCATTGAGTTTGGAATCAGGAAGACATATCTTCATGAGTTTAAATCTGTCATCAGACATTTACTAGTTGTGTGACCCTGGGCAGGTCACTTAACACAGTTTGCCTCAATTTCTTCATCTGTAAAATGATCTGGAGAAGGAAATGGCAAACAATCCCAGGATCTTTACCAATAAAACCCCAAATGGAGGCACAAAGAATGGAACATGACTGAAATGATTCAACAACAACAACAATTATGCTGTGAAGAACAAATGAGATAATATATAGAAAAAAACATGGTAAACCTTAAAGTCCTATATAAAAATTATGATCTTAATGATTGGCTGTTTCAGAAAATCAAATACAAACCCAAAGGATGAAAAACTGCTTCTATAATTCTTCCAAGGATAGTCCAAAGAATCTATTGCCAGTTCTGAGGGAAATTTCCAAAAAAGACAGAATCCAAATAGTGAGAGCAATGTTAAGAGTTTTTCAGATTAATGTATGACTTCCCAAAGGGACTCCTTTGAAGGAGACAATATTCATTTCAAGGTATACATTAGGCCCAATTTCTAAAAACTCTCATTACTATAGAGTTACAAGTTATATGTTATTCTGATTAACAGTAAGTTGTGCTTACATTATATTTTCTGATTTTAAAAAGTGCTTTCTAAACATTAATTCATTTAACCTTTTGAACGACTCTTTGTTATTATATCATATCATATTATATTATATTATATTATGGTATTATAAGTATTATTCTCCTATTTTGTAGATATAGAAATTTAGTTTCATAAACATTAAGTGATTTGCCTCAAATCATAAATCTAGGAAGTAATTGGATTGGGATTAATTCTTGGATTTATTTAAAATCTAAGGATATTTTCATTATATTACCCTGTCTTTCTGTATAAAAATTTTTTTTTGTGGGCAAATCACTTAAACCTTTTATGTGTTTCCATTTCTTCATCTTTAAAATGTGACTATTGATATTTGGTCAATTTTATAGAGTTTTGAAGGAAAGTGCTTTATAAATCCTACAGGACAATATAAATGAAAAAGGAGGATGGTGATAATATTTATACATTACTTTAAGGTTTGTAAAGCACTTTATAAATATATCATTTTATTCTCACAACAACCCTGTGGGGACAGCAATATTATAAACCTGATTTTACAGTTGCAGAAACTCAGGCAGACAGGTTAAACAACTGGCTCAGGTCACATAGTTAGTAGATATCTGAGGCAAGATTTTAATTCAGTCCTCCTAAATTCAGGTTCAGAACTCAATTCACAGACCATTTGGTTGCCATGCTAAAATCTTCATCACTACCATTAGCATCTCCCCATCAGCATCATCATTATCAAACATCTTTGTATCCCTTTCAAGTAGAACAAGCAGTTTAACAAAGTAGTTTTTTTTTTATTCAGTTGTCCATAAAAGCTACCAAAAATGACAGAAAACTGAGGACCAAGCATCCCAGTTTTCAGCAGGTATGGAAGGCAAGGTGCATGATATTGTCTGGTATACCACCCTCTTAGAAAAGAAGGTAGAAGATTTTGAAAAACATTTCTCCATTTTCTAGGACAGAAATATCAAATACAAGGCCTATAACCTACCTGAATGTTTCCAGAAGTATATTAAGTTATAAATGGGATGTATTTAACAAAATAAATAAAAATATAATAAAATATAGAAAACATTACATTTAAAAATTAAAATCAATATACTGCCCACAGGGATCCTTAATATGAAATAGTGTCCTCTTTCATTATTTAAGTTTGACACCACTGCTCTAGGACATTTAAGGAGAATGAAATATTTCTTTAAAAAATGGAAGAAGGATCAAAGGACACAAATATTGCTCCAAATATATTTGCTGGAGCATTGCATCAAACCTTTAAAGAATTTATATTTATAAAGCACAAATTAGTTTCAAAAAATGGAAAAGAAAACTACCAACTCCTTTTATGAGGAAAGTCTAGTTCTAATTCGGCTAGGGAAGGATAAAGCAAAGAATTATAGCCATAAACTGATATTAATAAATATTGATTCAAAATAAAATTTGAATGTGACTTCAATGAATGTTTTATACACATGGTATATATTATATGAATATTATATTATTATATGCATATATTACCTACATATAACATTTCTATTGTGGACATAGAAAATTATATATTAATCATATATCACATAATTAGATTATATTAATTTAGCAATTTTATGAATAATATTAATAAAATTATTTGCATATAATATATTCAATGTACATTGGCAAGAATGTTCTATCTCACTCAGGTAAAGGGGGAGCACAGTCCAGGAGAGAAGCATTCCAGCAAGCCAGCAGCAAGGCCCACCTCAGGAACCAGAGGGAGATCCTGAGCTCCATTATGATGAAGCAGGCATCTG